>NC_052048.2:139215948-139815948 GCF_903992535.2 Arvicola amphibius
AAAAGAGAAAGAAGAGGAGCAGGGAAGAGAAGAGTGGAAAGAGGAGAAGGAAAAAAAGAAGTATGAAGACTGATTCTTCAGTAAAACAGGGATATTTAAAGAATATTTTCCTTAGGCTTTTTTTTAAAGTTCAATTGTTTGACTGACTTCTTGGGTTCTGGCTATGATCTTACCAGTTAGTTTGTTTCAAGGCATTGTAAATTTTCAGATAAGTCATAGTTTGCAGAACGTGATCATTTTGGTATACCAAGTTTATCTTTTCAGCTACTATAGCAAATAGGCCCAGCCCTGTATGGATTAAAGACTTAGAAAGTTTAATTTTGTTTTCTGTAGTAGTCTAGGGCAAGCCATTGGGTTCTTTGTAGTCTTTCAGACTTTCAGATTTTATCCATCTTTTTGCTCTGCTTCCTCTGACTGACTTCTCCACTCTAAGAGAAGAAAATCGATTTCCTGGGGTCTTTTCATGAACCTTCGTGTTCACCTTGCAGGGGGAGCAAGGGTGTAGAGGGTACATGTATATGACCCAGGTCTGCACTGTTCCGCTAGTGGGTGCCTAGTCACAGGCTCCATAAGGTGCTTCTATTTATTGCCTGTGGAAAGGGAGGTGCACATTCTGCTGAGCAGCTAACAAGTTCATGCTTTGTACTAAAAGATGAGTTTGTTTAGAGAGCTTTGCATTTATCAAATACCTAACAATAGTCTAGTAGTTTAAAGGAGTGGTGAATGGTTACAGTAATAGTTAAGATCAGGAATAATTTATTGAACTGCATCTATGCGCCAATGACTGTTAAACACAGCACAGCACAGCACAGCATCTTACTTGATCTTCCCAAAAAGGCTTCATGAGACTTTCAGTTATTACTTGCATCTTAGACATCAAGACACTGAGTCTTGACCACCTCAAGCTAAAGAACCAGGTCTGCTTGACTCTAAAGTCTCCACTGTGCCTCCTTAGGGTAGAGGAGATGCCTAGGGAGGAAACAGTAGCTGTAAACTGCTTCTTTCTTACTTTTGTTTAATAATTTTCTTTTGAGAATGTCATATGTGAAGTCTGCATCTCCATTACTTTGAATTTCCCTCTACCCTCAGTTCCTCCTGTGTCTCTACAAATTAATGATCTTTTCTTCAATTATTGTTCTTTTTATATACATAAGTATACACATACATATATGTGTGTGTATGAACCTACTGAGCTTTGCTCATATGTACATGTATTCAAGACTGACCACTTGAGATTGGACAACCTGTGTGGGAGATTGTCCCTGGAGGAGACAGATTCTCCATATCTCAGCAAGCATTGACCTCCTGTAGCTATTTAGGGGAAGCATATGGAATCTCTCCTGCCCGAATTGCCATGTGAACTGGTGCTGTCATTGTGCTGACCTTGCAGGCAACCATATCATTGAGAGTTCATGGATACAGTTCTCTGTCATATGTAGAAGATACTATCTCACAGCAGGCCTGACTCTCTGACTCTTGAAATTTTTCTGCCTTCTCTTCCATGATTTTCCCTGAGTCCTAGGTATAGGTATTGCATATAATGTATCAACTAGGTTGTTAGTTAGGGTTGATTACCTCATAGTTACTTATTGTTTGCATTTTGACTAGTTGTAGACCTCTGTATAATCTCTGTCCATTGCTAAAAAAATTTCTTTGATAAGAAGTGGGAACCACATTTACTTATGGATATAAGGATAAGTATTTAGTGTGTAGTTAGACCTTATATTCGATTTTGGACAATGGCAACGGTAGGTTCTCTTCTCAGTCCTGTAGACTTTTCCAGTCACAGGTAGTTAGCTTTTCAGTTCCAGACATGAATTACCTTCTATTGAGTGGGCATTACATCTAATTGGACAGCGATTGATTGTAAAAGTGTCACTATCACACTATTGTAGATATCTCACTGATTGATGGACACTTGATACTCAGAGTTGACACCAATGTTGGTAACGATCTGTCTGGGCAGGTGGGATCTCTTGGGACTCCCCAGCTGAACTCAAGCCCTCTTTCGACCCACAGTGTAGAAGAGATTCTCTTATGGAGTCAAGTCCTCCCTCTATCATCAGCTAGCTTTGGCATATCACATCTTCCCTCAGCAAAGCTGGGTAGGACTAACAGTTGCCCTTCCCCTTGACCTACTGCATAATACCTTCCAATATGTTGAGAGCCAGTCCTCAGGGAGGAGGTGTCCAGGTCAGTTCCAACTTGATAACCTCTGATTTCTGTGTCAGAACTGTGACATGTCTTCAGCAGTAGGGTTTACCTTCAAGCTCAGGGAGACAACCAAGAGTAATGGCAGTAGAACATACTGTTTTGGGAAACTTGGATTCCTTTGACCAACGACTCTAAGGGAGGCATTCCACACCTGGCACTGGGGTTTTATTAGATAGTCTATGGCTCTTGTTGGGGGCATTTATCACTGCAAGTGGCATAGCTTCATTTAAATTATTTATATAGCATATGAATTCATATGTATTATATGTATATTTTAAGTAGAAATAAAATGTGTTTCCCTATGACTTTAGGGGTCATTCTTAGTGTTCTTTATTCCTCTTTCCCCCTACCCTGTCTTTAGTATTTCCCCATCTCCCCCTTTCCCAGATAAAGCCCCCCTGTTTTTCCAAATTTTCCCTTCATAATGCCTGTATCCTACTCCTCCCACCCCTAGCGTCCCCTTGTCCTAGTCCCTGCATTTACTCCAAGATAGACACATCTAAAGATTCATGGCTATGATCCACAAACAGGAGAGATTATCCAGTGCATGGTTTTTTGGTGTTTCTGTTCTAATGAACTCACTCAGTATAATATCCTCTAGTTCCACCCATTAACCTGCAAATTTCATAATTTCATTTTTCTTCCTAAGTGTTCTCCAACTGATGAATGAATAATGAAAATATATGTGCAGGTGTGTGCACGCACACACACACACACAGAGAGAGAGAGAGAGAGAGAGAGAGAGAGAGAGAGAGAGAGAGAGAGAGAGAGAGAGAGAGAGGGAGGGAGGGAGGGAGGGAGGGAGAGAGGGGGGGGGTCTGTTCAGCTGTAAAATCATATATTCAGTGAAATCATATATTGCTTCTAAGTTTGGCAACAGAGGCAAGCTGTCAGGGAGACAGGCAAGTTCTCTGAGAAGACTGGGAGAAACTGTGGAACCCTCTATCAGGGCATGTCACTCAAAGACTTCCTGATTGTGTACTGTGAAACATTTAGGTGCACTGCTTTCTCTAGTTTCTGGATGTCACTGTCACTTGTGACTCCTCATTCTGGTAGCAGCAGGGCAGCCCATTAGCAGACATAAAGGTTTCTTCCTGTTGGGGCTCTATGGAGCTCTAGCTATTTTCATTCCTCATGGAACTTTGGGGTAAATCTTTCTTAGAGGATTTTCAAGTACAAAACAGTATGTAAAAACAAATGGCTGATTATAATGGTAATGATTGTTAACTGCCTATGGTAGGTGCAGCAGCCTTGCTCCATGTTCTCTAAGTTCACCTATGAGGTACATGAACTATTCCTCATTGGTGTGTAAGGAGTTGGAACAGCGGTGTGGTTTAAGTAGTTTGCCCATTTTCAATCAGCAGAAGACAACAAGAGCTCAGACCTGCACTTTGAGACTCAGAGCTGCTCCCCACTGCAGGGACAGATGGCTCTGCCCTCTCCAGATCCGAGTGCTGTGCTCCTGCAGTTGCTGTATACAGATGTTACATGAGCTTTTCACCAACCTGACTGAATGACTCCCAAATTACTAACTCTTAGCCTCCATCTTGACAACTGGAAGCAGAGTGTGCATTGGTTGCTGTCTACTGGTGATGCTTAGAAAGCCTGCAGCCTTGTTCTTGCCACCTGATGCAGTGAAGCTTGGGCACCGCAGCTTTGCTAAACACAAAGATGTCTTCCTGAAAGACAGTTGCCGCCAGGGCTAGGAGCTGAAATCAGGAGCCCTCCTGATGAAATGCTCTTGGTATGTGAAGACTGGCTTCCTGTGGTGGCTTTCCAATGCTGCTTTTTTGTGACTAACTGGTGCTGTACAGGAGTCTTAGAACTTTGACAACCTTAGACAGCATCTACCCAGCAGCCTCTTTCTGTGCCCACAGTCTCACCCACTAAGTTCCAGGCCCTGCTGTAGGGACTGGGACTGTGGCCTATGTGTTTGACAGGAGCAGAAAGCAGAGGCAGACAGCCAGGGAACACAACATGTTGAGCAGTGATTCGAAAGGAAACATGAGGGCATAGAAAGGGATCTGGACCTTTGTGTTAGGTTGTATAAGGGCTATTTATGCAAGTTATTATCTCTCAACCATTTTATTTTTAGTCATACCCTACATATTTTTTTAAAAAAAGTTTTTCTATTCCTATCCCTCCCCAAGAAGTTTTTATATCACACATGTGCTATAGATCTGATTATGTACAGTATATTTGTCTACAGTGTATATGTTATTACTCCCCCGTACACCCTTGCAACCAAGTTTTCATTACCCGGAGGAAAATCAACCATCATCATCCTCTTATGTTTTTTGCTATTTTGAGCAAACTGAACTCATAAAGCAGCTGTGTTTAGGGTATCAAAATCTAACTTAAAGCAACCTGATGACTACCCTGCTTTTGTTTTTATGTTTTCATTTACTACTTTCACATCCATTTTTTAAAACATAATGTACGTTCCTTGGTATTTGGACTTACAGCTATGTGAACTGCTGTTCGTTTCTCTGGACCTAGGTAGGACAGACGGTGGAAGCAGACTGGATGGAACACAGGGGCATTCAGATGTAGGGACAGCCTTGAAAGCTGTAAGATGAAATAGGAAAGTACTAGGCTTCTCCAGTCCTCATTCTAGAAGTCAGTATACTCAAGCCCTGTATGTGTCTGCATTAGACTTAACTGCAGTCAGTGGCAGACCGTATCTACAGAGAAACTAGCCTAAGGAGACCCTCCGGCATAAAATTGACTCCCACAGAACATCTACAAGGTCATCATCATGATCCCGTGAATTGTTCCTTATGTTGTTATACTCTTTCTCTGTTGGAATGTGAGTGTGACCTATACTCATATGTCAAATTTGGCAATTTGCTGCCTGTGGGGACTTGGAATTGTACTGGCTACTCGTGGTTCAGATAAAGATTGTGGGTCTACCTTGCTGCTCTTTCCTGGTGGTCAAGATATATGTGTAGATCGAGATTTCTGCTGTTCTCTGTCTTTGGTTTATAATTCCTGGCACTTTAGTTAGCATTCTTGAGTCCCTGGCTTCACAACAAGGGCAAGAAGAAGTAAAGGAGCTCAAATCATCTTGTATCAAAATATAATTTGGTGTATTTGGTACATGGGCGTAATTACATGCTAAGCTTCATAAACATGGACTCTAGAATATAGTTCCTTACAGAACAGAGGAGTTTCTCTGCTACCAGTGGAAGCAAGTGTGGCTGGGGGACCTCCACTCCACAGCTCTAAGGGCCATTTCCTTCTCTTTGTTGCTTCATCATCCTCAAGAATAAGGGTACAAAGGATCACCCATGGGCTAAATTTGACCTGTTTTCTGTCTTAATATGATCTGCATACAAAGAATGGTTATCGTATTTTTAAAAAGTTGAAAAAAAGTCTTATAGCATGTGACAGTTACAACTTCCATTTCATGTCCACAAGTAAAGTTCAGTTGTAGTAGGTCACACATTTTCTTTCATATTGTCTGTAGTTGCTTTTGCATTGCAGCAGGAGACTTAAATAGTTGAGACAGTATGGCCTTCCAAGTCAACAATGATTGCTGTCTAGCATTTTGCAGACGTTTGCCCACCTCTGCTGTGGGGTACCATCCGGACACCCTGTGATGTTCATTGAGAGTGGTTCTCACTCTGTCTGCTCTTCAGCTTATGAAAAAGAGTGTTTGTTAGTGAGCACACAGAGTGAAGGGGGTGGGCACATATAGTCTTCAGCTGAGCAGCCACTTACCCAGCCCGAACTTCGTCAGCTTTTATAAAGGGAAGGCAGTGCTAATGACTGAGGTTCGTAGAGCAGTCCATCATAGGAGTGTGTTGTGTGTGTATGTGTGTTTATACATGAATGTGCATAGTATAGTCTCTTTCCACTTCAAAACCCATGTGGTTGGTTAAAGGAAACTTGGAGCCATCTTGATTTCTATGTGATATAAAGTGTGATATGAAAAACATAGGGTATGTGGCATTGATGGAGGGGGCTTATTTATCTGCTCATTTATTCATTAATTCAATCATTTAACAAATATTGATTGAGAATGTCCTCCCTTTTTGCTTTGATATACTAGGTACTTATTTGAATTTAGCATTCTCAGTAAGGTTCTCCCACAAACAGAATAATGACACCCTGACCATCACCAGTAGCTTCTGGAACTGGATTTGAGTAACAGGTACTTAGTACCATGTCTTCCCAAGATTTCCAAACTGAGAAGCTGTTAGGATGAGGCCCAGCAGCTGATGACGTAACAAGCCCCAGACAATTCTGGTCCACACTTGGGAACCACTGCTATAGATGTAGCATTAATTTATAACCCTGATGAGTGAGTGGGCCTTCCCGTCACTGAAAAACAACTTGTGCTTTCTTCGGGGAAATCAACAAACATTTTCTCCACTTACTTCAAACCCTCTCAATAGTTTCTTGTATTCAGAAAATGTACACAACTCAAAATGGGCAAAGCACATTTTGGCTCCAGATTTATTATAGTAGACAGTGCCAAAATCTGCCAAAGTCATGAAGGGACTCTCCATGAAGTTGCCCAGGCAGTCTCCACCACACAGAGCCCTCTCAGTCCTTGACTGACCCTTTGTGAAAAAGGGGCTCAGCAGCCCTGACCCAGTGACTTAGGCTTCCCAGGATAGCAGACACTTGCTGCTAATCCAAACCAAACAGAGAAGCTTTCACAAATGAGTCGGTTGATTAAGTACTGATGGCTTAGCCAAATGCTTAGGTGAGTTAGTGTTTAAGTATATAGTTGCATGGCTCTTGGCAAGCGTTAAACACCAGTTAGCCACAGTTTAGGTAGAATGAATACGTTATCCATAAAGAGCACAACTTTATATGTATTTGCCTATATAGCCTCACAAGTACTGCTATCGTGTGAGGTTGGTATCCTTAATGCCAGTTTACAAGTCAGAAATCAGGCACTTTAGAAGGTGGATTTGTATAGGGCTTCTACCCAGAAAGAGACAGTGTTCAGATTTAAACCCAGGTTGTCATTTTGTATTTTCTGAATTTGTACATGTGCATGTGAGTGTATGTCACGTGGATGCATGTGCACATGCGCCCCCCCCCCCACACACCCCAGACTGTTACAGATGAAATGTCACTCTTTTGCTGTGTTTCCTCTGATGGGTATCTCATAGTGTGGTAATTTGGATTTGAGACAGAGTCAGTACCTGCTTCCAGGCACATAGCACCTCTGTGCATAGCACCTCTCTTGATCTCTGCAAGCAGAAGAAAGCATGACTTTGTGTGGACCTGAGCATTAAGGGTTGCCTGCCGTATCACTTTTCTTCCTAATCTCACATCTTCAAGCACAAATATGCTTTAAGGGGAAAGAATGAGGACCTTGCAGCCCTATGGCAGCATGAGTCAGAAATGAGTGAACTTGCACCTCCTTCAGAAGAGTGCTGCAGATGCTTCAGAGGCCTGCAGAACGAGGTGCACCACAAGAGAACTGCTCAGTTTGACTGATGTGTCCAGTAACTGGGAATTTTATTATTGGGTCAGGTTTTAATCTTCTCTTAAAATGAGTTCTCCTTGTATTCTGCCCAGCTACATGGAGTAAAATGAGAAGGCACTAAAATAGTTGTGCCAAGAAGTAAAACCCCCTATTTTATCCTAGATGCCAGAAAATATAAGGCACGCTCTTGCTCCAGCCTCCTTTAGGTCCCCCTCCCAATCACGTTATTATTGATTGATAGCATTACCCAGTGGTTTGATGGGAAAAGCAGTTGCAACCAAATTTAGTAAACCACAGCTAATCTTATTTTTAGTTGTAGCAAGCAAGGCAAGAGAGAAAGTATACACATATACCATAGTCACTTGCAAGCTTTTGTTTTTGCAAATAATTTTCCTCTTGCTCTTTCTAGTATGTTTTGAATGTCATTACTTGAGGGACAAAATATCATTATTATATAGTACAAATGGAATCTCTTTTCATTATGTAGGTTTTTACTAAGAAATTGGATATATCTATAGTTAATAATACCATACAAAATTTAAAGCTGAGAAATTATCACCTTTCATAAATGATAGGTTAAAATGGGGAATCATAATTAATGGCTTAATAATTGGAAAAGCAACTAAAGTTGTTGAGTGAAAGTTTAATCAGATCCAAGAAGATTCCTTTTGAGACAGGGTTTCTCTGTGTAACAGTCCTTGCTGTCCTGGAACTCACTTTGTAGACCAGGTTGGCCTAGAACTCACAGAGATCCACTTGCCTCTGCCTCCTGAGTGTCAAGTAGATTCTTAGAGGAGGCATTTGGGTGGGAAATGTAAATGGACTTAGTTTTCAGAGACATCAAAGAATAAGGTTTGGATTGGCTGGCTGTTGAGTGAGTGAAACTTGAATTCACTCTAGGTTGTTAGAACTGGGAATGAGGCTAAGTCTGCCAAGAGGGTCTTGAAGGGTTATATAGTGCTCATCTTTGTACTGGACACTTCTGCCAAATAGCCCTCTGCCATGTTTGAATGTTGTAATGTCTCATGAAAACTGTAGTCTGTTCTGGTCCATGCTATTGTTGGGGCCAGTTTGTGGGACTGCCCCAACTTATCTGTACTTAGGGGTTCTTCCTTATATGGCCAGTTATTTTCATAATGCGTGAATAACAGCCCTAAAAACCCTGGAGTCCTACCTCAGGGTCTTTCACTGATATACTAATTTTACCCCATTGTAGCAGGACCCAGGACTACGAATTCTTAGCATTTTCTAGGGCTCTTTACTTTTTCACAGTGAAGTTTCAGTGGCAACCTCTTTAGATTCTAATAGTGACTGCTCTGGGGTTAAAATGAAGACACAGTAAAGGGCAGGGGATGATTATAGAGTTTGAAAATGAAATCTGTTGGTTCTTCACAGACTCAGTGTTGGGCTCATGTTATTCTAGGCTTTCAAAAGTCTCTGTAAGAAGCATTTTAGTTTGCTTCTCTATTGATGTGATTACAAACATTCTCCACAAGCCAACTGGGAAGGAAAGGGTTTATTTTACTTACAGTCCATAATCCAGAGAAACTAAGGTAGGAGCTCAAGATCGAAACCTTCAACAGAAGCTGGGCGGTGATGGCACACACCTTTAATCCCAGCACTTGGGAGGCAGAGGCAGGTGATCTCTGTGAGTTTGAGGCCAGCCTGGTCTACAAGAGCTAGTTCCAGGACAGGATCCAAAGCTATGGAGAAACCCTGTTGGAGCGACAGAAAACTATCTTCCCTAACCGGACTGGTACAGAGACAGAGATGTAAGGAATAATCAGGCACAACTTACACGGTCATCATTGAAGGACATCTCAGGGTCTTTTTTCTGACGATCTCCCCGCGTTTATTTTCCAACCAACTTTTATACCAACACATAAACTGAGTGGGAAAATACATTAGGCTGTCTCCTAAGCAACCAGGTGACCGGCCTTTTGTCACTTCCGCGATGCCGAGTAAGCTAGCTGTCACGTAGGCCTGAATTAGCATCTCTATAAGACATCCTCCAAATTACAAAGGAAGGAGCACCAAATCTCCTGACCCTTAAGTCATCAGCTTTAGCCAACACCTCTCCCCAGGCAATCTACATTTATAACCAAAGAGAAAGAGCAGCACGTCCTGGCTCTTGCTGAGGCTTAGACAGCTTGTCTGCAGAGCTACGTGACCCCCTCGGATGGGGCCTATGGCTTTGGCACCTGGCTGCCACACTAAACAGAAATATGGGCCTACAATCCACTTTCTCTTATTAATTTTAATAACTCCTGTGCTTTTGCAACAGGACAGATGGGTCGCGCCTGGCTTGGGCAAAGTCCTCTTTATTTACCCAAATTTATTTGTCTTTGGAACAGGCATTTATATATGTGAGCCCCTGTCTTAGGCATCTGGGGAGAAGAAGCCTCAAACCCGTCATTGACTGCCGACCTCTGTAAAGAGAAGAGATTAGTGGAGAGAAATATACTTTTTAGGCCCTGTGTATTAGCTATATCTTTTGTCAGGATATAATATAATGTTTTATGAATAATTATGCTCCCAAAGGCTATAGTCTTCTATTTTAAAGGAGAGTAGAACACATGAGTTGAAAATGGTTTTTTTGTTGTTGTTGTTGGTACAGAACATCATTCAGAGCTACCATTTTTAGCATACGTATCAACTCTCAACATTTATCGTCACAACCTTTTTTTATAGCAATTGTCAATCTGTCTTGAAAAAAGCAAAAACAAAACAAAACAACAACAATCAAGAAACCTTCAACAGAAACTCAAGCAGAGACCATTAAGTAATACAACTGCCTCCCCTGACTTGCTCAGCTATCTTTCTTCTACAGTTCAGGCTCCCCTGCCCAGGGAGAGTACTGCCACCGTGCCGGTTCTTCCTGTATCAATTTGCAATCAAGAAAATGCTACACAGTCGTGTCTGCAGGCCAACCTGATGGAAGAACTTTTCTTAATTGCAGTTCTCTCAATAGGTATATCAAGTTGGCAACCAGGATTACTAATTACGAGAAGAATGGTGTTCTAGCAATAGGAGTGACCAAATGAATGCTACCTGCTACATATAGGGAGAAAACTTTTGTCAAAGGCTATGGGAAATTAAGGCCCTGGGAAGGTTCAGAGCAGAGGAAAGAAGAAAGTGCCAGAGCTTAGCTTGGTGAGAAAACACAGATCCTGGAGGAAGAGGGAATAGATCTTTTGGGTTGGTGTGGTTACTGAGGGCAAGACAGGGTCAGAACAGAGACTGTGTCCACCAGGCTTCTTTTTTTACAGCTCACTAGTCTATTCTCATTACCCCCTCCTTCCCTTCTTTTTCTGTTCTTTATCATAATCGAGGGGAAAGCTTGTTAACAGTGAATATATCTAGTACTATTGATCATTTGTGAAGAAACTCACAGAAAAATGTCATACTGTGTGTGTGGATGCACAAATGCATGGGTGTACATATGTGAGTGAGTGTATGTGAGTATGTGTTGTGTGTGTGAGGGTATGTGTGTAAAGTGTATGTGCATATGTATGTGTAATATGTATGTGTGTGTTAAGTGTGTGCATGTATGTCTATGTGTGTGTGAAATGTGTATTGTGTGCATGTGTGTGTGTGTGTGTGTGTGTGTGTGTGTGTAAACGGATTCTTTGCACTGCTTACAAAAGAATCAGATGCTTCTATTTGATTCAGTGTTTGTTAAATGCCCACTTTGTGAATGATGTCATTGGGAGCCGCATGCTGAGTTTATCAAGGGGTCTTTGGAGGGTGCTGGTGGCTCCTTGCTGCTCATAGGACTGAGCAGAGGTGCATGTGAGGATAGAGAACATGAAAGAGGTAGAAGACCATACATCAGGTTTGCCTTGGACCAGGCCTAGAAGGGAGAATGAGTGGTGGATCAGACATTCCTTCACTGGGGACAGACTGCTGGGGCAGGGCAGACTGCATGTGGTTCTAGAGAATGACCCAGCCTGGGAGTCAGTACACACAGAAGGGAAGTGAAGAGCCCTACAGTGGTGCTGTGAGTGGAAAGGAGACCTAGTATTACACAGGGTGGGTAACCGTCCATTTGCTATGTGAGATGCTGGAGTCTGCCATGCCTCCGAGGTGGGTAGTTGGGTTGGAGAAAGACCTTTTTCTGCTCAAGCATTTCCTCTAGCTTTGTTTCCAATTAAAGGGGGAGCTGTAATGAATGAACTAGAGATTGGCCTGTGGAAATTGTACGTACATAGGTAGCTCAACCTGCTTTTTATATGATTTATACATTTTTCAGATTCTTGCTAGAAACTAAGGAACTGCTTCTAACTGCTCAGTCACCATTGTGAAAAAACAACCTACATTTTAAACAGTTATCAGTTAGGAGAAACCTGCTTATTCGCCAATCTTTGAATGTGTTTGGATTTCTTAGCATGCCAGCATTTGTACTTGCTTACCTGTGTGTTATTATTGTGCATTTTCACTGTCATTGTTCTCACTGGCTTCCCCTTGCATGCCTCCTGCCTTTGTCCCCCCCCCCCCACCCCGTGCACCCTTAACCCTTCCTTCACCAGTCACTCCACCCTCGCCAGCTACATTCACTTGTTAGTGTTACATTTCCTGGGCAGGTCTCTAAATTTTTACCTTTCTTTTTAAGCAAGGAAATGTGGATCGAGTTAAGATTCACTTACTAGTTTTGTGACCTTTCATTTCCCCTTCCTAGATGAGAGACTGGAGTAAAGAAAAAGACAGAAGCTGCCATGGAGGGGAAGCTAAGTGTAAGGGTGTGGTGAGGTTTGGGAGCACTGCAGCAGAGATCAGCTTACTTATACCAGAAACTAGAGTTTAGTTTTCTGAGTGATGAATCAAGTCATTTATTTTAATTCAAACTTTAAGAACTTTGCGGTATTCGGAATAAACCTCTGTGAAATTGTTGGAGAGACTGGATAGGGAGCCATACTCACAGGCAGTTTTTGGAGCCCTTAAACCTTCACATCTGATAAATGACTGCTCACCTCTTCTCAGATTCATCTCTGCATTTTTGTCGTTTTTTAGAACATTTAAACGAAGTTGCTTCTATGTGATTAATTAATGAAATTTCATTGAAATTCCCATCTTATCATGCTAGAATTCAAACACAGACAGGCATGGAACTGTTGGTTTGACTTGAATAATCTAGAAATAATATGATTATGCAAGCCATAAGCCAAGGCAGAAAGGGCGGTATCCAGTAAGCGTATATCAGTGTGTACACAGTCTCTAATTGTGAGGAATATTAGCACACTTTTTTTATTTTTTTTTTTATTTATTTTTTTTTGGGGGGGGCGGTTTTTCAAGACAGGGTTTCTCTGTGGCTTTTGGAGCCTGTCCTGGAACTAGCTCTTGTAGACCAGGCTGGTCTCGAACTCACAGAGATCCTCCTGCCTCTGCCTCCCGAGTGCTGGGATTAAAGGCGTGCGCCACCACCGCCCGGCTTCACACTTTTTTTATTGAATTGAGACTATTTGTCAGAATTTCAAAATGAAGGGGTTTTGTTTTGTGTTTTAGCAATGTTAGTTTTTAACCCTCAAACTTTGAAAACCAAAAAAGGTTTCATGTTTTGGTCTTGAAAATATTGTAGAAAATGAATAAGATACAGAGAAACATGAAAATAAATTGTAGGACACAGAAACATAAATCACATTTCCCCAGAGGTACTGCTGTGTGGACACACCTTCATTCAGTTTGTCTCTATAGTGTTTATAAGATTGTGTGATACAAGCCGGGCGGTAGTGGCGCACACCTTTAATCCCAGCACTCAGGAGGCAGAGGCAGGCGGATCTCTGTGAGTTCGAGGCCAGCCTGGTCTACAAGAGCTAGCTCCAGGACAGGCTCTAAAAAAAAAAAAAAAGCTGCAGAGAAACCCTGTCTCGAAAAACCAAAAAAAGAAAAAAGAAAAAAAAAAAGATTGTGTGATACATGTCTTACCTTTTTATTACGACTCTTTGATACAAACTGTTTCCTTTTAGCATATTTTTTATGCATGGAATCCCATGGCTTCCTTATATCAGATTTACACACTTTATTTTGAAATAATTTGCATGTATTTCACACACATCCTAAAGACATCTATGTGACGGGTAATATTTCTGATATCAAGAGCTTTGAGTGTCAAGGTATCATGAAGTGTCTGGAGACTTGTGGACCTGGCATCCACTGCACAAACAGTCTTTGACTGAGCCCAGCACTTTGTTTGTTCTCACTGTGAAGTTGGGTAAGTCACTTGGCATCTTCAGAGGGAGAGAAGGAGCCCCTTCTTTGCCCTGGAGGAACTATCATGAAGCTAGGCTCTGACAGTATTTCCTTGGGCTGCAGAGAAATGAGAAAAGAAAGAAAGAAAGAAAGAAAGAAAGAAAGAAAGAAAGAAAGAAAGAAAGAAAGAAAGAAAGAAGGAAGGAAAGTTTAGTGACAGTTCCTTTAAGTTGATGTGTCATCCCTGTTCTGAGATGATGCTTTTCTTGAGTGTGCATTAAGTTACGGTTTCTTTTATGACAGTGATTATAAAGATTAAGATAACAGGCTTCTTGCTTCTGGACTCTCCCTTAGAGCATTCCTTTTGTCTGTCCTTTACGTCTTGTTTTGTGAAATCTAGGAGGAACCCTTTGGATGGACATTCATGCCAAACTATTGGTAGTTCCCCCAGTCTGTGACACTGCTCTGTTCACTCCGCTTCTCTTGAGTCTCGCTGCCTCTCCCCTGTCAGGAGGACACTGTCAGGGCTTGAGCCCCATCCCCTGGAGCTCCCTGACCTGCCTCTCACTAGCCTGGAGGCTGTTTCTTTCTCTAGAGAGGCTTGTTTCACTTCCTCCTTTCTCTGTCTGCCTCGCTAAAACAACCTAGAAGGTTCCTTAAGAAAAGGAATTCTTTTCAGAGGAACCAGAGAGTCCTTACAGGTGTTCCGAGAAAGGTAAAAGCTTCTAAAGCAAACTGTCTCTACCTTCAGGTCATGTGATATTCTTTTTGTTTTAGGTCACTGACTGGTCACCTCCAAAGGGGACGCTACAGTCAATAAATGTAACATGTTTACAATCAACGTGGGAAAGACAACAGAATAAGAAAATAATAAATAAATAAATAATTAAATAAATAAGAAAATGGACAAAGAAAAGAACATGAGCAGCCTGTTGAGAGCCAATGGGCTGTCCCGTGTTATTAGCAGAGCGCTGCATCCTCTGTTGCAGCAGATCCATTCATTTCAGCTAGGCCTCAGGTTTAAAGAGAAGTGATCCAGCCCCAGTGTATGCTTCAGATGGGGACAAAGCATTTACTTGTGTGTGAGCTTGTATGTGAGCTTGTTGGTACTCATGACTTGAACCCTCCTGCTGGTACTTTCTCCTTGGATTACTGACTAGACTCTTGTCCCTGTTTCTTACACTAAGCGACATGTAGGGGAATTTGTCATAGTCTGCAAAGAGACGGGCCCATATGTCTAAGAGACAATTAGTGG
The DNA here is from genome assembly GCF_903992535.2 of Arvicola amphibius. Lineage (NCBI taxonomy): Eukaryota > Metazoa > Chordata > Mammalia > Rodentia > Cricetidae > Arvicola > Arvicola amphibius. The sequence goes on from NC_052048.2 coordinate 139,231,053, forward strand.
ATAAGGACCTGGGTATTTGATCCAAATCTTTCTGCTTGTCTGTTTTTGCCTGTGTGCTTATGTTTTCATCTTCAGAAAAAGAAAGATAAACATTGATGAGCCGTGAGCTCCTTTGCTCTATGGGCATGTCCCTTAACACTGGCGTTATATTTCTTTGGCACATTTTCTAGCCTGCTAGGCCTTAAGTAAGCTAAAAATGAAAGGCATGTTTAGCAGAGTAAGGAACAAGGTATAGTTGTTCAGTTGGTAAGATTTTCTAAACTGGTGATAAGCTATGTAGCTCAACTAATGTATGATAGCTTCCTGGTTTCCCAAGAAAGAGTGCCTGACTCCTGTGGTTCTTCACTTAGAATGACAGCAGGTGCACTTGATGCTGGGAAAGAAGTTACCATTTGTCTCCCATACAGTGTTAAATTCAGGAAAAAAAAAGAAAAAAAAAAAAAGCTTTGGGTGTCTTCTCTTCATACAAGTCAGAGCAATGTAATTTAGTGGGCAGATGGTGTGAGGCTAGACTGGTAGAGTTTCCCTGCCCATCCTTACTACACAACCCAAGAAGGAGGATTCCTTCTGTGAATGGGACTGCAGCTGTTCTCAGGGCAGTGAGTATCAGCCATGATCACGGCAGCACCCCTGTTCCTTGCTGTTATCTGCTTGCTTCATGAGTAGTAGACCTGTCTCCCCACCTTGCTGGAAAGTTTCAGGACATGGACTTTGCCTCAGTGTGTTTTAATTGTTTTACATTTTTAAAAAAAAATCTCTATCTTAAGTGGGAACTTGGTAAATGTGTTTTGAATGGATTATTGAATGAATGAATGAGTGAGTGAAACCTCTTCCTGTATCTCATTCAGATGATGCCAAGAAGTCACTCTCCTTGGTAAGGAGATAACACAAGCCATATAAAAGTCAAGTATGCACTCTGAGTGGATAAAAATAAAAAGGTTAAACAATATGTGTAAAGATACTTTGTGTAATAGCAAAGAATTAGAAATACCCTAAATAAAAAATGAGATTGGTCAGATAAAGATAACTCACTTCACTCTGAAGCCTTTAAGATAATAGTTATGTAGCAGCCAAAAGAAACAATGGACTAGACCATTACTGTGAAAGCAATTCCAAGTTATGTGCATGCTCACAGAGGAAAAGAAGAAAATTCACCAAAATATAAACAGAGGTTCTGGTGAGTTGTGAGTGATTCCCCTATTACCCAAATGCCTTGGAAAGGGTTACATCACTTTCAGCCTGTGAACCAAGTGTGTCAAATGTGAACACTGACAAAATGAAACTGGATGGTGAGCACTTAGATTTTTCCTTTCTGGGCTTTTCTGTAAAATATTTTATAACTAGAACATTTCCAAAAGAGAAACACTTGTAGGTTAGAGGCAAGAACATAGCCACAGCATGAGGAGTCCAATGCCCTCTTTTGGTCTCTGAAGGAATCACACACACACACTAAACAGACATACACATAAAATAAAACTAATGACAGTAGTTTAGGGCCATTTAGAATAGCAAGCCCTAGGCTGTCAGACTGATAACCGTGATGGATCTGTGTAAGAGCTGGGCATAGCAGTTGTTCAGAATGCTGACAATGGTTAGAGACCGAGTAAAAGTTATATTCAGTACTGTGTTGAGCAAGACAGAATTAGCACCGTATAGTATTAGTAATACTTCAGGCACTTCATAAGATAAATTTAAGCTATTTTAGAAGTCAGTTACTTAAAACACCTGGAGTTCTCAAATCTTCAGGTGCCACAGGTAGTTCATGTGCCACCTCACAGTGAGCAGGTGTCTTAGTTAGGGTTCTATTGCTGTGAAGAGACACCATGGCTATGGCAAATTTTATAAAGGAAAACATTTAATTGGGGCTGGCTTACAGTTCAGAGGTTCAGTCCATTATTATCATGGCAGGAAACAAGGAAGCATGCAGGCAGACCTGGTGCTGGAGAGGTAGCTGAGAGTTTTATATTTTGATCCACAGGCAACAGGAAGTAAACTGTGCCACTGGGCCTGGCTTGAGCATGTATGAACCCTCAAAGCTCACTTTGATGGTGACACACTTCCAACAACTCCACACATACTCCAACAAAGCCATACTTTATAATACTGCTACTCCCTCTGGGTCAAGCACTCAAACTCATGAATCTATGGGAGCCATGTCTATTCAAACCACCACAGCAGGTGTGATATACAACAGACACAACTTACTGATCAGTAGGAAGATGGCATTTTTGAACTCTATGCTGACCCAGTCTTATGGTCAAAAAAGTGTTTCAGGAAGTTACCCTGTTCTGTGCCACCCACTTGTCATTGCTTTATCTAAGCATTCCTAATTGTTTAAATTGTTGGCTTCCCAGGCTTGGTCCTACAAGCAGATGCTATCTTTGTATCTTACCAGAACTATGGCTGATGTTTTCACAGAGGATTATCAAGGAAAGTCAAGAAATAGTATTTAGGGTATGTGCATAGAGCTTGTGTTAGTATTTCTAGAAGAATGTATAATTGGTATGGAAAAGGAAATTAGCTGAGCAGGGAAAGGAACAAATTCTACCTGCATTACAACACACATGAATCTCAGAACAGTTATCTGGAGCAAAATAAACTAGACACCATGGCTACCAGCAGTGTGATGGCATTGATACGAAATTCCAGAAAAGGCAAGACAATAGAGGTGGAAGCCAGTTGGTTATCTTTGTGGGCTAGGAGAGGGAACTTGGCTACCAGAAGCACAAAGGACCTTTTGAGAAATAATACAAAGATTCTGATTTTTACTTCTTTTGCAATAGTTACCTGATTGTGTGTGGTAGACTCTTCAAACTGTAAATTTAAAAGTGAATGATTTTATTTTACAGTTTTCAGCTGTTTCTCCTGCTCCTTTAAAGATGATTGCTGTCATACAATGTTCAGTCATATTATTTGTTGTATGTGTGTTAAAGAACCACAGTGCTAAATGCTTAAAAGGAGTCATAGAATGTTAGAGAAAGGTTAGGATTAAACAATTGATGATGAAGCTAGGGAGGATGGGCAGGACATGCTTTCTCCTCAGTTTGAGATTTTCTTTGTCTTCCTTTTTGGTGTGTGCTCAGGTATGCTCCCATCTTTATGTGAGAGGCTTGACTTCCTAATGCCATGGCTGCAGCACTTAGGGACCCTTCCCAGCTGGGCCCTTCCATTTGCCCTCCTCTGTCTGCTTGCAGGAAACACAGAGCATCTTAGAGGGGTCAGGAAGTAGTCACACAGCAGTCTCGCCACAACCTCTGTCCCTTTAACAGCATTGAGCATGTTTTTACATTTAAGTGGAAAATAATTTCCCAAACAGAAGACAGAGAGTGATCTCATTTCCCAAATGAAGTAAAATGTAAATCTGAAAAACCAACCAGAATAAATTCCCAAGTTTCACCAGCATTTATGTCTTGCTCTCCCTTCTTGGAATATGAGTAACAGTGCTGGGAAATCAACTGCCATTTTCCAACAAATTCAATTGTGATTTAAAAAGCCTGAAGTAGAAAAATTAGAAATCTTTATTCATTTGTCCATGTGTTCTCTTTTAAATGAATTAGTCTGATTTATAATACAAATGGTCATATTTATTGTAGATGATTATACTGTAATTAAACTGTGGTTATATGTATATTTGTTTTTATGCTATTTCTTGCTTATTTGATTTAATTTTTATTAAGTTGGTCCTTCGTGCCTCTTTTCTTTCTCCTCCAACTGCTTTGTAAAGAGCTTGAAGGGACTCTGACCATGAGTGAGGTGACCTGGCTGATGGCAGAGTCCTGTCACTGCTGACTGGCAGGCAGAGCCTGGCTCTCTGGAGTCATATTGCAGCCCCCATTGTTTTCTGAAAACCGCTGCTTCTTGGTCTGAGAATTGACAACTGATTATGGGGCAAACACACAGAGAACTTGCCAGTCCAGACAAAGTGTTGGCTTCCTCTGGAAGCAGCATGCTGAGAATATGTGTGAAGCTTTCTTAATTGCCTTCTTTTCTCTCTTTTCTTCCTTCCTTCCTTCCTTCCTTCCTTCCTTCCTTCCTTCCTTCCTTCCTTCCTTCCTTCCTCCCTCCCTCCCTCCCTCTCTCCCTCCCTTCCTTTCTTTCGTTGTTGTTGTTGTTGATTTTTCGAGAGGCTTTCTTTGTAGCTTTGGAACCTGTCCTGGAACTAGCTCTTGTAGACCAGACTCGCCTAGAAATCACAGAGATCTGCCTTTCTCTGCCTCGAGCTGGATTTAAAGGCCTGCACCACCACCACGCTGCAGTTCCTTGCTTCTAAATGGTTTATTTCCTCAAGTGTTTCAGCCTTTGGAAGTCAATGTACCTCTAGTCTCATTGTTATCACTAGTAGAGGGCTAAGTAATGAATTTGCAGCTGATCTCACTAGGTAGTCTTGAGTTTGCATTCCATTATCTTAAAAGTTAAAGGACAGTACTGGTTGTACCCAAGGGTATGTGGATCAAAAAGATGATTGATGATTATAAAGCAGTTTGCAAGTATTCTCACTTTTGTAGAACCTATTTTAAATTGTTTCCTTCTCTTAATTCCCACATCCAGCAACTTTAGTCTCCAGTTGATGGAGACTTGATGGCTCATTTATTCCTTTATTCAGTAACTTCACAGAGCATTTTGCAGGGTCCAGCTAATACCAACTGCTAGGTATTCTGCAGCATATGGGATTGGCTCTGGCTTCTGGAGCTTACATTTTAGCAGGAGAGACAGATTAAATAAATAAATAAATAAATAAATAAATAAATAAATAAATAAATAAATACAAATAACCTGCCTTCTGTTGCTAAAGGTCAGTCTGGCTGTGTTGATGAGAATATGCCATAGATTCCTGTTATGCCCTAAGTCCTTATTGTAGATAGCAGCATTTCCCTTCTTAAATTTAAAAGGTCTGTCTGTATTTCTAATGTCCCTCTTCTCTAGCTGGTATGATATTTTATTGATGAGTCCTCCCCTTACTAATTCCTTAGAGCTAAGCTTTTTAGCCACCAATGCTGTACCATCAGTGGGACTTTTCAAAAGATGCAGGAAACAGACTTGGGGCCTGGAAGTGCCTGGCAGCATGCCCTCTGCCCTAAAGCGATGTGTGTTTTCAAGTGTGGTACTTTGAAGTAGTTTTTGAGAGTCAGAAGAGGCTCATCCAGAAACAGGTAGCCTTGAACCGAAATCTGGCATTAATATACAAGTCAACGGGATGCCTAAGTGCCACGAAGGGCTTTCTAAGTGGGAACTACATGACAGACAAGGACTGGGTTAAGGGTGGGGAAAGTCTGGGGACTTCTGCAAGAAGAAATGTTTCAGTAAGTCTAGGGTATGGGGAAGGAGGAGTAGATTTGTGAAAGATGAGGCTGGACCCAAGGAGTGAGACAAACTATTCTGTCTCTGAAGGCCTTCAGTCAAGTAGCCCCAAGCTAGTTCAGCATCTGGATGGAGGTAGGGTTTGGATTACAAGCTCTCATGACTCTTTCAGCTCCAACACAGAGCCTGTAATTTTTATTCCTGGAGCAGAGAGTAAGCCTTAGGCCAGAGTTGACCAGTAGGAGGAATTGCAGCTAGCTTGGTTGTACAAGGCATTCTTCATGTGAAAATGTCCATGAAGGAGCTAGCAGAAATCCATCCTGCTTTCTGCTGGCTATATCCTGTGACAGTGGATCCTTTTCTGAAATCCCACATGGGATAGCAGGGTTCTATGTGCCTGCTGAGACAGATCCTGACTCCATAGACAACTTCAGCTCAATACTATGGCCTTTTTTCTTTGCTTGGCTTCTCACGTGGTGTCCTCTGTACTAGCAGCTGAAAGTGTAGGCACAGAGGGAAAGGTACCCACATGGGAAGACCTGGAGTGTTTGTGGAGTCTCCTGGTCGACTTTAGGAGGTTCGTGCTGAGTAGATCTTTAGTGAAGGCTCCTCAGTGAGTCTCAGGGAAAGTGCCTGTTCTGAGATGGTGAATTTTAGGCCTTGGAAATACTACTGTGATGACTATGGTTATGACCTTATATCAAAGTGTTAGAGTTATGTATACGTGTATGCAAGTGTAAGGAAGGGTGCATATGGAAGATAGTGCTTTCTGTATATCACTCGCCTATGACATCAGAACTTTTGGGAGTGAAGCCCAGGAACTTCAATAAGCTTCTACCAGCAATATTTTAAGAAATCTTTCAAACATTTCTTCACAAAGAAAATGAAATTTGTTGAACATTATTAGAAATTTAACCTTTATATTAAAATTTTTCTTTTGTTTATTTTTAAGACGTGTGTGTGTGTGTGTGTGTGTGTGTGTGTTATCTATGTGCCCATAAGTACTGGTGCCCATGTAGTCCTGAAGAGAGTGGCCATCCCCTGGAGCTGGAATTATAAGTAGTTGTGAACCTCCCAAAATGGGTTCTGGGATTCAAACTTGGGTCCTTTGCAGGACCAGTGTACACTTTGAACCTTTGGGCCATCCCTACAGTCCAGTTAAGTCTTTCTTGAAAATCTCTTTGTATCAATAGAAGAACTGCTCCATTCTTGTTATAGTTTGGCCCTTGTATGCCTTTCCAAAGACTCATTCTTTTAAGGCTTGGTCCCCAGCCTGTGGCACTAATAGAAGATGGGACATCAGTCAAGGACATAGACCAAGTGGAGAGAATATTAAGACCTCCATCTCGTCTTGTCTCTTTGCTTGTTATTGCCCTGAAGTGAACAGGCTTCCCTGGCCTGTTCTACTGTGATACTCTATGTCCCTAAAGGCCCAAAGCAACAGGACCAGACCCATGGACTGAAACCACAAGCCAAACAAACTTTTCTGCCCTTTAATTTCTCAGGTATTTCATCACAGTGGAAAAAAAAAAAACCCACATTCCTCTTTACAGGTATTCTATAATTTAGCTGGTATTTTTCTAACATGTATTTTTTCCCCAAGCTTCAGATTTAGTAATAAGTTATGAATCAGTTGTGATCATTATGAATCTCTAATATTTTTGATGAAGTATGGGCTAGGATAGCTCAGTGACAGAATACAGGAAGCCCTGAGTTCAATCCTTAGCAAGTGTGAAAGACAGAGTCAGAGAGGATAAATAATTAATGTATTTCATTTAAAAAAATTTTAAATTGTATTTTGGATGTGTGAGTATTTTGCCTGCATGTCTGGGTGCCCCATCCATGCCTGATGTCTGTGGAGGCCAGCAGAGGGCATCAGTTCCCCTAGGACTGGAGTTACAGATGACTGTGTGGTGTGTAGGTGCTGGGAATTGAGCAGCCAATGCTCTTAAGCACTGAGCTATCTCCCCAGCCCCAGTTAAAGTATGTCTTACTACAAGTTGTCATTTAAAACGTCATACCTTAATAATAATGCAGAAAGTAAATGTTAAGCACCGAATGTCAGAAGTGCACGGGTGTCCAAGGGTGACTGCAGAACATGCTTTGTGTGACCCAGAGCAGTACCAAAGCCCAAGTTAGCTGGTTTTGTTCGTCTTTCTCTTTGTTATTACTTAGTTTCAGTCTGTTAATGGCAGAAAGTTTCCATTATTAAGGCATGCTTTATTGAAAAAAAATCTAGTTTGGTCTTAGAGTATAGATAATATGATAGCATAAAAATTGAATTGAGTTTTACAGAAAATAACTTGACATTGCTCTAAATGCAGCCTTTTTTGCTGGGGAAAAGTGACCTGGTTTGATTCTTGCTGGCTTTTTACCAACAGCATACAGGAATTTTCCAGGGCTCCATCTCTGTGTACCTGTACAACTTAGGGCAAGTTCTGAGAGTCCCGATCTATAGCTCAGAAAGCTGAGCTTCTGAAAAATCCTTCTGTAAACCTTCTCCTCTGGCTATCAGCCTGCCCACGTAGTGGCTGCCTGTTTATGCTTGTTAACTTAACTTTCTAGAAGTCACATGGCTGAGTTATGTCAGGATCAACTTTCTCTTAACATTTGGCTTGGTACTTAAATGTAACAGGCTCCAGCTTGTGGTTACATCTTTTAAGTCTGTGAATTTTTCTTCTACCACAAATGCAAAGCTGGGATAGCATAGCATAAGCATGAGCTTCCTAACAATGGGTCATGCGTGTTTCATATGTGCTGCTAGACAGTCATGGTGGTCAGTGCACTCTGTGTTCAACTAGTGAGCATTTTTTTTTACAATCACAAAGAACAAGCCAGGTGGTGGTGGCACACACCTTTAATCCCAGCACTGGGGAGGCAGTGGCAGGCGGATCTCTGTAAGTTCAAGGCCACCTGGTCTACAAGAGCTAGTTCCAGGACAGGTTCCAAACTACAGAGAAAATCGGTCTCAAAAAACAAAAAACAAAACAAAACAACAACAACAACAAAAACCACGAAGAGCTTTGAACAATTCAAAGTGTATTTGAGCATCAGTCGTATGCTTCCTCTGTAGCCACCAATAGTCGTATCTGTAGCCTTCCGTAGTATCTTCCCATAACACAGCAGTGTGATATAAAGAACAGAAATTGATGTTTTTGACAGTTCCCATATAGACAGTGCCAAACTGCTACTTTAATTAATTGTGTTGCAGACTGTTATTTACTGCATGTGCATGACTGAGAAATACTAGAAAGCTGAAACAAAATCTGTGGGGGTGAATTAACCTAGCTCTAAGATGTTTAGGGATGTGAATGTTCTGTCCCCATCAGGTCTCTCAGTCAGAATCCCTGAGAGAGGGTGAAGGGTAGATAACATGTCTCCTGGCCTACAGTGAGGATACTATGAAGATATTTGTCTCTGTGAGCTCTCTGTATTGTGCATTCCTCTCTCCTTTGTTCTGGGCCATAAGCACTTCATTCAGCCTTTATAGAAGCTAGGGCTGCTTAAGGACTTGTCTTGTGAAAATAGACAGTCATTTCTGCAGCCTTTCCTGCTCTCCCTTCTCTCTCTACCTTGCCTCTCCAGAAAGAGCCAAGCCCCCTCCCTGCCACCCTACTATTTACCACAAGAGTGCCTTACCTTGTTTCTGCATAGGGCACTGGCCTCCTATTTGACTCCAGACTTGTTAGGGGCAGTGTCGTCATTGTCACTTTTCTGTCCTTGGCTTGGCCCTTAGTGACTCCTCAATAAACAGGGTGAAATGAAGAAATTAATCTGTGCATCTCAACTGGGAAGCAAATGCTAAGGGTCCAGTTCCTAGGACTGTCATTACAAAGTACCATAAATGAAGTGGCTTAAATGCCAGACATTTATTTTCTGACAGTTTTAGAGACTTACATAGAGGCATCAAGGAACAGAGAGGCCATGCAGCCCTGAAGGGCTACAAAGATATGTTGCAGGTTTTTTCCCAGCTGTGGAAGCTATTGATGTTAGGCAGTGTTAATCCCACTGGTCAAGAATAAGACCACTATCACAATTTAGAGCCAAATTTGTAGCAAGCTTTTAATTAAATACTGGCCAGGTAGATGGGCTCTGACCAGGTCCATCTCCAGGTTTCCAGAAGTTGGCTCTGATTCAAGGTTTACAAGGCTTAAATATTTCCTATCTGGTCCAATCAGGAGCAACCATACATCCTGATATATCTCCAGCCTACATCCAAATCAGGGGCAAGCATACATGATGTATTTCCTGCCTGTGAACCTCCTCCCTAAATGTGATCATGCACACCTGGTGAGATGGGTCAAACTTGTTTAGGGGAGTGAAAACACATGCATTGTTATCTCCCATAAACAACAGCCTCCAGCCTTTCAGGAACTACCTGTCTTTGGGCAAGGGGCTTGCAGATCAGAGGCATTGTTTCATGGATCTCTTAGGCATAGTAATTAAAACTTAACATGTAACTTTGGCTCTCATATTAGCATAACCTAATCCTCACGTGGTGCTCTCCTAGAGCCATGGTTGTCTCCAGGTAACTCCTTTTCATAAGGACACCAGGCATAATGGACTATTGGTCCATAGTAGCCCGCTAGTCCAGTAAAATACATTCTGAGATATGCAGATCTTGTCTGAAGCTCTTGAGTCCTGCCATGATCCATTCCCAGTCTCTGTTTGGTTCTTAAGAGAGGGACAGGCCTTGCCAAGAGTCATGTTGTGGACCAAGCCCTAGAAGCCGACCAGAGCATAGGAAATGAGTGTTCTATGACAAACTGAGGAGCATTAGGCGTCGCTGCTGACAATGGGAAGCAAGAAGATTAGGGCCAGAGCCCTGAGAAATGGCCAGAGCTTGGGGAGTAGTAGAGTCTTTTCACTTCAGTTCCCCCCTAACCTGATTAGACAACGAATTCATACACTTTGATGTGCTGTTTCAGACTCAGTACGCATCTCCCCCTGCCTCTGGAGAGAGTTACTGTAGGTGTCTTCTCTAGTTCTGAAACCCAGAACAAAACCACAGAAAAGAAATCACAGTATAAGTTAGCTGAGCCCAGGGGCCTGCAGCTCTTCAGTCATCAGCCCACTCTTGCTGGGCAGAGATCCTTCTGTGGTCCTTGCAAGTGTGCATGTAGGGTAGCCGTGGAGCCTCCGACCCTTCGGGGGAGATGAGAGACAAGATACCTGATTTGGATTAGAAACCTGCCTGGATTTACAAATCAGATCTCCTTTGTTCTCTTTGAAAGTGTCCTAGTCTCTGAAAAGCTTGTCAGGCCTGTCAAAAGATGCTGTGGCAGGTGAACAGCAAGACATTCTGTGAATGAGAATACGGGGTTTTTAGGAAGGAAGGAAGGCACCGCGACTTAGTAATTACTGTTCCAGCAGTCACAGCAATGCTGACACTTCTGCACAATCTGATCTAACTTAATACTGACTGTCTCCTCCCCAGTGACAATACATAAATTAATTAATAGTAGGTTAGATTTGAAACTGTGCCTTTATTTGGGCCATTATTAACTTGTTCTCTGCACCTTTCTTAGTTGGCTGATGGATTTCATTTCAGTCTTAGAAAATGAGGCTCCTGTTAGCACTGTGCTGTCTGTGAGCACTGAGGTTTTGAAAATGTTCCTCATTTATTACATTGTGTTTCCTTACTGTAATAAATACTTAAGCTCACAAAGATGTTACACCTGCTCGCTGTGTAAACCCTAGTAGATAAGGTTCTGGAATATGGTCTCCACTTTTTCTCCTGAGAGTTAGTTAGCAAAAGAAGGTAGTAATTAAGACTGGGCCCAGGATAAGTCTATGGCTGCCGGTCATGTACCCTTGGGTATAGTGTATACCCTACTTGTGCCTTCATCTCCTTGTTGGAAAAATGGGTAATAATTCTATCTGCCCCCAGAGTTGTTGTAATGGTTCTGTTAATCAGTTTCTCGTTACTATGACAAATGTCTACGAAAACATGGAAGAAAAGGTTTATTCTGCCTTACAGTTTAAGGGGTTTCATTCCATGATAAATGGGCTCTGCTTAGAGCAGGGTGTGGTGGTACATACCTTTAATCCCAGATCTCTGAAGGCAGAGACTGGTAGATCTCTGAGTTTGAGGCCAGCCTGGTCTACAGAGCAAGTTCAAGGATAGCCAAGTTTATACAGTAATGGATAGAAAAGCTGGTAAAGATGTAATTGAACGAGAGCCCCAGTAATTAGTAGAACTTAGCAGCTTTGGCCACATGGTTCTAGAGTTAAGGAAAGAAAAGGGGGACTACAGAAAGCCGCTGAAGTCAGGCATGAGTGTACCTGAATAGAGGCCTAGAGAGGCATTAGACTGTGAAGTTGAAGCCTGGATTGCCTTGGAGACCCCAAGATGTTGGGGATGCCAGAGTCATGGGATGCTTGCTGAGAAAAGCTGATAACAGGGAATGGAACCAGCCCAAGAGAAAGAAGTGGTTACGGTCAACAAAGCTGAGCAGAGTTGGAGATCTGAAGAGGGCTTTGACATCAGACATGGAAATGCGGTTTGGAGTTTGCCCAGGTGGTTTTAGGTCTTGCTTTGGTCCAGTATTTCCTCACTACGTTCCCTTCCCTATATTTTGGAATGCTAATGTATATCTTGTACCATTATATGTTGGAAGTATGTGATCTGCTTTTTGATTTTGATTTTACAGGGGATTACAGTTAAGAAATTGCATGAATCTCAGAAGAAACTCTGAACTTTAGACTTTCAAATAAGTTTGATACTGTGTTACAGACTTTGGGAACTTTGAAAGTTGTATTGAATGCATTTTTACATTATGATATGGCTATAAGCCTTTGGGGGCCAGAGAGTGGAATGTGGTAGTTTAAAAGAAAATGACCCCCCAAAGGGAGTGGCACTATTAGAAGATATGACCTTGTTGTAGGAAGTGTATCACTATGGAGGTGGGAGTCTCAGATATGCTCAAGCCACAGCCAGTGTCTCAGTTCACTTCTTGTTGCCACTGGATCAAGATGTAGCATTCTCCAGCATCATGTCTTCCTGCAGGCCACCATACTCTGAGCTACCTTGTCCCTGCCATGGTGATAATGGACTAAACCTCTAAAACTGCAAGCTGCCTCATATTAATGTTTTCTTTATAAGAGTTGTGGTGGTCATGGTATCTCTTCACAGCAATAGAAACTCTAACAAAGATGAGCTCTGTTCTTTTAGATCCATGTACAATCCCATTTGGTGGGAGAGCATAATGGAGAATGTCTGTCCACCTAATGGTGTGGAAGCAAGAGAGAAAGGGGCTTGAGTCCCACCATCCTCTTTGAAGGTGTGCCTCAATTCACTTCCTTCTACTAGGCCTACCTACTGAAAGTCCCAGTTCTTCCATTATTCCTTGGACTGGATACCAAACCTTTAAGACATGGGCCCACGGAGATCATTCAAGATTCAGCTGTAACAGTCAAATGAATTAACGTGAAGCAAGGTCTTAGAAAAGTGAAAAATACATTTAAATACCAAATAAATGTTGATTAGCACTAATAATTGTATCCCCTTGTGCTCTTAGTACCTCATTCCTGAGGTATTGACACAATATTCATTGGCATGTCATGCAGTCACTCCTAAGTGCCATCCAAATTCTTAGATGTACAACACACACCACTCATGTGCTGACTACTGAGAATCAGCACCAGGAGTGGCCATGTGTGCCCATGAGTGTATTTTATTATGAGCTCCCCTTTATGGGGTGAAAGGACGGTCAAGGAAGTGCTTGGGAGGCCAGTGACGAACACTGTAAGGAGACCAGAGTGGTAGGAAAGACTCTTTGCCTCACTGAAGATCTCTGATTCCAAAAAGACCTCAGCCTTCTTGTTTAGGGATGCCCTGGGTTGTGAGGGCGATGAGAAGGTGGGGAGAGGGGCCTCTGGGGGTGCGAACATTCACCCCACACCTCCTTGTCTTGCTTTCACAAGTGCAGCATTCTGAGATACAAAGTGAAGCATGTCACTGCGTCCTGCTTTGTAGGTTGGTTGCTTGCTTCCTTGCTTCCCTTCTTCTCTCCCTCCCTACTTCCTTTCTTTCCCTTCTCTTTTTTGGCATATGACTGTATGATATACATGCCTGTATGTATGTGTGTTCACATTGTATGTGTTTGGAGGTTTGAATGGAGGCCTGAGGCTTACATCTGGAGTCTTCCTCAATTGCTCCCTACCTTATTCTTTGAGGCAGAGCCTCTCAGTTGAATCCAGAGCTTGCTAATGTGACTAGTGTAGCTAACCAACTTGCTTTGGGAATCCCTTTTCTCCGCCTTCCATATTTGAATTATAAGCAGGCCACCCAGCATTCATGTGGGTTCTGGGAACCCAAATTCCAGTCCTCACATTAGCATAGCAAGTGCTATATCCACTGAGCTGTTGCCCCAGCCCTGTGTTTTTCTTCCTCCTTCCCAGAGCTTCCTGCATCTAATGACCCTACATGGTGCAGTGGTTCTCCGAGAGCTTTGGGTTAGATGTTGTGAGTCTCTGGCACACTGCCATAACTGCTGTGCAACTTCGGACACACACTACATTTCCTATGTGCAACTACTGTCTGTAAGGAAGAATCAGGATGGCCCACCCGAGGTTTCTGATTAATAAGTGCTTTTATTCAGAACCTACTACAGAGTAAACGCTTATCCAGCCCATAGCTCACCTGCCCCCTTCCCTCTGTCAGCTCTCCCATGTCTTCTCAAGGAATCCCTCTTGTAGGCCCTTTGTCCTTTTCAGCTTAGGCTGAGTCCAGACATCTGCCTGTGCCCCAACAATCAGTACTTAGATGGGAACTGGGTCTTGCCATATAGAGTACTTATTTACTACCTAACTGGCCTCTCTCCCTAACCATGATGCAACCTGTATGAAGAGATGAAGATTTTATATCAATCTCTACAATTCATGCATGGCGGGATGGACATGTGGCTCAGTGCTAGAGTGCTTGCCTGGTGTGCAGAAGGCTCTGGGTTCCATCCCCAGCACTGAAAATCATGTAGGCAGCCCAGCCCAGCCTAACATCAAATGAGATATCATTCCCATGAGATTGTAAATAACCCATGTCAAGGCACATACTTGGTCATGTACATGTGAGATCCAGGGGGCTCTGTCTTGTCCTTCTCTAGGGTGGTTAACGTCCCATTTAGAGATCATAAGAGTGGGAGAAAAGCTCCATATAGTAGATGATTTGGAGTCGGAATTAGGAAAGTTGTGTTTGAATTCAGTGTTTACTACTTATCTTTATTTCTGAACACTCCCGACACAAAACATAAGCCTGTTATCCAATTCCTTCAACTGTATAATAGGACCATACCTTTTATATGAAGTCATAAGGGACATATGGTTATAAAAACAAAACACTCAGCACAACACCTGATGTTTCATGAGCCTTTAGGAGCTAGGACCTTATGAGCAAGATCAGTATTATATTTTTGATTTGCGAAACAGCATTTTGGATTGCAAAGTTGTCCATGCATGTTGGAAATATGAGCTTGATCCCTCCCAAGGTGAAGCAGAGAACTGAGAAAATATTTGTATGGTTGCCAGTCTCAGCAGCTTGCAGAACTTCACACTGAGTTCCTTATGAGCGGGTCCAGTGACACAGGAAAAAGACTGGGGACAAGGCTGCTGACAGCCTCCTTTGCCAGCATACATAGCTGCGAGCAGCCTCTTGTATTGGTGCCACCTACTTAACCAAAACACAGCTTGTTATTATATCGCTGTAAATGTCACTTTCCCTTTCTCTGAAATGAGTTTTCAAAAGGCATTTTATAGTTCTTGTTTTTCCCTATTGATCAGACATAAAAGTAATCGCTTCTTTGAAAATGTCTTTTGCCCTTGAAAACATCTCCTCCCTGTTCCTACAAAACCATTATCTCAAAATGCACCCCCCAAGATGTCCATGGTGGGGGCCATTTAACAGCATAAAATTTTTGGCAGAAAGTCCTGAGTCAAGTTATTTTAGTAAGAGCCTGGGCCAGTTCTTATTGGAACGGCCAAAGAACATGTGTTCTGAGTGTGTGGCAGAGAGCTCTTCGCTCTTATTAGTAATTAGCTGGCACTGGATTGATTGTAAAACATATAAAAATTGTAACATGTAATAACCCCACGGTGCTAAGCAGTGTACTTTGTGCTTCAGAGTAAGTGCTGTGTTTCCCATCTGCTCTTTAGCACATGTTCCGAGTATCAACACACTTCTCTTAGTTTTTTAGTCTGTTGAGGAGAAAGTATAAAATACTTAAAATAACACAAGCTTTAGGGCTAAGACCTTTCCACATTCCAATTTCTATATTGGATTTTCATTCAGAACTGTGTATAGGCAATGCAACATATGTATGTTTATGTTTACAAGTCTGTAATAAAATAAAAAGAAATTGTAGTAATTTAGGATGTTACTACATAAAGACAATACTACCTCCTCTGATTAACCTAGTGTGTAAGTTGCTTTTCTGACCACTTTCACAATATACTTGATAGAGAAACCAACCTAAGAAAAGAGATGCTTTATTATTGACTCATTTTAGCCCTAGTCCTTGGCTCCATTATTCTGGACTCCTGGAGAGGCAGATCAAGATGGCTGTGAAAACATGTTAGGGAAGAAGATGTTCACTTCACAGAGGACAGGAAGCAAAGCAGCAGGAAGGGGCAGGGCAAAAATTCACCCGAGGGTTTATCCTCAGTGCCTTATTTTGTCCGGCTATGCCCCATCTTCCACAGTTCTACTCCCTCCCAATAATCTTGCCAAATTTTTAATCCATTGGTCGATTAAACCACTGATTTTGCCAGAACCCTCATGACCCAGTCGTCTCTGGAAAGCCTCGCAGACACACAGCCATGTGCCTTACACATCTCCTAAGTACTTTTCAGTCCATTTGCAGTAGCAGTAAAAATTAACCACCATACATGGTTATTACTGAAGAAAACTGCTACTTACTTGTATACCAAACAGCTCATTAACTTGAAGTCATTTCAGATCATAGTGGAGTTAGTATCCCTGTGTTCACTTAAACCTCAATGCTAAACATCCTGGGGGTAGAAAGAATAGACCTAAAATTCACCCCACAGGAAACCAAAAAAGAAAATTTAAATAGTATAAGTATAATAAAAATAAAAGATTACCGTGCATGGTGCCTCATGCCTTTAATCCCAGCATGTAGGAGGCAGAGGCAGGCTAGATCTCTGAGTTTGAGGCCAACCTGATCTACAAAGCTAGTTTCAGGAAAGCCAGGGCTAGGCATAGAGACAAGATACATTGTCTCAAAACAAATAGGCAAGATTGGTATAAAAAGCATTGGGAAATGTGCTGTGGGAATCACAAACCTCCACACACAGACTTGTTTTTCAGAGCCCTGAGAGGTGCAGTCTGTGCTATCACTATAGGACCCTATTTCCAACCTAACTAAAATGAGCTTATTCAGGCAGAAACAAATCTCTTAGAGTGGCTTCTCCATGGTGTTCTTTGAGAGTGAAAATACTAGTAAGTTGAAAAGAATAGCAAGAGACCCAACCTGAAAATTAGAGCCATGAGTATCAGATTGGAGATTTTTATTGTCTGCGCCTTTGTGCTATTCATATTGGAGTCATCTCCAAGATCAAAGGAAGTAACAGAGGTACAAACTATGTGGTTTTCAGGTTCTACCCATGTACACAGTTCACACATGGGTAGACAGCAACCACCAGAAAACTGTACCCTGTTCTTACAAAATTAGTAAGGAAGACAGATGACTCACAAATAGCATTCCCAATAGGCCTCTAAGTGCTGTGAAGGAAAGAAAACGGGTGGTAGACACTAGAAGTGTGTGCTTTTCCAGTGGCAGGTGGGTAGCATCGGTTTGGCTCAGTGAAGGCCCCTCTGAAGAGGTGAAGTTTATTCTGAGATCAGTGTGATAGGAAGAAATCTCTGGAAGAAGACTGTTCTTCTGCAAGGAAGAACCAGTTGTAGAGGCCTGAGGTAGGAACAAGTTGGCCTGCTCAAGGACTTAAAAAAGATGGTCTCTCTATGGATAGGACACTGTCAGATCTGAGGGGGAGCCATGCATGATCCTAATGGGCCACAATAGGGAGTTATTACCATGGGTTCCTGGCCTTACCCATGCCTCCAAAAAAATCTATGTCAACAGTAAATTCAACTATGGTATTAATATTGGGTTGAATACTGGGTCCTGGAAACATGTGGTACTGAGTAAAGAAACTTTGTTTTCTTTGGAGCCTTCCTGCTAGATTTTAAAAAGCTCTTCACTGCTCTTTATCTAGGAACCAGATGGACTTATAGCCGGATGGCTTTCTTCCTCCTTTGGGTCTTCCCCCATTCCTTTTCCCACTTCACACATTCTAAAAATCCCTTTCTTCAAGGCAGCCAGTTATTGTTGGTAGTTAGAAAGTTAGTCTGATTCATAGTGTAAATAACTGATAGGATCTGGCTGACACAGAAAAGAATTTACATCTCTGAAGGATGTTTATAGAACAAATCTATCTTCTTCCCTAAGATGACAAAATAGAAACAAAGCCTTTGCAAGGTTAGGGGAGGTCTCTTTGGGAAAAGGGAGAACCACTTCTTTGCTCAGGAGTATAGTCTGCTCTTGGGGTGGGAGTAGAGGCCACTTCCTTTCCTCTGCTTACAGATTCTCCTGAAAGTTCTGCATGCAGCAGAGCAGAGAGTTCTGTAGTACAGAAGAGGAAGCAGGAAGGGCTCTGAGATGACACTGGGCATGGGGATGAGTATGGAGTCAGTAGAAGGTCCTCAAATGTATTGATTGGAAACTGAAAAGTAGAAATTTAAAGCTTACTGTACTGGGGTATTTTATTTTGGAAAATGTCATCTGCAGTTGGAAGGTTTAAAAAATTGATCACAGTGCCCTCTATTCCATGTCTATTTAATTTCCACTCTGTTTATGCATGTGAGTGCCAGTAAGTTCAAATAATGGTCCTGATGAAGGGTCATCACTGAACTGATCATTCTGTGCTCCTAATGAAAATTGGAGCTGAAAATTGCTTCCTTATGTGTAGCTTAAACTGCCTTTGCACTAATTTCACTTTATAACTTCCACTTAATCCTCTCCTTCTCTCCTTACCCACCCTAAGAACCCTTCTCTGTCCTTGAAATTGACTCCTTTGAAATCTTTATGGGTAGTCCTGTTTCCCTTAAGCTGGTGGTATCCTGGTCCTTTGTTTCCAACAGCCTTTAAGGTTCTAAGTAAAACAGTTTCTGCTCACTTTTCTCCCACTGCACTTTTTTAATGAGTTCTGGTTCTGGAACACAACTTGATTTCATGTTGTGGTCAATATAAATGAGCTGAGCCTTGCCTCCTTTCCCCTAATGAATCCGTTGCTGTCCTTCCAGCCAAGACCACCACATACTGCTTATCCTAATTAGTATTCTCTAATGCTAATCAGGTGGCCAGTAACTTACTTGTTTCTACATTCAATTTCATCAGCTCTAATAGGAAAATTATATATATTCTCCATGGGATCCCAAGGAAGAAATGTTTTCAGCTAAGAAGCCACTGATCAAAGAGACAGTATGATCAAAATGCATTTTTATTTTTGTTTTGTTTTTTATCAAAACTTTATGTGGTCAGTCTTTGACTCATGTGTCCCTTGTTTGATAGGTTAGTAACATAAATAGGAAGAGCTGTATATTGACATTTTCCACATCAAAAGTCACACCTAATAGCTTTGACTTTCACACATCAGTAACTTTTGAGAAAATTATTTTAACGTGACAACCAAATTTTCCCACTCAGAAGTTTAAAACAAAACAAACAAAGAAGAAAACAAGGCAATAGTTGACTCTAAGAAAGCAGTAACTGAACCCTGCCAAAATTGTAGGGCAGTGCTCTGGGATAAGCTGTGGAAATCTATGGTTGTGTTGAGAATGACTTCACTTGGGACATCAAATACAAAACTTTAACATATGTTCAAAGACTATAGTTTGGGGACCAAATGTCTGTCATCTTGCTTGTTACCTCTAGGGAAAAAGAAAGAGATGATGATATGTATAATTTTTCAGGATCTTCTTAAAGATTCTAATAATGTATGCTATAGAAAGAAGGTTGTGGTGAAGTGTTTGGGAAGAGATTGAGAATCATTTATTTCTCTAATCTCTAGTACTATGGAGACAGCTCATTGTGTTTATTTGGTGAAACTTTGAGAGCCTCTTCCAGGGCTGGAGAGATGACTCAGCAGTTAAGAGCACTGACTGCTCTTCCAGAGAACCCAGGTTTAAATCCCAGCACCCACATGGCAGCTCACAGCTGTCTGTAACTCTAAGATCTCACAGCCTCATACAGACATACATGCAGGCAAAAGACCAGTGCACACAAAACAAAATACATTTAAAAAAAGATTCCATCCCCAGTTCAGCATAAAATGGACAAGGTGGTACAAACCTGCAATCCTAGTAACCTGGAGGCAGAAGCAGGAGCATTGAAAATTCAAGGGATCCTCAGCTATATCGCCAGTTTGAAGTCAGCTTTGGCTGTGTGATATCCTGCTGGGGGGGGGGGGGGGGGGGAAAGGAAAGGAAAGGAAAGGAAAGGAAAGGAAAGGAAAGGAAAGCCAATGTATGCATTCACAGAGAGGGGAATTAGATTCACTTATGACAGGAATTGTGTCAACACCATGTGAGGTAGGTTCTATTACCGGGCTTTGTAGATGAGAAACGGGCTCAAAAGGTCTCTTTTGAACCTTGAAAACTTTATGCCAGGTATGGTCCCTGTATTCATTGTTTTTCTTTATTGTGACAAAATAACAAGACAGACACAACTTCCAACAAAAAGTGGTGTCAGAGGTCCTTCTGTCTATGTGTTGCTTTTGTTGGTTAATGAATAAAGAAATTGCTTTGGGCCTATAGCAGAGCTATAGGGGAAAAGAGCTGGGTAGAGAAAACTAAGCTGAATGCCCGGAGAAAGAAGGGCAGAGTTAGGAAACACCATGTAGCTTCACCAGAGCAGATGGCGGAATTTTAGCCGGTAAGCCACAGTCACATGGCGATACACAGATTAATAGAAATGGGTTAAATTAATATGTAAGAGTTAGCCAGTAAGAATCTAGAGCGAATGGGCCAAACAGTGATTTAAATAATGCAGTTTCTATCTTATTTCGGGGACTAACAAGCGGCCTCCTTCAATAAAAAGGACTTATTTAAGCACGTGGTTCCAGTTTACTTCATCATGGTGATGAGTCTTGGCAGATGCTTCAAGTAGCAAGAGAGTATCACTGTAACTCCTCATGCCTTGGTAGACAGAATTCTGGGGGCTTGGATGCGAAGCAGGGCTGGGATACACAGTGACCCATAGTTACCAGCTATGCTGTCTTCCCCAAAGGTGCCATAATCTCCAAGAACAGCCAGAAGCTGGGGACATGTTCAAACATGTGTGCCTTTGGGGGACATTTCACATTCAAACCTTGACAGTCCCCTTTAGATGAGGTACTTGAAATAGCAGCTTCAGACAGTCAGAAAGTGGAATGTTGAACTCAGGAAGTGGAATGGAAGACATCGTTTGATGGGTACAGAGTCCTGATTGGGATGTTGAGAAAGTTCTGGAAATGTATGGCAGTGATATTTGCCCAACTTTGTGGACTTATTGAAAATGATTGTTTTATACATTTTGAAATAATTAAAACAGCCAGTAAGAGTAAAGGCTGCCAACCCTGATGACCTGAGTTTGATCCCTGGATCCTACAAGGTGGAAGGAGAGAACTGAGTCCTGCATGTTGTCTTCCCACCTCACACATGTAGGAACATATGTGTAAAAGTGGCCAGTGTCTTTCTATGGTTCCTTGAACTTCTCACCTTTCCAAAGAACCTCTGTCTTTGTAGTATGCACATTGCTCACATGCGTAGTGTCATGACATACTGACGGTTCCCAGGCTTACTGGAACTGATGAACAGTTTTTATAGCCCAGACCTAGAAACCCTCATGATAGGCTCTGTAAGTTTTATATAGATTTAAATGTAAAATGTAATTGTGGTTTGGCTGGGGACTTGGAGTCCTTGTTTCTAAAGGGCTCACCAGGTAGGGGTCATGCTGAGCCCTCTTTGGGACCATGTCACATTCTTCTCAAAGGACGAATTTCTGACCTCGTTGTTTATCTCTGTTCTTTGACTAACACACACGTATTTGGTATTCAGTGTTATCTTTTGTGTTTTGTGTTACACAGGGGTAATGTACCAGACAAAAGACAAAGACAAAGAAATGAGCCCCATTTTCAGAGTTTAAACTATCAGACTGACTTCTGATAACACTTGAGTTCTGCCCTAGAGAATACATAGGACTTCATGTCCTCCTGCATTTGGCCGTAAGCAACAGCTAAATGTCAAAGCTATTACAAGCTTTCGGATGCAGTTCTTGCCCGGGAATATGGACGTAGGTGGGTACTAAACTAAACTCACATACTTTGTGCCTCTTTTATAAATGTTCAAGAATTTATCTCTCAGGTTGTGGTGTGTTCTGTAAAATGCACTTAGTTTTTGACTACTTTCTGGTTGAAAGAATTCATTTATAGACTCTACGGGCATGTTAAACAAGGTTGGGGTGAGTCTAGTTCATTCCAGTGGTCTTTTGGTTCCCTTTGTATTTAATGAGAAAACCTTGGTCTAGTAAGTTTTCCAAATTCCAAAGCTTGCATCAGTTCATTCTTGATGCGTCTAGGGGCCTCTAGTAACATGCAGGCATTCACTCAAATAGTAAAAGTCACAAAAATTTATCAGCACCAAATTGCTTTATTAAAAACAGATTTTTAGCATAATCATACAAATAGCACAAATATTTGTACTTATGATGGTAACATAAATAGAATTTTAATTCCTTGATTTAAAAAATTTTATTATTCTGTCATTTTATGTCTAAAAAATTTAAGGAGTGGTAGTTGAAAATATTAGCTATTAAAAATGTATAATACATAAAAACTACCTATATTCTAAATGCTGTTTCCATTGTGAGTGCGTGTGTGTGTGTGTGTGTGTGTGTGTGTGTGTGTGTGTGTTAGGGTCAGAGTGTTCTCTGGAAAATACAATGTACTGAGTGGTAGGTTTTTTATAGTAATCTCTTTCCTTCTCTAATCTTTACAGTGATTATGCTTAACTTTCATAATAAGAGAAAGTTAAATGTCAGTTTAGTGAAGACCGCTTTAGCATCCATTTAGAGAAAACAGAACTTGTTCTTTTTGATACCGTATTGTTTATTTTTCTAAAAATCAAAACAATCCTCTCATTATCCTCTAGCAAAACTCCTTAACAAATGCATAAGGAATGGTGTGGGTAAATGCAAATTTTTAATCTCTTAAACATAGTGAGAAAAAGCACATTCTTGCCCCTCCCTCCAGCTTGTACCAACTCAATCAAAATGCTTCATACTGAGACTTCAAAAGTCTGCATTTTTATCAGACATTGCAAGATACTATCTTGTGAAATTCAGTTTGAGAGTCACCCTTTGATCTGAGAGTTCTCATCCTTTATAAGGGTTGAAGCATCTTCTAGGTTTCTTGTTTGTTTTAAGTGTTTATAACAGCTGTACATCTGCATAACATCCCTTTTATTGTTAGGAACACTGAAAGATAAGTGAGTCTCTGATTCTCGCAAATGTAGGCTGTAAGGGAGTCACATACTCAGTGAACACTTGGGCCTGTTTAGAGGCCCTGCTGTGGTCCACCCTCTGCCTGTGGAAAATGGCAGTACTGGGAAAGGCTCATGGAAAACAGCTTAGGATCAGAACAGAGGACTCAGTGATTTTCTCAGAAGCCTGCTGCAACCTGAGTTTCCAAAGAATGACTGCTTCTCACCTCTCCTTAGATTAATCAGGGATCCCAAGAAGCCAGCAAGTCAACATCTTGTATTCTGAGTGGTTGATTCTCTTGAAAAAGTTATTGTGCCAGGAAATTAAGACAGTTGGTGTGTTTTGAATGTATACCATAATGTGGAAGATGTCACTCAACTATCCTTGTTTTTTTGTTGATTAAACTGTGTGGCAAATTGATGCTAAATTTAAGCTCAGAGACACACCGTCTTTCTGAGTTAACCTAGAATGGCAGAAGTACATGGAAGGCTTGTTAAAGAACAGGTTTTTGGCTCTACTGACCGAATTTGAATTTCTTAAGTCTGAGGCAAACACGCTATACTTTTCTAACGGTTCCCTGGGACTGCCAACGCCTCTGGCCCAGTAACCACTCACCGAGAACTCTGGTACCTTTTTTTTTTTTTTCTTTTTCTTTTTGGTCTCTAGACCAGAGGTTCTCCATCTGTGGGTTGAGAGCCCTTTGGGGGTTGAATGACCCTTTCACAGGGGTCACATTATCAGAAATCCTGCATATCAGATATTTACATTACGATTCATAACAGTAGCAAAATTACAGTTATGAAGTAGGAACAAAAGTAAATTTTATGAGTGGAGGTCACCACAACATGAGGGACTGTATTAAAGGTGAAATGGATTTGCTGTGGTATCCTCAGCAGGCAGGGGCCAGCAGGTTCCAAGAGCAGCCAGTCCTGGACAGGGCCGGGGTGCAAGACCACGCAGCAGGTCTCCAAAGGTGGCTGGTCCCCTGGGCCTCCCCAGCGGCTAACCATGTGGGCTGCAGGCAGGCAAAAGACAGGCACACCATGTAAAGTTGGATATTTATTTAGTGGTTTATGGAGGGGAAGGACAAAAGGGAGAAGAGGGGAGAGAGAGAGACAGAGACAGAGAGACAGAGAAGGTGGTGAAGGGAAGAAGTGGGGAGAGGCAGAAGCTGCCTCTTCAAGAGAGGGACAAGAAAAGAGAGGCTGAGGTTGCAAGCAGGAAGGGAGTGGGAGTGGCTTGTCTCTTAAAGAGACAGAGCATTACATTAGGGTCATAGCATTAGGAAGGTTGAGAACCATTGAGCTCGACCCTTAAGCTAAGTGAAGAGTCAGGGGCATTTCTCTGTAAGAATTAATATTCTGTAAGAGTTTCACAGGGCAAACCTGGAAAGATATTTGTGTCATTTACTAGAATCTCAAAACTCCACTTGCAAATCTATCATTATTATTCCCAACCTTGTTCCTACTAGGTCCAAAAGTTCCTTACCCCCAACAAGTCATCAGTGCTACCCCATCTTGAGATGGACTACACCTAAGGGTGCATGTTTTACTAAAGGGAATTTGTGATTAAGTCCTTAAAGCCTTCAAGGACATAGGTTTGACTTACAGGGCAAATGACATGCCTCAGAGAAGGATCTGCCCATTTGCCCATAGCCCAGCACTCACAATATAAGTGTGAGATCTTTGATCTGCTATGTAGCTGTCAAATCTGCTAACTACATAAAAGCAAGCTTCAGAACTTTCTCTAATATATCTCCCGAGTTGCTGGTCACTGCTTAGGATGTCTTAATTTAGTGCTTTGAACAATTAATCTGTTCAGTGATCCCCAACCTTTAGAAGCTCATAGGCAAGGAGCTTTGGCTGGAAAACACAGTCCACTTCTTTTTGGGAGAGATCAGTTCAAGGCTGCATTCTGTTTGGTCAGGAAGATTTTCAGATCAAAGAGTATTGAACTTTGGCCTAAAAATGAAGGGATCTTTGGGGTTAGCTATATCTACTCACCCCCATCAGGTTTCCCACCTTTCTCTCTCTGGACTAGCAGACTTTTGCTCTGTCTTGCAATCATGCAGGGTGTCCATAGGGAGGGGCTTAGTAATGGTCTTGTTTGAGCGGTTTAAGGACTAACCTCACAGTCCACAGTCTCTTCTTATATCATCACCTTCCTCTCTTCCTGTTCCTCACACTTAGCTCCTTTGGCCTCTGCTATTCTAGACTCATTCTTATCTTGAGTGTAGACTTGCTTTCTCCACATATGCCTGCCTTAGTTTCTGTGTTTAAGGTCTATGAGAAAGGTACCTTCAACTAATGTGTTCCGTGAGCCCAACCTGCACGCATGTCTTTCTTGTGCTGCATTCTTTTCTTACCTTTGATCACTACCTGAAATGTTGTTGCTTATGTGTTTATGATGCATTTGCTTGCAGTAGGGGCAACAATAGGAGCTTTTTCTGACTACTGTGTCTGGCAGCTAGCTCATTGCCTGGCACATAGTAAATGTGCAGCAAACATTTGTTGCATGAGTGAGGGAAAGCGAGGCAAACACACCACCATTTATAAAGGTTCTGAGGCAACTGGTGGTTCTGTGAATGAGATATATCTATAAGCAAATTCAGATCTGGCTGTGTGACATTCAAAAGGATCCAGTGAGCCAGGGTCCTGTTGTGTAACCAGCAGAAAGATTTATTTGGGAAACCAGCAAGCCAAAGAAGCTGGGAGAAAAGAATATCCTTGGGAGCTGTGCTATGATAGAAGACGGAAAGGGAAGGAAGGAGGAGCCCATGGTGAGACCTCTGGGCTCTACACAATGGACCTGAAATGGGACATTGTCTTAGTTACTCTTATCTTGACATCTTTAACCATACAAAGACCGACAAAGATTAAGTAGA
Source organism: Arvicola amphibius (assembly GCF_903992535.2). Lineage (NCBI taxonomy): Eukaryota > Metazoa > Chordata > Mammalia > Rodentia > Cricetidae > Arvicola > Arvicola amphibius. Next base: position 139,256,769 of record NC_052048.2, read on the forward strand.
TTTAGGTCAAATGAACCTCCTAGGATATCTCAGTCAAAACATTTCTAGATACTTTTGTCAGCATGCAGCGATAAGTAGGAATCTGCCTTATTGGTTAAGGTAGCAAAGGGGGCAGACACCAAGGTTTGTCACCGGTGTAGTCACTGCACACCTGCAGATTCAAGAGTTAGGGCTTTGGTGAAAGTGCCTTCAAGTCCCCCGTGTCATCATTGGTCACACTTAGAAGTGTTTTTACAGCAAAGCTAGCTGGAGCCTGACCGTGTAGAGCTCAGCTGCATGGCCTCCCAGCAGTAGTGATTGTTTCCTTTGGAGTTTGGTTTTTGGTTTCTTCAGACAAATTTTGTAGCCCAGGCTGGTCTAGAACTCAATATGTAGCTTAGACTGGCCTCAGAGTATGGCAGTCCTCCTGTCTTAGCCTCCTGACTCCTCAGATATCAGATAAAAGCCATCATGCCTTGCTAAATTTAGTGAATTTTTAAAAAGTCTACTGAAAGACAAGTGAGGTTAGAATGTGTATTTAGGCTTACCCTACACACCCATCTTCCTCTGTGCCTCTTGTCCCTTCCTGTTGTCACCTCTGACTATGGAAAATGCCTCTCTTGTTAGGATATCCTAGAGTCTTGACTTAGAGCAGAAAGCTGAAAAAGGCTGCCTTATCTGAGCCTCCAGAAAATGTGACTGTATCAACAAAGGTCTTGTTCTATCTGTAAAATTCATACTGAAATCAACACTGGGCTTAGGTGCAGTCCCCTAATTCAGTCCCCTGGGTTGAATTCTAAACTGATAGCATCATTTATCTCTCATGTAGTCCTGTAAGAATCAGCAGTGTCATTGAGTTGGTTGTGCAGAATGTTTGCCCTGGAGTGAGGGCAGGGCTGGTGCAGGACAGGGCTGGCGAAGGATGACAGTAGACAAGATGGCCACCAGACAGCCTGAGGTCTTCCCAGGGAAGCTCCTCCACTGTCGCTGCTACAACCCAATGGTGTTAATCAGGGGATCTTTTTGTATCAGCATTGTCAACATTTATTTTCACTTTACACATTGGATTTGCATCTGAAAAGACCAAGTATAATCAACATTTAAAGGATAACACTCAAATTTGCATCTGATTGAGCAGACATGTTAAGTAATTTTAGCCTGGCTGTTGCTAGGAAACCAATTAATAATGCTCCACATTTCATTAAAAATTGGATTCTGTCTCAGCTTTCATTTAGCTTCAGAATTCAGCTGCTGATGCTATACTTTTCTCTCATGGTAAATTGTGACAGACAAATTATCGTTTTACTACACTTATTTCTGTGATTACAATTGTTAATCATATCTGTCAATACAACTTCAAAGCTTTTCTTTTTTTTAATGCTTTAGGAGGAAAGTTGAATTTTAACTGTTAATCAGTCTTTTCCTTTATAGTTTATGGATACTGAGTTATATTTTTGTGACGGCCTTCCAAATTGTGAATAACAAAAAAAATAAAATAAAATAAAAGCAATCTTCCCTGTTCCGTAATTGCCCCTTCTCTGGATAGTAGCTAATAATTAGAATATTAGGCCCTATTCAGAAAGTGACAGACAGCTGATTACATATTCAGCTGCATTTTATTTTGCTCTTTTCTTCCATGGTTTGTAGACTAGACCAGGTTCTGTCTTTTATGTAATACATTTTGATTTTTATGACTTTATTTTACATGATAGCCTGGGTTCTTCTGAAGAATAAATGTTCTTTTAGCTATTATTGTTCCTGTCTGAGCTTAGTCAACTGGGTAGTTACATTCAGTAGTAACAGCACTTCACAGTTTGCTGTTTTGTTGTATTGACCTGTTAAAATGCTCATTAAGAGGTAAAATTAGTTGCTGTTCACATGGGTTTCAGTGTATTTCAAACACTTGATTTAGATGTTGCCTACAGAGCCTTCTGATTCTTCAGCTTAGTTAATGGTCACCACACAAAGCCAAGCTCCAGAAGGCAAAATAGAATCTGCTTTTGTATTGTGTGGTTCACATTTGGAGTTTGGGTTCTGAAGATAAAGTGCAAAGGACGTAGAATTTAAAAGCAGCTGTGAAGTAAAATTTCAACCTAGCCTCCTCTGTAACATGTACCGTGGAGGACTGTGAAGGACTGAGGAGGCAGGGGGACATCCCTTTCTGTCAAGAGCACACGGGCAGTGTTTAAATGGGCTATGGCTTTCTTGACATAAAAATCTCAGACTATGTGGTTTAAAAATCAGAATCATTGTTCCTGCAGGGTAAGTCCAAAAGCAAGGCTCTCTTGTGAGGCCTCTCTTCTAACTTGCAGGTTTCCTAACTTGCTGTGTCCTCACATGGTCTGGTCTCTGTGCGTGCACAGTCCAGAACTCTCCCTGAGTCTTAATCTCTTGAAATTCAGATTGAATTTGGGCTTACCTAAGGACCTCATTGTAATCACCTCTTAAATGTCAGGGTTACATTCTGGGCACAGGAATTAGATTTTCATCAATTTTAGGAAAACACAGTCAACCGATAGCAGGCATGTTATATATTGCCAGCTCCCATTCACTCTGCTCAGTTGTTGCTTAGTTATCAAACAATAGAGATGGCCAGAAAGGCAGCAGGAAGTTCAGTTGACTTCTCTGTTTAGGTCAGATCTGACCATAAACAGTGTTATTACTCTTCCCCCTATTTTTTTGTTTGTTATTTTGTCCTTTTGGAACATTTTCTGAAGCCACTTTTTCCTGACCTTACTTTATTGGCCGAATGGAGATGTCCCTGTTCATACACCTCTGTAGGGGCTAATGGCATAAAGCATGAACCAGTGAACAATGAGCTGATGCGTGGAATGAACCTGCGGTGAGGAGCTGGGACTTTGTGTCATCTGTCACACATGGAGGGGTAATGGACGACGAGCCTTTCCAGCCTATGTGTTCTTCCATGCACATCTGGGGAGCCCCTTAAGTCCAACTCTGGCTCAACCACACTGTGATTACAGGAACCATTTGCAGAAGAAGAGTCGTGAAAGCACCCAGATCTGGGTCAACAGTTCCTGTCAGACTGACCCAGGTCACTGTGGTGAGCTCTGTAACTAGGGTCAGATAATCACATGTGCTGTTGTGGAGGATGTTCCAGATGTGGTGGGCTGAGTGGGCAGGTTAGGGAGAAGATGTCCTGTCCTAGGAGAAAGGGAGGAGAGACATGAGCCTAGTGGAGTGCTCTCATGACTCAGACATACTTTCATTTCTTTCACAAAGAAAGGTGTGGATTTCAGATTTAAAATTGGAGCTTAAACTAGTTTCATTTCCCTCAGATTTTAATAATTCATTGATTAAGCCTAAATAAACACCCCTATTTGCTAGCTGCTGCTAGGTCAAAAGTCTTTTTAATCTCAAAAGTTTTCATGAATGCAAAGAATATTCTTTGGTCTTGAAACCTTTTTATTCCTTGTGAATATTGGCACCAGTCCAGCCTGTAGGCCTCAAACTAACTTAAAGACAAATTTTGACAGCTTTTGCAGTCATGGGACTCAAACATCCTAAAAGACCAAAACATGAAGGGTGATTACAAGTTGAAGGTACACATTTAATGTGATATACGCAGCTCCTAACTACACAGAACCTGCAGAGTGTTTAACCTGATACATGTGGGCTTATATATTTTGCTCAGTTAAACAGTTTTTTGCTCTGTGTTCTGCCAGATCCCATAGAGAAAGGTATAAGCATGAGACCTTAAGTAATGGCCATGTGTACACAGCCACTGTTACATTTGACTTTTTTTCCAGCTTAAACAAAACATAAACTGGCCTTTCACATTCAGAAGACTGAGGAAACAAATGGGCATCAGTTGTCATTTCCGTGCCCGTTAGGGATTGGATGAAAACTGAATGACACTTTCCTCCTTGCATGTAGATCACAGGAAAGAAGCATTGATACAGACATGGAATTTGTGCGATACCTCCAGACATTACCAGTCAGTTCCAAGTTATAATTGTAGTTGAGTAATTGCTGTTTTGCACTGTAGATATTGTTAATTGTATTTCTATTTTATCACTACCTGGAAGCATCAGCTGTCCCCCTTCAGAGCCCCCCCTGGCCAGAGGCTGCTAAGAGAAACCTTGAGAAACCTTCACATAGACAGGAAGTAAGAGGAACAGGGAGTCTGTTATCTGGAAATTTGTGGACTTAGGCTTTAATTTGCTACCACTGTTGAGCTCTCAAGAAACTGCAGGAAGTGGAAATAATTGAGAATGTCAAAATCTTGTTAAAAATACCATCATGTGTGCTTGTTGTGCAGCGTGCTTTCTATTCTAAAATTGGAACTCTGCAGGAAAGATTGGCAAGGACGATGCACATTCATAACGTTCTGTATTTTACTTATCTGAAATCTCAAGAAAATCCTTTTATATTCTTCCAGTTGAGATGAGCCATTTTCCAGTTCAGCTTCCTGTTTTCTCTGTCCTTCCTTTGTCACAATTCTGATACCACACCAGTTATCACACAAAAAGATAAAGTGATCTCTGTCATTGGTAAGAATTTTGTCAGGTTGTATGTTGGATTTCTTCTGCTCTAAACAAATTGTGAAAAATAATATAATGTTCTCAAAATTATAAACTTTGAATGGCAGTCTGTAATGTGTCTCCATGTCAAGCTTCCTCTTGAACAGCTTAGTGTTAAGGACCTTCAGTCCATTGGGCTAAGGGGATCTCTTTCCTCCTCAGCCGGGGCTTGAGGCCAAGATCTGCCTTTGAGGACCATAGGTCATCATCATAAGGACTGGCATGAGTGGGAAACCCTGTTTTCCCACCCCAGACAATCACATGGGAGGGGAGAAGAGGGAAGATTCAGTGACACAATGGTGGTAGGATGAGGGCAGTTTCACACACTGGCATCCCCAGAGTTAGCAGAGGAGCACCTGCTGTCTACCTCTGTCGCGTCTGGACTCCAGCACTAGCCTCACCCAGCCACAAAAATCCAAGGTGCTGTTTACATAAACACGATAGCATTCATAAAATCTTACTTTCAATTTTGACCTTTGTAGAAACTGATGTCCCTATCCCCAGATAGTAGGAATACATTTTATATATGGTATTGGTCCTCGTGAATATTTCTCTGGATATATCGGAGATTTGATTTCAGTTCTCACACTGTTCAAATAAACTCCAACTTAATAAATTCCTTTAATATGATGATTAATGGTTATTCAAAAGAATTATAACAAAGAAAAACAGGAGAAACCAAAATGAGAATTTAAAAAATGTCAAATCTACCTCACTTATAAAAGTAAAAATTGATTTTTTTTTTTTAATGTGTGACTGAATTGGTATTTAGGATCAAACTCGGAGACTCACGCATTATACCTTCAGTCCCAACAGTGGTATTTTTTAAAAAAGATATTCAAGTATGAATGTATATTTGTACCTGCTTAAAATGAAAAAGAACTATGTGAAAATACAAGCAATGTCCTTAGAGTCCTGAACCATAAGAGATTCTTATCTGTGGCTTAAAATTCAAAAACCATAAAATAAATGAATAATTTGATTCAATTCAAAAAATTTAAATATAGTAAAATAAAAAATCAAAACACATATGAAAATCTGTCTATAGAAAGCATGCCTCCCTATGAGCCTGAGCACACTTCTCAGGGCAGTAGAAAAGAGGCCAGTGGCGGGAACAGATTGTTCATACAAGAACTTCACTGCCATTTCTAAATCTAAGAAGACACGTAACCTTCCCACAAAATCAGAAAAATGTGAATTGAAGCTTTGCAAGACTAACACTTTTTGTTCTATCTGAAAAATTCTAAAGAATGACAGTTGTATCATTAACATGGGGGAAGGTCTGCACTGTACTTCTCATGGGAACATAGATGGCATAGCCCTGGTGAGGGCTGTTGGCGGTGCCTATTGGGATTACATGCAGTTACCATTTGACCCAGTCTGGCTCTGGCAGTTCTTCCTGTTGATATATCTGAATACTTATAAATGATACACATAGAAGGTTTTCCATTAGACCATTGTTTGTACTAGAAAATGTTGGAAGAGATTCAAGTATCCATTAGTGGATAGCTACTTAAATAAACCATGATCCATCTATACAGTGGAACACGGTGCGACAGTTTAAAGAGAGAATGGAAATGCTTTCTGCGCTGATCCATGAAGATCTCCAAACAGGCTCATTCAATGAAAAAAATCAAAGTATGAACAATATGTAGGATGCTTCCGTTAATGTAGAAAGGAGGCAAAGTTTGACCTTATTCATTTCTCCTTGTATCTGCATGGAGAAACACTGGAGGATGTTGTCCGTGCAGGTTACCACTTGAAGCGCCTTCTGCTCTATCATAATCTTTATATTTTTGAACTGTGTAAATTATTTCCTAGTCAAAACAAGTTTTTAAAGTCATACTTTTTAAAATTAATTTCATACATGTTTAAGATGTACTGTGATGGTATTCATCCCCTAATCACCCTTTTTTATCCCTTCCCACTCCAATTTTTTAAAAAGATTTCTTTGTTATACACACCCCAAAAGAGGGCACCAGATCTCATCATTATAGATGGTTGTGAGCCACCATGTGGTTACTGGGAATTGAACCCAGGACCTCTGGAAGAACAGCCAATTCTCTTAATCTCTGAACCATCTCTTCTACTTTTATGTCATTTTTGTTTGTGACTTGCTGAGTTCAATTAGAGCTGCTTGTATAATCACGGGTATGGAGTTGTTTACTAGAGCATGGCCAGTTTACCAGAGGCTACACCACTGAAAAAAATGACCCCTTTCTTCCAGCAGTCCTCAGGAAGGGATGGGCAGCACAAGCCCCTCTGCCACTCATGTCGATGGCCTAATCTTGTGCAGATCTTGAGCAGGTAACAACAGCCGCTGTGGGTCATGAGTGCAGTGGCCATGTCACATCCAAAAGACAGCGTTTCATAGTGCTCTTCCCCACCTTCTGCCTCTTCCATTCTTCCCCACCTTCTTCCACACTGCTCTGTGGGCCTAAGGATCAATGTAGATACTCTGCTTAGGGCTAAGCCCAGAGCAGTCACTCATTCTTAGTATTATGACCAGTTATGAATCTCTTCATTAATTGTTGTTTTTTCATTGTAAAAGGAAGCTTCTCTGCCCAAGACTGAGAGCAACACTAATCTATAAGTATAAAAAATATTTAGAATATGTCCATTTAGTAAAACAAAATTAGTAGACATCCCCCACCAAGGGCCTGTGACCTCCCCAGACTTTTGGACAGAACCAGGTATTATACTCCATGGAAGAGTGTTCTACCCCAAACAGTCATGCAACTATTGTACCATAGTCATATCTTGCCTTGCAGGTTGGTATTGTAGCACACAGGGTCTACAGTAAAACCATGGATGACTTCTCTCTCTACAGCCTACTTAGGCGCTGTGAACATCAGCCAATGTGGGGAAGCTCCAATGCAGTTCCAGCTTGCTTTCTCTTTGTTCTTCAGCCACCATCTAGTTCTTGTGGGCAACCAGGAGCAGTGCCAGTAGCCTGTATTATTTGGGATCCTCTGGGACTAGCTCAGAGGGAGGTATTCTGTACCTGGCACTTGGATCTTTTGGAACGTTATTTAAAAACCTATAGCTTTGGGCTACAGAGAGGGCTTAGCATTAAAGGAATGTACTGTACTTAGAGAGGACCAGAGTTTGGTTCCCAGCAGCTCTACAAGCATCTGACACCTCTGGTCCCCATAGTCACCTGCACTCATGTTCATATACCCACACAGAGACACATAATTAAACAGTAAAATAAATCTTAAAAACAAAATACTATGTTTTCTGGGTTGCATTACCCACTTATGCAGGCCACCCCTTTTCAAACTTTTCCCCCACAGCTGTATTTTTTAGTTAGTAAGGCATGGCTTTCTCACAATTCTTAGCTTGAATTAATGCTCTCCCCACACCTTTTCTGCCCTCATCTACCCCACCCCATCTCCGTTTAAGCCTTTCATTATCAGCCAAATCCCTCCCAAAACATTTGTGTCACATGAAGTTACATGTTTTCAACTGCATGTCCGCGGCACACTACTCTAGAATTCATCTGTTTGAGCCATGGACTACAGTTGCCTGACGGGGAGATGTGTGTTCTTTCCCAAGCCATGCAGTGGAGGATGGTGACCACTAGGCCCATTGGAAAATTGGGTATCTGAAATGTAGCTTGTTTAAACTGAGATGTACTTTGAGGGTGCCTGTTTCAGAAAACTTAGCAAAATAGAGGTCATAAACTACTTCAGTCATGATTTTAAAGGTATTAGTTACATGTTAAATGATTATAATTTGGATTGGGGAACTTAAAATATATTATTGTATTAATTTAATTTCTTCTTTCCTACTTTACATGTGGCTACTAGAACATTTAAAATTACATGTGTGGCCTGATCTGTGGCTTTCACTTTATTTTGTTTGCATAGTGCTGAGGTAGTCTCCTGCCCATTCTTAGTGTATCTGCCAGAATTACTATAGAAACAAAAGTACAACCCAATCATAATCATGTCATTCCTGGTTTTAAATGGTGCTTTGACTCTCCTCTTTCTTGGAGACCATTATAACAGTACAAGACCTTTTCCTTTCCCATCCCCACTGCCCTCGGCAAGGGCTGCTGTTCTTTACACCCTGGACTTCATAAATAGGAGTTGTTGGTTTTTAAAACCCTTGTGCTTTCTGTTTGCAATGTCTCTTCACCTCTGCTCCAATGCCTCCTACTTATCCTGCAAGCCCAGGTCTGGTGAAGCATTCCTTGTTCCCCTTTCCTCTTCTCAATTCCTCCTTCTGTTCTCCTTGTGGCACTGTGCATTGAATTTAGAGCCCTCATTATTCTCGGCAAGCACTCCAACGCTGAGCTACACCGTAGCCCCCTGTCCCATTTTCTAGCCTCTCCTTTGTCCATGTTTATACTTAGCCATTTGATACTAGATACCTTCTGAGGTCCCATAGCAGACCCGGGTTCCTCAAAGCCAGTACAAGTGCTGTCCACTATGCATCCAGATTCTGACACGTCCAGCAGAATCTCTAAAATCATTGGGAAAATTGAAATTTGTCATGTTTTGTTCTGTTTGCCTCGGGTACTTCTATGTGGTCTATTTACTGAGAAAAGCAAGCTTGAACTTATCGATCTTCCTTGGTTAAGGACAAATTTTTTGGAACATTTTGGCTTTACACAGGCAGCTTTTCCACTACCACCAACAACAACAACAACAAAAAAATGACAGGCACACTGTGGAAACTGCAGGAGCCTGGAGGGTGTAGGGGGCTCTGGTTCCCAGGCCGGGTTTAGATTGGATAAGTGGGAGGTATTTATGTTCAATCTAGACAGCAGATTTGTCCAAGCTGGCAGGATGCCCATGCTTCCAGAAGGTAAATGTGTCAGATGGTGGCTAGGAGAGGGAAGGTAGCCAGATCTAGGCGGGCCACAAGCTGGAGTCGTGAAGTTCCCTGTGGGCTCTCCACTGGCTCTCACTTCAGTGACCCTCTCTGTGGAGTTACTCCTGATGCTAATCTTCTCATCAGCCTTCTCCTCTGCTCCTAAGGTTTTAAAGTTTTGCTCAAAAGAGAAAAGAGGAGTAGGAAACAGAACAACCAAGACCCATGGAGCAACGACTTTTAGAAAAAAAAAAAATGAAATTCCAACCTAGCTGCACTGGAAAGTCTCATCTTTCACCCAGATTCCCACGGGACTGTTGTGTTGAGACAGGGTTACTTCTGATAGAAGACACTAGTTATTCTCAGCAGTTGGAGCTGCTTGTGTAGCTCGTAGGCTGAAAAGATATTATCAGCTGCTAACTCTTTCCCTAGTGTTCATGTGAGTGCTAGTGGTGTATGGAAAATGCTGGGGGAAAACTGGCTGCCATTAACCCAGTGCCTAGAGTTTAGTCACGTTGCCTACTTCTGTAAGCCTCGCGATTCAGTAAAATGGGTTGTGGATGCACTCTGCCCTGTAAGTATTACAAGACAGATGCATGGACGCAGGAGCCTAGTTCACAGTGGATTGGAGAACAGGATTTGTAGGAATATAGATTTTGTTTTGCATTGGTCTTGTATGGAAGTATCATAAGAGCACACCTAATGCCAGAAAGGAATGTGTTTGGTGGGCTGTCATGGATGCTCTCTAGTGGCCTTTAGTGATAGTTTTTCAGAGACTCATGCCCATCATGGGGGCGGGGGAGGAGTCAAGACATGGAGAGGTGGCTCGAATATTAGTCCATAGGGATTCCCTCTGCCTCTTTGATCCTGTTTGTAAAATGAAGATACATCTTTCCATCTCTGCAAGGCTGTATTGTTTCCATACAGCAGCAAACTGTCATTGTTTGTAGGTCAGCAGTTCACTGGAGTAGATTCCCAGTACTTAGAAACTGCCACCTTGAATAGCTCCACAGGGAGAGGAGACCACTTTCCTCCTTCAGGAGTATATCCAGATGCCAAAGTCAAGAGTCTCCTGGGCTCAGTTCTCAACACTGTGCTCTTACATCTTCCTAGGGACAAGCAGGCTCTGTTCCTTATAAGGACGATGTTGAGTTTTATGTTTGATACAGACCTCCATGGACACAATGGATCAGCTCTCTGTCACTCTGGCTCCTTCTTACCACCTACTCAGGTCTTATCTGGCCACCATCCTAAAGTGATAGGTAACTCACACTTTGTGAGCTTGCTTATCAGATCATTCAAACTAGCAGCAATCCATGTTTGGAACTAATCACTACTAAAAGCACTGGTATTGCTGTATAATTAATATTGTCTTAAGTTCACTGTGGCATTTCTTGCTTCTTTTGTCACATGATTTTAAAAAGTCAGAGAATTGCTTTGAGCTCTAGACTTTTGAGGACAGCTTTCCTATACTCTCAGAACAACTTTGTGAACTTCAGATGTGCTCTCATTAAGTGACGCTTTGCCTGGTTTCTAATATTACATATTTAAAAAGAAGAAACTTGAACAGCTCATCAGGAAAGTGCATGTTTCAAAATTGACATCTGGTTTGAATAATGAGTGACTTTGTCCAATGTCCGATTCAGCAACTGAAGCTAACAAAACCGCCCTCCGTTGTGTCAGTGGCTCCTCCTTAGCTGGTCCTCCCTTTCACTTGCTGAGTCTGATGCACTGAGGTTTCTTTCACAATTTCTCTTCAGTCATAGTTGTTTTAAGTAAATATGAGGCAGCCAGTTATGCCGCCAACCGGAAGCAGATGCAGTGTTTCTGTGACCATAAATTCAAATTTGGGATACCTCCAGTGCCCTTCCTCTACGAGACAGCCCTTGAAACAAGAGCTACAGAACAGGAGCAACTGACATGAGCTGTCAGGCAGCACCACATTGCTTGAAGCTCAGGATCAAGCAAGCGCTCAAGCAGCTGCCAGAGTAGCATTTAATCAGGACTCACAGGTGCTTAGAGAAATAAGTTCCACCATGGCCCTGAGCCATCCACCAATAACATGCCTATGAGAACTTCTCAGTAGAGCGCATACTCACTAGAAAGTTTCTCCAAGGGAAACACGTTGTCATCATCATCATCATCATCATCACTACTAGGTTTGTTTACTTATAGATATGTATGCTGGCAGTGATGTCTTCTAATGCCTAAGAGTGATCTCAGATAATTTTTTATTTGCCTTTCAGAAAAAAAAATACTTAAAATGAATGGGGTAAGACTCAGAAAAAGGAATACTGGATGTTTTCTTTTATATACATGACCTAGATTTAAAATTGTAGAGACAGTGTAATACTTGCATTAGGAAAGCAGATCAACTAAGAAAAGGAAGAAGCTAGAGTCAGGAGCACGGGTAGGGCATAATCAGAGAAGGGAAAGAGTGAAAACAAGTATAAGGGCTTGTATGTGTAAAGATGCCATGATGACACCCATTACCTTGTGTGATATCCTTAAAAACTGATAAAAGTAAGTAAATAAAATAATTTCTTTGCTTAAAAAATATACATAGGGTAGTTTTTGTTTTTCAATTTAATTTTACTAGTAAGGAACCTCCTCAAAGAAGCCCTGTCTCCAAAGTCTTGACTGTCTGTGGTAGAAAGAGTGAAGTTCTCTAGAGGTCTGAGATTTGGATGTTTGGGACTATCAAGTTGTTCAGCCCTTATGTTCTAATGACAGAATGACTTCTTCCTTTATAATTCATTTCTTTCTCCTGCCTGAATTCTGTGGTCAGGATTCCAAGTATTCTATTGAATGAAAGTGTTGAAATTGGGCACCCTGTCTTCTTCCAGGGCTTAGGAAGCTTTCCATCCCCTCTACTATGACTTAGACTGTGCACTTTCTGTTGATGTCTTTCAGTATGTGGAGGCATTTCCCTCAGTGTACAGGTGTAGCCATGGAGTATATAGACCATCATGTCTTCATCCATTCACCCAGTGTCAGTAATGTTGGACTGAGCAGAATACCCCCTCAAGACAATGACTTGGTTTGGGGGGAGGTATATAAGTTATCTACATCCAAAGGGGATAACATGATAGATAGTTCTATATTTAATTTTTAGGACCCTCCATATTGTTTTTCATTATGACTGTAGTAATTGATATTTCCACAAACTGTGCAAGAGAGAGGCCATTTTCAGCACAGTGCCTGGGGTACATGTGATGAGATCAGTGAGATGCTGAATAAGTAAATCTTAGAGGAGCCAAGAAACTGGTAGAGAAATGTAAAGACTATGTGGGCCAATTTGACTACAGAGGAAGATGAGCTTAGAAACCAAGAAGTGTGGGTTCTCATGCCAAGATGTGTTGGAAGAAGTGTTCAGAGGAGGCTCCTGCTTGGCACTCTGGAGACTACATAATTTGTCATTGCTGGAAAGGTAAACATGAAGAGAGGTCAGAGAGTGAATCCAGTCAGTAAATTAACCGGGCCCGAGCATGAGTGTGTCAGCTAGCAAAGGTGATGTCGAGCATGGGCTCTGGCATAGAGTAAGAACAGAACATGGCCATTGATTAAACAAATGGACACAGTGAAAATGGTATATAACAAGCTGGAGAGTCAAGGCTGTCTCCTGCATTAATTACCACTCTGACTTCAGCAAATGTCTGTCTTCTGAAGAGGAGTTACTGCATTTACACACTGGTTTATTTGCTGGGCCTTCACACCAGGGAGGTCATATTTTCAACCCATGCAGAGCACATGTGTTCCCAGCTCTGGGACGTGAGACACGCCTGGATGAAGTGCTGTAGATATGCCTCTACCCTTGTGTTCTTTAGATTTAATAAGTCACCCCTAGGAAAATGTTTAGTTCTCTCTTGGGATATAGAAAGTAGAGTATTCCTTCTTTGCCAGTACACTAAGTTAGATATGAAAGTCCAGCAATGGAAATGGTGACTGTTTATTCTGTCCTTGGAGCCACTATAGGCTGACATTTCATTTTGGTAAGATCATGTCCTATGAGGTCATCACATCCTTTATTTCTGCACCTCAGGCTGGCAACATTTTACTTAACCTATTGGTCTGCTGTGGTCTCTGGCTCAGGCTGCTGCTTGGGTGACTTTTGTCTCAAGAAGCCAGCTGAGACACTCGGTGCATTATTTGTGACTTTCATGATGTACTTTGTGAGACCCATCTCTGGGCTTCATGTGTTCAGAATGAGAAACCATTCAGAAGGTACAGATTACAGGAACATCCTTGGCCTTCCCCAGCACTTGACAGCATGCCATATGGCCCTGTGACCAGTGTTATTCTTCATGTTCTCTGCAGGTGACTTGGCTGGGCTTCCACATGCTTAACATTTGCATGCTATGCACATGCTTTTGAAAACACACACAAGTAGTTCAGGAGACTGATAATAAAGCTGGATGGGATGAAAAGTGCCTTCAGACACAAATGTAAGTCTCTAGGTTGCTTAGTATTTAGGAGCAAATTAGAAAGCACACCTGTAAGACAAGATTTAGGTGACAGATTCATTCCATGTTTGCAACTTGAGTTGTTGGGAACTGCCCAAGGTTTAGCTTCTTCAATTATAAATTTGCAGTCACCTCTGTTCCCAGTCCAGGAATAAAGCAGCTGATGCAGCATTCAAGTAACTTAACAAACTCAGGAGCTCCCAGGAACTGAGCAAGTTCTGTGAGTTCTTTGGTTCCTGCAGCCCCTCTCTGTGTGAGTCCACCAAACCACAAGATCTTTGCAGAAAGTGAAAGTGTAAAAACCAACTTGTGTTTCCAAAATCAGTAGAATTCTTTCTTCTGTCTTACATAGTCATGTATTGGAGTGCATGCATGGTGCTCAGAGCTGAACGGAGTATTTACATGAAGCCGTCAGAGGCGTGCTTGGTATGAACATCACAAATGATTTACATCACTGATTTGCTTAAATCCTCAGTCATATTCTAGACTGACATAGCTTTTATCTGCCAGATAGTCTTTACAGTGGAGGTAGAAATGACCACATGACAATCCTCATCAACAGAGGTTCATCTTTGTTAAAAAGCGATTTTAGATTCCTCCTGCTTGGCAGAAAGCCTGGATATAGAATACAGTATTAACATGTCTCCGTCCCTGTGTCTCCCGAGAATCAGGTGTTGCCTTCTAACACCAAAGTTCTCTTGATTAAGGCATATTACATCCTTGGCATTGATGCTCACAAGCCAAATGCATGGCTGCAGGATGAACAACTGAAGAAGCCCTGGGTCCAGAACTCTCTTGGTTGAGGTATGTTCTTGCCCTGGCTCTGACACTCACAAGGCAAATGCATGGCTGCAGAACGAGCAGCTGTAGAACCACTGGGTCCAGAGCTCCTAACTCACGTGTAATGGAAATATCCAAGCCGCTGTGACAATAGACCAATATGAAAGGCAAGTGAAAAGAGAAAGAGACTGCTTCTCAGAGCACTGTCATGTGGACCGTGTGAGGTGGGTCCTCTGCTCTGGTGCCTGTCCTTTCGTCTTCTCTAATTTCACCACATCCCAGGCTGACATCAGCGGTAACACAGCTTCTGAAGTGACAGCAGTTCTTGACACCTGCTGGAATTCTACACAGGCTCCAGCACATTCTGTGTCATCCTTGAAGCAGCTCCCATTCCACTTGACTCTTCTGGGGGCTATGCTGTTGTGACTAGGCGTGCTCTGCAGTTTCTCCGCAGTAACTAGTCATTCATGTGAGCAGAAGATACTGCTGACCCTCAAAGACTCAGCATTAGAAAGAAATTTTAAACAACCATTTTCTATTGAAAAGATTCTTCTTTTATATAATTGTATAGATTCTGTACACAGTTTCCCCTCCCTCCACTCTTCCCAGATCCCCTCCTTCTCCCCCCCGCCCCGATCCTCTCCTCCTCTTTTTCTCTTCAGGAAAGAGCAGGCCTCCCAAGGGTATCGGCCAAACATGGCATAATAAGTTACAATAAGACTGTACATATACCCTCATATCAAGACTGGATGAGGCAACCCAATAGGAGGAAAGGGTTTCCAGAAGCAGACAAGAGTCAGAAATACTACCCCTGCCCACCACACACACACTCCCACAGTTAGGAGTCCTACAAAAACAAGCTAACAGCCATCACATATATGCAGAGAACCTAGTGCAGACCCCTGCAGGCCCTGTGATTGCTTTAGCTTCTGTGAGGCCATATGCACCCTGCATAATTGATTTGGTGGGCCATGTTCTCCTGGTATCCCCAACCCCTCTGATTCCTACAATCTGCCATCTTCTATGGGGTTCCTGAGCTCGAAGGAGAGGGACCCAATGGAGACCTCCAACTTAAACTCTCTCCACAAAATATCTGGCTGTGGGTCTCTGCATCTATTCCCATCTGCTGCCAGAGGAAACTTTCTGATGACAACTGGACACAGATCTATGGGTATAGCAGAATATCACTAGGAATCATTTAGCTGATTTTTTAACCAGTCATATTTTGTTCCACCCTAGATCTCTGGGTTATCCAGTCTCTAGTTCCTGGCCATCCAAGCAGTGTTAGGCATGGGTTCCCTCTCCTGGCATGGGACTCAAGTTAAACCAGATATTGGTTGGCCATTTCCACAAGTTCTGTTCCACCATTGCTCCAGCACATCTTGCAGGCAGGACAGATTGTTGGTCAAAGGTTTTATGACTAGGTTGGTATTCACATTTCTTTTTCACTAGCCTGAAGATTATTTCCATATTAAAGAGACTATAACACAGGGATGAAGGCTCCATGTGGGCACCAGCTTGATCTCTCCACATGCAAATGTCCTCAGCAATGGTCCCCACGGTCAGGTTTTGGTGAATAACCCTTTGTCCTGGCATCAGCCTGAGTTGTTTGGGGATCTCCATGGGACCTGCTTGGCCAACAAAGCAACCTAGTCCCACCTCTAGAAGACTTGCCTGGCTATAGGAGATGGCCAGTTCAGACTCCATATTCCCCATTACTAGGAATCCTCATTAGGATCAACTTCATAGACTCCAGAAAGTTTCCATTGCACTAGGTTTCCACATTGTCTCCCCCAAACCCCCAACTATAACCATCTCTTCCTGCACACTCTTTCCCTCCCATTCCTTCACCCAACCACTTGATCCCCCCTGTTCCTGTCCTCACCCACCCCGCTTCACCTGTAAAATCTATTTTATTTCCCCTTTCTAGGGAGATCCATTCATCCCCTAAACTCTTGCTCTGTAGTTTCTCTGGGTCTATGGATTGTAGCTTGGTTATTATTTAGTACTATCCACAAATAAGTGAATACATATTTGTCTTTCTGGGTCTGAGTTACCTTACTAAGGATGAATTTTTTTTTCTAGTTCCATCCATTTACCAGCAAATTTCATGATGTAATTTTTTTAGCAACTGAATAATACTCCATTGTGTACCACATTTTGCTTGCCCATTCTTCTGTTGAGAGATACAAGGTTGTTTCTTGTTTCTGGATATTATGCATAAAGCCATAATGAACATAGGTGAGCAAGTATCCTTGTGGTAGGATGGATTGTCCTTTCCGTATATGTCCAAGAGTGATATAGCTGTGTTTTGAAGTAGGTGCATTGCCAGTTTTTTGAGGAACTGCCATACTGAATTCCAAAGTGTCTGCCTAAGTTCGCACTTCCACAAGCAATGAAGGAGTGTTTCCCTTGTTCTACATCCTTGCCAGCATGAGCTATCACTTGTGTTATTGATCTGAGCTGTTTTGACAGGTATAAAATAGAATCTCAGAGTAGTTTTGATTTGCATTTCCCTGATGCCTAAAGATGTTGAATATTTCTTTAAGTGTTTCTCAACCATTTGAGATTCTTCTGTTGAAAATTCTCTGTTTAGATATGCGTCCCATTTTTTTTAATTGAATTATTTGTGTATTTGCTATCCAGTTTCTTGTGTTCTTTATGTATCTTGAGTGTGAGCCCTCTATCAGATGTGTAGTTGATAAAAATCTTTTCTCATTCTGTAAGGTGCCATTTTGTCTTATTGACAGTGTCCTTTGCCTTACAGAAGCTTTTCGGTTTAATGAGGTCCCACTTATTAATTGTTGATCTTACTGCCTGCACTATTGGTGTTCTGTTCAGAAAGTTGTCTCCTGTGCCAATGCATTCAAGACTCTTCCCTGATTTCTCTTCTATCTGGTTCACGGTATCTGGTTTTATGATGCCATCTTTAATCCACTTGGGCTTCAGTTTTATGAAGGGTAATAGATATGGGCCTATTTGCGTTCTGCTACATGCAGACTTCTCATTTGACCAGTACCATTTGTGGAAGATGCTTTCTTTTTTTCAGTGGATATTTCTAACTTCATTAAAAACCAGGTGTCCATAGGTAGATGTGTAGATTTATGTCTAGGTCTTCAATTTGATTCCATTGATCAACATGTGTGTTTTTATGTCAATATCATATCATATGGCTTTTACTTCTATAACTCTAGTACAACTTGAAAGGCTTTTTTTGTATCTGAGATGATCGTGTGGTTTTTTTTTCTTTCAGTTTACTTATATGGTGGATAACATGGACAGATTTTTGGATGCTGAACCATCCCTGTATCTCTGGGCTGAAGCCTACTTGATCATGGTGGATGATCTTTTTGATATGCTCTTGGATTTGGTGTGTGATGTGGGAACTTCTTTAGCCAATAGCCTTTGAGGTGTGCAAATGTTTTATTAAGTATTTTTGCAACTATATTCATGACGGAAATTGGTCTATAAATCTCTTTCTTTATTAGTCTTTTTGTGGTTTGGGTATTGTTTTTTTTTCTCTTTTTTTTTCTTTATGTCTTTCACATCATTCATATCCCAACCCATTTATTTTCCCATCCCTTCATATCAACCTTCTGCCCTTGCAACCTGCTCCTGCCAAAATAAAATAAAATAAAATTTAAGAGAGAAAAAGCAAGAGAAAAGGTGCTACTGCAGAATTCAATGGAAGGAAAGAGGAGGTCAGAATATTCTAGAGAAGAGGATGGTATTTTCTCTACCAGACACTGCCAGTAGGTCAGAAGGGTTTAGTAGAGCTAGGGAAATGGCTTAGTTGGTAAAATGCTTGCTATTCAGGCTTGATGACCTAAGTTCAGATCCCTGGCAGTCATGTAAAGACTGGGTACAGCAGTATGTATCTGTTACCGCTGCTCTAGGGTCGGACAGAGACAGGCAGATCCTATGACTCTTTGGCTAGCCAGTCTAGCTGAACTGGTGAGCTCAGGGTTAGCATGAGAATCTGTCTCAAAAATAAAGGGGCAAGCATAGAAGAGTTCCATTGTAGCTTTCATGCACATGTGTATGCATATGTGGGTGCATATGCATAAATGCACGCATGTGTGCACGCACGTACGTGCACACACACACAAGTTAAAAGCAATTGGTCATAAATTGAGTTTCAAGACAGGCCCCTCACTAAATCTATGGCTAGAAGTAGCTAACTAAGGGGCTCTAAGTCAGGTCCACTTTCTTTCTTCCAAGAGTCATTTGGCGATGCCTGACCTCCCTAGACCATCATACATGCCCTGTGCTACTTGCACAGACTGTGGGTTATGAATGTTTGCTCCAGTTCCAGATCTCAGCAGCTGTGCCCATGCTTTTGTTTTATAGTGTATGTGGCATTGTTGCCTTCTTTATATCTTCCATATAAACATAGAATTCTTATTTTATAAAATTATAAGAACAGGTGAGCAAAAGGGAAAAAGTTAATCCATTAATAATGTTCACACCACTCAGAAGTTACCACATACATGAATTAATACATTCAAACTCCCATAATGACCCTCTCCACCCTTTATCCCTTCCCACACAACTTTCTCTTCCCTCCCTCCATTGTTCCCTTCCTCCCGTGCTTGCTTGCTTTCCTCATTGAGCTCAGTTTGTGTTGTCTTGTGTTTGTGTGGTCTTGGAGTGGAGCCTGCCCTGATGTGTGCTCAGTTTACCAGGAGTCACATCATTAAAGAAAACTGACTCTCCCTATCCTAGCAGCTATTAAATGCCAAAGCTCCCCAGCTTGTACCCGTGTCAGATATTCTTACAGTTGGGTAAACCATCCTATTTAACTTTTAATACATGAAAAAAATAACATATGCTCTAGCACATAGCATGCATGTGCCTCTGATGAAGTGTGCCTAACATGTCACTCATAACAACCACTAAAGGTTGGAAGGCTGCGGGTGCAGAAAACCAGATTCATCGTGCTTGAAATCACATTTGTGGTTACAGATGCAATACGGTCCCATGAGCTCTTCTAGGGAGCTCCTGGGTTCCCATCGCACTGTAGTTGTCTGTAGAGCTGAAGAAACCAACTGTGCACATCACTGCACATCATGCCTTGGTGCACTACTGGATGTGCAGGCTTCTGTGCACATCACTTTGGTATTGCTATATTTCCAGGTAGATGGACTGTGTGACCAGCATAGAACTGCTGCTAGCTGTTAGACTAGAGAGCCGTCCATCTTCAAAAGGTGGGTTATGCTGTTAGGGTTTTGTTTTGTTTTATTTTAGGCAGGATGTCTCTGTGTAGCATTTGCTGTCATAGAACTCACTTTGTAGTCCAGGCTGACCTTGAACTCAGAGATCATTCTGCCTCTGCCTCCTGAGTGCTGGGATTAAAGCATACACCACCATGCCCAGCTGTCATCTAGTTTTTACTTGGTGGATTCTGACCTCATGCTAGGAACTCTGTCCAGCTGATGTTAATGTCTTTCTTTGAGAAGCCCTTTGTTCCACAGGTGTTGGCAGGAGAGGCTAAGAAATGGCAGCAAGGGTATTGTGAGCCTCTATCTTCTGATTGTACATTCTAACATCTGTGTCTAATGTGGTCAGAGAGAAGGTGCTTCTAGAGTCAGTCTAGTTAGACTGCCTCTTTTCCCGGGAAACTCTGCTTACAGTGCTTAACATACAGGTCCAGTTGTCATTTAGCTGTTGTCTGACACTTGCCTTCCATGCATCTAAAGTCCCTGCACCTATTCATAAGGGAACCCTTCCCTTTTGATAAGAATTATATCTTTTGGGGGTGAACATACGTGCTCTCTCAACAATCAAAAATATAGCATCACATTATTTCATTTGCGTACTTTGTCAGCGTCTTAGGCAAGGTCAGAGACACTGACCTAAAACCAGTCGGGAGCTGGACTAGAGCTGAGAGTGAGAGTTTCTGCTTGGCACATACAAGTCTCTGAAGTCCAGCCCCATCACTACAAAAAGAAAGATCCTAAAACCCAGAGTTCATGTAAGGACTTTAGTTCATAAAAATACTCTTATGTATGGTTTAGACTTCGTGGTTTAAGTTTATTTTGAATTTGACTTTTGAACAGAAGTGTTACTCTCGTTTACTAAGGCTAATGGGCTTCTCCACTCGTCCACTCTTCAGAACTTGCTTCTTTTCCCATTTTAATAAGTTGGGAGTGTGGAACATACTGTCCATTTCCCTTCTTCCAGCACTGGACTTCAGACCAGTTAACAGAATAAGACAAGTATCTTTAAAAGGCTTGACTTTAAGTACTTGGATGTATGTCATCAGAGTCATTAAAAAGAACACAATGTTTAGTTTATCTGTTTTCTTAGCAAGCACAAAAGCCTCCCTTCGCTTTTCAAGATCAAGGGCAAGTACATCTGTGAGCTAAAACAAACAAACAAATCCTCCACTTTGTAGGAGTGAAGGCCCAGTTCTTGTTCACTAATTGTACTGTTGTCACTGTGCAGCTTTTAAAAATATGCTTAAAAACTGTCCATCTTGTAACTTCCTCTCCCTGCTCTGGTGAAGTTCCAAAGATTAGATTTTATTCTTTCTAAACTGGAATCGTTAACTATAAACAGTGCATTTTAGTCTTGCTCTGAGTCTTAAACAGATGAGGATAATTTCATAGGATTGTTTTTGGTCAAGTTGAATACAAGTTCTTCTTTTAAAGGGGGTTCCAAGCCCTTTAGTGTTGAAATTTGCTTTGGAATGCTGACTGACTTTAGGATAAAAGACAAGGTATTGGACAGTTGGACTAAGTGCATTATAATCTTTAAAGAGGAATAGGAAGATTTCCATCCCACAGTGCAAATAGCTGCCAGAGCATCCTGATCGTGGTGGCCAGTATGTCAGCTGTAACAGAATCCTTACGAGGAAAAGGTAGAGGGGCTCCTGGCTGCCCACCTGGCCCAGGGGGAGCGAGGACGCTGATTATGCGACTGGCTCCTGAAGAGCAGGAAGGCGCCACTAGCGCACATCTGCTGCAGGACTCTCTGGTGCACAGAGGATACTAGTAGCTCTCTGGGTTTTTTCCCTCCCCTCTGAGAGTTAGATGAAATTCTGTCTTTAGCATGTGTCTTGCAAACTAATATGTAAGAAATGTTAACAGTGGCTGTCACCATTGTTATTGCCAGTCATCTGTCACCGTCACATGCTTCATCACAAACTTGCCTCATTGCTAGTCCATACCTGAGTCTGAAGGAGCTAGAATCTCGGTGTGCTTTGGTAAAGGAGTATTCTGTAAGAGAGAACAAGTGCTGCCCCACTGCCGAGCAGAATGGATGTGCTCTAAGGGAGGCTGGATATTTGGGATGCCATCTAATAGGTTCTGTGCACCTGCCAGCTATTTTGCCGGGTGTGGAAGATGCAGAGATGAGGAGAGCCAAGCTGATCCCTTTATTCAAGAACACTCAGTGTAATAAAAACCCAACAGTCCGGATGGCCTATACAGCCCACACTCTCACCATCTGGATACAGGGATGCCCTAGGTGGAGGGCCAGCAGATTCAGTTCCCAGTGAAAGCCCACTTCCTTGTTGGCTAATGTCTTCCATCCACCCTGTATTCAGGACAGAGGGTGGGAAGGACTCAGATCTCTCTTGAAATGCTCACTGGAGTATTAACCCCATTCCTAAATGTCTACCTTCATAGCCTACCCCTTGAAGACTTATCCAGCTCTCCCTAAGCATGGGGATTGCAGCTCCAGCATGAATAATGAATGAGAGCAGGCGTTCAGTGCATGGCAGGAAGCTTGGCTTTCTTGTGGTTAGAGACAAATTAAGAGGAGGTTTTCATGCTAAATATTGTAAAGGGTTGGCTTTGGTGTGAGCGCATAGTCAGCTGGAGCTCACTGGGAAAGGGATCATTTAACTTGGAACCTAGAGAGAAAGCCAGAGTGAGGTTGGAGAAGAGAACTCTTCCAGCACATGTGTGGGATGACCCTTAGGCTACAACAGGAGGAGCTAAGAGCATTCAGGGACTATCATGACCTTTCTGCAGCTGCAGGTGAGGGTGGGGAGAGGGGAAAGCAGGCACCGCCAGCCATCCTGAGGAGAAAAGAAGGAAGCGGCTACAAGAAGGTAAGGGTCAGGATGAGTCGGGTTTACATTTTAGAGAGATCATCCTGGCACACTGTGTGACTTGATCAGAGGGAAGGAAAGTGGACGCAGGGAGACCAATTGAAAGGGGCTTTGAAAAGTCCAGGTGAGAGGTGATGAAGGCCTGGGCTGTGGTTGGAGAATATAAACCACAAACCTGGCACATACATGCGCATTGTGTTTACTGCCTCGCCTCCCCGAGGACTTTGCCGAGACTGACTCATTTAATTCTCAAAATTGTTTTAGGGTGAATACCATTGCTATTTCTCCTGGACAGATAAGAGCAGTAACAATGTATCCAGTCTGATAGTTGTAAATTATAAGGCCAGGATTTGAGCCCAGGTAAATTGTGTTTGACCATCATGCATAATTGATCCAACTTATGATGTATTTGTGAGCAGAATGAAAAAGCCTTATTGATCACAATGAACCAAGGTTATATCTGATTCAGGCAATGAGGTGCACAGTAGTCACCTGGACCAAAATAGGGAACGGACTTAGAGCTGGAGATACTGAGAGAAACATGCCCACCGTGCCTGGGTAATGTGGTTCTTATGGTCCTAGAGAGGAAGCTAGAGCAAGGCTGGAGAGCAGGGCAAGTCCAGCACAGGGCAGGAATAAATTCTGGTGAGTATCTATTTATTAAAGCTAATAATACAAAACACAGATGAAATTGCTGAAAGGGAGAAGAAGGCCCTGAAAATCAGTAAGTAAAGTCCAAAAGAAACCAGGGCAGAGTGGATGGAAGTTTGCCTGGCCAGTGTGCACACAGAAGCCAGTGGGTGGTGGGGTTCCAGGGAGGGCTGGCAGGATGGCACTTTATTTGGTAGTGGCCAGAGCCATTTCATAGGCTTAGTGGATGTGAAGACAGGAGCACAGTGACATGGACAGGACTGGGAGGACATGGGAGCATCTGAGAGACCTATGGAAAGCCAGGTGAGAGATGGTTTGAATTCCTATGGGCAGGGGTGGCTGCCAGAATAGCCGCTGGAGCATTTGAGTCTGCTAAGAATGTAGTTCTGTTTGATTGGCTGGCTGGCTGGCTGGCTCTCTGTATGCCTATTACTGCAAGAAGGAGAGCAGATCAGTATGGAGCTGGCCAGTGTATAGTACAAATACGATATTGTTGTGTTACTGGGTGTGTCTTTTTGTGCTGGTTTTCCCATTTGCATTTCTCCCCTCTCTGGACACACAGCATAGGTGCACTTTCAGCTCCGACTGGGCTGGAGTTTGCGGTGCACAGTTGCTGTGCACCTATGTATTTGCGGGCTTCTCAGCTAGATGGTAAGATTGATACTTGGTTCAGTGGTTGACTGTGTCAAGAAAGCTTGGTCCATATAATTGGTTCTGCCCCATGAATTTCAAGTAGGAAGTAACGTGTGCCCCCTCTGTTTCTTTGGAGTGGTAGTTGTCAATGCTAGTGGATGATTTGTCTCTCTGCCTCTCTAAATGAGGACAAGACCCCTTGAACTTCACTATCCTCAGCAAAAAGCAGTGTGGGCAGAAACCCTCAGTGTGACAAACCAGTGTTGGTGACTCAGAGGACTGTGTCCTCAGAACTCAGCCTACCTCAATCTCATATCTGTACTCTGCTTGGTCACAGCTTGCCCTTGTCATGTGATGTGGCACAGAGATTAAGATTTTAAGCTTGGAAACTAAGTGACTGTGTTTGATTCCTGACTTTGTCACTTACTAGTTAGTTGTATGATCTTCAGCAAAGTGGTCAATTCTTTCTCTCATAGGCAAAATTAGTGACTCAGTGTAGTGGGAATCCCAAATATTGTTTATAAATGTTCTTTTACATTTAAAGGGGGATATGATATAGATATAAATAATTTACATTGGTATGGATTTTAAGGTCAATTTGTTATATGTATATGTATTTCTGATTTTGATTAAGCTATTGTGATTGTAGTTCATTTTAAAGAATGTAATGTATAATTAGGAAATATAGGTTGTTAATGGATAATCATCGATTAATAGTCAAGCTTGTAGTCATGTTAGTCATTTTCTAGATGTACATAGATATATTTCAGATAGACATTCTTCATATCTTTCAAAGACTACAAAATATGGCATTTAATGTTTTAATAACTTAGGGTTTTTCATGACAATGAGACACATCTGCTCCTGGCAGCACCAATCTACTTCAAGAGAAAGATGGGCATCAAAGAGGCTACTTATGGAGTTTGTTAGCCATTTGGACAAAAAACTGCTCTTGGCTGGACTGTTACATAAACTGGACACAAAAAACCCACAGAGACAGGACTGCTAAACTTGCCTAAAGGTGAGATGGTCTTTCGGGGTTCCTGATTCATAAAAGAGTCTGCGAGACGTTCTACAGGACACAACAGAAAGTGACTAAACTGTCTTTGAAATTTCCTGCTTCATAAAAAAGTCTGCTGGACACTATGGGCCTAAAGGCTAAAGATAGATGCCCCAACGGTACAGAGGAACTTTGGGTGACTGTCCAGGCAGCGAGTTGTCTCTGTCATTTCTAGAGTTTTATAAGTTACTTATTTCTTGTTTACTTAGGTAACATTGTATCCTTCTAGAGTCTTTGATGGAGTTAAAAAATAAATAGATAGTTATAGCTTTCCTTAGTTATGATAAAAGATAAAATAGATTTAAATATTGTAACTGTAATACTTGCTTGATAACTGTTTTGTTACATGTAATTTTACTATGTTAAAGTTAAAGCCTTTCTTTTTTGTTTAAACAAAAAAAGGGAAAATGATGGAGGAGTGTTTATGTGTTACTTTCATTATTAATAAAGAAAACTGCCTTGGCCCTTTAAGAGAAAATTAGGTAGGTAGAGTAGACAAAACAAAATTGTGGGAACAAGGAAGTAGAGTTAGAAAGACGCTTCAGGCAGTCGCGTGGTGAGTCTCCATGCTGCTCCTCTCCGAGATGGACGCAGGTTAAGATCTCTCCTGGTAAGCCACAACTCGTGGTGCTACCCAAATTACTAAATATGGGTTAAAGAAAGATGTAAAAATTAACTAATAAGAGGCTACAGATAATGGGCCAGGCAGTGTTTAAAAAAATACAGTTTCCGTGTAATTATTTCGGGTGTAAAGCTAGCCGGCGACTGGGCGGCGGGAACGCAGCCCGCCGCTTCCCACTACAACTCAGTAATGGAAGTACATAGCAGAATGGTTTTCAGTGTTCGTTAAGTAAAGAACCAAAGCTGTGGGAGGATGGGAGGATGGGAGGCCTGCATCAACAGACAGGGAACCGTGAGCCTTCAGCATGGCTAGGGACTGGGGTGGCCGCCCACCGTATCTGAAACACTTCCACATCTCAACCCGACAGCCTGGGACCTAGGTCAAACATGCCTGAGCAGAAGCCTCATGTCCTGATCCTGGTTAAAGAGCATTACTAAGTGGGCAGTGGGACTCAGGGGTGCTCAGGTCTAATCTCTGTAGGGCATGGTCCCACTCCTACATACACACAGCCTTCCAGGCCCTAGCAAGCCCTATGGCTGTCTACCTGGTTCATAGTTCCCCAGTCCCCACCCTATTGAGCTCCCCAGATCCCATCTCCTCCTGACAGATATAGACAGCCTGGTTTCTCTTCCCTCCATCCTTCATAAACATCCAGTTCTGGATGCCGCCATTTCCCGGACCTCAGGACAGAGTGTATTGAGCTGATGGACCTCTGCTGTCTGTTACACTGTGTCAGCGCGTGTTGTTCATCTATTTCAGGAAACAAGCTCCGGGCAGGGACTTGGTGTAACTCGTTTATACAGGGCTTAGTAAAATGCTCAGTGGAATTAAAGACACCTAATAAATGCTTTCGACTGTTGAATGATGCTGTAATCATTTTAATGGAGGCTGGTGTTGTATGTATTTAAACAAATGGCAACTTTTCCAGCAACATTCTGGCAAATTAGCAGCTTCTAAATTAAAAGAGTCTTTGCTTAGAAATTAAATTGTGTGAGCTGGGGCAGCATGCAGTATTTATTGCTGAGCTGATTTAGGCAGAGACCAGAACGCAATGGTAGAAGCCAAGGCTGAATTTTTTGCCCCATTTGTTTGTTTTATGAAAAGGTGGTTGGCATCATAGGGGTTGGATGAGTAAGGAGGGCAATTTAAAAGTGTCATTGTGAATTTAATGTATATTTTAAGGAGTTAGTTTAAAAACAACAACAACAAAACCCCGTGTATTAGGCGAGCAGATGTGATTTGGCATTGCTGCTTCCCACACGTGTACCCTTTTCATTAGGGACGTGTGTCTGATGTGGTACAGATGGCACGGGAGCTGCTTGGTAATATTTTCCACAACCTGTTTTTAGTAATTAGTCTTGAATTTGCTGCTTCAGAATACTGGGTTCTTTATTGGCAACTTAGTAAACCGAGAACTTGAAATGTGCCTCTTGCGCCAGCAGAGGGCAGTGTAAGCTAGCCATTTACTCCCAGTCGGCTTCCTGATGCTGAGTTGCTAGAACAGGGAGCTACAATTCTCGTCTAGGTATGATTTGAGATTTGCTTTTTGAGAAATTAATTGAAAATAAATTTTTTAAAAAAATTCCTTTAATGGCCACTTTTAGCAAGGAAATAAATTGTCTAGAAAAGAGTCGAGCTGTAGTTTTTTTTTTTTATTGATTTGTCTATTCTTGATTTCTCCATCCATAACTATACACTAAAAGTATAGACTGTGTAAGTCATTTAATTCATGCACTTATAAGATGCACTATTTCACTTGGTCGCTGGACAGCAAGGCTTTCATGTCTGTTCTTTTCCTGACAAAGGAGCAAAGGAAAGGTCATTTTGAGAGTTGTGGTCTAAGGGAGTGTCTGGGAACTGAAGGGGCTGGCACCGAAGGTCCATTCTTGTTATGATCAGCTTTGTGTCAGCCAAGTGTGGCCTTTCTCCTGGGCCTTTCTTACCACCCTCTGGTGCTCTACCCAGAGCTGTGGAACACTCATTGTTTATGGTGGCTCCGGAGACAAAGTGGGGCTTGCTTCGCCCTCCTCCTCTCTCTCTGCAGACTCTGCCACTGGTGTCTCACATCTCGCTGTCTCTGGGCTGTGCTCAGAAGGTTTACGCCCCTCCCCCTGGTTCATATGCTGATCCCTTGGAGAAGAAACCTGTGAGAAGGTGGTAGAGGTTAAATGAGGCCAGCTTCTTGGCTCTGGCCCAGCCCTTGTAGGTAGTGACACCCAAAAGCTGGTAAGCATGGCCTCCATTTTAGAGGAACATTATGGATCTGTAATGGTGGAAAGGGGGACACATAGATATTGGTCAGGTAGTAGCTGTATGATTTTAGACTTATTTTTCTTTATTAGAAGAAAGAAACATCTGTTATTATGGAGCAAGCAGATGGAACTCCAAAGGATGGTGTGGCTGATTTCTTTATATACCGTTTTCACCACATTTGGACCACTCAAGTGTCTTTCTTCCTGTTCTCAGACCTGGAGACATTTGTCACAGGTAGTGATCGTATTATGTGTTTTCATGGTTGTTTTCTGTGTCTCACCTTACAGAATGTAAGTTCCCTTAGGGCGAGGAATTCCCCTCACACACTGTGTACTTGGCATTTATCATATGCTTGTTGCATTTTCCAAAATTGTGAATAAGTATATGGAAGATGGAAGGGAAAGATTGGTTTTACTGCACACTGGATTCATTCTGCTCCTTCTGGCTTCTGTAACCCACCCCCTTTTCTTGTTTTCAGTGATTCATTCTAAAAGACTGCCATATCGTCTGCTTGGCTTGTGTACAGGCATTGCCACAGGGAGGCACTATAACATTTGAAAAGTAGATGGATGTCTGTTGCTTGGGAAGAAACCAGACAGCCCATATAGTATTTGGTCCATTTCCCCTGAAAGGCCAATGTCTGGCTAGTTTAATGTCAGCAAAGCAGCACACTGAACTGTGATTGGTAGACCTTGTTGAGTTTTTGCAACATGAGATAGTCACAGGACCAAGAGGAATTGCAAGTCCACTGACGAGAAGATGCAGAGGGTGTGACTGATCAAGAATCAGGTTGTCAGACAGTGACATTTGAAGTTATTCTCTCAGTGATGTTTTGTTTGTTTAGAATACCAGAGTCCAGCTAATGCTGGGACCTAGGAGTAATGAGTTACAGCCAAGTCTTGAAGTAGCAGCTGACGCTGCCTTTGAAGCCACATGCTTTTTATGTTCTTTGCTCACACTGTGGCTTGAACAAGACTGCAATAGAAATTCTTCAAGGGGCACAATTTAATGAGGTTAGGATCATGTGAAGTTATGCAAGTGATGGGTCATCTTTGGCTGGGAGTGAAAGTTGCTATGTAGGTTGAGCAGCCTCCCTCTTCTGAGCAGGCTACCACAGTAGAGCCTGGGATGCTGTGTGCTTTAGCTAAATCAAAGCTGAAGTAGGGATATGACTTCTGAAAATGAGGAGAGAGAGAGAGAGAGAGAGAGAGAGAGAGAGAGAGGAGAGGAGAGAGAGAGAGGAGAGAGAGAGGCGAGAGAGAGAGCCCTAAAATGGGACATTAAATCTTAGATCTTTGTTGACTTGTTTTAAGAAGTAATTTGAGAGGACTAGAGAGATGGATCAATAGTTAAGAGCACTGGCCACTCTTCCAGAGAACCAGGATTTGATTCCCAGCACCATTGTGGCAGCTCATAATCATCTGTAGGTCCAGTTCCATGGCATCTGTCAGTCTTCTAGCCTTTTTGCACGTCAGGCACACACAAAGCATATGCATATATGCAAGCCAAACACCACTACACATAAAAATAAATTTAAAATGAAAAGTAATCTGAAATTAATTAAAATTGATAGTTTAAACATTAGTTCCTATCCATCCAGTGCTCTTCATAAGCAGTTCAACACAATCTGAGATACTCAAGGCTGCGCAGATGCCCCAGTGACGCCATTTACTGCTCTAGCTGCAGTGTGGACATGGGGGAGCGGGGCATAAAATAAGGCAGACTAAAGACTTGTGCAATAGCCAACTTTATTCAAGTCATCAGGCAATCTATACTCTGAGGGTTAAGAAGAGTCACCTGAGTAAGATGTTCAATCACAAAGGGCAAGTCACATGTAGCAAAAGAAAACAAAACATGTTTTTCCATAAAGACATTTGAATAACAGCAGCTGAGGTGAACGCACTCCTCTCTGCTGCCACCTGGGAGGAGCATCCTGGAGGAGAATAAACACACATTCCAAAATCAGTCTGTTTTGAAGGACACTGAGGTCACAAGACTCTTGTCTTGTTTTCTTGGAGTTTTCTCACAGGCACTTGGAATGCTTACAGGACTCCACTCTTGGACTGTGTTCTGACATGCCTTCAATTAAAAAAAAAATCCTAATCTTCACCTCTGACTAGAGTTGAGTGGTGCTGTGTACTCATGGCATTGTTATTGTAGCCAAACATTTCCACACACTTAGATTTTTATAAATGCTGTTGCTAGGCCGACTCTCTAAGTGGTTGACCTAGTAACCCTCTAAGTTCCATCAGTGGGACAGAACCCATTGTAAAAGTTAATGACAGTTATTACTATTTTCTAGTTCTATTAGAAAATTGCACTATTGTTTTTATAAACTTTTGAGAGTTGTTCTTTATAAAAATGCTTTATTATGTTGAATTTCATTTTTTCATATGTCTCGAATGGGAGTGTAATTTCCATGACTAACTCAGTCTCCCTCTAACCGCCATTATTTCTCACAGCTGTTTAAAAGCTATGGATCCTTTTGTCGTGGTTTTGAAGAATTCCTGAAGTTTTTACCCTGTTTCATATATGCCGCCTTAATAATGAACATCTTAAAAGAGTTGAGATTTTTCACTTAGGTATTACTTCCATAAAATCCACTTAAAAAATTTTATTACATTTATTTATTTACTGTACATAAGTATGTATGTATGTCATGGCCAGACCGAAAACTCGGGGTTGTAA
This sequence comes from Arvicola amphibius, assembly GCF_903992535.2. Classification (NCBI taxonomy): domain Eukaryota; kingdom Metazoa; phylum Chordata; class Mammalia; order Rodentia; family Cricetidae; genus Arvicola; species Arvicola amphibius. The sequence goes on from NC_052048.2 coordinate 139,287,319, forward strand.
ATTAGGACTATAACAGAGATATATTAATTCCAATTGTGCCATGTACCATATACACAGTGACTATTGTGATAGGGATTTGATATTTTAAAACTTGAAAATAATTTACAACTTTAAATTAAATAGATTTCCTTGTGTCTGTCCCAGATCTCTCTCTCTCTGTATCACACACACGTACACACACACACACCACACACACACTTACAAAAACTGAAAATTTAAAATAAATATTTATCTTTAAATTAAAAACATCTATGGAATAGAAGAAAATTAGAAAAGACAAGTATGGATGGGGATGATAGTTGAAAGTCAGGTGATCAGTGTCATCCTAGGCCCCATCCATCATTAGCCATGTGGCATTGTAGAAGGTAGGCAGCCAAGCCCCAGTCTCCTTCTGTGAGGAGGAAGAATCATAGCACTTGTTCCAGAGAAGCTTGTAAAGCTCAGATATGGCTCCTCCCAGAGTGAGCTCTGACTCACTTTACACAGCACAGCATAGGAAGAGCTAAAATGCTAAGAGCTAACATTAAATTTAACTTTAGATTCCTCTGTGTTGTGGAATATTATTTATCTATGTAAAGGTGTGTTACTTTTGTTTATGCTGCAGAATGGTACTTTAACTGAGTAAAGTGTTGCATTTGTTTACACTGCCATAATAGCACTTTAACTGAGTAAAAGTGTTACTTTTGTTTATGCTTCATTTGTTTAATTTTGTAAAGATGTGTTACGTTTGTTTCACCTTGCCTGCCTAAGGCTCTTGGATGGTCTGCATGGCCGATAGCTAGACAGGAGAGGGACAGGCAGGGCTGCCAGGCAGAGAGAGTAGATGGGAGAGAGAAAGAGGAGAACAACAACAGGAGGAGAGAATGAGGACGCTCCCAGGGCAAGAGGGCAGGCAGACGCCAGCCAGCTGGACTCAGAGAAGCAATGAAAGTAAGCAACAGAAGTAAGAAAGGTAATGAGTCCCAAGGCAAAGGGTTGATAAAGAGACACAGGTTAATTTAAGTTAAAAGAGGTAGTCATAAAAGAGCTAAGCTAAGGCTGAGCGTCCAAAACTAATTAATAGTAAGTCTTTGTGTCATGATTGGGAGCTGGTTGGTGGCCCATTAGAAAGAACCTGATGATAATTAAGGTTATTAGTAACAAGATAAAGAATGGACAAATTAAAGAGACTTAAAACTCAGTACTTGAGCTGCATTCTGACTGGACACCAACATTTTTATGAGCAGAAAAGTTGGCTGTTAACAATGGAGATGATGCTGACTATCAGGTCGGTCATTGAATTTATGGGATTTGCTGGATGCTCTAAGTGCGGAAGAGATGTGTCTTAACTGATCTTTTCTACAACTTAATGGGGTAGGCTTCATAAATGGATTTCCAAGTTAAGGGAACTGTGGTTGAGAAGGGTTTCTGTGTCCTTGGTGGAAACTGGTCTGAGACTTTAGGTGCATTCCCCTGAGACTGACTCTGGTGGGCATGAACGCTGAAGGATGTAAGGGAGCCAGCCCATGGTCTGATTCTTGGGTGCTCCAGTGTGACGTGGACTTTAGGTTTGGATGGATATTCTCACCAGTGTGTTTCTTGTGTCTTTCATGTCTCATTTGGTTCCTCTCTTAAATTTAAGTACAAGCTTGAGGAAGAATAGCACTCAGGGCTTTAGCTAGAAATCTCCTCAGCTAAGCATCCTTGTTTTCAGTTCTAACAAGAGTTGAGAAACACAGTTGAGTCAGTTTTGCTATTCTCACAAGGCTCACTTCTTCACATTCCTGTCAGAGATCTTGTCAAAATGGCCTTTTTTGTCAGGCAAGTCTGCCGTCAATGCTAACTGTATTGTTTATGTATTGTATAAGAAGATGGAAATCTTCAAAACCCTTCCCTTTCCTCCGCAGAGTCTCTTCAGCCTCATCTCTCTGCACCGCCAGCTTTTCCTAGCACACACTTAGAACCTCTGCCCATTAGACAGTGCAAAGCCACCTGGTATGTGTGCTTGTTAGAGCAGCACCCTGCTGCTCCCAGCCAGCTCCACCATAGCTGGGTAGGGCTGCCACAGACAAGCGCCAAAGACTGGCATTGGGTATATTCTCAGGAACTCTGAGGTCAGGGTTCTGATGGGCTTCTTCCTGGCTATCAGGGAGCAGTGAAAGCTACTCTTACTGGGAGGGCAAAGAGAGAGGAAGTGAGTTCTTTCTTGTCTCATCTTGTAAGACTAGGATTTCCCTCAAAGTGTGAACTTCAACCTCCTGTCCTCTGCCAAGGGCATCGTCTCAGATACTATCTGCGTTCTGAAGAGGCAGCAGTGCCTCACCCATATGGCCTTCCTGTTAATGTAAGACTGTGAAAACTGGGCAGTGTGTCAGGAAGAAACAGAAACTCCTTAGATTCTTTTAAGTCCTCATAAATATTCATGCTACTATTGTTTTACCTCCAGTTTGCATTATTTTCCCACATTGCTTACTGCCATGTAATGGAATAATAAAGAATAGTCACATGGGAGATTGTGATATGGGTAGTAATTTTGTTCTTGCTGAAAAATGGCAGTGGATGAAAATATATTAGTATGTGTGACCAATTTCCTAGTTTAGAAATGATAAATTTTAGAGAAAAAAATTGACATGAACTCAAGCCCCTTAGTTTAAGAATGAATTTATCCTCTTTTAACAAGGTGAATCTGTTGTGCAGGCCAGCTTTCCCAGGTGTTGCAGCTGGTGGGGGTCAGGGATAGCTCCCCTGCTCTTAGGAGGACCACAGGGCCAGCCCTCCCACAGCCACAGACATGGGAGAGCTCTCCCCACCTCACCTGTCTTGTGGTGGCATGAGCTGCCTACCCATCAATGCCTGAGGCAGGTGGGAGAGATGGCCCTGGGGTCATAAGAATGGGAGAGAAAACTATCCCTGACTCCTGCCAGCTACAACACTCAGGAGAGCAGGTCCTGTACCTCACCAAGACAGCACAATAGAACCAACCCTGTTAGTGCAGGTGGGGGTGAGCCAGTCCTGAAGCTGTCCCCATTTCACACCTGGCAGACCAACCCTACAGCTGCCCAGGCCCAAACCCAAGGATATGACTTGGCCTGCTGCATCATCCACCCCAGCTAGGATCTGCTGGAGTGCGTGAAGGGACCTGACCTGTAGACCAGAAGCTGCAGGACCTCCACAGCACAGGGCAACAACAGGATGTCCAGGAGGAGCCCTTGTGAGGGCCCAGCATCGATAGTGTAGTTAAACCAGAAGCTTCGAACCTTAGCAATGACTCCTAGCAATGAACACTTGCAAGTAAAGATAAATGGACAAAGGGGGTACATGGAGTGACTCACTGTGTCACACTGTCCCTTCCGTGTGTGTGGTGTGTGTGTGTGTGTGTGTGTGTGCGCAGGGGTAGAGGGTTGCTATGAAGGGCCTGGGAAAATGAATGGGATCAAGATACATGATATGCCAGGCAGTGGTATCGCACACCTTTAATCCCAGCACTCGGGAGGCAGAGGCAGACGGATGTCTGAGTTCGAGGCCTGTCTGGTCTACAAGAGCAAGTTCCAGGACAGGCTCCAAAGCTACACAGAGAAACCCTGTCTAAAAACAAACAAAAACAACGAATGAATGAATGAATGAATAAATAGTGTAAAAGACACATAGAATAAATTGGAAAAAGAGAGAGAATGAATTTATCCTGAGAGAGACTGTGCAAGCTCATATAAACAACCCCCTTCCCTTACATATTAACAAGAGAAAGAGATAGAAACATGACAGAAGCCAACAGTGACAAATAGATCCCTCCGAGAGGATGGGGAAAGATGAGATCCCACAACCAGCACGGGCCTCCTTTCCCTAGAAGTAAGGTGAGGAGACAGTCCGTAAGCAGACTTAAAGGACATATTCTCAGACACACCACCGCACCATGACAAGTTTCTGAACACTGTCAGTGGAGAGTGTTCATTCAGTCTGTACACAGGGCCAATGATGTGGTTTAGAAGCTGGCAAGGAGACCATTTGGAGGCAGAGGTAGAACCCGTGGTCTAGGAATATCTTGAAAGAAATACAGGCCCATTCTTTTTAACTCCCCACCAACACATTCTCTCCCCCCCCCTCCCAAGAACACTGGTAGCATTTGTTTTCTCCTTGAAAACTGGCATGTTAAGTCCGGAGACTGGCGCTGATGAAGGAATACAGAGGAAGGAAACCCACACGATGAGCAGGCACATGTAGTGTTGCAACGAGCAGGAGGCAGGCCTACTTTTCGTCTTGCCTGGCTCCCGCACGACTAGCTTTACACCCGAAATAACAACACACAACTGTATTCTTTTAAACACTGCCTGGCCCCATAGTTCCAGCCTCTTATTCTCTAATTCTCACATCTTGGTTAACCCATTTCTAATAATCTGTGTAGCACCACGAAGTGGTTGTCTTACTGGGAAAGATTCAGCATGTCTGACCTGGTGGCTTGCTTCATGGTGACCGTCTCACTGAGGAGAGTCATGGGTATTGCCTGAAGCGTCTAACTAACTTCCCTTCTTCCCAACATTCCTGTTCTGTCTACTCCACCTGTCTAAATCCTGCCCTATCAAAAAGCCAAGGCAGTTTCTTTATTAACCAGTGAGAGTCCTCCATCAGGCACGAACTCCCTACACCATAGTTCATGCCAGCAAGCAGCTGCCTCCTTGCTTGCTCCTGGGGAGGAAGTTGTTGTCTGACTATACAACAGCCCTGCCGTTGGGTATAAACAAGTCCACAGCACACTCTTCACCTGAAAGCAAGATATGGTTGAGTGTGTGCAGGCTTCGTTTATTGGAACATTTCCTTCAGAAGAATGGAGAGATTCTTTATTAATATGTATTTCTAAATACATATTGTACTGCGCTGAAGTGGTTTTTTAATTCTACCCAAGTTAAGTATAGCTTTTTTCAAAAATTAAAAGCAAACAAAATGGAAATATCCAAATATATGAGAAAGAAAGAAAATTACGAAACCATGTTGAGGCTGTTTTTATTAAGATGTAATTGTGTATATCTGCTTTTGAAGGAGATGGAATACAACTTTATACTTGTAATGCAGGAAGGTTTGCCCTGGTCACCTCCACCCCTACTTGCTATGGCCATGATGTCACAGTGTCTGCGGGCAGTGGTGCTGGAACTGGCAGCATTGCACAGCCTCTTCTGTCTGTCTGGTGTTGATGTGTTCGTGTGTCTAGGGACTGCGTTAAAAGACAAAACATGAGCACAAGTAAATCTGACATTTGCTATCAAACCTATTTTTTATAATACTGAATGATTTTTTAAAGACTGAATCAGTCAAACTGATCAGTATGAATTATAACCCAAGAAGGAAACACATACTAGGTTTAAGTGGAGGGGTCGTGCTTGCTGAAATGGTGGGGAAATTGCACAGACACATCCCTTCACTGTGCCATGGGGAAGGGGTTCACTCTCTAAGCCTCTGTTTGCAGGATGTTTGTCATCACCAGAGCTGACCTTTCCTCTGCTTCAGATGTGCTAAGTCTTTTCACTTACTAAGTCCTTCATGCAGTGCCTGTGGTCATAGGAAGACGCTGAGTTTTCTTGTAATGGGAAAATCCTCACTCCTGTTATGATAAAACTTTAATTTGTAAGTCTCCTCTATTGGCCTAAACTAATTACAACAAAAATATGTTAACAATGTAGGTAAAGTCCCTTCTTTCACCCAGTAGTTTTAATACTGGGGCTGACCCATGGAAAGTCCTAGTGGAAGTGCAAGTGGCTCTGCTACCCGGGGAGGGCATAGATGTATGCCGTGTGTGTGTGTGTGGTGTGTGGTGTGTGGGTGTGTGTGGTGAGAGAGAGAGAGAGAGAGAGAGAGAGAGAGAGAGAGAGATCCACTCTAACAAACTGTACAAGAGAGAGGTGTATGGTTGTATGGTGCACCTTGAATACTGTCTCTAATAATCATCTTCAAAGAAGTATGAAATAGATTTAATCAGTTATAGTCAAAAACACACAACGGTCTGAAAACATGGGCAGAGCTTCCTCTTTAATTTGGGTAGATTGGAACACACCTCCCCAAATCAAATGGAAATAGTAAAATATAAAAACTTTTATGAGTGCCCAGCTCCACCACACCTGGCTGCCCTAATTGCCTTCAACCAAATCATTACTGGGGAAGCAAGATGTTTAGCCACCAACAGCCCTTATTAATGTATAATAGGGATTTACTTGTAAACAGAATTACTGGGATGGCATGATGTCATAAAGACAGAGTGCTGACATTTAGATGGTTTTTATATAGGGATGCTAAATTATAATTTTAGGACTGGAATATTCTTTTGGTACTTAATCACAATTTGGTATGGCCCAAGTGCAAGTTAGGTGAATGGATTTTTAAAATTTATTACTATAATGCAGCACTATCAAATGCCATATTTGTGCATGTAATTTTTAGGAATTATCTATGGAAGAGAAAATTCTCCAGTAGTCTGCAGATATGCTAACAGTAACCCCAGCAGGTGCAAACAAATAAACTGTTTCAGCAAAGCTACTTTCCTAACCTCTGTAGAAACATAAAAATCGAAAAGTATAGAAATGCCTGCAAAGTTTCTTCTTGGTATCAAGGATTTGAAAAAGAGGATGCATTTGTTTTATTGGACCTCAAATGCAGACTCTGTTAGTGTGGCTGTGTGATTAATGGTACAGACTTTTTTACCTGCCCCATAAATATAATGGGCTTGATTAGTGGGTCCAGTCTGCAGAGCGATAGTTAATGTGATGTCAACACTTCCATTAAAAACCTTCTTTTTGGAGGGTCTATAACTTGGCCATAAAAAAATCACTTGGGATGACACTTTGAATATGAACCTTAATCTGGGGAACAAAGATGTTTTAAGGAGTAGACTTAAGTGATCGTTTACCTGTTCTAGGTTGATGAGGTTCTAAGCTGCATATAAAATTCAAGTTTTATATTCTTTAAATACAAAAATTTTAAATAATTAGGTTTTCTACTACTCATCTTGTTAGTTTTTTCTAAGGACATAGTCCATAGATAGACCTTTAATTGTCTATGTGAAGCTGAAAGGGACGTCTTCAAACACAGCTATACATATAAGGAGACATTTAATAAATTGTTCAGTATCCAAATCCTTGGGCTTTTGTGATAAGTAACCACATAAAATCATGTTTTAGGTACTAATCAGGACTTCTAAGACAAGCAGGGCACAGTGGCACATCCTGCAGTCCCAGCTACCCTGGAGCCCGAGGCTAGATGGTTACTTGAGCACAGGACTCAAGGCTAGCCTGGGCAACTACCTCTTAAACTAATATATATATATATATATATATATATATATAAATCTATATTTATATATATATAAAGATATATATATAAATATAGATATATATAGATATATTATCTATATATAAATATATATATATTTATATATATATAATATATCTATATATTATATATATAAACTAATATATATATTAATATATATATTATATATATATCCAGGACAAGAATAGTGTAACAAGCTTTGGAAAGTACAAAGCGGGCACCTTGAGTATAATGACAAATGCCTTCCGGTCTCCTGCAGCCAAAGGTAACTTTGCCACCCCCCACCCCATCCTCCTGCTTCCTGTGAGTGCTGGGGCTATAGTTGTATGCCACCACACCCCAGCTCCCAGCACTTGTTCTCAAGTGAGAAGGTTGACACAGACCTGCTCCAAGGCCATCTCTAATCCACCCCCTGAGCATGGAAGTTGTGGGGGATATGATCCGTCACACCAGCATCACCCTCCGAAGTTTGGGACTTCTTCCATTTCTTTTCTAACCAGTTCATGAAAGGACTGAGGAATGCCTTTCAGATTTTAACAGAGCAATACGTCTTCAAGTTTATAAGCACAGAGACCATGAGAAGCAGGATTACTGTTGGAATTTGAAGCAGAGGATGAGAAGCTGTGTCAGAACCGAGACTTTTAAAGTGGGTGCCCAACTGCCACAGTTTACTGAAACTTTACTGGGTACATGAAGCGTTAATTTTAGAAGTGGTTCTCTCCTGTGCTTTGTAAGGATTCCAAAGCCACCAGTTGGCTGATGTGAAGGCTGGTTTTGTGTGTTTGTTTTGTCAGGGAGGGATGGAGACACGAGGCACACTATAAATCAGTGTCCGAGACTGCTGTTGTGTGACATTGTCTGGTTGGTTTCATTTGTGTTTTGAGATGGTCCAAGCTGGTCCTAAAAATCTGCATCTTCCCACTTCAGCCTGGGGTTATAGGGCTCATGACATGCGCCTCTCTGCCTAGCAAGACTGCACTAAATCCACCCCGGGTCTGATAGTCTCAAGTTTTCTTCCTCTCTTGCTCTTTTCCTCTCGTTTCCACCTTTCCCCTTTCGTTTGTTAGAAAGTATGATATTACTTTAATGAGAAGTAAACTCCTGAAAGGAAAACATTCTCAGGGCCCCAGATAGTGCCGGGAGAGCTTCCAGTATCTGCTTACGGCAGCAGAAAGTGTTTCAATATGGCAGCTCATGACTGACATATGTTCAGACTGTTCATAATGCTGGATGTAGTGATCAAACTGCACCCATAACTATTTTCTCTCCATTCAAGAAACAAACTGTTTTCTTTATGTTGTTAGATTTGGAATCAGACAATGTAAAATGGAGGGCAGTACCCATAACCCTTGGGTTGACAATTCTTAGCAGCAGGGTCCTCGGTGAGCTGTCCAGGACCCACTGTGTCATTGAATAAGCTGTTCACTGAATAACTTCAGCACCAGATCAACCTGTAGGCTTAGTGCAGCAGGCCACTGCATGATATAAGAGTTTATGGCACTGTAGTTTTGAAAAATAGAAATAAGCAAGCACACTGGCACGAATAAATGTATTTAGTGTTCACAGCAAACCCGTGAAGTGGATCTGTGTGGTAGCAGAGCCTGAAGAAGTTTCCATCTGTTTAGGGATCTCCTAGCTAGAGCGCTCTGGAGCTGGCATGGGGCCAAGTGTATCTTATTCTAAAACCCACAGTGTATCAATCCAGTTTGCATTGGTATCTCAGAGTCAGGAATTCATTAGTCAAATAGTCATAATTATTCACTCTGTTTATTGAGTGCCTGTCAGTTGGTGGGCCTCATGCAGATTTGGAAGTTAAATTATACACAAGATGATCTTAAAGGTTTATGAGTAGGGAAGAGTGTCAGACTTTTGCCTAGATGTGAGGACAAAGCCGAGACACGAGCAGAGCCAAGGCGAGCCTGTGATAGGGCTGTCTGATCTCTTCCAGAAATGGACCCAGACAGAAGGGGGTAGGAGGAGGAGTGGCAAGTGAAGAGTCTTAATCTGTGAGTCTGGCCAAAGGGCAGTAAGAGAGTCAGTCTGAGCACTCAGCAGGACCAAGTCTGTCCAGGCCTTATGATTAGGCGTGGAGAAGCTTGGTTTTCTTAGTACTGTGGGGGACAGAAGAATTGTTGAGCTGGAACCTATCATCAAATCAATATCTGTAGAGCTGATCATGGATGCCCTGTGGAGTGTGGCTTAGCCATGACCCTGGAGGTGAAGGCCTGATGCTGTCGCTGAGGCCAAGGTCAGAAGTAGATTCCATTAGTGCTCAGGTGGATGCACAGTTCTTGGGGATTTGACTGAGGGTCTCCAGGAGGACCAAGCGTAGGTGATGAGCCCATATGTGCCTCTCATTCTGGAGAGGATCAGAGGAGAGGCCAGATACAGGGGACCTTTGAAATAGTCAGACATGATCAGTCCTGCTAGTCTATAGTCCAGCAGAGCTGGAGGAAGAGATCTGAGAGCCATCTTTAAACACAGAAAAGGGGAGATCACAAAACACCCAGGAACATGTCCTAGACTAAGACCCTTCATGGCTGGACAGGAGGGAGTGGTGGGAAGTGGGAGAAGATTGGAAAGCCCAGGGCAGAGGGTCCTGTGAATAACACTGTCATATGTAGCAGCAATACATCCAGGCACACAATATGCATGTAGTCATACATCCATGTGCCGGCACATATTCATGCACATACGCATGTGCTGCCTTGAAGGTCTGTTTGAAACAGTCAGTCAAATCTTACATTCTGTCAGGAGGTACCTGCCTAAGGAATGCTTTAGCAGTCTTTAAAAGTTTTAATTCTCCATATACTTTCTCATAATCATCAGACAAAATTTACTCTAACATAGCCTGAGGGCTTTTGGGTAATAAACTTACTTCTATCTCAAAATGTGGTATTTTTAGTCTGAGAGAGTTTTTGAAGTCAACTTGTCTAGACCCTTAATGTAAGTTAAGCCATTGGTTTACTCAATAAATTCCTCCACCTCTGTTATCACAGGTGTGTCCGTTACTAGGACCTTTATTCTAGTGGCGTTATTAAGAAAGTGGAAGAGTGCAGTGTTGATATTATGAGAATAGAATCGTATTTGAAGTAATAGAGGTGGAGAAACTTCAGTCTGTGGCTTTTTGGTTTTTTGTTTTTTAATCTTGGAAGATTGGAAGATATAAAGATTTTAATTTCAAATTCTCTGGTCTTTATAGCTTACCAAGATTGTAGCTGTCATTATTGCCTGCGGTCCTAGAGGCAGTGGTTTGCAACACTGATGCTAGGCATGACCAAACCTCGCTGAAAGATTGTGGTCCCCAGGTAGTCTCCCCTGCTCCCTCCCTCCTCTGAGCTGGAGCTCAGCCCTCACGCTGGTGGCTTCCTAACTGCTCCCCTGCAAGTGTTCTCCTCTCAGTGTAGTCAACATGAGGGGTGTTCATGCCACAGCTACCTGTCCCCAAGCCTTCTCTCCACTCGACCATTTCCCAGCTGGCTGTTTTTCCTGTTGCCCTGAAGTCAAAGGATACAAAAACGCCTCCCTCTGCTATCTATTTCTCCCCATGTTTCCTCTCCTCTCCATTTTCCTCTGCCCCCTCTCCTTCCTTCCCCTCTTCTTTCCTTTTGTTCTTGTTTCATACTTTGATTGGATTCACCCTCCATTTTCTCTTGCTCCTTTCCACCCTCCCACTAGTCCTACAGAATTTCCTTGACTTTCCTACCTAATCCATGCATGAGGAGACACTACAATACAGTGTCTTGGGTCCCTGCCAGTTCTACAAATTAGCTGTTCCAAGTCTAGACGTCAAGCAAATGTGCCAGTGGCTGCTGGCTTCTACAGTTTGTGAGCAATTCCATTGGCCTGGATAGGGATTCTTAGCAACAGTAACAGATATTTTTCTTTTGTTTGATATTTTCGCTTTTCAAATGTTTTGTCATAGTGAAAGACACCTGCAGGGTATAGCATCTTGTCACTGCTCAAAACTTGGATTTTTCCTCTCTTAAATTTATTCTTCCTTCTGTTCCCAAATTGTAGCCTCTGGAATACCATCAAGGAAGACCTAGCACACCTTTTACATTATATACTGTCAACTGGCCCTCCCTGTTCAACAATTGAGAGCGCTTAGGAAAGTTTGGGCTTTTGAGTAGCATTGTAGTTTGCGTACCACCAGAGGGCAGCACAGGCAATTGCAGAGAGCAGATGGCTCCTGCAATGCTGGCTTTATGACCACTTTCCAGCTTGCAAGCCTTGTCATCTAAGCATATTCATTGGTCTCACTGGCTCTCTCTGAGGGTTAAAGCAGACATGGCTATAGCCACTCTGTATAGACAGACTAACACTGAAGGCTTAACGGTGACTTGCATGTGGTTGCACAGCCAGTAAACCCCATGCTTGAATCTAGGTCTCTTTCTAGAATTCCACCCTGCCAACAAGTGACCTCCTGACACATTTAACAAACTGTACAAATGTGGAAAACTATTTGTCCTGTGCCGTAGTTCATTATTTATTTATTTATTAGACAAAACACCGTGTTCTGTTCCAGAAAGACAGAAAAGCTGGTGCTGCTGACCTCATACAAACCATTGTGCCCAGCTGCCACTGCTCTCCCAGTTGTTCAGAACTTGATTGTATGGTGCTTCTTAAAAAGCTAAGACAGAGGATAACAAGTGTCAAATGAAGGCAAAAGCAGGACCTAGACCGTTATAACCCAAACAACCCTGGCCCTGGTAAACTTGGGAACTTCCGGTGGGCTCTTGGGCTCCAGCTCCTCAAGTAATTTCAAAGGCGATTGAAGAAAATAGTAAAGGAATAAATGATGCTGAGTTAAAATTATATGAATTACCTTCTTAAACACCCGGCTGACATTCTCTATGCTCTCCAGTTCTGTGACTTAGGACACTGGGTGACCTGCCACATGTGATGACTCACTAGACAATTCCATAGTTATTCTGGGTGGTGTGGGGAGTCACCTACAGAAATATAGTTAGGTGATTCTATTAGTTAGTTAATTTTAAGAGTTTTTATTTATTGATTGATGGAAAGAAAAAAAGGAAAAAGGATTCAAGTAGTATTTCCTAGTTAGGCTGGCTACCCAGGATTCATGACTTTAAATCTGAGACCAGAGTAGGAATAATCAATATATGAAAAATAGGTGGTGTCTTGTTGCCTTTTTAAATCAGCAAAATAATTAAAGCCTTTATAGTTTGACCTATTAATGTATTGCACATCTGCATAGTTGGTTTAATAAGGAAAATGCTTGAGAAAGATAAAATTCCAAAGCCCGAAACAGCTAATAGCTGGGGGTGGGGGGAGGCTTGAAGTGATTAATTGTCCTCTTTTTCTCTTAAGAGACTAAACATTTACTAACCCCTCTGAGCCCGTGAAGTCCCCGTTGAGCCAGCATTCCCGGTCTAAAGTGCCAGGGCCAGGGTTCTCAGTCATCATCTTCTTAGGTTCCAGTGTAAGTACCATTGTTGTGTTTAGGGAAAGAACACAAATATTTATTTTAAAAGTTTCTTTAAACAAATTCTTAGTGGAGGGTAGAGCTCTCTAATGTGCTGCAGCTGGGCCTCTGGCCTTTGAAATGGGTTGCCGTCTGTGTGCTGCGCCCTCTGCAAGCACTCAGCTGCAGAAAGCAGAGCCCCAAAGAGTCGTCGTCTCTAGATATGGGTTTGTGTCGCAGGGTGCAGTGTTTACTCTGGGTCTGCTGAGACATACCTGGGAAAATATCCCTACTGTACATTTATTAAAAACCTCTCAGTGCAAATTTGTACTGTTCTTTCTTGTGGAAACATTTGTGTAAAAATTTACTAATATGTTTCCATAACGAAACATTTAAAGATAGCAATTTGTAGCAAACCAGGGAAAAAGAAGGAGCATCATACATTTTGGATGCTTCAAATTCTGACTGAATTTTCTTTCATTCTCGTGTGGGTGCATTGAGAAAGAAAGTTGTTATTTTAACCATGATGCAGAGTGCACATCTCCGCCTGATTGTCTGCAGCGTTCTTGGAATTCCATTTGTCTTTCTTGGGAAGCCTGTCATGGGGTGGGGGCACGGGGTAGGCTATTGGCTTTTTTTCCTCCCTTTTCTTGCTGGCTAGCCTACACTGAACCTCTGGCCTTGTCCCAAGTATATGGGTGGTATATGTTTTAAATTGATATATTAATGTTGAATTTTTATTGTCATGGTTTCTGTTCATGCTCCTTTCAAACCTTTCATTTATTTGTTTCTGAACCCTGGATATCTCATAAAAATGTCACCATTGTGGTTGAACATTAAGCACCTTCCCATTTTTCTCTGGGCCGTTGAAATAAATTTGGACCAGGTGCTCTGCTCATAATGGAGCCCCTTGAAGTGCTCTGATAATGAGCCGGGAGCGGAAGCTGTCAGCCTTCAGCTGGCTTGAAGAATGCAATTAGAGCAGTTTAATACTGCAGAGGGGCCCCATCCAGTCAAGGCCACTGGACTTGAAACCCAGTCTAGAAACGTGTACCTTAGGCAGATCAGCTTCTTCGCTGCCCTGAGACTGGGAGAAACAACAGACTCAGGATGAGTCCACAAGGAGAAAATGCTCTAAAGGGGACAGTGTTCTCAACCGTCTCTCCTGTTCTGAGGTCATCAGGATCTTATTTATGATTTATGAACTGATGTCACTGGGATCAAAATCACCAGTGTCAAATTAAGTTTCAAATCAACTAAGGACATAGAAAGCTCATTTCTATAATACTACCCTTTGAAACTACAACAATTTGTAAGAGTTGAAATTAAGATTCACTTAAATATCCATTAACACTTGAGAGTGCTCAAAAAGAGTATATTTATTGACTATAGGAAATATTACGAAGCTATTAAAGAGAATAATATTGTCTAATTTATTTGTTAAGTAAGTCAACAGATAGTTTTATGAAGTCTGTTATATTTTGAGGAAAAAACTAATTTAAAAAATACATATTTGTAGGAAAAAGTTGTGAAGAGTAAAAGAAAAAAGTGAGAATGGGGGGTTATGTCTATTCTGTGCAAATCTTAATTTTTTTTTCTAGCATTTATTTAACCAATGAACTTTAGTATTCTTGGGATGGGATGACTCTCCATAAGACACGCGACTCGCTGTAAATAAATAACGGAGCTTTTGCAGCCAGGAGGAGGCAGAGAGGAGTCTTGTTACTCCGGAGAGTGACAGGTCTGGGATGGACTTGAAGGCTTCATTCTAGAAAGTGCCCTCCAGTGTTTCTTGGGTTGTCATCCCTGCATCTGAGGACACAGGTTAGAAGAAGCCCGAAGACCATCCCTTCACCTCTCCCCCTACCTGTGGGCATTGTGGGAAAAGTTCTCTCAAGGCACATTTTCTTCCTAGGACCACACCCTTCTTCATCCTTTCTTTCTCTCCAGAAAATGAGTGCATATCTCAGCAACCGCTGTTATTGTTGTTATAAACATTTTAATAAACACTTCACTGCAAAAATCCTCAGTGGATTCTGCAGTGAGTGAGTTGTCCCCAAAATATGCCAGGTAAAGCCATGTTAGTCCAGTCTTATTTAAGGTACAACTGAAAAAGAAATAGTTTTACACAGCAGGTCAGGCAGGAATGGCCTCATTAATGAGAAGTGGCCTATAACAGTTAAACCCCAAACACTTATGAAACTATTATTTTAAAACCTTCCAAATGCTGCACACTAGCCTGTTCAAATAGCTTGTTTAGCATTTATTATTTATTAAGTCACAGATCTGTTTTGTTCCATAAAAACAAGAAGCTTATCCATAAGCTTAAAATGACCATAGAGCAAGATTTCTATTTTATCTTCACCCAGACCTTTCCACGTTTGGATTCCTTTGTGTATGGACTGCTGTTTTCCTATTAGCATTATAGGATAATATGCATGATATTAAAATCCTGCTCCAGGTTTGAGCTCTCTTCACAAGTTAAGTTTTGTAATTGTTCTTATGAATGCAATAGTCCCTAATTTAGCTACAAGTGAGCCTCCTCCTGTGACCTGAACCAACATCCTGACACTGATTTGTCACTGCTCACCTGAGTAAGTCTAAATGTCCTTGGGCAGGAAAAAGAGCCATACATGGACAACTGTGAGGGACTTTAAAGTAATGTGTGGTGACTTTCACACAGCAGGTTAGTTGTGTGCTCGCATAAGTCCACAGCAGGAGAACACAAGGAGAAGGCTGCATCTCTGCTGCTGTCAACTAGCCAGAATGGATTTTCTTTCTGAGCCTCTATACTCGTTCAAAAGATAGAGTGTGCTTGGCATCTGTACTCCCATTTTTATACTGCTTCTTTCTAGTTGTGTTTTTATGTTTTTTATCATTGTTCTGTGTAAACATAAGATTCTCACAGACATTTTCCCTCCTTTACCATAAAGAACAACTCACAAATCCAGGGGCTTCTATGCGGAGAAGACAGATTTCTTTGAAATTAGTCCTAGAGAATAGCTGTTCCCAGACAGGGAGGACAATGCAAGCTGAAGGCACTCAGTGCGGCTCGAGGGGTGCCTTCTCATCTGAAGAAAACAAGCATTGGTGCTCTGAGCGCGGTTTGTAAAGATTGTTGAGAGGAGGAAGGGACTTAGTTCAACTGACAGCTTAGTGCAAAGTGGAAACAGAGCGAAGTGCAAAGATTCTGTCCTGGAGAATCATCTTGGTCAAGGGTGGGGTCGACTGGCTTGGAAACCTTGGGTGTCCATTTCATAAGACAATAGGGTGGAGAACTGGAAGCCACCGCTCTGCTGAAGTAAGGCTAGGGAGTGAGCCTGTCTCTTAAGGAAATGCAGCAAGGAGGGAGCCAGAACAGCCACAGATAGCCAATGGGCAAGAGACTTTGTATTTTCCCTAAATGTGGGTAGTTTTGTGTCATCCATACAATGTAACAACTTTTTAAAATGTGTACAAAGAATAAAATTTGTATAGTGTGTACATATATAATTTAACTTAATTTTTTAAAAAAGAATATAAAAAGAAAGGTAACTTGACGTCTGCCTTGTTCCCTTAACTCATTCTAGTGCTATGATGCTTCTATTAAGTGTTTATATTTTTACTACTAAAATGTTAGCTTTTGGGGTGGTAAAAAAGAGCTCAATTCTGAGGAGCATATACATTTTCTTTTTGTGTACCTATTTTCTAACTCCTACATTTGTAACTTTTTAAAAGTTTTCTGCAAGTGTGTCTGAGGACCTTGTCCCAGAGATAATTTGCATTTGAGGTCTGACTTTGGGCTGTTTGATGTGTTTAAGGTAGTCTCTCGGATAGTCATAATCCACAGCAAATGTGGTAACAATTATTTTCTGTGAACTTCAGCCTTTTAGCTTGCCAAGATTCGGCTTGGTGGTGGGCTCCAGCCGCTTCTTGAATTGCGTTAATTATTTGTTACATCTGCCCTTTCACATAGTTCAGGGGTCTGGAGGGGCCTGATTATTGCAGTTGTTTCAAGTCAGTTTTACACCCTGGGCTGACAACACCATCACACTTTCACACTGTAGTGAAAGGCTGGGCTGTTCTGGGCACAGTGCCGCAGACACCAGTGAGGAGCAAGGCCTGGACGTGAAGCCGTTCACCCTTGCAGTGTGCCCAGTATTATGCAAGCAATGCATATTTCCTTCATATGCTCAGAAGTTTTTCACTTTGGTGGATTTGGAGTAGAGGTCATGTTAAATTCAAGAGCTTTGTATTCTGTTAGACTTCTTGCAAAATGTTAATATAAAGCTACAGTGTCAGGAATTTGGCTCCTACTTATCGTTAGTAGTTTGGTCTATATTTTTGGACTACATGCCCAAGTATATAGTGATTCTGGGCTGGGGGTAGAACTCTCCTGCAATAGCAGGCAGAGAGCAAATCGAAAGCAGCTTCCCTCTGCACGTGTTCCTGTTTGCTGTGCACAGATGTGCCCTTTCACGCTACGTCTCCTGGTTTTTTGTAAACCTAGCGTATTTTTGTCATCACCTCCTGGTCCTTTACTCAGCTGGAAGTGTTGTCACTACTAGAAAACCTGCCCATGGGTCTGTGTGGGTGGCAGATGGTGAGCAAAAGTCCCCCACCCCGACATCTTGGCAGATTGAGAACTGGGTTAAAAATACTTTTATGGAAAATATTAACTTTTGTATATTCGTATATTTATTTTATTTGTTAAAACCCTTTCCAATAGTTCAGTGACAAAGAGCAAGAATTCAGTTGTAAAAGTTTGTGAGGAGGATTAGAGATTTTTGAGGTGTGGTCAAGACAGGGTTTTTAGAATTTGAATGTAGCCATGAAGTGGGTATCCACTCAAGGTCTGCTTTGTGCTGGTGGGGGAAAGTGTGTTGAGACTGAAACCGTTCTGTGTTTAGGACCTGTCCTGTGACTTGTATCTCTAGTGTAATGGCGTGTCACCCTTTGCCATGCATTGAACTGTCTCACTGGGTCTCATATCTCAGCACACTGCTGCTCAACGCACTGCACTGCATAGCTCACGGGATGCAGACCTGCGCCCCGGGAGGCAGCTGCACTGGCCATACAGGCGTGCGCGTTACCTGGCAGCCAGTTCCAGTTAAGATGCCTGCTGGTCATGGCCCTGTTCCCATGAAGGTATTCAGAGCTTTCATTGCAGTCGATCAGTTTACCGTGTGTCTGTAGCATACTAGAGCTGAGCTACAAAACGTGTCCTGCACCCAAGGAGCTCATGTTTTAATGGGCTTTGGAGGACGATGGTGCCTCAGGACATAGTAAGAACTAAGCCTTACCTTGTGGTTGTAGGCTCTGTGGCCAGGTGGTGTGCTGAGAACTTGGTCTGTTCCTGAGACCTTCACATTTTGCCCTGGCTCTCTCTGCTGTTGAAATGCCAAGGCCTCTTCGTAGTGGACTTCTTCCTGCAGGGCCCCTTCCTCCACCCTTGCAACATGGTATAGGGAACGGAGAAATAGCCTACTAAAGTGTAGCAAGAGCTAGACAAGTTTGGAACTTTCTTCAGTAGTAGTCTGCCTAGGAGCAGACACTGGGCAGCATCACACTGGGGATTGCTGTGGCTGGCTGGTGGGAATGCTTTCAGAAACATCTGCTCTCTGTCCATAGTATCTTCAAGAACATTTGCTAAGCTGCAACTTACATTTCATAAAACCTTTGCCAATATCTAGAAGCTTTTCTTCTTTTTTTCTGTATAGACAGGGAAGCAATGGCAAGAAAAACATGGCCACATGTGTGCTCTCAACTGCTTTTTAAAGTAGGTGGCTTTTTTAGGCATGAAAGCCAGGTCACTTTCATGAAGAATGTGGTGCCTCTAGATGGTCCCCGGTCTTTGGCACAGAGAGGTGAAGTCTTAAGAAAAGGTTAGTCTAAACAGCGTGGGGAGATTACAGTAATGAGATCAAGCTGCAGTTTTAATTGCTTAAAACTAAAGAAAAGGCTCACAGCTGTTTGTGAGTGGGGCTCCTTCAAGGACAGAGAGGCAGAAAAGCCCCTTTTCTGGGCCACAGCCAGGCTACCTCTCTCCTTCCAAGGAGAGTTTACAAAGTGTACTTTGCGGCCAGCAGGAAGAGAAGGGCAGCCAGAGAAGTCCAGGGTGACTGCTGGGAGGAGCCTGACCTCTGGTCGTATTCCAGGCTCTAGGCCTCTATTAGGTCTGAGGTGTGGAGCTCAGAGGTTGATTGGGATAGTTTCTCCCAAGACTAATGTGTGTTTTATAATTTGGAAGGGCAATTAACTCCATGGTTTAAATGCTATGAAGTAAGCCCCAAGTGTCCCAGGAAACCCCAAGCCAAAACTCCATCAATCACCTGTTTTATTTCTAAGCCAGGTGAGTTGAAGACAAGTTCACTTTTCCCCTGTTGGTGTCAGGGAGATACACAAAATGTGAAAACGTGACTGGAAAAAATGCCCTCATTTAACAAGTTCTAATTTAAATTAGAAATCAACTGGAAAAGCATGTGCCTCTCAGTCAGACTGACGGGCTGAGTTTACAGGCAGCCATGTACACAGACTCTGCCTTGACCCCAGTGTCTACACTACAGTCTGTCAGAGAATCTTGGATCGAGTACCTGATGTCTAGCCCTCTGGGATTTTCTCAGGAATGCATGAATTCACAGGATTTACTGGTAGGGGATTTAATCACGATATGAGGCATTTGCCATTATACAGTGACCATGATATCAACTGCTGTGTCAAAACTGTGCCCGAGGATGACTCAGTGGTCTCGGCCAGCGGAACAAGGCTTCTGCATCTCTGAGGAAAATACCAGCAGCTGTTATTAGAGTCTAGCTTGTGTTTTCTCCTTCAAAATTCTCCAGGACTGCAATTCCTCTGTCACCTATATGGAAAGGCATTTAAAATTTCAATCTGTATTCTGTACTTAGCGTACTCATGAGACTTTTCATGTGGCCTTAGTAAAGCTTTATTAATAGATTTAGATTTTATTATTAGACTTCTAGCAATGGGGCACTGGGATTGGGGCAAGGGCCAGAGGACAGCTTTTGCATGAATCAGATTTTAGTCAAATATTTGGTAGAATTAATAAGATAAGGGAGCATTTAGCTTTCTCCTGGACAGTGCTGATGAGACAGGAGAACAAATTCAGTGAGGTTTCTTTATCCTAACTGGGCTTTATTCAGATCCGGCATTCCCTGCCCGTCTTCTGTGGTCTGGAAAATGAGAGCCCGCATGGTTTGCCAAGTGGACACAGACCCGGCATTTTCTTCTCTGCATAGCTGAGGGTGACAGTGGCATAGCAGAGACTGCCAGTCTGGGTCTACACAAAGGGGTCACCTGGAAGGAACATCCGTCATTTTGAATAGAGCCTGACCCTGTGTACCTAGATTTTCCAAATGGTAATTCTCTTTGATTCTGATTGAGCCAAGGCCAACTTTGGCTGCTTATATCGGGCTTTTTAGAAGTCTTTTTAAAAGGCTGTTCATCTCTTTGAAATCATAAAATGAAATCACAAACTGACTTTTCCAGTTAGAATCTTAAAACAACAAGAACAGCAAAGAACAGCAAAGCCAGCCAGGTAGCTGCTGTAGAGGAAGCCATCCTACTGGGCTGTAGACCATACCTGCCGTCTGGGAGCAAGCTTTTCCCAATAGAGACTGGGCACCACTTAATTTACTGTTGCTGTCCGGCTTGATGGTGGCCACCATTTCTGGTGGATGCTTTCTCCCTCCCAGCCCTGGCCTGCCATGCCGAGGTCCTGTTTTTTGACACATCTACCCAGTCTTTAAATTTCTCTAATGAAATCTGTTTCTGTAATGGCCAGAATTCAATTAATGAAAGATCATGTGCCACGCAATAAAGTTGTTCTGCCTGGGACAGTGTTCTGAGAACTAGTTCTCTGCTGAATGGGCAGTGGCTAGGACTGGCTCTTTTTTCCTTTGCTTCTAGCTCATAGCTAGTTCCCAGAAATGGTGCATTCTTTTCACAAACTAGAAGTAAGAATTGAAAAAGCATTTGCACGTGAAAGATTCTTACATAGTTTTCTTCTTTTAAATTTTATGCTGGTTTCCAGCTTGCCAGTTAACAGAAATGCTGAGCTTTGAAGTATGTTTCTTCCGTGTGTGTGTGTGTGTGTGTGTGTGTGTGTGTGTGTGTGTGTGTGTGTAAAATAAGCTTACTTAAAATTAAAAGGTGGAAATAAGGAAATGTGTAGCCCGATTCTTCCGGCCATCAAGTAGTGTTAGTTCCATACCGTTTGTGATGCATGTAAATTTGCCTACCTCAGTCATTTGTAGTTTTAAAGAATGATAATTTACAAGGTGCCTCATCTTTCTAACTCTTGACAGTTACTTACCATCATAGACTGGTTGACCTTTTAGGAGAACTTTAGAAAGAACATAACACTCTGAGAGTTCAGAGAGGCTCCGCACTTCCACGTGATGTGCAGCTCGTTACATTTCAAATCCCTCCGTGCCACCTTCAGACAGCATCCCTGAAGCCTCCCGCGTGTCAGACTCGTATAAATTGGAAATGTTTACTTAGGGAACCTCAAATGTTACTGAAAACACATTTTTGAAATGTCAGATTATTTGCATAGTGGTGAATCAGATTTCTGGGAAAAAAAATGTAAGCCCAGATTTTTGCTTTTTTTTCCATACCCGCGCGTATGAGGAAACACTTGAGAGAGAGTACACTGAATGTGCGCTTGTATTTTTATTGTAGCCATCAGTTGGTGGTTTTATGTTTTAGTTCAACTTCAACCCAAGTCAAAATGAATGCATTTTATTTTTATTATTGAAGAGACTTGGCATCTTCCCCAAGCATAGGGCCTCTACATTGCAAAGCTACTTAATGGTGCTGGCCAATGATCACAAGGGTGACTCCTTGTAAAATCTTTATTGTCTTTTGCTACCAAATCCTTTCTCTCTCTTTTTCTTCTGTATTCAGGAGGAATATTCTAGGTAGCTAAAGGAGGGTGCCTCATTTGTTTTTGCTTTTATGCCACAATTCCTATTCTTATTTTCTGTCTACTGTTGGACCCTCCAGTACTACTGAATAAATGAGCAAGTAATCCATATTTTTTTTTTTTTTGGTTTTTCGAGACAGGGTTTCTCTGCGGCTTTAGAGCCTGACCTGGAGCTAGCTCTTGTAGACCAGGCTGGTCTCAAACTCACAGAGATCCGCCTGCCTCTGCCTCCCGAGTGCTGGGATTAAAGGCGTGCGCCACCACCACCCGGTTTAGTAATCCATATTTTTAAATGGACTTTTATGTGTATGTTATAGCTCCTGAACTAATTAGATCCTCACGTTCTTATAAAATAAAGTGACTTAGGATAAGATATTCTATTCATTATTTTGGAGTTACAGGCTAAAGATCAGCTCTTCTTTATAATAGGAAGAAACAGGAAGGTGTGGTGGGAGAGGGTTAAGTAATTAAATTAGCTTAAACCCTTCATTGGGGAGGTATCTACCTTGGAATTTGTTCATGTAGTAAAAAAAGAGAATTAAATAAGCTTTGTAATGTATTCTAACATCTTTCCCTGTCTCAAGTCATGTGAGGATGGTGTTAATTTCATCAAGAAGTTCTGTTCTCAGTACCAAAGAAGACTTGTTTGTTTTTTCCTTTATCCAAAATGTCCGGGATCTGGTATTTTGAAATATTTGCACATACATAAATAAGATACTTTAGAGACTCAAGTCTAAACAGAAGATTCATTTGTGTTCATATGCACTTTATACACACAAGCTGAAGAAAATTCTGTGCCGTGTTTTTAATTATCTTGTCTGTGGGGCTTTCAGTTCGTTAAATTACTGCTGAAAAAGTTAAGATGTTTAGGAACTTTTCCGATAAGGGGCCCCCTCCCCGCAGTCAGAGGAATACTCAAGGAAGGACAGATGGTGTCCTTCCCCAGTGCTGGGCTCGGGCTTCTTTGGAGAGGGTACAGATGGAATTCACTGGAGATAGCAGGAAGTTGTGTGGACTTCTGAGTCACAGCTGGTCTACATTTGCTTGACTCCTAGAAAACAACTCTGAAAGATAAGGAAGGCTATGACTGGGGGCACAAGGGATACGCTTGTGGACACAGAACCTATAAACATTCTGTGTTACATTGAAGACTCATGAGAAGTGATACCCGGGCTCTCTGAGACAGCCTGCCATCCCCGGTGGATGTGCAGCTAGGGCAGAGCACCACCAGAGGCTCTCAGGAGCAGGCATTGCACCGCAGGGAAAATGAAGCTGGTGCTAGGTAGGCCACAGGAGCCACAGCATGTTCCTTCAGTGCCCTCTACTGACAAGGCCTAACATGGCACTCACTGCAGAGAATGGTGTAGACTCCAGACTTTGTTATAAAGCAACTAAGGGGTGAAATTGGAGTTGAACAATTATAAATGGATAACTAATAAGCCCTAATTTTGCCATATGTGCTCTTTTCATTGTTAAGAACAGTAAAATGTTGTTACATGAAAATCAGCGGGGTATCATTTTCTCTTGTAGGCTGTTCACACTGGCAATTTAAATAGAGCACTCAATTTTAAATGTGTTTGTGATAAAGAGAATGATTTTGGCACTTTATAAAAGTACATTTATTAACATCAAGAAACACTCAGCTTGCCTTACTAAAGGCAGCTCTCTGACACTAGACTTGTAGACTGTATATGGCTTTTTACATTGTCTAGTTGTTGGCTCTTCTCTGTAAAGGCCACTCTGGGACTGAAAACACCTTTGCCTCATATTTGACCTTCTCAATCTCATACAGCAAGGAACAGAGACCTCAGTCCTTTTCCCTTCCACACACCACATAGCTGCTCACCTTCACACTTGAAGGTAACTGGCTCCCTCTGCTAGACACTAGACACTTGACTAGTTTGATTTGTGACTTCTCGCATCCCTCTTCTTGGTCATAAGTCAGGAGAGTAAGTAGGAATGCTTGGTAGGGTGTATCTGCCATTCGTCATTATACATACATTTATGTGTTTGTGTTCTTGAATAGACGCTTCAAAAAATGAATACATTAGCAGAAATGTTAATGTAAAGTGAAATTTTGCAGACCTAAATTTTACAACATGGTAACGAAATGAGAGAAATACTGAAGAGCAGGAAGTCGGCACTGTAAGGTCTCATCATGTTGCTACTCTCAGACACTTTTGGAGTGCTGGCATACCTTTTATGTATCAGCTCATTTGTCCTCACACTGCCCATCAATGTTGCAAGAACTTTCTTATTTCCACTTTTCAAGTAGAAACATTGAAGCAGAGCTTCGTTTCCCAAGTCTATGAAGACTGGGTAGACACTTGAATAAATCACACTGCTTTAAGGATCAGTGGATCCAGGCTTCTCTTTCACCTCACTGGTGACTGACGAGACAGAATGGCATGGCAGACGCTCGAGAGGTAAGCTGAGGGCAGGAGGCTGTCCTTCAGCCTGAACTTGCTTTGGTTTTCCGGCCTCCAGAGCCACAGAAGGGGACAGCCTCGGGCCCACCCAAGATGGGCTGTATGATCCACAGACACCTCCTGCCAGGGAATTGTACCTCCACGCTGCGTTTTCTTAGTAATGGCAAGTGAGCCCAGAGTAACTGAGGCTCCTCCAAGGGAAATTTCTAAAAATGTGTGGAGGAGAAGAAAATAATAATCTCCTTAGAAAATGTATAAGCTCAGAGCAGCTGATGGATTTACAGCAGGAATTTGGACTAGCTGAGTTGAGTGGTCAGGAAAACATTCAGTTCAGCCAAGAATCTGGGCATCTAGCAGAAGCAAGGGCAGATCCTTTGTGTAGGAGCCTCCCTTAATCCGAACATTAAAAAACCCTCACAGAGAATTTCTCAGTTCGTTTCCAGTTAAACTCTCAAAGCCTAGGAAAACAAGCCCCGTGAAAGGCAGTCTGCAGACAGTCTCCTAAGGCCACAGATATGGAGCCATCAGACACAAAGACATTGACTGGGGAATGTGGAAGAGACCAGATGTGTGCCGATGGAGCAAAACTACCAAAACAGCAGTGAGCATTTGCAAAAGGCAATAGAACATATGCATAAAAATACAGAAATTAAAGCTCCTATAGGTAGCTAATTGTACATTACACAGAACAAGAGGAAGAATTGAACTAGAAGGTAAAATTAAACTATTGAGAATTTAATGCTGCAGAACAAAAACGTGTGGGAAATATGTGAAAGCTCAGACATGGAAGAGTGAAATTTGCAGAAATTACTAAAGATCCTGTCGTCAGATTGGAAACACACAGCAAATCACAGACTGTTTTTCTCTGTGTATCACTTGTGTGTATGTGTGTTGTGTATATGTAGAGACCGGAGGCCATATTTAGGTGTCTTCCCTATTGCTGCCAGCCTTATTTTTTGAGACGAGGTATTTCGCTGAAGCTTGAGCTCACCATCTCACCAGACTGGCTGGCCAGTGAGGCCCTGGATCCACCTCAATCTGCATGCCCCCTTCAAAACTGCTGCATCTGACTGTTGCATGGGTCCTGTGGATCCCAGCATAGGAACCTGTGCAGCACTCAGCTTATCCACTGAGCCGTCTCCCTAGACTCTAGGTTAAAAATGTGAATCCATCTCTACCTTGTGTACACAGGCGAGCTGCAGAGCATGGGGACAAGAAGACCTGGATGCTTAGAGATAGGCGGCAGTTTCAAAGAACAGCTTAGGCTCACAGTCATGATTATAGAAGGCAGAGAACCAGGAAGCATAGCATTCTGAGAGTCACAATCAGTCTGCCACTGTGTTCTACTTCTTCCAAGGTGAAGCTGTTGTGTGAAGCTGTTGATAAGGCCAGAGGGAAGGAAAGGACCAGCAGGTCCTCACAGAGGGGGATTCTAGCTGGGGGAGGAGGAGGAAGGTCATGTGGGGTTCAACTGAGCTAAAGCCCCTAGGACCACAACATGGGAGGAGACTGCATGAAATATATGTGTTGGGGAAGGGAATGATCTCAGAAAAAAGGAAGCAAAACAAAAACACAATCACAAAAACAACACAAAAAAACAACAACAAAAACTACAGCTAAAACAAAGCAAGAAATCGAAGTGGTAATAATAGGTAGGCACAACCGCATTAGCTGTTGATTGTGAGCTTTTCTAAACCACCCATCATTAGTGGAGAGACAGACAGACAGTGCTGTCTCTTCCAGTGACTGACTCAGTGGAGGCCCTCATGGCAACGATGAATCAGTAGGTGTGTGTGGTGGTCAGAAGGTCAAGGTCAGGCTGCCTTCCTCAATAGCTGTCCACCTTATCTTTTGAGGCAGGATCTCTTACTGAACCTGTTCTCCCATTTGGCTGACCAGTCAGTGAGCTCCAGAGCTCTGATTGACTATGCCTGCCCAGTGCTAGGGTTCCAGATGTATGAGGCTGGTGTACATGGCTTTTACAGGCATTCTAGGTACCTGGACTCAGTCCTTATCCTTGCATAGGAGGCATCTCTTCAGATCTAGGCCTACATTTTTAAAGACGGTAGAATGGTTGATGCTTAAATGAAATACTCTGTAGAAAAGTATTTATGCTGTTCTGGGAGTGTAGGTGCTCAGTAAATTTTAGTTGCTGACATCGGGTCTTGAACTATATTGGTATCTAAAAGTAGAAATTTAAGAGTAGAAAACCTCAAAAATGTCAAAGAGGTGAGTATGTTAGGGTCATAAAAACATTTATTTTTTGTGTACTGATACAATAAGTGCACCGAATTCTTCCTTATGCAATCAGTCCATTTCTTTAAGCAAATTGTTCACCATGACGTGGGTCATACATGCAGTTCAGCCTGTCCTCTGTCTCTGGTCACCTACCTGTCATTTGTGAGCAACACTGCTGTTTTCCTCAGGTTCCTCAGGGGCTCTCAGGGGCATGCTGATTCCATAGGCAATTTGCTTTACTTTTACTCTTCTGGTGTTGAGAAATTGAGGGAAAAAAAAAAAAAAAAAAACGGGACCAAATACTGCTGTCTGTCATTTTTCACATGTTCCAGAAAAAAACTTGGTGAATTTATACTTTGGCATGCTCTAGGGCAGCTCAAAACTTATCCCCCATGACAGGACGGCAGACACTTGGCATGCACGTGTTGGTACAGAGCTGTAGCGGTCACTGATTATGAGCAAAGGATAACGACTTGTAAGTGTGGACACGTTACCCCACTTCTTGGTATGATAACCAAAAATACATCAAAAAGCAGTAGAGGTAGTTTTCAACTTAGAGTGGGTGCATTTGGAATTGTCACCGTAGGACTGACTCTTGAGTCTTAGGACCTAGGACAAGGAATGTGGGCAAGGAACAAGGGTGTGTTCGTGTTGTTTGATAGTGAAAACAGGGAGAGTAGGGCCAAACAGTGGCCTGAGACTCACTGACGCAGATACAGAACTTACCAGACTAAAGGAGCTGTATGGACCGAGAGTTTAGCCCACTACTTTGGCACTTGTGTTCCTTGGGCACAAAAATGTTTACAATGCCTTCTGTGAAATTTCTTGTTCATATTCAGATAATGCATTCATTTTCTTTTCTGAATAGTTAAAGAATATATTAAAAACCTGCATTTTCAGGAGTACCACTGGCAGGGCTGCTCCTTGCTCCTGCCATGTATATATAACATGAACCACTCCCTTTTACTAATTAGCCTCATGGTTAAATTCTGTCCATTCATGCTTTGGTCTATTACATGATCCAGGTTCCTTTTAAAAGAGAAATTCCCTAGGCTGTACCCGCATCCCCTCCTCACCTACCTCCAGTGACTCACTACATATTATGGAGACCTTACTTATGAAACTCTTCCTGGGGATGTCAGAAGATGCTGTGATAAGGAAATCCTTTTTTCTATTCACAAAGAGTAGAAACCAGGAGCCGGTTTGAGTTTAACTGTAGAACGAATAATACAGACCCAGAGACAGATATTGAGGTTCAACCTGAAGATCAGAAAAGTAAAACAGCCAAGCCACTAGAGTGAGTTCCCGTTTCATACCACCTCATATTCCTCTCTAGTGCTAGGATTAAAGGTGTGCACTACCACCTCCCAGACTCTATGGCTAACTAGTATGGTTACTGGGGTTAAAAGTGTGTACTACCACTGCCTGGACTGCATGACTGACTAGTGTGGCTGTTTTGTGTTCTGATCTTCAGGAAAGCTTTGCTTATTAAAATACAAATGAAATATCACTACACATAACTGCAACATCTAACAGAAAATTGATGTAGGAGTTTTGAAAGTTGCTTACAATGCACTTCCTGTTTACTTAGGCAATATTATATCCTTCTGGAGTCTTTGATGGAATTGAAGAATTTATAGGTATAGCTATAGTTTTCCATACTTATGATAAAAGATAAAGTAGATATAAATATAGTAACTGTAATTCTTGTTTGACATCTGTATTGTTATTTGTAATTTTACTGTGCTAAAGTTAAAATCTTTCTTTTTATTTAAACAGAAAAGGGGAAGTGATATGGGAGTCCCCTCTGTGTGCTGTGATTAAAGAAACTGCTTTGGACCTATAGCAAGGCAGAACTTACGTAAGCAGGGAAAGCTAGGCTGAATGCTAGGAGAAAGGAAGGTGGAGTCAGAGGGAGCTGCTACCAGAGATAGATGTGCTGAAACTTTGCTGGTAGGCCACGACTTTGTGGTGATATACAGATTAATAGAAATGGGTTAAATTAATATACGAGTTAGCCAATAAGAAGCTAGAGCTAATGGGCCAAGCCGTGGTTTAATTAATATGGTTTCTGTGTGATTATTTCGGGTCTACGCTAGCCACTGAAACCAACAAGCTCCCTACACCGACAGAAATAGCCTGTGGTGATGGTACATTCTCTGAAAACCCAAAGGCAGAGGAGGCAGCAAACAGAGCACCATGAGCTATGGGTCCTTACACAAGTCACTCAGTACTTCCGAGCTGCACTTCTCCTGTGTACAGTGTCTGGCTTACACTGTGCTGTTATATTAGCAGTCTTGGGAGTCAAAATCATTTGTACCTCTGGGTATAGTAAAGCCCACCCAAGAATAATAATAATAAAATAACATATTTAACTTGCACAAATACAATTTAACTTGCAACAAACAAGTATTTCTTGGTACTGCTACCACTGCATGAATCCATTTGGAGGAATCTGGAAAGGAGGAGACGTTTCGGTGGTCTGATGTGAAAATTCAAGACTTGTTGGAGAGAGTAGAGACGCGCTGATACAGAGGCTGAGTGGGAGACTTAGCAATGTTTGCAGTGGCTGCGCTGGAGCAAGGTGCATAGCTGACCCTGTAGGGGCCTGAGTGCCCGGAGAGAAGGTCAGAGACAATGACGCCCCGTGGAAAGCAACTGGGGTTTTTAAGCAGTGAAGCCAGCTGCTGAGTGACAGCTTGAGGGATGCTAATGTGTCAGCAATGCGAAATGAGTACTACAGAGTGGGGCTGAGTGCTGGAGGAGGCCATTGCCAAGGACAAGTGAAGAGAAGCCTCTGAGGATAAATTGAAGGCATCTTCCGTTTAGTAAATTTATCATGGGAACTTTAAAATAAATTTCCCAGGTGTTGACATAAAATACACAAATTCTAAGGGCACTCAACTCACTTTTAGAATTGTTTCACATTTTCCCTTTGTATAAATACCATGTAACATACTGCCACCACTGGTATTGGGGACTGGAACAGAAACTGCAGAGATCCTGCAGCTCACACAGCCCCTTTGGGGAAAGATGCACACAGTACCTGGAGTGAATCTACAGTGCCAACCCTTCCCCTTCCAGCTTGGCTCCTGGGCCCTCATCCTGCCCCCTCTCCCAGCAGTCAGTACTACATTAAGCAGATGGCAGGAAGAGAGGCAGACTGTGTCTAGAGTCTGCCGGTCTTCCTGCCTTCTCTTTAAGTGGGGATATACCAGCATTTACCCTAATGGCCTCAAGCATGAGAGAACCACATTTTATATCAAGCCTGGGCTTCCTAAAAGGAAACAGTGGAAGTATTTACAAGTGACTTTAGTGTGCCCAGAACACACACACAAAAACCACAAGGAGCAGTCCTGCAGCCAGTGTCCAAGAGGCTCTCTGGGTCTGAGTGGCACAGATTCTGAAGCAGAGAGCCACTGGGCAATGCATTTGCCTTTTCCTCTGCAGGGTAACTGCAGGTAACTGCACTTCCAGGAACTAGTTAAGTATACTGGAAACGGTTCTAAAAGACATGGACTGGTCCTCCTTCATTCGTGTCTACCTGGCCTCAGTGACTACACCGGACTGCCAGAGCCAGTAAGAAAGACTTTACAGATAAATGGTGTTGATTGAGAAAGACATCAATAAAAGTAACATTTTACACACTTAAATATGTGCTGAAATAGAAGCCCTGGGAAGCAAATTTTTGTTTTCTCTGATTAATTGGATTATAACATGTTTCTTTCTCTTTTTTCCATAAAAATCCTTTTATTTAGTCAAGTTTTAAGAGTAAAGATAGACATTTACAAGTTCATATAAATAGATCAGCCCAGCCAAGAGCCACATAAGTAAAGAGAAGATGGACCTGAGGAGCAAACAGAGGCAGAGGGTGCGAGCCTTCTTTACTTTAATATTGCCAAAGTTGAGTGAGAAGTAAAAAGTTTCTACATTAAGGAAGGTCATATAAATTACATGACTTGCAATTTTAAACTGAAATGTTCGCATAGAACAGAAGATATGACTAAGCAAGATATCGTATTTCTACAAGGTCACTGAAAGTCACAACTATTAGTAGCAAACGAAAAGCGTAATTCTGTAGCAGGCTGAATAGAGACTTTAGTTTGGTGTTCTAATAAGCTCCATATTGTAAATAATTCTTATACAAAAGCAATAATGGCAGGCACATCTTCTTAGAAAGACTTGAAGGACTTGTGCTCTGCTCTTGCTTGGCACATTATCTACTTTGTTTTTTGAGACAGGCTTTCTCTGTGTGACAGTCTTGGCTGTTCTGGAACTCACTTCGTAGACCTGGTTGGCCTCAGATTCACAGAGATCAACCTGCCTCTGCCTCTGCCTCTGCCTCCCAAATGCTGGGATTAAAGTCCTGTGCCACCATACCCGGCCATTATCTACTTTCTAATATAGTGAAATTGATACATTCATAAAAGGTTGTACAAAATTACTGCATTTACAAAAATGGCACACAAGTGAATGCATAGTCAGTACACACACTGCAGACTGAAGAGGAGCACTGGTGTCAGTGACAGCTGGTGAGCGCTGGAGTCTCACAGGTCACTCCAGAATGGGCAGACGTTGCCCAAGGAAGCTGGAGCAGCAGGTTTAAGGTCATCAAGTCCAAGCAGGTATTCATATCTTGCAGCATATCTACTCTGTTTGAATTGTGTGACTTGTCTTCCAACTGTGGTCTTAAACAGCTGCTTTACAGAATCCAAATGAAAATCCAGAAGAGAACAGTACAACAGAGGTTCAGTTAAATAAGAGCAGCGCACAAAGCTGTAGTTTCGAGGAAGTAAGGAAAGCCAGAGCGTTAAAGCTGGAAAGCTTGCTCTGCACCAGCTAGGTAACATGTACAATTATTGTCACATCAATTACTTAAGCTGCTGTTACGTGTCCTTTGCATTAGTGCACTGTTAAACTCAGCAAAAAACCTCTACACATGCATGCTCCCTTATGAGAGCAGCACACACTGCCACTTCCTGCAAAGCTGTCAGTCTCAAATGACAGAGTGAAAGGAAGCAGAGAGTGGGTAAGGAAGCTGAAGCAGGAGGATCGTGAGTACCAGGCCATCCTGTGTCTTAAAAGGAAAGCTGAGAGTGTAGTGCAGTGACAGTGCCTGCTGAGCATCACACACACACGTGACAAAGAGGGGCAAATCAGACACAGAAGACAGAATCACATCGATTCCCATGCTATTTGAAGAAAACTTAATCCTGAGATGGGATTAAAGGCTGGCTCTCCTTTTTACTTTTGACTATCAACATTTTTTTAAAAGATGAACGTTGAGCTGCGGGAGGGGTAGAGGGGCCTGTGGACCTCTGGTGTCTTCTTGCTATGAATGGCTCAGCCTATGTCTTCTCTTCCCACTCCTTTCCATCTTCTTGCTTAAAATCCAGTTGTTAGTGGTATGACAATACGAACACTGTTTCATTTTAGGCTGTCCTCGATTAAAATCTGTCTTTGAGATTACAATATTTTGGGGGTCTTTGGTGTATTTTCCTCACTCATAGGAAATATGAAAATACTGTTTTATATATTATTTTCTTTTGCTTATATTACCAATTATTTCCTGAATGCACACCTGAAAGATGATTTTGTCCTGTGTAATTATTTTAGTCTTACCCAAATCAGTTCACTAAATTTAGAAACAAGGGTTGACAATGTGAACGTCAAAGGAGGTGAATAGCCTCTCTCAGCAAGTATTCTGACAGACAGTGAGCAGGCCACATACATACATACATACATACATACATACATACATACATATACATAAAATAGTCAAAACAGACTCAAGATGAAAATTCCTAAGATATATAAAGACATAAATTTGGAAAGCTTTAATATTGGATTTGAATGACTTCTTGGAGATGATAGATAGGAAATGCACTGACAACAAAAGAAAATTTTAAAACTGATGCATAGCAAAGGAAAGACACAAAGACAAGGCAACATGTGGAATGGGGGAGACATCTTCAGACCTGACCAAAGAATTTGATAGTTCTCCAAAGGGAGATGGATATATACTAGCATGCACATAAAGGACATTCATCTGCGTGGTCTGTAACAAATTGTAACTGAAATCCCTTAACCATCACTCCACTCCCATGAGGACGACCAACACAGGCATGAAGGCAAAGATGTGGGAGTCCTTGCACACACTGGAGAAGTGTAAAGTGGTCCACCTACTTTGGAAACAGTTGTTCAAAAACAGAAACACAGCATTGTGGGAAACAAGTTCTTCAACAGAACAAAATCAGAATTGTAATGTCTGTGAGAGTGGCCTAGTGCCTGGGCGTATGTCCAAAAGATTCAAAACAGCTCGGGAGACATCTGCACCCATATTCCTTGCAGCAGTTTGTGCAATAGCCAAGAACTGGAAGCAACGTACATATATCCATGAAGATGAGTACATAAAGAAAATGGTATATAAACAGAATAGAAGAGAGCCTTTAAAAAGAAGCAAACCCTTTTATGAACAGCACTGTTAAACCTCGCAGCATTGTGCTAAGTGAAATAAGCCAGTCACGGGAGCTCACACCGAATGATGCTACTCCAGTGGAGTGTCTGAAGCAGTGATAGTCACGGAATCATGGTTACAGCAGCAGTAACCAAAGGTAGGAAGGAGGGAGAATTATCACTACAAATTAATAGTACAGAGTTCTGGTTTCACAAGACTCAGAATAGAGCTACTCACAATTTGACTGTTACAGTCAGCTCGCCTTGACACAAGCCTAGAGTGATCGGAGAAGAGAACCTCAGCTGAAAATTGCCTCCATCAAGTTGTCCTGTGGCCATGAGTGTGAGGCATTTTCTTAATTGCTAGTTGCTGTAGGAAGACCCAACCCAATATGGGTGACGTCATTCCTAGGCAAGCAGTCCTTCTCCGTGGTCTTTGTTTTACCTCCAGCCTCCAGCCTCCAGCCTTTGAATTGCCGCCCTGGCTTCCCATAATGATGGATTGGGCTCTAAGTCGAATAACCCATTTCTTCCCCAAGTTGCTTTTGGTCATGGTATTTATTATAGCAACAGACAACAAACTAAGACAGTGAGTATTCATGATGTTGCTGGACTCTATACTCAATAGCTAAGGTCTCAAGTGACAACTTTTGTAAAAGCCAGTCACCACACCTGTCACTGTTTCTTTGCATTAAAATGACCCTCACTGTTGTAGCTCATATCCTGATTCAGTGTGATTTTTGCAACATTGATTTAGCTCCCTGACTAAGTGTGTTTTGATCTACTACTGGTGAAAGCCAAGGGCTGAAAGGAGTTTTTTGTGGTTTTGGCTGTTGTGTTGTGTTGTTGTTTTAATTTGTGAAATACACCTACCCTTTCTAGTCTTGGTGCCTTCATCTTTTGTGTAGAGAGCTTGAGAACCTGCAGGTGAGAGTTGGTTGCCGGAGAAGACCAGACTCTTATGGGGCACCCGTACCTCCTTTGCTCTGGGCAAAAACACAGTCTGTAGATGTTAGGTCCAGAGCTTTTTATAGGCTGGGGAGAGGTTCTGTGGATAAAGTGGTGGCTGTCGGTTATCAAGTCATATAAAGTGCCCATGAAGCAGAGACAAGAGACCAAACTGGTGCCCATCAGCTCAGGGTCAGAGCATCTAGTTTACAATACAAGCAGTCACTACCGCTCTCGGTGACATGGTTTACAGTATCTTTGGAAAAAGAAAGAAGGGAGAACAAGAAAAGAGGTGGTTCACTCTACCATAGCAGAGAATAATACGTCCAGTTTATTTACAGCGTGTGACTCACTTAAATTAGACCTGTTAGCCATACAAAAATGACAGAAAGCAGAAAACATGGGAAACAAATTAGGCATTTAGGCTTTTCATTAATGATCTTGAGTATAGGAAGTGTGAACAAGGTTAATTTTTTTCTCTTTGAACATCATATGAGGCCTGCCCCCAGAGTAGCCCTGCAGTTTTAATTTGTTACAGGTTTGGTGCATCTGCTTCTAAACAGGAAAATAAACTCTTTTTTTTTCTTTTCTACCCTGCCCCTCTAGAGTGTTTAGCTTCTGTCAGTAAATCACATGACAGGCTTTCAAAGGCTGGTCTAAATCAGCATTAGGTGTCATTTATTTCCTTGTGATTTTTGAGTTGCTAGTTGATTTTAATTGTTCTTATTTGCAGGCCTTAAATATTGATGAACTGTGTCATTTACAGCACCCTGGTGGTGGCAACTGTTGTAGCAAGTTTGTCTGAGAACTCTAGTACATTTGGGAGGTAAAGCTTCTCAGAGAGGCTGGCAAACAGGCTGCAGAAGCCAGTGTGCTGGGGAAAAGGTGGCATTGCAGTGGGTCAGAGGTATTGTTTATTAGGATAGCATATCACAGAGAAACACTCTGGTAGACATTCTCATGTCTCAAAAAGAATCAATAGAGAACAGCAAAGAAAGTATCAATACCTCAACTAACAAGCATGACTAAATGGGTATTTTTGGAATTCCTTTTTTGCCCAAAAATTAGACAAAACATATCCTTTTGAAGTGCCCACTTGATACTTAAAAAACTTTGTTATGGATCAGCCCACATTAAAATTTTCTGCTCATTCCAAAAGTACCAACCAGGCAAGTGTCCAATATACTTCCCTTGAGAAGCAGTAATAATGGCTGTGGACAGCCCTCCTAAGTCCAATTACTCTTGAGATCTTTAGAATACCCTTTGGTAACTGTTGTTTGCTAGGGTTACATGCTATCCAGTTCAGATAAAACAGCATCCACTTATCTGAAGTGTTGCAGTTCGGTGGCTTCAGCGTATTCATTGAGTTATGCAGTCACCCACACGCTAAGATGAGGTCACATCTCATTCAGGCACTCCCATTTCTTTCCCCACAAAGCCCTGGCAACTATTAAACGGTTTTTCTGCCTCCAGACAAAGTTGTGTCACCTGGAGACCAAGCCGCTGGTTAGATACTTGGGCTATATATATCCTCAAGGTCTGTTCCCCAAAGAACCTGGAGGACTCTGATGGTGACCAGTGTTAGCTGTGTGCCGAGGCCCCAATGACAGTCCCCAATGAGTGAGCTGGGTGAGCTCGGCACCTTCTGCTGTGGTGAACTAGAGCTGCGGGTGGTGCTTGACAGCTGCGCCACATAGCCCAGAGGCCTGCTCCTGCCACAGGCCCTCTGCCATTACCTTCCCTGAGGGACAGCCCTTTTGCAATAACAGGGTTAATTAAGAGACTTTTCTGGATCAGTTCTAACAAATACCTCAACACATAGAAGGGTCATAAGAACCTCGTTTTAGGGCTGACCAGTCATTACACCACCTCTATGGTGTGTGAAATGGGCACACTTGGGGTCAGAGCCATATCCTGTGGGTCTGGCTGACTTTTGGCCACAGTTATAACCGAGCTGAACAGCAGCACCAAGCTGAGAACTGCATAGTTTGTTAGTGTGCAGGGAGAACTTGTCTTGGGTCAGAAGTGAAACGCAGAGAGAAAGAAATACTGAAAACAGGAACAGGTTCTCCTTGTGCTGACTCTAGGCTTTCTCTGTAGCCTGGACTACTCAATATGTCACCCTTTTAGGTGGAAGCTTCTTCTGTTTGCTGGTTTTCAGGGTCCAGCCCACTGCAGCATGCATGAGCAGATGTTCCTCTAGGACCCTGCTGTGCAGTGTGAAATGCGTGTTGATTTACGCCTTCACCACACTAGTTGGCGTGTGTTTGACTGCTTCTCCCTTTTGTCTGCTGTGAATAGCAACTCATTTATAGGTCTTCTGTAAACATATTTTATAAACTCAAGTTAAAGAGGGTGTGTGATTTGACAGACTCCGGAGAAGTGAATGAAGGTGAGAGTACTGCTACAGAGAACCAGCGGGGTACAGGCAGAGGCGCCCCAGGGCACGCAGTGCAGCCTAGCTTCATCCACCTGCCCCCAGCCAGTTCTGCGGCATTCAGGTCAATGTCTAAGGAACAAGAGCCACAAATAAACTAGAGTGACAGGTGACATAAGAAACAGATACACTCTGAAACAAAATCCAACACTGACATAAACGAAAGATTAAAACATTTCTTGGGACTATAGCTCCACACTAGGAAGCTCTTCAAGCTTCATTGCAGGGAGGAAAGGAGAGGCAGAGCAAGAAGTTAATGTTGAATTTTTCTACCTATCTATCATCTTAGTAATGAACACGAATTTTTTTAACAAGTACAGGTTATCAAATTGACTCAAGCTGGATCATGTGATTAGAAAATAACCCCAGAATCAACCAACTTGAAAAGTACCTTCCTCCTAAGGAGCAGATTTTGTTACTGGCAATTTAAATGTCAAGAAGCAGAGAGAAAGTTAGGAGCAATCTAGGTCTATTAGTACACCATAAAGAGGATGAAGTTTTGTCATCTGCAGGGAAATGGACGGAACTGGAGATCATCATGTTACGTGTAACAAGTCAGATTCAGAGGAAAAATACCACGTTTTCTCACATGTAGAACCTGGAATTTTAATAAAAGGCATGAAAATAAGGGAAAGACAGCTTGTGGGGAAAGCAGGAATAGATAATGGGGGATATGATCTATCCTTATATAGGTACATGAATATATCACAGTGGTGTTCAGTGCTTTTTATAATTAATATATGCCAGTAATACCAAAAAAATTATCACCCAACATTACAACATTGAGAACCAGGCTTCTTACACATGAACCTTGAGAGAACACATTTAAGCCATATCCAATAAGAGACCTTTAGTAAAGCTGAGTGTCATGAGCATATAAAGCAATAAGAATATTTTCCCCCATATCAAAGCTCTATTCAGATATATAATTATAAGCAAAAAAAACCCTTACCAATTGTATCACAATCTATAAAAATACAAGATAAAAATAAATAAAAATATACATGAGACAAGTGGTGGCGCTTTCCTGACAAACCAAGTAGTAATAAGGACTTGGTATCATAACAAAATTCTCCTCAAATTAATGTTACACTTCTCTGCAATCCCAGTAAAATCCCAAGAGAGCTGTTTTAATGCTTGAAAAGTTATTTCTGAAGCTCACACAGAAATGTGAATAGCAGAGTGGCAAAGAAATATTTTTAAGAAGATGAAATAGTTAGAGAATGTTTGGCCTTGGCAGATCTGTGAACATGTTAGGGAAACACATAAGTGGATCCACCACACACAGGAGTCATCAACATGTGATAAAGGCAGTGTGCAGATCAGTGGGGAGGACAGCGTGCAGGATGGAGTCAGCTTGAGTCAACTGGCAATCTCCTTGGGAGAAAATATATATTTAGATCCCTAATTCATACCACACACTACATTTCGAATTTTTAAATGATAGAAGAAAATAGAGTAATATATTTTTATAGTCCTGGAGAAGGCCTTTTAAAAACATGACAAGGAGCCACTGAAGTCTTAAAATGTTTACAAATTCAGTTTCATGAACTCATGCTGGAAGAAAACTATAAACAAAATTAAAGTATAGACAGCCACTGGAGAGAATATGTGAAACACATGTAACTGGTAACAGGGTTAATATCCAAACTGCATAGAGTGTTCCCTCAAATCCGTAGGGAAGGGCTCTGCAGTGGAAAACCATCAGAGCAACCTACCACAAAAGAAATGCAAGTCAGCTGCTATGGATATCAAAATACCTTTCCTTTCCATGAAGGAAACAAGCATTCAGGCAAATTTTGTATATTAGATTGTCATTATCAAAGTGCTTGATGATGCCCGTCACTTGGGAGGGTACTGTGTAGAGTTGAGGGCTTCTCGGGTGCTCTGACTGGAGTAGATGCAGAAGCTGCTGAGGAGGGGGCATCTCTTCAGACCACACCATACCGCACCCGCCCTAACAGTTTTACTGCTGTCCTGTGGACATTTGTTATAGCAACGTTGATACCAATGATAAGCAAGTGGGCCATATATCCTTTCCAGAAAGGAAAGGGTTTAAATAAAATTTGGAGAGTGTATGTTGAATGTAATGTCACAAAGTCATGGGAAGAAATCATTTTCATGATTTGTCACAGGGCCAGCCCTTTATGTTAGTCTAGAAGCTTACGAGTTGGCCATGACTTAAAATGGTAGCCATGAACTCCTCCTCCTGAAGAGTGTGAAACTAGTGAGATAATTCCAGCATTCACACGGGGCACAGTATGGAGCCAATTACAAGAAGCAGAAGCAAAAGCTAGTGCCACTAGCTCTGGGTTTGCTTGTGGCTTGAGAAGGTTCTAGAAGAACGCCTATCCCAGCACTTACAGCAGTTCACCTAAGGGACGAACTGAGAGCTGAGCTGCTTTTCAGAATCTCCACTTAAAACAAAGAAGCAAACAAAAACAACAAATGTTGTGCTGTGGTTTTAAAGTTAACAAGATTCTTTCTTTTAAAAAAGTGACTAAAAGCCTCCGTGAAGTGCTTCTGAGGGCGGGACCTGTGCTATACGCACCCTGTTTCTGCCTTTAGCAATTACCCGCTCTGTGGTAGCACTCAATCGGCATTGTTTCTGATCATGCACAGAATGATCAGAATGATCCAGAATCCAGGAAAAACCTTCGCCCTCCCTTAGAGCATTTTCCTGCCTGCAGCATCCCCTGCCCCACCCCATGGTCAGCACAGGCTGACATGGGAGGAAGACAGGAACAACCCAACTGCTTGGGGAGTTGATTTGGGGCTGTAGACATTTATCCACACACCTGCTGCACCCCCTTGCCTTTTTTGAAGAGGCAAAACAAATGAGCTTCATTTATGTTGCCTAATTTTCGGCCCTCCTCCAAGCCTTCCTTTTCCTTCCTGACCCTCAGGCCAGGGACTGATC
The DNA here is from genome assembly GCF_903992535.2 of Arvicola amphibius. Taxonomy (NCBI): domain Eukaryota; kingdom Metazoa; phylum Chordata; class Mammalia; order Rodentia; family Cricetidae; genus Arvicola; species Arvicola amphibius. The sequence goes on from NC_052048.2 coordinate 139,326,391, forward strand.
TCACCTCATTCAAGGGTGGTGACCCCTGTGTCAAAAATTTCATTTCTTTAGGGTTCAACTCATTCTCACTTGCTTTTTCCGGTTGCTGAGAGCAGTAAAGGAAAACTGAGATTAAATTGCTCGGTTCTGGTACCCTGCCTCAAATGGTTTCAAGACAGAGAGGCCAGCCCTCGCACTAGAGTGATTATAATGTCTGTTACTATATGCACCACCTCCACCACCCTCCCCAGCAGTTAAGTGACGCACTGAGACCTTGGAGTTCTGTGTGCTGCTTGCCCTTTCCGTTGTCCTGCCACACGGTCAGCATCACCGTAAATTGAGATCCGCTTTTCATTAGCTGCCTCCAGGACATAGATTCAAAAGGACAATCTTAATTAAAAACTAAAGAAAATTAAATTCTGTGGTACCCCCCCCCCCAGAAGAATAGCATATTGCTTTCTTTGTAACTCCTGGTATCTTGCTGAACCCTGGGAGAACAAGGAGAGGCAAAATCCTGTAGTGCTTCCCTTCCTCCACACCAGCAAGGGTAGTGAAGAAGCGGGAGGGGGACTCTCATCTCTGTCCGCCTTCCTGCTCCCTGCAGTGGGGCGTCCTGTCCCCAGGACCTATGTGTCACACCTCAGAACAGCAGTCGTTAAGGTGCCATCTTTGTGCAACCTTTACTTGTAGATTAAAGGGCAGGACTGAGGTTTTGCCTGATTGCCCTGAGGTTTCTAGAAAGCCAGGAAGAGGAGGAGGAGGGAAGTTGATAGAGAAAAAGGAAGGCAGAAGTCTGCACTCCCAGATTGGCCGGGTTTACTCATCTATTTTTCAGTGAGATTGGGCTTTAAATTGCATTTTTTTTAACTGAGGTAAATTTTGCAGTTTCAGTTTGCAAATGAATTTCTCCATTTGAGCACTGTGCAGAGTGCAATGCAGTTGCTCCCAGTGTACTCTCAGTACTCGGCTACATCCGTAAAGCAGTCACCATCTTCCTCGGCTCCTGCCGGCACGGCGTCAGTAGAATCCACTGTCTACTCTGTCTGTGTCTCTCACTCATCGTGTTCTCTAGCCCGCCTGTGGGGTTAGATGCCGTTCCATTGTGTGAATGTTTTGTGTATCCAGCAGCCTTGGGTTGTCTTGGTTCTTTTCATTTTTCATATACTCTAGAGAGTACTGCTCTGAAATTTTGTGTGCAAAGCTTTTACGACTGTTTTGAATTCACTTGGGTAAGTGACTAGAACAAGAATCGCCAGGCATGCCATAATTTTATGTTTAAGTCTTTGAGAATCTGACAGACTGTTTCCCATGATGTTTGTACTTTTTTTTTTTTTTGAGATTGGTCTTATTGTGTAGCCCAGGCTGGCCTCAGATTCATTATCCTTTCCTCTTTATCCCAAGTACTAGGATCACAGATGGTGCTGCCCCCTCCCACAAAGCAGAAACATAGTATGTCTAAGGCTCTAGTTTGCTCACAGTTCTTTCTCTAAGGTATGCCAGGCACTTGGCTGGATCCTGAGGTCACAAAGGTGAATAAAAAGGAAGCAGTTCTGGGATGGGCACAGCATTGGGAGGACAGAGGACATCCATGCCCTGGTCCTCAGAAGAAGTGGTGCTTATCCCTGGGTAGTAAAGAACGGGTCACAGGAGAAGGGGCAAAACCACACTTGAAGCACTGTATCCAAGGAGTGCAGACCCTGGGGTAAAACACAGGCCCGCATCACTCGGAGTCCCTGAGCCCAAAGAGCCAGCAACCTGGCAGTTTGCTGGTTGTGCTGCCCATGTCCTTTTCATGACTTTGCATGAGTCTCTCTTAGCAGTGCATCAAGCTTCTGTGGATGCTCAGGTCTTTACAGGCTGCAGTACTGTCAGTAGGCTGTTTCTGCCAGACGCTAACACCATGGGAAGCCAAGCACACACACTTAATAAAACAACCCAGACAGCAGCATCTGTTGGAAAAACAACTCCTCCTATCAAGTCGCAGTTGAAAAGATGGTATTTGTCTCTGTGTGCATATGTATATACAAGTACATTTTCATGGGGTATGTGGATATGAGAAGGGTGACACATACATGTGTGTGTGTGCATGTGTAGGCCAGAGGGCAGCCTTACCTGTCATTCCTTAGGTACTGTCTGCCTTGTTTCATGAGACAGGATCTTACCGGCCTTAAGCTTGCCAAGTAGGCTAACCCGGTTGTCCAGTGAGGCTCCACCTGCCTCCCCAGCATCACTAGATATGAGTTCTGGGGATCAAAGCCTCAGGTCCTGGTGTCAAGAACTCCAGTGACTGAGGCATCTTCCCTGCCTTTGATTGACTTTTTATTTTACTTCTAGACCTGGGATCTCATAGTCCTGTTGGTTGCTGCCACATGAAGTACTCTTTCAAGCATGCTCCCACCCCTGTCCCAGACTCATGGTGCCTCCTGGATACCCCGCGTTTGTTGGGTTGATTGTCACACTCCTCCCCAGCTCCTGTCCCCTCCTTCTAGACTGCTGCAGATGCTTGTCCTGCAGTGATTGCCCTCAGCCCCTGCCTCTTGATCACACAGCTGGCTGCTTCTGCCAAGCCTCCTAACACCTGTCCCCCTTCTTCACTTTGTGTGTTTTCAGGACAGTCTTCCTTTTGGTTTATGATATTTTCTTTTTTTCTCCCCCATGAGGATTGTCTCTAACCTAGACCTTTATTCTTTTGTGTTGACTCCACCACTCTTGGACTAGGCTAGAGGAACATTTGACAGCAGACCTTCCAGGGTGTCTTGAAGCTTGGTACACAGTTTGAACAGACTTACTTTACTTCCCTCCTCTAACAGAGAAGAATCATTATTTTGAAGTCAAGCAGGTGCTAAAACAACTCCTTACCAAGTTTCATAAAACAGAGGCAATAGTCTCCTTTCTGCACAGTTTCCTCTGTGTTTATCTGAGGTATGGAAGATGCTCCTTTCAGACGCATCTGTTGGCAGACAGCTGTGTTCCTGAGGGATCCTTTCCCTGAGGACTGTTAGTAAGGAGTAGCAAAGCAGTTCTTTCTTAAATACTGGCGAGAAGACTTAGAAACATAATTCCAGACCCTGGTGGCATTGTGGTCACAATCCCAAATCAGGTAACGCGAAGCACGCTTATCTGTCTGGTTCGAGGAGTGCTGACACAGACCTGACGGCTGTCTAGGGAGCTGTGGGGCTGTGGGGCGTGGTCTCCTGAGAGCCTCAGCTCACGAGTTGCTGATGGGATCCTGGGATGCCCCAAAATTTTGCACACTAGGAAAATGTTTAGTTTATTTTCCTACATCTATGTCATCTTTGAAAAAAGTAAAATTGTGCGGTTTTTACATTAAAATTAAAGGTGCATGCCTTAATCCTAGCACTCGGGAATCAGAGGGCAGGTGGATTTCTGAGCTCGAGGGCCAGCCTGGTCTACAGAATGAGTTCCAGGAGAGCCAGGGCTGCACAGGAAAACTCTGTCTCAAAAAACAAAACAAAAAAAAAAGCCGGGCGGTGGTGGCGCACGCCTTTAATCCCAGCGCTCGGGAGGCAGAGGCAGGCAGATCTCTGAGTTCGAGGCCAGCCTGGTCTACAAGAGCTAGTTCCAGGACAGGCTCCAAAGCCACAGAGAAACCCTGTCTCGAAAACCAAAAAAAACAAAAAAAAAAAAATCAGTCAAACAAACAAAAATCTTATTAGGCCCACTCTAATTCAGGTAAGTGTAACCATTTGGGAGAGTTTGACTTGGAGAAAAGGTTGGTAAGCTCCCTTCCCCCACGAGTATCCAGGCATTCCCTCTTGCATCAGTGCAGTTATAAGCAAAGGCCTAACCATCCCCAACAGGTACATTAGAACATGTAACACACACAGTGTACACAAACAGTTTGTCAGCTACAAAGACGTTCTTTGAGCTGTCAGACATTGTTTTGGCTTTTAATTTCTTCAAAGAGGCTTGTATTACATATATTTTTAATTTTAAGATATTTAGCCATGTATCTCTAGAGTACTCATTAATCTGCAACTTATGAAAGAAGTCATGTATCTGAGAACCCACTGTGTTAGCGACACAATAGGATGCAATGGTGTGGTTCCCACAAGGGTTTTCTTTCTCATGATACTGTCTATGACTGTACCACCCTGAACATGCCTGATCTTTTCTGATAGATTGCTTTAATATACATGTATATTTGGTAATTTATATTTAATAATTAAGTATTACTTGTCTTTGGTATCTAAAAAGGCTCATGAAATCAAGTTAGTTAGAGAACTATGAAGCATAGTTCTATCCTGAACTCCTCCCTTGACTCCAGAAGCTCCTGTATTGCTGTCATTTACTACTTTATCAAAGCATTTCTTTGTAGTTGGCATCTAAAACTCTATATGTCTACAACTCAACTCTGATCCCTCAAAGGCACACCATGCCTGCTGCCTTCCAGAGCAATGGCAGTGACACCACCAGCTGTCTATCACTCAGTTCAGACTCTGGCTTCTTCCTACTTGAGCTTGCCCAGACAGCTCCTGCTTGCCTCAGCATGGTTCACCAGACAACTCTTACCACTTCATTCTTGGCCAAAACTCTTCTTTCCCATGGAGCTCTCCCACCCACCCCCCTCTCTCTCTCTCTGTCTCTCTCTGTCTCTCTGTCTCTCTCTGTCTCTCTGTCTCTGTCTCTCTCTGTCTCTCTCTCTCTCTCTCTCTCTCACACACACACACACACATTCTGTGATTACATATAACTCATTCTCCCTTCTAGACTGATCTCTTCACAAGGATAGAGCATGCCCTGGCAAACAGTTGGCACTCAGTAGATTATGGAACTAGTGACTAAATGGATTAAATAAATGCAGCCAGCTCTAGCTCGTGTACTTAAAATGGAGTTTGAAAAATATCAGTATTCCATAAGACTGAAGCCTTTGCTAAAGTTGGGTTTGTTTATAATGAAATTTAAAGTTTTCTTTAATGTGTAAAGGATACCCTTTAATAATACTTTTGATTTGCATTATCTGGACTCTCAGCATTTTTTTTTAATGTATTGGAGTCTTCAGTTGGAGGACTTTCTGAAAGGCTAACTTTAATAACATAAGACCTGCCATTTCCATAGGGCCTGGAATAGATTCCAAAATGCCATAGAAAATTAATGCAAAAAAACTCCAGTTAATTAGTTTTTCAGAATAAATTAATGTTTAGGTCTGACTAACTGACAAGAATAGTGAATTTCAAAGTTAAAAGTGCCACCTTTTCTTGTCTGTATTTTGTGCTATATTCAAGTCATTCCATTATTTATCTCCTGAGTGGGGGGGAGAGGGACATATGCATAATGAATGTTAAAATAAAAAGCACAGTTGCAGTGATTATTTTTAGAGAGTAGATTTTTAGCAATCATTTCAATTACATAATAATCCATAAATTTTCATAGGTGAAAAGCAACCCTAGTACTCTTTGTTCTCAAAATGCAGGAAGGCTCAGAAGCTAGCTCTTCTCTCTCAATCCTGACCCACTGTTGACATCTTTGTCTTGGAATCCCTGTGGCAGGGGAGCTAAGGCACACTTGCATTCTATCTGCATAATCTCTTTAATTTAGATACTCAACTCTAGAAAAGAATTTGCAAAAAACTGCAACCATTCTTTTTTATTTTGTCTTCTCATCTCTCTTCTATGACTTTCTTAACCCCAGTTACTGAGCTAAGAGGTTATAATGTCCATTGTGAAGAACTATTGCAAGATAATGAGATGTATGTATGTTCCCAGTTGAGCACCTAGTAGTAAAGCATGTTAAAAATACCTATGTTCATGGAGGAATCTTCTAAGAAGAACTAGATAAGAGCCTTAAATCCACTTAAACCTTAAGATTCTGTGCTCTTGAGCTGGGCGGGGTAGTGGTACATGCCTTTAATCCCAGCACTAGGAGGCAGAGGCAGGTGGATTACAGTGAGTTTGAAGCCAACCTGGTCTACAGAGGAAGTTCCGGACAGTGAGAGCTGTAAGATCCTGGCTGGGGAGGGGGGGGGGGGGGGGGGAGAGTTGGGGGGGATGGGAAACCTGGGACTTGGAATGACCTTAGTGGTAGGTTACTTGTCTAGCATTTATGGGGTCCCATGTTCAATATCCAGCACAACATAATAAAAAAAAGCATTTCGATGATAGGATGTCATACATACTGAGCAATAATAAATTTGGTGTGTTTTTCTTACATCTTAGCACCATTTATTTTCTCAGTATTAATTATTAATTTGTGTAACTATGTTTCAGTGTAGATATCTAATCCGTCCACTAAACTGAATAGTTAGAAGAGATGAAAGACACTTGTTTTGTGTATACTACTTTCATGTGTGCTGCACGTGGACAGTCAGGCTGAACAGATACCTCCCCTGCAGAAAAAAAAATCATGTTTGTAGCTTCTTGTACTCTTTTAAAAGTTGCATGGAGGGCTGGCTGCTAGGCACTCTGGAACCCAGGCTGAGTTCTGGCTTTTGGTTAGCCATGCTTTTGCTGGAGCTGTGAGGTTTGGGCTGCTGCTTTGGGAATTGGGGTCATTAATGAGCAAGCAGTTCTCAGGAACATGAGTTTTAAACACTGAATGTTCTTAAGAAGTAGCAATATTATTTTTTAAAAAATCTTTTTAAAACAGTTTTTATTTATGTAAAGGAAATATTATCTCCTTATTTATGAATACCCAGATGAAAACAAACTCAATAGCAGCATTTAATCTTCTTTTCTTTATGTAGGCCAATTATATAAACAAAATTACATGAATCATTTGCTTGACAAGTTCACTTCTACGTTAGATTCATAATGTCTGAACCATACAACTCTGAAAAATGAGCTTCTGTATCTACTGGATACAGGAATACTAGCACAGTAAAGAGCTGTTTGCTTTGCAGAGCTGGGCTTCTGACCTGCTGGGCATGCTGATGTGATCCTCGGAGGACGGCTGCAGAATTCTTTGGGAGCCTGCTCTGGCTAAGTGAATGAAACACGGACACAAGCAATATTGGTCCTCAATTCAGAGTCGCCTATAACTGTGAGGTGATCATGGCCTTGAGCTATGCACATGCACAGAAAAAAAGGAAAATGCCCAGTCTCCCTTGCTTTTTGTGGTGTTTACTGTTGGTTGTTGGGTGTTTGCTTGTTTGTTTTAGGTAGCTTATAAATAGAAACCAGAGCCTCATTCATGCTAAGCACATCTCTACTTCCAGATCTGTAGACTTTGAGCCTAAGTTCTTAGTGAGGCAGGCTCCCACTAAGTTACCAGGCTGTCTTTTGAACTCACTGAGTAGCCCAGGGAAGCTTTGGCATTGTGACCTCAGGCCTCAGCTGCTGCAGTACTCAGAATTGCAGGCCTTTGCCCCTAGGCCTGGCTGTATGGTATTTATTATAGTGGCATATTTGCATTTTTAACTACTCTGATTGTACCCTTTGCAAAAAATTTTCTACTGCTGGTCATGCTTTCTATGGAAGAGTAAAAAGCTTCTTCTTCTTTCTCAATTTAAATAATGAGCTGTTAGCAGGGAAGTTTAAGGCTAGAGGGAGACGCGTGTGAATTCTGTGGAAGCTCTAAGGATCCCACTGTCAGAAGACACCATCACTGTTGTGCAAACAAGAAAGGGGGACCTGCCTTAGCAGCCAGGGTCTCATAGCCTCAGGGTCTCAGACAGTCTAGAGTTCGTTGCTAAAGTTCAAATTAGACAAACTCATCAGTCCACCAATTCAGGACAATGGAATTCTGTGGATGGGATTTTAAAGAGTTGGTTTTGATTCATTATGCTGTATTTGTAGTGGATTGAGATAAAAGGAATAGATACAGAGCTACTTTTGGAAGATGCTTCCCCTTCTTTTCATGAGGGGAAACTAAAGCCTGGGAAAGTAAAGTTGCCCCTTCCAGAACCACATAGCCAGGAATATGATCTCTGACCTTTGGTCACCCCTCTGGTTCTTTCCTTCCCTGAGCTGTTTTATGTTTCTTTTTAAATTTGTTTTTTTTTTTTTTTGCCATTTTTATTTTAAGTGAATGGGTGCCTGGTGCCCAAGGAGGCCATAAGAGGGCATCAGATCCCCTTAGAAACTGGAGTTACAGCTGAGTGTAAGCCACCATGGGATGGGCTAGGAATTAAACCTAGATGTTCTGAAAGAGCAGCAAATACTCTTAACCACTGGGCTACCTCTCTAGACCCTCAAATATTTTTTATGAAGTATGAAACTGGACCAAGACTACATCCAGAACAACCACTATAGGGTATCTGAGAGTTATACTAAAATAGGTATTATTTGTACATCCAAGAAAACTGAAAACTCAAAAAGTAACCGCTTTCTGACTGTATCTCTGAGATGTGATCTTCCAGTTCACCTGCTCTGTACCTCCTTGCTAGACATGGGCAGGAAGGACTTAACATTAAAGTATCCGGGAGATCTGGAAGTCTGGTGGATAGTCTAAGCAGGCTCTACATGAACCCCAGTAATCTTCAAACAAATGGCTGGCTCTCAGCTCTCACTACAGGGTAAAGCTTTCTCAGCCATCTGTTTAGGCCCCAATCTCAGCATCTCCCTAATGTACCCCAAGACAGTGACCTATGCCCACTGGGGATTTTGACCATAGATATTGAATGTGTGTTGTCATCAGCCATGTGGAAAGGGAGTTTGTCCTGAAGCTGTAGATACTGTGTTTGAGTGTTGCTGGCATACCTGCTGTTTTGTGTCTACTGTCCAGATATGTATGTTCTCCCCAGGTGTTCCTCTTCGTCCCTACATAGTTCTCTCCTCTGCAGGAACCCCGCCTCACCCCAGCATTTCATACCCCAGAGTACCAAGGCATCAAATGGGGGTGGGGTTGGAAGTTACTGGTTATAGCACAAATAATAAAAACATAGAAGCCAGGGTAGTAGTGGCTAACACCTTTAATCCCAGCACTCAGGGAGGCAGAGGGCAGGTGGATCTCTGTGAGTTCAAGGCTAGCCTGGTCTACAAAGTGAGTTCCAGGACAACCAGAGATAACAAAAAGAAACCCTTGTCTCGAAGGAAAAAAACAGAGATAGAAATTGGGGTTCAATATGAAGGTCAGCAAAGCAAAACAGCCAACCACTGGCTCTTACCTCTACCTCAGTTTGAAATGGCGATCCTACCTCCCGGAATCTCAGAATGAGACTGTGTGAAAGTTGTCTTCTCCCATTTTATAATCCTCTCTAGGGCTGGGATTAAAGGCATATACCACTACCGCCTGGTTTCTATGGCAAACTAGTGTGGCTACTGGGGTTAAAGGAGTGTGTCACCACTGCCTGGTCTGATTAGTGTGACTGTTTTACTCTCTGACCTTCAGGCAAGCTTTATTTATCAGAAATCACCCAGCATGGCCCTTGCATCCTGGCGGTTTCTCAAAGTGAATGGAGTTTGTGACACTGCACAGAACTTCATGCTGCTGGCAAGCGACACAGAACCTCTGAAAACCTCGCTGCAGCAGTCAGGTGGGCTGTAGCTTGTCCCTGTATTAGTGTCTTCTCACTAAATCATCAGACTCTGGCTGAAGTTCACTGCAGCAGAAGGCAAGGCTGCTGTCTGGCAGATATTAGATTATTAGCTTTCTTGTCAAACTTTGTTTTGGAGGACCACCAGCTCCCCAATAATGACACTGAGACCTACTATTAATTATTAAAAGCTTGGCCTTTAGCTTAGGCTTGTTTTCCAACTAGCTCCTATAACTTAAATGAACCTGTTTTTATTAATCTACATTCTGCTACATGGCTTTACCTCTTTCCCATTCGGTACATCTGACTTGCTCTACATCTTGCTGGCATCTCCCCACCTCTCTTCTTTCCAGAGTTCCTCTCCCTTCCCAGAAAGTCCCACCTATCCTCTCTTTGCCTAGCTATCGGTTATTCAACTTTCATTAAACCAATCACAATGACACATCTTCAACATAGTGTAAACAAATACCCTGCAACTTTAGTGTGCGGTAGAGTTTGTGGTTATTGTAAAAAGAGCCTCTTGTTAAATGACTGGCTTTGCAATTTTGCTTCCTCTCACACTGATGCAGGAGACAGAATTGAGCTGTGATGACTGACACTGTGGTTTCTCTTCTCTGTCCTTTATTTTCATGTTTTCTGTTTTAGTGTCTGCCATCTGATCTCAGGGTTTAAGTTGTGTTGAAAACTGAACCCAAAATGGTTCCGGGGTGATAGTTTAGAAGTTCTTGGTTTTCAAAGCCCTGAAGGAAACTACCAAGTATACCATTTCCATTCTGTGCTCGTGAGTACATGGGTAATACTTTTTAAGCACATTCTGATTTTTCTATCTGTACTTGATTCTCCAATCTAGACTGCTTGTTCTCCCTATCCAGAAATAAAGCAAAAGACAGGATGTCTGTCTCGTGCTATCAACTGCTGGAGGGAAAAACCATCGTGTCTGAATTGAGTGGCTCATTTGACTTACGAGTTTGAATTCTCTGAAAATCATTTTTCCTAAAAAAAAAAAAAACAAAACAAAAAAAACGTTATTTTTGATGATGCTTGTTTTAATTCCTTGAAGTCCTTAAGTTTCTCATTCTCCCTGTTTTTTTAAAATTTCTTGAGAGTGACCCCACCATATCTCTGTCAATGTCTTGTTTACAAGTTAGGCATTTCTCTTATATGTACATATGGCAACGGAGACAGCAGGCCTCCAGCCTCCACAGCCTTAGCGTCTCATCAGACGCCCCTGCGTTACATCCTGAGGTGATGTTTCTAGTGGGCCAGCCTGCTGGTGTGTGTGACCACTGCAGAAGCTGTGGCATATTTACCATTTATTTGATCACAGGCTTTTTCCTAAGCAAACAGGAACTGTTTTGACATGTTGCCCTGTGAGGAGAGAGGTAGTGTCATTGTGTGTTTTGAAGGAAAGTCAGGCATTAGGTTTAGCAAGGCACAAACCTACACAGAAGAGTCAGGATGTCTTAAGCTTAGATTGGCTTCTCTGTGCTCATCTCTGAGCTAAACACAAGCTTGAGTCTTTTGTTAACCCTTTCTGGAAGGAGACAGGACTAGGTGTTGAGGAGACTGTCCTCTGCACATGACGCTGTGGAGAGTGACTGTCATGCTGCAGAGATTGCACAGTGGGTATGTGCATTAACTAGTCAGATGTCCCATCATTTGTGACTGACTGCCTCTAAGTGTTTACAACATTCAAAAGTAAGTTGCAGGATATACTTAAAGTACCAGAGAAACAGAATGGGGTTTGTGTTTCAAATGTTCTTTACCCCCATGCTTGTCTTAAAGGGGTGGTACCCCTCCAGTGAGAAAGTCTTCAGGGCTTGGTGGAAGGGAGCAAAACCTATCCTAACCTTGAAGATTCTCAAGTTCATTAACTCCAGTCATTTGAATAAGGCTCTTTATAAACTTTACTGTGAAATGCATTATTTCAAAAAGTCAAGTCAAAGGGAATCCTTTTGGCGTGAGGTTTGAATATTCTTTATGTGCCGGTTGGTTTGAGAAAGAATTAAAAGTCCCACAGAACATCATAGTTTTGGTTTAGAAATCAGGGCTGTTTCAAAATCAGAAGTGGAGGCTGGGGAAAATTTTGCAGTATGACTTCTTTGGGAAGAGTTTCTGCCAAGCCCTCAGGACAGTATTGGCATGTGGAACTGATCTACTGGGGCTTCACTAGCTGGGGTACTGTATGACCATTAGGCAGTACCTCCTCAAAATGCAAGACCTGAGCCCTCCGTTCCCTGGGCTCCACCTCCTTTATGACTTGGGTCACAGACTCTTTTCTGCTTCCAGCATCCTTTAGGCTTACTATTTCAGGGCCTGGAATGTCTCTGAACATATCCACCCACTGTGGCTCTGTCAGGTCTGCTGTCATTGTCCTCTGCCACTCTGCTAGTCCCGCACACCAGATTCCACATCAAGTCTTCCTTTTGAACCTATGGGGATGTCTTTACCTTCTGAGCTTCTGATGCCACAGCCGACAGTCAGTGACCACACAGACTCCTGTTTCTATGGATCGGCTTTTTCTTTTGCCGAGGTACCAGGCACTTTGCTCTCTCCTTGTGGGAAAGATGAAGAAAGAGGCTCTATGGAGACTCTCATCAGACAGTCCACACCTTGTTAAGGTGGGTTTGGGAAGTGAAGTGGGAAATGAAGGAGAAGCAGTCAGTGGCCAAAAAGAAATGATAAACAAACATCTTCGTCTCAGACAAGCTGCCCAGCAGGAAGGGCTGGGCCTGGGGCAGAGGACAGAGGCATATGACGGAAGACAGTGGATATGTTTTCAGGTTGAAGGATTGGGTCAAAAAATAGGCCTTTTGTGATAATGTTGCATCAGACCCTTCCTGACCCCTGCCTATCCTTTTTCCAGGCAGCCTTACCCTCAGCTCCGGCATGCAAAGCCTCCAGCCACCTTGTGTGACTCACAGGCCTAGCTTGAAAAGGCAGGAATCACAGAGGCAGCTCAGCTGCTTCAGAAATGGCCCTACCCAGATTCTAACATATGGGACAAATTGTTATTAAAATGAAGATACGGTTTCACCTATCACAAACACAAAGGCAATTTGATCTAGTGAGGGAGGGTGACGGCCTGACTCTCTTAAACTGTCACTCCCACTAGCGGGGTGAAATATGTTGTTTACCCGCATGCCAGAGCAAGGAAGGTCTCCAGACAGGCATAGCCAAGTGTCTCTGGTTCTTGGTCTCCCAAACTATCAGACAGTGAGTCTTAAAAAGCATGCCCAGAAGTTTTAAAAACATTTCCCAACTGTAGGCCTATTTACTAAGTCTTTAGTGTGGTCCTTCAGATGATACATGTTTCTTCCATTTATGTATAAAGGTGGATAATCTGTATTTATTTATGTGTGTGTGTGTATGTGTGTGTGTGTGTGTGTGCGTTTGCGTGTGTGTGTGTGGTGCGTGTGTGTGTGTGTATGTGTGTGTGTGCGTGTGCGGTGTGTGTGTGTGTGTGTATGTGTGTGTGTGTGGTGGTGTGTGTGTATGTGTGTGTGTGTGTGCGTTTGCGTGTGTGTGCGTTTGCGTGTGTGTGTGTGTGTGTGTGTGTGTGTGTGTGTGTGGACAGGTTTGCATGTGAAAGCCAGAGCAGCATCCAGTGTCCTCTATTTCTCAACCCTGTCTTTTTGAGACAGGGTCTCTGACTGGACCTGGAACTGGAAATTTTGGCTAAACTGACTGGTCAGCAAGCCTCTTGGATCCACCTCTCTCCACAGCCCAGCACTGGGGTTGACAACATGTAACATGGCATTTATGTGGGTGCTAGAAATGTGAACTCAGATCCTTTACCCACTGCTTCATCGCCCCAACCAGTCTGTCTTTATTCTTACAGAGAATTCGCAGTGCCCTCTTGTACATTACAGAGAGGGAAGGGAGAAGGCAAACATGAAAGCAGAGGGGTAGCTGCTTTGCTCTGCACATATTATTTTTGCAAACCCAGGAGAAGCTTTTACACACAGGCTACACCGCCTTTAGAACTTTCTGTAGATTTGTTGTGCAGATTAGAAAGAAAAGACACCCCTTGTCTTTTCTGACTATGTGACGTGAGTCCTTTCAACATATTCTCAGAAAAGCAGAGCTTCCTACATGCAGAAGGAATGGGGTCTAGGCCAGACTTGGAGCACGGCTGCATTACTATCACTGGAACCGTGGAGGCAGGAGGATAATGAGTTCAAAGCCAGCTTGGTCCTTGTAGTGAATTCCAAGGTAGCCAAGGCTACATAGCAAGTCAGCTTCTGTCTGTTTTTCTGTCTCTTACTAAATAAACAAACTTAATATATCATCTTCATTCTATCCCATGTAAATTCCATATGACAAAGCTTAGGCACCTGCCTTACTCCATGGTCTATATCAAAGTATAGATGCCTCTATTTTAAATGGAAAAATTATACAGTATAAACATATCTAAATATTCAAAACTATTGGTCTCTGCAGGAAAGTCTGAGTAACTAGAGAAAGGTTTTCACCATGTTACTTCTCCTGGCCTCTGCTTCCCATCCTTAGAAGCAGTCAGGGCAGAGGGCAAGGGCTGTGGGTATCTCCCCACAGGCCACTACTCTTAGTCACCACATCTACTTTCGTTCAGCATCCAGCAGCCCCCATATGCCACTGTGTGACCTCTCAGGCAGAGATGGACAGCAAGAAGACCCTGCCTGCCTTCTCCTCTCTTTTCCCTATCCACTTCCCAGGACTTCCCATATTCACTTCACGAGTCTCCTTAGGTGATTTCTCTTCCAGGCTCTAATGAATTCAGGTGACCTCAACAGAGGAGGTTGGAAGGAGAGGGAGGCCTAGGTGGGCATCCTGAGATCTCGGGAGCGCTCAGCATTAACCCACTGTAGGAGTTTTAGGAGATGTTTACATGAAGTTGATATGAACATGTTTCATGCCTAGTAACCAAGCTTTGCCAAGAACAGGTAGTTTGGGTTATTGATGAGGTGCCTGTGGGCTCTGGTTACTTTTCATGACAACTGCGCTTTTGTTGGTATTAATCATAACACAAGAATGAAAATGATGGATATATTCATCTGAAAAGATCATAAGAAGTTTGCATCTTCTCTGTCCGAAGGGCAGTTAGGTCGTGCTTGACAATCTTCTTAGTAAATGTTTATGAACTACTTTTGGTGGAGACCAAAATAGAAATCAAAACTTTTATTATCTTTCCCCCTAAACCAAAAGACAAACATTATTTAAAGTTAAAGTGCTAAACCAACACAAAGATAAATAAAAACTATTTAAAGTAAGGTGGTAATTGACAACCTGGACATGGCATTATAAATAGTAGACAGTCATAGTAACTCACACACTGTTTTTAGTGGTGCAAGTCTCAGTCTGACAAATAGATAAAGTGAGGTTTACAAGATCTTGCCTCCCAAGGGAATGCAGCCAGTGCTTACAAGGGCCAGCAGCCAACTCCTGCAGAGCCTTCTGCAGCTAACCAGTCACCTCCCTTGGAGCTTACCTGCACAGGCCTTGATGCTTCTCTGGGGAATGCACTGTTGTATCGTACATAGCTTGAGAAAGTTCAGTAATGCAATGGCCAGTCCAAACGTTTTCCAGGCTTTCCATTTTGAACCTGGCTCCAGAAACAGTTTTTTGTGAAGGACATTTAAAACAGTTTATCCCTTACTCCTGTCCACATTGATTTGTTTGTATTCCATGCCTGCCTTCCATACACCTATAAAACTCAGCTGACACCACAGTCAGAGCCGAGGCCACCTTCTGTATGTTTACTAGATACTCCTTCGTTCTTTACAAACATGGTCACCAGCACAGCCCCTCCGAGACTCTTCCGCCTTCTGACTGGCTCAGAGCTACAATCAGAGGGGTACCCCCTGTGGGGTAATTGCTCACATGCATTTGTGTTTATAGAATAAACAGGCTGCAATGTTAACTCACTACTTTTTGGATTTTGAAAATAAAATGCTTTAAGTGAATGCTTGTGAGTATTAAGTACTGCATTAAGCACTCGGTTCAGCACACCCACAGACTTAACACTGCGTGGTCTGACACTTTGGCCTTATTCCTGCCATCTGCTTCCTCCTAGAAATGAACCTGGTACTAACAATCTTCACCTTTCTAACAAATCTGATTCGGATTATTTCAAGTAAATGTAGCAAACTGAACTGGTGGTACATGTGTGTAATCCCAGCTCTTAGAATTTACAACCTGGGATACATGGTAAAACCCTTTCTTAAAAAGAAAGAAATGAATAAAAATTTAAAAATGTAAAATCCTTGCTCAAATGAAAATAACCAAAGTAGCAATGCTTTCTTTTTTAAAAAAATTACTAAAAATAATTATCTTATAAAGTATGAGAAAAGATCTAAACATGAGTTGAAATGTTTTATATATTTTGTTTGTCTGAAGTATTTAAAATAGTCTTCGTTTTATGTAGTGCGTGATTTCCTGGGAGTCCCATAGCCTTCCCCACGGTCATCTCTCTTTCCCTACTTGGGTCTCTCTGTCTTCTGCAGTCATTTTTATTCCCCACACATCTGCTTAGGATAATAAATCTATTGATTGCTTCATAGAAACTCCCCGTATGATTCCACTATGTTCTGCAAGCGTGTATTTGATAGCTGCTTAATCAAATGGGTTTTTTTTTATGACTTGCTTTCACCTGTTGGCAGTTCCTTTCAAGAACAAAGTGTGATGTGTCAGCTACCTGACCTCCGTCTCATCCTAAGGTAGTCAAGGGCTCCTGGAGCTTGCAAAGTGACGTGCTGCACCGTGTCACTTCATGAGCCCTCGGGGTTCAGTCAGTAACAGACTTGGCAGAGCATGGGAACAGAGCACCCTAAGCTGGGAACTATTTTCCTCCCTGGAGACATCTTCTAAAGTGAACTTGGCATGATCCTTTGCATTACTGTAGCCCTTGGAAAAAATGCAAAGAAGCTATGTCTGGAACTTGAATAATAGCAAAAAGTTAAGGCATATTAATTGTGTTAAATCTTTTACAAAGTAACTTTTCTCCTAGTAGGAAGAAATAAATTTAAGAAACTCAGGAGATTCTGTTGCTAAGTGGGAAATTATTCTTTTTAACTTAAACTTTGCATGTTAATTTAAGTAACTTACAATTTTGTTGTTTATCAGTCTATTCCCAAACAGAGTAAAAGGTCCACAGTGTAAAAATTTGTATCTATATTTTAAATTCACTTCTGTGAGCCCATCACCTGAGGGCAATGACTGACATATTCATAAATGCCTGATTCCTATTTGTTGAATAAATGAATGGATATTGATATTATTCACCAGTGCTAATAGTGTTGCTAAGACAATGATGACATTCTGAAGATGCCAGATCCAACTATTATTACAGTTAAGTGCACTAATATTTGTTTTTAAACCTTTATTTGCATATGCTAATGAGTGGATGCTTGTTGATAGATGCCTCAGACAGAGTACTTGCTCTGCATGTAGAAGTTGAAAAGAGTAGAATGGGAAAGTGGTAAAGAAGAATTTCACAGCATTGTATTTAGCCAAGTAAATGAATACAAAAGGCTATATTACTACTGAATGTTGTGTGCTTTCAAGAATACAGCTACAGGGATTACAGGGATAAGCATATACCCTTAATTCTAGCACTCTGGAGGCAGAGGCACATATATCTTTACTAATTTGATGCTACCCTGATCTACACAGCAAATTTCAAGCTAACCAGGAACCTTGAGACCCTGCCTCAAAATAAATACATGCAGCATACATACATATGTACGTACATATATACATATATACAGTCATACTTTGGTTTGTACCTTTTTGAAAAGTAATAACTTGTGGTTAAACTAAATCTACACACAGAAGCCACTCAAATTCCTCCATCTTGTTATTTTTCATGATCCTCCCACTTAATGAGAATGAGACCGGCCTCCATAGGTGCATATATTTGAAGGCTTGGTCTCTAGTTAGTGGAATAGTTTGGGAAGGATTAGGAGGTGTGGCCTTGTTGGAGGAGATGTGTCACTGGGGTAGACTTTGAGGTTTAAGAAGCCCAGTACAGTCTTAGTCCCACTCTTCCTGCCTCCGTCTTGTGCTCCAGCCATACCTGCCTGCCTGCTGCCATTCTTCCTGGCACGATGCCTATGGACTAGCCATCTGAAACTGTAAGCAAGCCCCCAACTGTAGCACGAATAATAAAAGCCCAGAGACAGATATTGAGGCTCAAGCTGAAGATCAGAAAAGCAAAACAGCCAAGCCACTAGAGAAGTCTTACCTTTACCAAGACTGCGCAACTGCAGACTGAGCCCCGAGCCTCTGTGTCCTCCCATCTTAGATTCACCTTTAGTGCTTTAGTGCTGGGATTAAAGGTGTGAGCCACTACCACCTGGATCTGTTTCTGCATTGATCTTGTGTAGCTCAGGTGGCCTTGATCTCACAGAGATCCATCTGCCTCTGTCTCCCAAATCCTGGGATTAAAAGTGTGTGACACCACTGTCTGGCCTCTAGAGGCTTAGTTTTACCCTTTGATCTTCAGGCAAACTGTATTTATTAAAATGTAAATAAAATATCACTAACCCAGTTAAAGCTTTATTGTATATTGTCTTGCTCACGGTCTCTTCTCGCAACAATAGAACAGTACGGCAGGTCCCTTGACAGTTTTAATGAACACTTGTTTCTTTGGCAGTCATTACAGGCAACAGAATAGCCAGAGTTCTTGGAGTAAAAGGGTGTCCTGACTACTGGGTACTTTTGGTTCTCCTGAATAGTACTGTTTTGAAGAGTATGGATTTTACTTCATATTGAAAACGTCCCCATTCTGGTAGGCACTTCAGAAACTCTACAGTTCGGAAAAACACATTTTCAAAGAAGATAATTGGAAATGCAGAGGCTAGATAAAATTTACTGTACTGTCTCTATGATAACCTGGATTTAGAAGTAGGTTCCCAGCTGATCCATTTGAAGCTGTGGAGTACTTGTTCAATGAAAGGCAGAAGCCCTGCATCCCCATTGCCACTGCCCAGGCCTGATGCTGAGCTCCCGCCGAGTTGTTTCCCTGGAAGAGACTTTGCATCCATGTACTCTGTTTTTTTTTAGTTCTCCTTGCAGGGCAGTCACAAGGCAGAACTTGGGTAAGTCCAAAGCCTAATGAAGAGCAATTCCTGAAGACACCTTCACTTTCTCTTTTATTTACTTGATGTCTGGTATTTCAGCAGACTGACTTCTCAAATGAGCATGCTCTGCCCATGCTCCAACCACTTCCCTCTATCTCTGCTCTTCAGAGGCCCGAACCAGGAATTTAGTGACCCATTGCCCAGACTTTGTCATTGCGGAGACAGAAAATTTTTTTAACATTGGAGTATTGTATCAACTCGTTACTGTTTTTATTTTTGTTAATGAAAAACTTCTTTAAAAAAATCTGTCAAGCATCCTGTCACAAAAGGAAGGCTATTTTAACACCTGGAAGAGAATATGCCCTGTACATGAACAGCGTCCTAGTTCAATGTCTTGTCTCCTGTCGAGGGTAAGAAGGAGGCTGGGCAGGTGCTGAGGAAATACTCTTCCCTAATGAAGAGATATAGTTCCCTCCTTTGTGAGAGGAGCAGCACAATCCTGTTCCCAAGGGAGCCCTTTCTCTTAGGGCAGCCCCCAAGACAGGCACAAGCTGAGGCCAAGCATGCATCCTGCCTTTTCTTCAAGGACAGAGAAGGGGCCTCAGCACTCCTAACAAGCTAGCTCGGCTGTTACCATTTAGGGGCCTAGTCTGTGGTGAGCCCAGAGCATGGAGTCCTAAATGCCCATAAATTAGAGAGTCTGTTATAAACATGGGTTAATGGAAAAAGACACACTGGAGAACAGGAGGGGAAGGTGTGAGGGCCACTCCATGCAGCAAATCAAACCCACTTCTGCCCTGACGCAGTGGAAACCCGAGGTAAGGAGCCGGGTGAATGATATGACTTATGCAGGTCTCCTGCTAACCTCACCTTGCTGTTAGCCAGTCCAAGGAGTGGATTGCTTCCATCTCCAGCCCTGGTGGCTCCAGGAACGTTTAGATTGGGTTCTATTCAGTCAAAAGCCTTTAGTAAGAGACAGCTGGGTCTGGGGTTCTGGGTGAGGGGCCGATATTGTCTTTATACTCTGGCCAGTCTCCATGAAGAAATACTCTTTTTACAAATCCCCAGAAGGTAGAGTACAAATGCTTTTTGACTGCTAGGATAAAGTGCAGCTTTGTATTTGCAAACTCAGAAAAGAACAAAAACAGCCTTTGCAAAGCATTTCAATAGTCCACTAGTGACATCATCATTGGCCTAGTGCTGGGCTCCTTTCTCTGCGGCTTTCACAGACAGCTCAAGTGCATCAGTGGGGTGCTTCAGTCCCTAAGTGGACCCAATAGAGGGGTCACACAGCAGGGGTGTTATCAGGCTTTCAGAACCAGGGCCTGTTCATTTGAAGCCCAAAAGTTTTCTAAACATTCTAGCAGCTGCATTGGTTTCTGTGTCTCTTACTCTGTGCTCCTCTGTTTGGAGACTGTTCCCTGAGTCCTAGGCCTAGAAATGGTGTGGAACCGGACTGCCTGTTCTAGCTTGCTCATTCCAGAGTTAGAACAGGGCTAACAAGCTAGTTCTGTACTTTAGAGAAAACTCTTCACAGTTTTTCTAACCTTGTGCCATTTTTCCTTAGATTCATCTTGAGAAACTACTCTTTGCTATTATCACCAAGACAAGGTTATAAGCCTGGGGTCAGAGCCAGCAAGGCCTCTAGAAGAATGCAGCAATCTATGCCCCAAACAGGAGAGTAAGCAAGCTTCACAACCATGGTGAACATGAGTTGATTGGCTCCATCCCATTCAGGGCTGTATGTTTGTCTTAATGTAATTCTTATGAGCTCCCCTTTCCAGCCTTAGAGGTGCTCTAAGAGTTTGGATGGTGAAGTACATGGCTAATCTACTCAGGTCTGACTGACACATAACCCCACACTCACTCAGATCTTGATGGAGTTTGATGTCCAGTCTCAGAATAACAGTATGCACTTGAATAATGTAACTCCATCCACATCTCTTCTATACCAGAGGCCAGCACAGAAGTTGTTCTAGAACTTGGGGCTTCTGAAGCCTAGCCATCTTTTTAAAAGTAGTCTAATATCTGGTGCCACAAAGACCATATTGACAAGACCAAACACATCACCATGCCGGAAATGCGGTTAGGGTTAGGGGTATAGTTTTAGAGTCTGAATGTTCTTGACTAGTGATGTAGAGTGATTAACCTTTTGTGATAATGTGGCCCAACTAAGAACCCTGGCTCATCACAGAGTTTTGTCGTATGTCACTTAGGGTCACAGTCAAAACTCATCATTGGGTTTCTACTGAATGTCTATTGCTTTCACACCATCTGAAAGTTAAACCACTGGAAGTTGGAGACAATTTGCATAATTTTAAACCTCTGATTGTTCTGTTCTATTTATTTTTTATATTTTGCATATGGGTGTTTTACCTGCATATCTGTCTGCACACAACATATGTTCCTAGTGCCCAGAAGATGTTAGATCACTGGAACTGGAGTTATCATTATCATCCACCATGTGGGTCCTGGGAACTGAACCTGGATCCTCTGGAATAGCAGAGCCATCTCTCTAGCCATCAACCCTTTCAAATTTATATATATGTCTAGGTGTGTATGCACAAATGTAGGAGAGTGCCCATGAAGCTAAAAGAGAGTGCCGGATCCCTGATGCTCCATGTGCTTTTTAGGCAGTCCCGTGTCTTTGATGCTAAGTCCACTACACACACACTTCTACTGTCATCAGAGGCAGTGGCCTTCCCTATCTGCTGCTGCACTGCCCCCACTCTCTAGCTAATAGCTGTTGTCACTGCCATCTGTGTCCCTAACTGTGCTCACTCTTCAACAACTCCATCCATTCCTTATAACCACAATAGAAGCTCTCAGATGAGGAAGGGTCTGGAGATTCAGGGGATACTCTCAGATGGACAGTCAGGAGGTTATGGTCCTAGAAACTAAGTCCTGTTTTGCCTGATTCCAAAGGTGCGTAGTTTTTCTTTCACAAGCCTCAAAGTATGGTACTACCTACTCCATTCAAGCCTTTTCTGGGTCCCTACTCAAGTCAGCCCCTCTCCACTTCTTTGCTTTGTGGTGATGGGGCCCTGTTTACTCCTTTGTCCTGAGCCCTCCAGGGCACAGCAGGATTCCACAAGTGCTCTGAGGGCAGTCGACAGTCAACACCATAAGTTGCAGAATCAATGATTGCTGGCTGGCCTCCATCACTACGTAGCCCTAGGGTATAGCTGTACAAAAAATTTAATTTTGAAATTCCAAAGAAGCAAGTTAGGTTTTTTTTCTCCTTACTGCTCTTAGAATTCCTGAGGGGTAGCATTGGCTGGTACTTGGTAGCCCCAAATGCAGTTTTCATTTCACTTTCAGAACAAGCCCCTGCTCTAGGAACTCTAGGCCAAGTCTCAGGTGAGTGTTCTGCTGATAGCTGCACTGCTTGAGAACTGTCACCTAGAGGCCCTGCGAGGCGGCCCGAGGGAGCGTCACCAGCAAGCTGGGGCCAGCCTTTCTCACTTCTGATTTCCCAGTGGCAATCAGTGAAATCGTGGTTAAGGAAACGTTTGCATTTCTGTGCCATAAAGTTAATAGTCATATGGACATGTCGTTGTCTGCCTTGGGGCTGCCCACATGTCATGAAGCCTGTGACCACAAGATGTCACTATGGCACCAGGCCTGGTGTGAGAATTAAAATTGTGCCTCCCTGGTTTCTGATCCTGGGAAGCGGGTTCCTGGAGCCTGTTCCTCCTGCTGCCGTCGGCTGTGGAGCACGTCTTTCTGCACGCTGTCCATTGTCTCACAGCGCCTCACAAAGCTGCTGCTGCTCTCTACAGTTGTTCCCCAGGTTCTCACACCACAAGTAACTTCCCGTCCCCGTGTTGGTGCTATATCAGTGTATAGATATTTTCACAAGGTGATATAAATTATGGCATAGTTTAATCTCTTATCCAAGGAAGGTATTGATAGGATGGGGAAAATGATATCTGTTGTGACTAACCTTGTCCCACCCCCAGTAGGCTCCCATCCTCTTCCTCTTCCCCCCCTCTTCTCCTTAGTTTAACCCATAGACATAGAAACCTGAAACTCACACCAGCCAAGCCAAGGGGCATGGTACTTCAGGGAAAGAGTGTGTACTCGCAGAGGCTTCGTGGGCAATAGCCACAAAGTTGTACTCTGAGAGATGTAGCTCAGTTAGAACTATTTTCCTTTGTAGAGGGATGAACCATCTTCTCACAGTTAACTAATAAAGTAGTGCCAGAGCTTGGATTTGAACTTGTCTCTTTTCAAAAAGCTGATTGTAGCTACAAAGCCTGGCCATATTACTGTTGTTCTGATATCCATATTATAAAACAAACCACAGGGAGTCCTAAGAATCCACCCCAGAGCTGGGTTCATGCTGGTCGTTCCAGCACTCAGCCAGATTGCTACAAGTTCAGAGCCAGCCTAGTCTACTTATAAGTTCTAGGTCAGCCTTTACTACAGAGTAAGAATGTACCTCAAACTAACAGACAACAATAAAACAAAATCCAATCAGGCATTTGTTCAACACATTTGTTGAACGATAGTTCTGGTTATAGTGGAGATACCATGTTATGAATAACACATTGACTTGTTTATTCTCTTCCTACAAGAGACTAAATGAAGTCCTTGATGCAGGGGTGGGGGATAGGGATGTCAGGGCGTTCACATCAAGGTAGATGTAGGGTGGTGGGGGGGCATGGGTGGAGAGACTGTAGATAGACAGAAGGCTCTGTATGAGCTCTTGGTTATATCAGCCTTCTGTACAGCTACTGAATACCTGTTGCTAAGCACACTTCTCCCTGCCTTCCCATGGTTCTGCATGGGATGTGAGGAGATGATATAATCCAAGCCCACAAAACTTGCCCCCCTTCTGCCTGGGAAGCACAGCGATGGTAAGATCATGCTAATCCTATCTTAAATGGCTTGGCCAAGGGGACAGGCTACCCAGGTTCCTCTGAACCTCTGCGGTTGCCCAGTGCCTGGCATAGAAGCAGAGAATGGACTGAAGCTTATGGAAAGATTTGGGAGGGTACATAGCAGAGGCTTCTGGAATATGACTTTAGAAGTAGTGTGTCTGTGTGAGGAACTTGGCGGACATCTGCCGAGGAGCCGCAAGGATGACTGCACATTTGAAAAACAAGATGGGAGGAGAGGTTAGGGAAACAGGGTTATGTAACCTGGAGCCCTGCCAAGGTAACTCTGGCAAGCTTCTTTGAGAATAAGACTCTCAGTATCCCAGTACCACCAGCCATAACTAACCCTTTTTATCCCTATCAAGAGACGACAGATTCCAACAGGACCATGGTGGAATTGCCTTCACAGCACCCGTGAAATGGAGGAGACATCACGGAGAGAAGTTTATTGCATTTTCTCTTCTCCCTTACTAGAACTTTACCATAATTAAGATGCAGGGAAGCCTTAGTTTTATCCTGTATGATATATTGAATCCAGCTTTTGCTGTATGTGGTTTAGAAATTGACTGGCTCTGGGACTATCAATAATACTAGACCCTGAATCCCAGTAGTTATAATGGGTTACATGTAGGGTGATTACAGTTTTTAATCCTGTGATAGGACAGAAGATTTGACTGCAGCATGTGATCAGTGACTCTGGAGCTGCCTTGTTGTTAGAGTGAACTTGAAATGTCAATCTCATTCTCTCCTGCTTAGTAGCAACCATGGTTTCCCATTGCCTTAGAGTAAAACTCCCTAGCCACAGCCTGTGAGAACCAGCTCGAGCTTCTCTCAGCAGTAGAGGGGTGTAGTTCTTTTGTACACTCAGCACATTTTCACGCTGAGGCCTTTGTCTTGCTCTCTACCCAGCCACTTCTTGGTTTAACTGCATTTCTGTCCTTATAATCACTCAAAGCTAACTAACTTTACGAAGAAAAGTGTTTCTTGAATGCATAGCTCTGGATGTCCAGGCAGCACTAGTGGGGTTCTAGTGGAACAGTGAAGGTGAATGGTTATGTGTCTGGGGGAGGGGGAGACTGACTCTCAAGACACAAACCCAGAGAACGTTTGGAGTCAGCTCACTTAAATATCAACTCAGTCTCTGGAGAATGACTTGAGCTTCTAAAAGAACGATCTTCATCCCCAGGTGGATAATACCACAATGACCAAATGACCTTCCACTGGGCTCTACCTCTTACACTGCCCAGTGGTCCCATCCCAAGGACCACGCCTCCCTTGGAGACGTACTCAGGCAATATCCAAGCTTCGGCACTGACTCCTTTCCTGCATCTGGTCAGTGTTACACCCAGTGCCCAGGCCGCTGCTCTGTGGTAAAGTGATGTGGGATGGAACTGAAACAGCTCACCAAGCATGAACTCCATGTAGACTGATCCCACTCTCCTGTCCTCCAGAGGTCCAAGGTTCTAAAATGTGAATCAGCTGCAATAATTACTTAAGTTCTTTCATACAACGGAACTGGTAGATGACCTACTGTGTTCAGAAGTCTGTGCTGGAAGAATTCTAAAGTCCCCATGTCCTTCAAGAAACAATAAAGTATCCAGCTAAAGAGGCAGCATGGAGACATTAGCTGAAGTAGTGTATGATGCCAGGTGCCATGAGAAGACCATCTATCTCCATGTCCCCTTCTTGAGTTCTATTTTCTTCCTAGAAGATACCACCTGACATACTAAGTGCAATAGGATATACTTACATTTGTGCCCACGGAGTTATCCTTTCCTGAATGTAAGCCTCCACAGAAGAGATTTTCTCCTTTTAGTTCACGCTTGCATTTCTAATGCTTGGAAGATTATGTGGCACATAGTAAATGTTCCATAAATTGTGTTTGAATGAGACAATGAACAATACAGAAGAAAACAGAGCTCCCTTGGGGCTTCATTTTGCACCTTGATGGGCTTGTCAGGGAAGGGGTAAGTTTGAGTCCTTTGAAGACGAAAGGAGAACAGTAAAAA
This sequence comes from Arvicola amphibius, assembly GCF_903992535.2. NCBI lineage: Eukaryota > Metazoa > Chordata > Mammalia > Rodentia > Cricetidae > Arvicola > Arvicola amphibius. The sequence goes on from NC_052048.2 coordinate 139,351,757, forward strand.
ATGAGGTATCGGTGTGCAAGAGCAACCACCAAATGTGAGGTGGGTATGTTTGGTGCAGAAAGCTAAACAGTAACCTTTGGAGTTTGTGTCTTGAACTTCAAACTGCTGTCCATTGGCTCCTCTCTGTGGTCCTCTTCCCTTTGGTCTGAGTGAGTCCCGGGATGAAGGTGTTGGGAGAAGACTGCCCTCCATACACATTCCTTAGTATTGGCATAAAAACAGCAGAGCAAAAGCAGCCAACCTCAGGAGCCAACCTTGTGGGCAGCAACGAATGCCCCACTATTCCAGGGATTTGAATTCAGTTCAAATCCTCCTTCTGAGCCCTCCTTCCCCCAGAATCTCCAGGCTCCTGCATATTCTTAACTCCTGGGGTTGATGGAAAATTAAGAAAGCAGCATGCGAATGACTAGATGTGAGCTCCTGCTGGCCTCAGAGCAGCTAGGGAAGGTGAAAGGTAGGGTGGCTGGCTGGCTGGCTGGCAACAGGGTCTCCTGTAGCTGGATATGGCCTTGAAGTCATGATTCTCCTGCCTCCACCTCCCAAAGGCTGGAATTACAGCTGTGAGTCCCTGCTCCTAAATGAAAAGTTGGGAGATTTCCCACTGATTTAAGACCATGTAGACTTCAGCAAAGGACCCACATAGGTCGATGGCTAAACAGCTTGACTTTAAGGTTGGAGTAGTTTTTCATCTTGCAGTTCATGAGTGTGGCGCGCAAAGACTCTATGACCCTTGTTCAGATGCCGTTGGGGTATGAAGGGGCAATTCCCTGTGCTGCCACCCACCATTGGAAGAGACCTTGTTGGGATGCAGGCCTCATAGGAACAAATGTCCTCACAGGAGAATGTGGAGACATCAGTGCATGTCAAGGAGAGGCAGGGCCTGGGCTCTTGGAGGTGAATGGACCAAGGACATCCTCTTCAGGGATCCTCGGTCAGGAGCACAGTGGCTCCTACTAAAGGGTCCATAGCAAAGGTTGCTGAGGTATAGTTCAGGCCCATTTTTATGAGCATAGCATTTTTCTCCACACAAACCCTCCTCTTCTCTTAGAAAAAGGATTTAAGTGTATGTGTGTGTGTAGTGTATTTTTATAGCTTCAAAGCCTAAAATAGTTCAATTACAAACACTTCTAAAAATATCTTACACATACGGAAAACAATGCATCTGTGGCTTCCCTCTTTTATGGCTCTGAGCATCATCTGTTCTCTAATTTTTTAAACAACATTTTTATTAGTTTTAAGTTTGCAGAGAAAAAATACAGAACTATTTAGTATTCCCAGCCCCAGTTTTTCCATATTACTAACATCTTGATTATATTAGTATTTTGATATATTCTTAACTAGACTTCATTCTTTATTTGGATTTCCACAGTTTTGACCTGATGTCCCTTTTTTGATGACCTGTTACATTTAGCCAGTTTTCCCAATGGCTTCTTGACTGTGTAAATTCAGTTCCTTAATTTTCAAGATAAAAAACAAAAACAAAAACTTATTCTCTTTCCCACATGGTTCTTGGAATTTCCCCAGAAGAATCTATGCCAAAGTACTCTGTGGACTCTCAGACTGTCAGTAACTCTTGGGACTTTAAATGTGGGCCTTAGAAAGCTGTAGATTGCAATGCTCCCACTCTGACACAGACACCTTCCTGCTTGTGAGGGACTAGGACAGGAGTGGCTGAGGCCCCAGCAAGCATGTGTGTGTAGCTCTGTGTAGAGAGGGAAGGTGTGTGACTGTCCTGTGAACGACCTCACCATCTTTATGCTGCTGCCTTCCTAGGAACAGAGAACCTTTTCAGAGGCCACAATTTCCTGTTTACTTCTACTCCAGAAACTCCTCAAAGATTAACCATCAGGCAACCCAGAAGTATTAAGTTTTCTGACACCTTAATTTGTCACTGCTGGCTGGAGTTCATGGGACAGATCTCCAGGAGTGGAGTGAGCAGCACTGCCCAGGTCGTGACTCCCTGTGAGTCACTGCTCAGTGGTTTATACACTCGGAGGTTACTGGGAGCCAGAAGCCTGAAGCCTCCTGAGAAAAGCTGATGCCCTTGGCCTTTTCTTTATTCCTTTCTATGTCTCTTAGCTGACAGTAGTTGAAGAATGTATGCATTTAAAACTTAAGCATAGCATCTATCTGGGTGGCTGTTAGCAGCTTGGAGTTTAAACCACTGTTTTTACAGCTGTAGGATCCACTGCTTGAGTTAATTTAACAAGCAGCCATGGGTTGGTTTCCAGCCCGGGTCTGCCACTAGTTGCCTTTAGAAAAATTGATCTTGGGCCCATTGCTAGGAAAGTTTGCTGTGATTTTTATTAAAAATAGTAGTGGTAGTTTGTTGTTCTTGCTAGCCACACCCTGAGTCTCTAAAGTAAAGAACACCCAAATGGTGATTCAGATATGAATGCAATAAAAGTTAAGGATTGCTGACCGACTTGGAGTCCCGTGGGAGAAGGTTCCTTGGTCCTTGTCTCACTGTGACCCACACTCAGGTAGGATTAAAGACCAGTGCCATCAGTGCCTTCTTAATGCTCCTGATAGTATGACTGTCCTTGGCCACTGCAGCAGAGAAGCCTGTAGCTAACAGTTACCCCATGACACTGTGTACCTAATCCAAGATTATCAGGATGCTTTGGTCATTAAGTGCAGTGACTCTGGAAGATGCTCCTAAGATCAATAGGATCAGAGTCGCTGCAATCTTGTTTGAACTGTAGATGCCTGCTGTACCCAGAAGGGCACATCAGAAACCCTGGGCTACCCCTCTCCCCTGCAGCTAGACCAGCTCCTGCAGGCAGGGCTTGAGATGCTCTTTAATATTCTAGTACAGGACCCATCCTGAATGACCGTCTGTTTGTGTAGAAGGCTCGTGCTGGGTGCTGGTTCAGAAGAGAGCTGCCAAGAGGCATCTCCTGACCAGCAACACCACAGTGGCTCTCAGACCTGGCCCCGCATTAAAGTCACCTGGGGTGAACTCCATGCAAGTGCTTCTCTTGGCAGCACTTTCATCCGTGTTCAGGTAGAGTAGCTAGGGCCGTGCTGAAGTGCAAGAATGTTACCAGGTTCTGGAGTCGGGATTCACTGGTAGCATGGGAGCCACGCAGACTCTAGCGTTTTCAGGCGATGTGGACAGTACCAAGACTGGGCACACTGGGAGCAGAAGGACAGTCACTCTAAGAAGACTTGGGTTAACATAAAGGAAATGCCTGCAAAACTTCTCTCCAAGTGTCATTTAAGGAAAGACTAACAGGAAGATAAAACATGATCTAAATGTGGATTCATGTATAGTTTCAAAACAAGTGGTGGAGAGAACACGAGAAGATGTGCTTGCTTCCACGTGCGCTACTCAGCCTCTCTCCCTGAGCTGCACCTTTCAAAGGCACACCCAAGTACCCCGCAATGCCCGTGAACCCCAGAGTTTTCCACTGAAAGTACACATGGCGGCTTGCTTGGTCCTTCAGACCAGAGCCATCTGGAGAACCCACTTTCCTCCTTTGGGTCTGTGCTGCCCACACCTTGCAAATGTAATACCAATAATATATTTCCTTCACAAGAAAGTAAGACCTTCCTTCCATGCTTTGACTGAGAGGGATTTTCCCAGTGGGTTTTGTGTGTGCGCGCGCGTGTGTGTGTATGTTCGTGTGTGTGTGTGTGTGTGCATGTGTTGTTTTTCTAAGAAAAGAACTGTTTATGTAACAAACAATTCCTTATTCGTGAGTCTCTCCATCTTGGACTCTTAAGGTCAGGTGGGGAGGTTTAATGTGAAATATTAGCTGTCTTTGCCAATTGCTCTACCCTGTTGTCATGGCATATGCCAGCAATAGAAAGGACTGTTTTCAACGACAGATCAAAATTTAGTGCTATGCTGATGGTCCAGAATGAAGATTTTTTTTGGCACATGAATGAAATACATACCCATGCATTTCTGGTTGTGATTTAGCTGACCAAGTCATTCTGTTATAATTATATTATTTTTACTCCTGGAGATCATTACTCTGAGTGAAACGTATTTCAGCATCTAGACCATTAAGATATGGATGCTGAACAATATTTAAAATTTTTTTTTCGAATGTGTAACGGCTTTATGGGCAAGTAGAAGCTAGAATATGGTTGTTAGCATTTAAAATTAAAAGAAAATTTTAAAATGGAATTTTTGGGGGTCTTAAGTTGACTGTCAGTTATTATACGCTGCCTACTGTGGCCCATCTCCTGTCTCTAAATCCCTATAATGTAGCAAAGAGACCTAACAAGCTAATGTACAGTACTGTAACTCTGAGGGCATGGATATTATTAAAGGGCTGTGGAGGGACAGGCCAGAGTTACCTTGGTTTATGGTTTTTGCTTATTTGAGATGCAGTGCTCTTCGGGATTAATATAGCTTTTATTAGTTAGTGTGTAGGTTTAATCTTACCTCTGGAGCGTCTTTGTTTTTCATGTTCCAGATTTCCCAGGCTGGGATTACCAAGGTGCTAGAGAGCATCTGCCCTTGGGTTTGAAAATCTGGGTCTTTATAAGGCACAGTGACCAACCTGAGTTGGTCTTACAACTGCTTTCTTCTCCCTGCCTTTAATGTAAGAACAGAAGCTGGTGTCTGTGATGGTCAGAAGTCCTTGAGTGATTAAGCATTTTCAAAGAGATCGATTATGAGACTAGTGTTATCTCTTTGTGATCACTACATATCTTTGTTTGAATTGTTACATAGGACTAGGGAAACAGTTTAATCAGTAAAGTGTTTGCCTTGCAATCAGGAGAACCTAAGTTTGATCCCCACAACTCACATAAAAAATCTAGACATGAGTGTGGGTGCTGGGACCATAGAGACCCACAGATCCCAAGGGCTTGCAGGCCAATCACCCCAGGCTAGCTAAGTGATGAGGTCTGAGCCAGTAAGAGACACTATCTCAAAAAAAAAATTGGGTAGCTGAAGAATGATATTCTAGGTTGATATTTGGCCTCCACACACACCCAAACATGTTCATTTTTACATACAGAGATTTAAAATTAGTAATCCTGCTGTACAATGTAACTTGAAGCCCACATGTTTAAACCTAGACTTCTTTAGGATGCATAGGACTAAATATGAAATGTCAACTTTCAAGATCCTATAATTGAATAGATTTAACCCACGTTTATGGAAAGGGGAACACTCTAGGTGATTATCTTTTTTTTTCTCCTCTCTAAGGATATTTCCCCCCTAAACTCTGTAAGTCTCTTGTCTATTGACTTGATTAATGAATATTTTGCCCACTAAAGTTGGCCATTCATTATTTCCTCGGGTTGCAGCAATAATTACATCTTTCAAGTAAAATCTAATTAGCATAATAAGCAGAAAACACCCTGCCAGGTGGTGTGGGATTGTGGAGAACTAGTTAGGGAGACTCACCTAGCTGGTTCACTGTGCAGTCATCAGCATTTGTCTCCAGCTGGATCCCAGCAGCTGCATTTGCACTAAATCATCCCAGAGTGGGGCACAGTCTTGTCAGGAAATACTTAATATAAGTGTGTTGCACTCAGTAATTAAGTCCTGTTACCATTCATTCCTTGGCTTGTTCCAGAATCATAATTACTTGACACCTCTGTGCTAAGTGCTAGGGACAAGAGGGAAGTCAGGAGCTGTTTTTTGGAGAGGTTGAGTCTGTTGTGAACAGTAACACTACAATGTAATTCGTCCCTTTGCTTGATGGGTGCACTAAGGCAGGTTCCAAAATGCACCAGAGAGAAGTAACCTCTGCAGGAGACCTTAGAGGATGAATCTAGGGATGGACTTAGAGAAGTGGGTGAGGGCTTTCAGATAGTGAAGTAGTGTGTGTCACAAACGTGTGTCATCCAGCAGCAGAAGAGACTTAAGTATGTGTACATGAGAGGCAAAAGGAGCCTGAGGTACCAGAACCAAGCAAGAAAAAGATGCTGAAGAAACAGAAGTGAGACTGTGGCCAGTGCCTGGAGAGAATGGCAGCTCAGAAAAGGGACCACAGCCATAGCTGTGGCTACAGATAGACAGTAGCAGCCACTACCCTAGACCACACCTGATGGGAAGGGATAGAACAGAAACCCACCTGCCCACTCCTTTCACACTGATATTCCATCCTGGTGCCTCTAGTGGAGACCCCCCCCCCCCCAGGACAGAGCATGGGGTTCAGAACAAGGCAGAGAAGAACAAACAGGCTAGTAGGAACAGGAAGTATAGTGAACAAGCAAGAGGTGCACGGAAGACAGAGATAGTAAGAGCTCTGGGACCTAGGCATTGAAGGGAAAACAATTGAGAAACATACCTGGAGGATTTGATTGGTGCAGCCAAATTGTAAATATTTTGTATTCTACCTAAGATTATGTTATCATGTAAATAATAAAGGAGGGCTTAATAATTCACATTATTGATTGGTAATTTGGCAAGATTTGTATTCATAAATATATCCAGTTAAGGCTTATTAGTATGTCATGAGATCAATTTAATAAACTGTCCTAATATTTTAAGAAATGAAATTTATTAATCGAAATACATTACATGCTAGTAAATTAAATAATGTTTCTAAAACTTATATTTGTGTCTGGGAGATTAGTGTGCTAGTTAGAATCTAAAATGTGTATCTCGTTGTAGTTTGTAGTGCAATGTTGAAAAATAGATTTCGCCCATTGGATGAAAGGAAGGTGAGCTGAGGGAGGAGTCAGTGCTGGCAGAGAGTTTACAGACATTCTGCAATCTTATAGTCTATCCCTATCTAAATATTCTGTCTCTGCCTTTCTTTTAAAAGCCAGCTGCGTCCCCCCACACACAAGATGATTCAATATCTTATGACACTGGGGCCATATCTAGAGTATTAAACCCGTCTTAAGAAAGCCTAGAAAATCTGTTAGCATCTCTGGCTTCCATTTTCTGAATTCTACTGATAGTAAAGTTTAACAAATCCCCAAAGTCCTATGAGCCCCACTGAGGAACTGAAGTCCTGTGATCACTCTGATAATGTCAGTTGTACTCAGACATGACACAGAACCTTCACATCATGTTCAAATGTGTGATAAAAATCATTTAAATGTGCCTTGGTTTATAAATTGAATGGCTTTCCTTCTGTGTAGAAGGCATGTTAGTTGATGGCAGCGTTCCTTGTGAGTGAGAACAGTAACCACAGCTGAAGTTACTGAGAGGAAGGTCAACACTCTTCCAGAGGAGAGATCTTGACCCAGGTGTATGCGCATGCTCTTCATAAACTCCTTGAATGTGAAGGAAAATGAAATCGAAGACCTTCGGGTGGTTAATTCTGGTCTATGTGCTTGTATATAGGGTAAGCTTTGTCTTTGCATAGATGACTTGCCAGAAAGTCTTACAGGTGACCACATGGCAATATGAGTTACTCCTATTGGAGGATAAAAACTGGGAGACTCAAGTTCCAGGACAGGCTCCAAAGCTACAAAGAAACCCTGTCTCCAAAAACCAAAAACCAAAACCAAAATAAATAAATAAATAAATAAACCAAAACTGGGGTGTTGGAAGCAGTGAGACCCAGATCCTTAATTTCTTGTAATCCCCTGATCTGAGTGCCTACAGCTGCTCTGAGCACGAGACCTTCAGGAGTTCCTGATGGCAGGAGAATGGTTTCTGGTGGGTTTGGCTGGGGTGTGGCTATCTCTATATAATCTGCTCCTGAACACAATAAAGGGGGCATTCTTGGGAAATTCAAGAATGACCTGTGTCGCCGGGTGGTGGTGGCGCACGCCTTTAATCCCAGCACTCGGGACGCAGAGGCAGGCGGATCTCTGAGTTCGAGGCCAGCCTGGTATATAAGAGCTAGTTCCAGGATAGGCTCTAGAAACTACAGGGAAACCCTGTCTCGAAAAAACAAAAACAAAAACAAAAAAAAAAAAAAAAAAGAATGACCTGTGTCGCTGTCTTTCTGTCTGTCTGTGTTTGTGTATTTCCTTGCCCGAATCTCGCGAACTGGGTGCCAGTGCACGGCAATTGAAGGTCTCCACCGAGATTTCAGCACTGGGAGACCACCTTATCTGGGAAGCAAGAGGTGGGGCTGTATATAGTGAGGGGAGCTGTGGGCCGGCTTCCCGCCGCCCTGCTCCCAGCCACCGGCTAGCTTTATCCGAAATAATTACATGGAAACTGTATTCTTTTAAATACTGCCTGGCCCATTATTTTCAGCCTCTTACTCACATCTTGACTAACCCATATCGAATAATCTGTGTAACACCACAAAGTGGTGTCTTACCAGGAAAGATTCAGCATGTCTGTCCTGGTGGCTGGCTCCATCACATCTCTCTCCCTGAGCAGAGGCATGGCAGTCTGTCTAACTCAGGAGAGGCGTGGCATCTGACTGAGCCATCTACCTCACTTCCTTCTTCCTGTTCTGTCTACTCCACCCACCTAAGGGCCGGTCTATCAGATGGGCCAGGCAGTTTCTTTATTAATTATCCAATGAAATCATCAGATAGAAGACACACCTACATCATTTCCCCTTTTTCTGTTTAAACAAAAAAGAAAAGCTTTCACTTTAACATAGTAAAATTACATATAACAAAATAGTTATCAAGTAAGAATTACAGTTACAATATTTATATCTACTTTATCTTTTATCATAACTAAGGAAAACTATAACTATCTATTTATTCTTCAACTCCATCAAAGACTCCAGAAGGATATAATATTACCTAGGTGAACAAGAAGTAAGCTACTTCCAAAACTCTAGAAATCATAGAGACATCTTGATACCTGGACAGTCACCCAAAGTTCTTTTGTACCATTGGGGCATCCATCTTCAGCCTTCAGGTCCATAGTTTCCAGCAGACATTTCCACGAAGCAGGAAATTTCGAAGGCAGTTCAGTCACTTTCTGCTGTGTCCTGCAGAATGTCTCACAGACTCTTTCATGAATCAGGAACCCCAAAGAATCATCTCACATTTAGGCAAGTTCAGCAGTCCTCTCTCTGTGGGTTGTGTCCAGTTTCTGCAACAGTCCAGGCAAGAGCAGTTTCTTGTGCAAATTGCTATCAATCTCCATAAGGAGCCTCTTCGATGCCCATCTTCCTCTTGAAGTAGATTGGTGCTGCCAGGAACAGACGTGTCTCATTGTCATTTAAAGTCCTAAGCTATTAAAACATTTAAATGCGATATTCTGTAGTCTTTGAAAGATATAAAGAATGCCTATTTAACTTAAATATATCTCTATATATCTAGAAAATCTAACTAACATGACTATTAGCTTTACTATTATCGATGATTATCCATTAACAACCTATATTTCCTAATTATACATTACATTCTTAAAAGAACTACACAATCACAATACCTTAATCAAGATCAGAAATACATATAACAAGATTGACCTTAAATTAATATCATTAACCAAGATTCACAACAATCCAACTTATTTATATCTATATCATCTCCCCCTTTAAATGTAAAACAACATTTATAAACAATATTTGGGAACATGGGCGCAGTTATTTCTCTCCAAACTGCTTCCTGCTGAATGGGGGCGCTGTTAATCAGATCTTTCATGGTGTAACCTGTGTGCCAGGTTCATCTCAGTCATCAGTTGGGTAAAGTAATTTTTTTGAAGGTGTTCACAGCAACCTTTCAGGAGGGCGTGGTCTATCATACCATATTGGGATAGAAGCAATCCATAGGGTCTCATTTTCTGTACAAACAAAAGAAACTCCTTTCCAAAGCATCATGTCCTTAGATCCAAATTCTGAAGTCAAGGTATTTTCAAAATATCTATGTTGAATTAGTTCAGCAGTATTTATAAACAAATATCTTTTAGCAGCTGTTGCTTCTTCCCCAGCATTCAAACAATTCAAAGAGAGCATAGCATACAGTATCAAGATTCTCTGTGCATTTTCCATCTTTATGTGGCTTTACTTCAACCTCTATTTCTTTTATTTTTACTTTTACTTTTTGAGACAGGTTCTCTATATATCTTTGTCCTGGGATAACTCTGTAGACCAGGCTGTCCTTGAACTCACAGAGATCTGTCTGCCTCTGCCTCCCCAGGGCTGGGATTAAAGGTGTGTGCTACAACACCTTGAACTCACAGAGATCCTTCTGTCTCTGCCTCCCAGGCATTGGGATTAAAGGCGTGTGCTACCACACCTTGAAGTCACAGAGGTCAATCTACCTCTGCCTCCCAAGTGTTGGGATTAAAGGTGTGTACCACCACAACAAACTACTTCCTTTTTTTTCTTTTTCTTTTGCTTTTAAGAACTTTAACCTTTAGCCTGCATATATTTTTAACACAGTGTAAACCACTTAGACATTTTCTTCAACTTTGAATTTTTCTTTTACTGTATATCTCTCTTTCTGACTACATGAGTCTTTATCAAACAATATCGGTAGGACTAAAGCCGTGACTTTGGCAGCTGGATCCAGCCCATTCCCTAGCCTTCCAGCCTCATGGCGGAGGTACCGGCTGTAGCCATGTTTATCACCACAACTCTGTGGCGGTTCAAGGTTCCTGCCAGCGAGCAAGCTGCAACAGTGTTAAACAACAATCAAAAGCTCCATAGTTAGAACTGCCTGCTTGAAAGAGTCAGAGTTTGCCATGGCAGGACGGCCCAGAACGCCAGCATTTTAAAACAGCACAACTTTTTTCCTGCTACAGCTGAAAACTGAAAAGCTTTTCATCAACACCGTTTAAGTGTTTCATGGCAGGACCTCTTAAAAGGGCTGCAGGGTTTTGCAGCTAAAGCTGAGTCAGGAAGCCTCTCTTAGATGAGAGTGCTTGCTTACCAGACCCGAAAAATAGAGCTTTACTCTATTCTTTCCCAAGCTTTCTCAAGCTTTCTGCGGATTCGGTTATCCACGTGGGCGCCATTCTGTAGTGAGGGGAGCTGCGGGCCGGCTTCCCGCCGCCCTGCTCCCAGCCACCGGCTAGCTTTATCCGAAATAATTACATGGAAACTGTATTCTTTTAAATACTGCCTGGCCCATTATTTTCAGCCTCTTACTCACATCTTGACTAACCCATATCGAATAATCTGTGTAACACCACAAAGTGGTGTCTTACCAGGAAAGATTCAGCATGTCTGTCCTGGTGGCTGGCTCCATCACATCTCTCTCCCTGAGCAGAGGCATGGCAGTCTGTCTAACTCAGGAGAGGCGTGGCATCTGACTGAGCCATCTACCTCACTTCCTTCTTCCTGTTCTGTCTACTCCACCCACCTAAGGGCCGGTCTATCAGATGGGCCAGGCAGTTTCTTTATTAATTATCCAATGAAATTATCAGATAGATAGAAGACACACCTACATCAGCTGTAAAGTTTACACTGGAGTGCTGTTTATGTGAGATTCTGGCCTCTGGCCTATGAGAAAGGATGGCATTTGTCACTCTCAATTTTACAGGTAATGCGGTTAACTTGCTAACCAGTGAAATATAGGTAGAGCCAGGACTAGCCACCTTCACTGGCAGGAGAGATTTGATAAGAGACATGAGTGCTCAGGATCTTTAAACCCTTGTCATAAATCCTGATATGTCTCACATTTTATCTCTTCCAAAGAATTCCGTGAAGCACCTATTTGTGGAAAAACCAACCTAGTGGGAAAATATCAATGATGGCTCTCCTTGTCGGGGAGAGGGAGTAGAGGTATGATAGGTCTCTGTTCTTTTCTGTCAGTTTTGCTAGGAGCCCAAAACTGCTAAGGAAAGAAATGGTTTGCCACAATTTAAATATTCCATTCTGTTGGTCATCTGATACACTTCTGCTCATTCCTGACACTGTGGTGATAAAAAACCAAAGCCAGCCAGCCCCAAGAACAATTCATCTTCCTACACATCCTTGAACGTCTAAGAACAACGTAATATGTCCTTAGAAAGATGGGGCCTTTCATGCCTCTTATGAAGCCACCAGTCCTCTGGTTCTAGCTCCCATGGTTAGGTAATGTTTAATGGACTGATACGCAAGGCGAAAGAATGTCTAGGGAATGCTCGCGGTGTTCTGAAACGTGTGAAGTGATATAGAGCATACAGGAAGAAAAACCTTTACGTACTAATGGTTATCTACTGTTTATTTTAATTTGGCTGCAAGAATTCATTTTCTTTTGTGCAAGAGATAAAATCGCCTTTACAAGCAGGAAAGGAAAAACCACTTGGCAGGTCAGAGTAATAACTCTGAGTGGTAGCACAAGACTCAGTGCTTGCTGGGCATGGGAGCACAGACCTGTTATTGTTAATCCTGAGATTCTCAAGAGGAAAACCAGTTCCACAGTTTTGAGCCAGATTTGAAGCAAGCCTTACTTAAGTACTGGTCAGAATGATGGACTCTGGCAAGGTCCACCTGGGTCCCCAGGACATAGCCAGGAGTCAAGTTCTTCAGGGGCTTAAAAAGGCAAAACCACATAGCCATGGTATCTCCCATCAGATCCAGTCAGGGGTAAGTATATATCCTGACATACTTCCTGCCTTCATACCTCCCGCCACACATGTCATCAGTCACATCTGGTTCATATTGGGCAAATAGACAGGACAAACAAGAACTTATTTATTTTTTATTGATTTTATTGAGCTATAGATTTTTTTCTGCTCCTCTCCCTTCCCCTTCAATCCTTCCCATGATCCCCATGTTCCCAGTTTACTCAGGAGACCTTGTCTTTTTCTACTTCCCATGTAGATTAGATCTATGTATGTCTCTCTTAGAGTCCTCATTGTTGTCTAGGTTCTCTGGGAATGTGTTTTGTAGGCTGATTTTCTTTGCTTTATGTCTAAAAACCACTTATAAGTGAGTAGATATGATAATTGTCTTTCTGGGTCTGGGTTAGATCTATCCATTTGCATGCAAATTTCAAAATGTCATCTTTTTTCTGCTGTGTAATACTCCATTGTGTAAATGTATCACATTTTCTTCATCCATTCTTTGGTCAAGGGGCATTTAGATTGTTTCCAGGTTCTGCTATGACAAACAATGCTGCTATAAACATAGTTGAGCACATGTCCTTGTGGTGTGATTGAGCATCCTTTGGATATATACCCAAAAGTGGTATTGCTGGGTCTTGAGGTAGGTTGTTTCCCAATTTTCTGAGAAATCGCCACACTGACATTCAAAGGGGCTCTACCAGTTTGCATTCGCACCAGCAATGCAGAAGTGTTCCCCTTTCCCCACATCCTCTCCAGCATAAACTGTCATCAGTGTTTTTGATCTTGGCCATTCTTACAGGTGTAAGATGGAATATCGGAGTTGTTTTGATTTGCATTTCTCTGATGGCTAAGGATGTTGAGCATTTCCTTAAGTGTCTTTCAGTCATTTTAGATTCCTTTCTTGAGAGTTCTCTGTTTAGGTCTGTACCCCTTTTTTATTGGATTATGTGATCTTTTGGTGTCCAATTTCTTGAGTGTTTTGTATATTTTGGAGATCAGTCCTCTGTTTGATGTGGGGTTAGTGACGATCTTTTCTAATTCTGTAGGCTGTTGTTTTGTCTTGTTGACCATGTCCTTTGCTTTACAGAAGCTTTTCAGTTTCAGGAGGTCCCATTTATTAATTGTTTCTCTCAGTGTCTGTGCTACTGGGGTTATATTTAGGAAGTAGTCTCCGGTGCCAATGTGTTCAAGGCTACTTTCCACTTTCTCTTCTATGGGATTCAGTGTGGTTGGTTTTATGTTGAGGTCTTGGTCTCCCATTAACTTGCAAAGTGTATTGGTCTTATTCCTGCTTTGGTCTCCCAGAGTTTGGGAGATTGAAGAAGGAAGATCCAAAGTTTAATGCCATCCTTGACTACATAGCAAGTTCAAGGTCAGCCAGAGCTATATGAAAGCCTGTTACAAGCAAACAAAAGCAGTCGGAAAAGCGTTTAGTGCCATGACTCAAGTCATTTCTACTTGAGGGTCCCCAAACCATTTAGTCCCAAATAAACATACAGAGGTCTACATTAATTATAAACTGATTGGCCCATTAGCTCAGGCTTCTTATTAACTCTTATAACTTATATTAACCCATAATTCTTGTCTGTGTTAGCACATGGCTTAGTACCTTTTTCAGCGAGGCAGTCACATCTTGCTTACTCTGTGTCTGGCTTCCTCTTGAAAGCCAGATGAATACACTTGAGACCTAAGATAGGGCCTTTTCTGATCACTGTGTTCCCTTTGGGAAAGGGCAGCAAACAATTCAGGGTCTGCCCATCTCCTCTCCTCTTCCAAAGGAGCATTTCTGCTGTGAGGACTGTGTATGGAAAGCAGCTGATCTGTCTTTATCCAAACAAGATAGGCCCCAGTGAAGAAGGTAAGAGCATCCAAGTGACTGTTACTGCCACTTAGGAGTGACTGCTTGTTCACAAATGTAATCCCACAATGTGAGCACCAACAGCCTGAAATAATAGTAATAGTTAAGATTTATTAGGTATTTACCATGTACCAGCCCCTGTGCTCTGTGCAGTATACAGCTCACCTCTCTTAAATTCCCTTAACAACCTCATAACAACTCCATAAGCTGTAAGTCACTGACTTCTGTATCAGAAGATCAAAGCTCAGCCTGAGAAACTGTCTCAAGTCATGAAGTTAGCACGCATCAGAACAAACCAGTCACTTCCATAATATGTTGTCTATCCAAGGGAAAAGCTATTTTAAAATAAATAGATAGATAGATAGATAGATAGATAAATAAATGATCAGAAAGGCTAGAGTTGCATAGTTTTTATACAGAAGCCAAGATAGTCAGGGGCCATCTGCCAAGTTCCAGATAAGTGAGAGGGCCAGGGATTTCCCAATGCCCCAGTTCATACCATCAGAGCGATTACTCAGCATGTGTCCCTTCTCATTAGCAAGTAGAAGACATGTTCAGAATCCAGAGCCACGCATCTCAAACTCTGTGTCATATCTGAGGCCCTTGAGCCTAAACACTGTGTTCCTGGCCCCAGTCTGGGCACAGACAGCATGTGTGTGACCAAATAAGAGGCCAACCAGAGCTATTCAGATCAAGCTGTAACCAATACAGACTTGTAAATCTATCTAATGACTTTGAGGTAGTCATTGTGTAATCCTGAATCCAAATGTTCAGCTCTTTCACCTATGGCTGGTTTTTGTTGGTTGGTTGGTTGGTTGGTTTTGTTTAGTTATAATTCTTTTGCTTCCTTGAGAGACTGTAAGAATGGAGGCAGGGTGTTGTTGTTGTTGTTTGCCAAAATCTAGAAGAAACAGGCTTCCAAAGTGCAAAACTAACTTGCTTCTTAATAACCTGACTTGTAATTGAAATGAAAAATGAAAGCACAGGAAAAACACATTGACCTGAATCAGTCTTAAAAGAAAATTCCAAGTCCCATAATTCAAGTGCTAGAGCTTTTTAGTTTTAGGAGCATACATACCATCAGTGATGCCCACCCTCACCCCCTGCCAAAAATATTTCCTAGTCATCAGAATACCTCAAGACTGCTTTACATTAATTTAAAAAAAAAAAAAATACATGGAGACACGCACAAGTTGATCACATGATTCCTAAGCTTGGCCCTTCCTAGAAAGTGAAAGGTGAAAAACTAACCAGCGCTTCAACAGTTCAGGGGGAGCCGGAAGTTAAAAGATTCCGCCAGGGGATGAGGAGATTGTTCTGTAGGTGAAGTGCTTGCTATGCAAATGCGAATTTGGCCCCAACACCAACATAAAAGCTGAGTATCAGCAAGGGCCTGTTATCCTAGTGTGGAGGGCCAAAGACTAAGAGGATCGCTGGGACTTGCCAGCCAGCCAGTCTGGTTGTACTAGGGAGCTCCATGTTCAGTGAGAGATGCCATCTCAAAATAATACTTAGGATAAGGTGGAGAGAGAGCAAGGACCTCTTCATTTACATCGACTTCTGACTTCTACATGTAGTCACACACATGTGCAAGCACACAAACACACATAAGCAAAAGATTTCACAGCATTGGGTTTCTCTAAAACTTTTGCGGAATACTCAATCATTTGTTTCTAGTTTCACAATTGCTTTTTAAGTTTGGGGGAAAACTTAAAAAGGGGTTTTTTTGTTGTTGTTCTTTTATTTGATAACTTTCCAAGCAGTCATTTGGGCGGGGGCTGGGTTATTTATTTTGTTTTCTTGTTTTCCTTTTTAAAGTGTATATTACGTGTCTGTGTTTGTGTGTGTGTGTGTGTGTGTGAGAGAGAGAGAGAGAGAGAGAGAGAGAGAGAGAGAGAGAGAGAGAGAGAGATGTGTGATGTGTATATGTGTCTGTGTGATGTATGTGTGTGTCTGTGTGATGTATGTGGAGGGGGAGCATACATATGGAAATCAGAGGACAACCTTTCACCTTTTGGGGGGGTTCCACAGTCTTTAGTGGTAACTGTCTCTTCTTGTTTCACACTAGAATATTTGGAGTGGGGTCAGGCCCTCAGAGTCTTTGGCGTTACCCAGGACATAGATGCTAATGTGCAGTTCTAGTTGAGAACCACTGGTCTCTAGGCATGTGGTGAAACGGCAATAACTAAAGCCACACAGCTTGATGATATAGGGTGCTCCTAGGCTCTTTCTTTGCCTAGGAGGTTCCTGCTGGGGAGCTCCCTCTGTGACTGCCTCTGACACTTCACTGCAGTTCTCTTAGTGTTTTAACCAGGGGTCATCCAAACAGTAAACAATTCCTATGCGTGAGCAAGTGAGTCTATAATACAGTGCTGTGATCTTCTTAAAGTCAATTTGAGGCCCTTTCCCTAGTAAGTGTGGACAACCTGTGGCCATAGATCACGTGCATTTTGCATAACCTTGAATGCACACAACACAAAATTGTAAACCGACTTAAAACATAAGACTCACGTGTGTTTTTGTTTCTGCTTTTCAATTTTATCACTTGATTACAGTGTTCTCTGGTATGTGTTTTATAGATGACAACATCTGTTGCAAGGAGTCTGGTCTGCTGGAGAGCCAGGACTTATTTTCTGTTTTGGCTAAAGCTAGTTCTTCAATGCCTGCACACAGTAATATATATATATATATATATATATCTGACTTCCCATAAACATCGGTTAATCTTGGTTATTTTCAACTTGGTTATTCATTCAGTGCTTTTCTAGTTAGGATTATTTCATTCTCAACTTCTTTCTCCTTTGAAATCCAAGCTTGTCCTAAACTTATATTTTCTGAAAGGGAAAGGGAAAGAAAATTTATTTTAATGCAACTAGGAAAGATGTCACAGTGTATGTAAGTTTCAGATAAATGTGATTCGCAGTGTCAGAATTGACCTTTAGAGGGAAGAAAAATTCTTTTTTGGCAGGTGAGGGTAGCTTGAGTTACAAGGAAAGAAGAAGAACAAATGGGAACAGATCTGCATTAATAAATATTCAGATAGTGCCCGCTCCATGTCAGTGTTCCTAGGCGGTGTTGGTACACATGGTGTTGGGTGACGGGATTATGTACCCTCTCTCTTTTCATTTTAATTGCCTGCCTGAAAAGATCCCGACAGCCTCAAAGGTTGCTGCTCATCGCATTGTTGATAACTCAGGAACAATGTGCGTGTGCAATTTGTTTCATTATTGCCCACTAATAACCAATACTGGAAAAGGCTTGAGCAATCAAAGCAGCCATAATTTGACATAATGGTTCTCTCTTCTTTCTCCCATTCCTTAACCATCCCACTGCAGAGTTAGCCACATCCCATGTGGCAGTGTGGGTGTTACTTTACTGTGGCTTTGTTGTTGTTCTGTAAGTTTAGTATAATAAAATCTAATGTAATTTTTTTAGTCCAGGAAAAACTTTGAGTTAGCATGTCTGGTTGTTTAGAGTATTGGTTTTATTGTTTGTTTGCATGAAGATTTGGTTTGGCTTTATTTCCTGCCATTGAGTAGCAGTATCTGAATGGAAGAGAGTTTCTTTCTCTCGGTTTCAGAAGGACTGGAGGTGGTTAGTTCAGGAGAAAGATGGGGCTTCACTTGCTCAGTCACACACACTCCTGCCTTGCTCTGCCTAGGATGACTTCCATTTATAAGATTATCTCACGTTAAATCGATTCGGGAGTGGCAGTCATTCGTCCAGTCACCCTGGAGGAAAACTGCTCCAAAGAAAGGTACATACCTTTCAGGAGACTTCCTCAAAGTGCTGTAGCTTACTAACCAGAATGTAGACTTGATGTTTCAAGGAATGCAGGGAAATGTAGTCCTTTTACCAAGCAGCCATGTTCCAGAGCATCATGATGTAAAAATGAATGAAATGCCTGTTAACAGCTTCTTGCAGCCCATGATAACTTTCATTTGCATGATAACTTTTAAATTTTTCTGTGAATCATTATGCTGCTGACTATCAAAGAGAGATAATTCACAATTGTGCAAGTCTTAATTTCAAAATACTTCATGAGCAGCATGGCTCCATCCCACACTAGAGATTTACTCCTCATTTCTACTCTAGGATGAAAGTGCTGTTCTTAGCAATATTTTGGAGATTAAAAAAAAAAAAGACCCCTAAGACGTACACAGCTAACACTGAGCACAGGCAGTTGGTTATGAAGAGTGGCACATTGTCTTACCACCAAGAAGTAAGAACTGGGCTGGAGAGATGGCTCAGCTGTTAAAGGCTAGGCTCACAATCAGAAATATAATTAAGTAAAAACTAAGATTGAAACAAGAATGTAATTCCCTTAGTAAGCCTTGGAGACTCATATACGAGGTATACTAACCACTGAATTAGGGACCCCGGTTTGACTCACCCCACCCCACCCCATCCTTTTATGCTCAGTTGTGAAATGTACCAGTCACTTGAGTTCAAATGCAGTGTGCCCCAGGGCCTTTCCTTATCCCTGCTGAGCTGAGGCTGGCTGGGTTTCCTAATGGCATCTTCAATCAGTGCTTGTTACTAGGTGTCACTCTTTTGAGGGCATGCAGTGGCTCTGCTGCCTTTTGGAATGTGTGGTGGTCTGATGAGAGTCTTGCACTCCCTGTTCCTGTATGTATCCAGAGCCCTTTATCCCCTAATGTATCAGGAGCCCTTTATCCCCATCTCCTTCTCTGAGGCTCCAACTTTTCAGTTCTGCACAGCATCTTTCACACACGAGAAGCAGACCTCACTTGGAATATCAAATGTTTTCCCCAGTTTGGGGTTCTTCATCATTGATAATAAGACTCTCACTCCACATAAGAAAAATCTTTTATTTCACCAAATCTTGTCTTTTTTATCAATTCTCCGCCCCCACCTTCCCTACCACTGTTCACTATTTTCTAACACATGGATCATCTTAGCTTTTTTCCCGCAGTGGCTCTGCTTCATGTGTGAAATTAAGGCTGATTCTCAGAGAGCCTTTCAGCCCTTCCATGAGGAAGCTCTGCTGCATGCCATGCCCTTTTCCCACAGACACTCCAGACCTCTTTCACAGGCCAGTTTCTTTCTCCTTCTGCTCACCTGCTCAAGCCATTTTCTAGTCAGACTCTCAGAAACTTTATTTTAAAAACTTGCCCTGAGCCTCACAAAGAATCATGGCACATTTCTGAAGCAGTTAGTATACTTGCTGGTTTATATAGAAGTATTGGGGGCTTATTGTAGTGTGTGTTTGTGTGTGTGTATATGTGTGTGTGTGTGTGTGTGTGTGTGTGTGTGTACACCAACTTTACATAAGTAGATGATGTGCACAAGCCTGTGGAGGCCTGTGGTCAGCCTTGGGCATCAGCCACCTCCTTTGAGATAAGCCTGTCATTGTCCTGGAACTCACCAGTTAGACTGGTTGACAAGTGAGCCCCCAGATTCTTCCTACATCTACTACCCCTAGGATTTTTATGTGGGTGCTGGGTATTTAACTCAAGTCTCAAGCTTGCAGGGCAAGCACTTTACCAACCGAGCTATCTTCCCAGCCTTGGACTATTGTTAGCTGGACTATTGTTAACTGGACTATTGTTAACTGGCTGTTGCAGTCATCTTTCTGGCTCAGTTGTGAACTACTGACTTAGAATTTCCTCTCAGCAAGGAGCACATGACAAGTATTCAGGATGTCTTTCAGGAAATGAATTCAATTTCTTTGATTCCACAAAGAAAACCAGGGCTCCTAAAATCCAGGTCCCAACCACCTTTGTGTCACTGCCCAGGCTTCTAGCCTCTCAGGTTAGACCGTTAGAAAACCCAAAGTTACCTGCGTGCAGTGGCTCTATTCTTCATAGCCATAACATGGGTCTCTGGCAAGATTTCTCAGCGTAGCACTGACATTTGAGGTCAGGTGGGTTTTGTTGTGAGGTTATCCAATTATGTGCACTGTAGGATATCAAGTGGGATCCACTAGTACATACCCTTCAGCATCTCTGGACATTGCTGTCTCAGAGGATTGCCCACAGTTCAGAACTACCCTCTCAAGTATCTCTATTTTAAAAATCTATAAGTAATGAGTGTTGTCTGGTCAACCCTACTGCCCTTTTATAGTGCCCACAGATTTCCCCCAGTGCATGCTGCCTTGAACTTAGAGCCACACTAGCTTCCCACCCTCACCTGTGAATGACTCACCATCAGCTCCCTCTCATGTTTTGTCTCCTTTTGAACATGTGCTCTTGCTCTCGTCTGTCTGTGCAGGAACACAGAAGCTTACACTAGGTCGGTGCTGGCCCATATGACCTAGAGCTCCCTGGGCTGATGCTTATTTCTGAATCCCGAGAAATTTCCTTCTCACCCTGGTTGTTCATTCAGTTATTGAGCCTCCGTCATGGTGGACACTAACGATCTAAGCCTTTGGCTTAGATTTGACTTCTAAGACTAAGTTTCCTAGCTAGTTACTATCTTAGTGGGTGACCATAGGACTCTGAAGGATTAAGGAAGAATTAGGAAGCAGAACAGCAGAACTTCAGCCCTTTGGCCATGCTGCTTACAGGCTATGCTGCAGCTCCAGTTTTTATGCATAAGTCAGCTTCCTGAGCATTTTCTAGAGAGTTCCTGGTTCAGTCATGTTTAGTCATAGACTGGTGGCAAGAAAACTCAGGCTCCACATGTGGACATGAATGCTTTTTACTAGATGCTGTTATTGTGTTGCACAGATTCCCTGACTTTTAGATATTTAGCTCATAAAGTTTACAGCAACACTTAGCTGCATCTGGATTTCACAGTGTATTGGGGAAGGCAAAAGTCTCAAGTATAATTTGCACTAACTTTCCTGTAATGGAAATTATGGCCTGGGAAAAGTTTCAAATGGCATGTCCATAAACTAAGGAAAAGTTGATCCATTCAAAGGCTGGTTACATACACTCATACGGTTTTTTAAAGTTCAGTGCCAACAAGAAATATTTATTTCAGCATCTGAAGTAAACCAGCAATGAATTTTAAAAGTCAGTCTTTGTATAAATTGTTGGTTCAACAAATTTAGTCTTTAAAAATAGAGTAAAAGTTGCGGTTCTATGGTGATATGCAAGAAATTCATCAGTATGGCTATAGGAACTGGCCTTTTCAGGCTCCCTCTCCTCAGCTGCCCAAGGAACTAACTGGGGGCGTCTCCCTGGAAACCTGGGAACCCCTCTAGGGTCAAGTCTCTTGACAACCCTCAGGTAGCTCCTTAAATTAAGATATA
Organism: Arvicola amphibius; assembly: GCF_903992535.2. Taxonomy (NCBI): domain Eukaryota; kingdom Metazoa; phylum Chordata; class Mammalia; order Rodentia; family Cricetidae; genus Arvicola; species Arvicola amphibius. Next base: position 139,373,174 of record NC_052048.2, read on the forward strand.
TGCTTCCCTGCTCTCATATCCACCCTTCCTATATCCCAAGCACCCCATTCCTCCGAGCTCCCCCCGCTCTCCCCTTCACACTTTTCTCTCCCTATCTTCCCTTGGCCCAGTCTTGCCCAACCCTCAAGTTCCCAATTTTGCCTGGCGATCGTGTGGAGTTGGGAGGACCTTGGTCTTAGCATAGAGTGGGGAACCCTGATGGCTCCTTGGCCTTGAGAGGGAGGGAGGAGAGGTATGGGTGGAGGGGAGGGGAGGGAAGGGGGAGAAGGAGGGGAGGGAAGGGGGAGGAGGAGGGGAGGGAGGGGGGAGGAGGAGGGAAGGAGATGGAAATTTTTAAATATAAAAAAAATAAACCATGAGAAAAAAAAATAGAGTAAAAGTTGCAACAAAAATGTACTGGGCTTATAAGACAGCTATAAAGTCTTTGTGGAGTCCAGTGTTACAGCTGGGTGTGAGCAGCAAACTGACTTCACCTGCTGGTGATCCAAACACCGGCGCATACCTCAGAACGTGGGACCTCTGCTTCTAGCCCTGATCGTTCCAGCTTCATTTAAGGAAGCTTGTCTCAGAGGCTTGCATGCTTCCATGGCTTGTGGTTCCCACATACCTACCCCTTTCTTCTTTCCTGGCTCTCTCTCTTCCCACCCTTTTCTTGTGTTTGTGTTGGTGGCTTTTGCTTGGTCGAGACTCTGCTTGCAGTGCTTAGTCATCATTCCCTGAGTGCCACTGGCATGACCTTGGCACCTCAGTGGTGAAGTGCTGGCAGAAGCCTGTGGGTGGAGGCACAGGTGGAGCTTGTTGGCTAGGGATGTAACTGTAGGCTGATTATTTAATTAGGGAATCAGCAGATGTCAACATATGGGCTCTCTTTTCTCTACACCTGCTTAATGGAATCAGAAAAAAGAGTCCTGACTGGCTGCCAGGGCTCTGATACTGTTTCTAGCCTTGCTCTCTCCTTTACTCTGTCCCTCCATCCATAGGCACTTAGTGACTTGTTTAGTTTGTCTTCATAACTGCTTAAAGAGTTCTCTGTTTTAAGCTCTGAGCTTTCTCCATGCTATAGCTGGCATCTTTGAGTGCAGGGTTTCTCAAGGCTTCAGCAAGGTACAGCTTCTGGCTCTTGTGTCCCCACTATAGGCTCTGGAGATTGTAACTTTATCCAGGTCTCTTTATGTTCTCATATTCTTTTTTATGTCCCCAAACACTGTTTGAAATAGCGTGTCTCCTGCCTCTGTCTTCTGTTTACTTCCCTTGGTGGTTTTTTCCTACCCACTACCACATTTTCTTGGGGCCCTGAGTGGTAAAGGAAACAACTATGCTTGTTTTACCCAAATTCTTCAATATTCCCATCGTGGAATTAATCAGCTGCCTGCCCCTGCGTGTATTTGTTGGGCACTGGAGAGCAAAGTGCTGCCAATGGGAAGAGTTGAGGTAAACAAGGTGTTCCCTGTGGTGCTCGCAGGAGAAGAGGGGGGTTTGACAGGCCCTACCCAGAATGCTGGGGGAGAGTATGTTGAACTGACGTCTGTCTTTGCAAGTTTAACAGCTGAGGGGAAGGATGGAAGCTGGCTACATCCATTAATTAGTATCAGAATCACTGAAAGATTCAAAAAACAGTGAGGGTTCTGGGCCTACTTTTCAAAATCACTTATCTGGCTGGGTAGGCACTGGACTCTCTGCAACTCTACTGTTGCAGCCCGCAGCCCTCCCACCTCCATCCTTTAGCCCCTGCCTGTCACCCCCACACACACATAGTTGTGATGCACTTAAGCAGGAAGTGGTGTTTGGAAACTGTAGAACATGAAGACAATCTCCCTCCAGACCAGAAGCACTTCCCTTGTTCACAGTGACTCCCAAACCTACAGACTGCCAGGGAGGTTTGCTTAGTTTTGCTTGAGAGGCAGCAGAGCTGTTTTCTGACTTTATTAAATTATAAGTAATTTTAGGTATAAAGTCCCAGCAAGGCACAGTAACTAAAGTCATAGCCAAAGCCATGAGATAATTACTGAGTGCTGGTTGACCCACCAAATAATACCAGTGGAGTTTTTGTTTTGTTTTGTTCTTTGTGGGCTTGAAGATGGCACTAGGAATGATTATTTATTAAAAATACCACACAATAAAAACAAACAGAAAGACAGTGTGCAAGTACACACCTGTAATCCCAGCACTCAACTCTGGAAGTGGAAGCAGGAGTTCAAGGTCATCCACTGCCAAGTAACAAGTTGACTCCAGCCTGGACCACATGAAACTTCCCTCAAAAAAAAAAAAAAAAATGGAAGGAAGGAAGAAAAAAGAGAATGAGAAAAGTTAAAGTCACGAGCATTGGTTGTCACTGGTTCCCAATGATAGAAACAATAACAGATGAACAGGGGCTTCAGGGCCAGAGCAAGGTGGCCTTGACTCCTCTATCATACACATCATATTTCTTATTCTTATTGACAGGAGATGAAGTGTTCCTTCCCAGCCTCAACCATCACCTTATATTGTTTTAATTTTCGTATTTATTTATATTTTTATTTGATCTTATTTTGTTGGCTCCTGTTGTTTGAAAAAGAGTTGGAGCTAGTGTTGTGACAATGAGGACTGGGTCATTCAGTTCAGTCCATGACCTTAATGATCACAACCAGGAAAGGCTTTCGCTCTGTGCCCCGGCCCTCACCATAGAGTAAATACCTCCCTGAGATGGTGACAGACACACCTGCTGTCAGCTGTTTACAGGCTGCTGTTTAGAAACTTAGCGGGACTGTCCCGGGGAAGAGACTGTCATAATCTGTGTCTTTTTCTGTTTGGTACTGCCCTGCCCCACTAGAAAGTGTAAGTCTCTCTTCCTGTCACTTGTCAGTCATATAGAAGTCGAAGAGTGCGGTTGTGTGTCATTGTACATTGGCCACATGGTACAGATTGCCGAATCGCCTGCTTGAGGAGCATCATGTGGATTAGAAAATTCAAATATGGACGAGGAGCAGAAGGAGGGAGAACATGAGAAAGAAAGTCAGGACCGTGAGGGAACCTTCATCTGGCGATAGATGGAGATAGAGACAGAGCCACACATTGGTGCACCGGACTGAGCTCCCAAGGTCCAAATGAGGAGCAGAAGGAGGGAAAACATGAGCAAGGAAGTCTGGACTGTGAGGAGTGCTCCCATCCACTGAGATGGTGGGGCTGATCTATTCGGAGCTTACCAAGCCCAGCTGGACTGGGACTGAAAAAGCATGGGATAAAACCGGACTCCCTGAACATGGCAGACAGTGAGGGCTACTGAGAAGCCAAGGACAATGGCCCTGGGTTTTGATCCTACTACGCATACTGGCTTTGGGGGGGGGGGGCTGGCCTGTTTGGGTGCTTACCCTCCTGGACCTGGATGGAGAGGGGAGGAACTTGGACTTCCCACAGGGCAGGGAACCCTTACTGCTCTCTGGACAGGAAAGGGAGGGGGAGTGGAGGGGGGAGGGGGGTAAATGTGAGGCGGGGAGGAGGCGGAAATTTTTTAAAAAAATAAAAAAAAGAAAATTCAAATGTGTTGTCTACAGACCCCTTTAAAGTGAATTATATCTCTGAGAAGCTGCAGCAGCATTCCCATTCTCATTTTATTGGCACTATGAGCAAATAAGCCAGGGAAGTGCTTCGGAGATGCTGTGATACGGCCATTCCGCCTCTTCCTAGATTACTTACTGTAGCGGCTTACTATGTGCAAAACCATCTCTGCATGGCACAGCGCACAGGATAAGCAAGTGTTTCTTTTTATTTGTACTATCTAGTGGTACCAGGTGATGGTGTTCCCTTGCCTCCATCACCTGTGGAGGAGATGCTGCCATCCTGGCAGAGCTAGGGAGGCATCCTACATGTCAGTGCCACTCTGCCTCTGGAGTCTTTTCCTTGTAGGGCGTTGAGCATGGCAAAGTTATGTTGCTGTCAGAGAGGGAGAAATGATGAAAGCAGCTATTATACTTTTACTGAATGCGACGTGCTCACCAGCATAATTAATATCCATAAAATAGCAAGTCATGCTCACCACAGAGCAGCCAGCAAGCAAGTTACAGGACCCATGCTTATTTGGGACCAGCAGTTGACGGGGTCTCTCCAAGGAGCCTTGCTTTAGTCTCCCCTGACTTGCACCAAGTACATCGTTTCATTCACAAAACTTTGGTGAATGTTTGTTCTAATTAAGGTTGTCTTGAAGAATCATTTAATCTAAAAAGAAGGTTGAGGCCTGGGGGTATTTGTCCAGAATGTGCGTTCTAGAGAAAGGGGCAGGGGTGCTTTATTCCTAAGGAGCTTCCAGTGGTTGTTTTGTTTCAGAGAAGGTGACATTTGGAAGTTTCCAGAAGTCTGCCTCCAATTTATAACTTAAGGCAATGCAAGCATAAGTCAAACATAGGTTATAGAATATTTTGAAGCAAAATAATATAGAATTTCAGAATCTTGCCTTGCAAACAGTGTTGAACATGCTCCATGCTCTGTCAGACAAGATTGTCATGCATTTTCTGTAGCAACATTTCAGATAAACATCAGAGAGCTGTAGCATGCTGTAGAAGATACTTGACCCCTTCTTCAGGGTGATAATGGACCCTTCCTGTGTTGCTATGGCAAAACAGTAGAGAGGCTCAATTTATTGGGAAAAGAGCTTTGTTGTGACTAGAACTTTGTTGTTCTAGAACTTCAGCCTGTGGTTGACAGGTCACATGCTTTTAGGCCTGTTACAGCAGAACCACATACTGGAAACAAGTAGCTGATTGGGATGTGCTGTCCTCATCCAGCCTGGGAAGCTAGGCAAGGAGGACAGGTTCTCATCATCCCCAGTGACCTGACTTCCTTCCACTAGACCCCACCTTTAAAAGATTTCAGCACCTTCTAACTGTACCACAGACTAAAGACACACCTTCAACACACAAGCCTTTAGGGAAACCTCAAGATCCAAGTTACTTCAAGCTTGAAGTAGAAAAGTATAATATAAATGTATATACCTACACATGCATGTGTGTGTGTCTGTGCGCACGCACACAGACACACAAACACACACACACACACACACACACAGAGAGAGAGAGAGAGAGAGAGAGAGAGAGAGAGAGAGACTAATAAAAGAGAAGAAATTAAAATCAGGATAACTTGGGAAAGCAACATTTAGAATAATTCCAGAAAGGAACAACAGTGTAATAGCAGAGGCATGACTAGAAGATGGTGTGTAGAAAGACTGTTTGATCGGAAGCCAGGTACAAGAGCAAAGAGAAGATGAAAGATGGCTCTTTACCCACTGATACACAAATTGTAAGCTCATTTACTTCAAAATAACTCTGTGTGACCATATATCACAAAAGAGCAGCTTTTCCATCCATCCGTAGGACCAAGTTCAAATTGTTTGGTGGGGACTTGAGAAACCGTCCACTGGGTTTTTGTTTTTGCTTGTTTTTCTAACTTCCTTTCTTGCTTTCACAATTTCTGTCTCCAGCCTCATCTACTTTGGCACGTTAGTCACCATCTGCACCCACGGCCTGTCTAGCATGCCAATGGCTGTGTATGTAGACAAGACATTTTCCCCTCTGAAGTATGGTTCTGGAGACTCTCCTCCAGCAAGCACATTCTGCACAGAAAAGTAAAGATGTGTTGAGATTCCAGCAGATTTGGATAAGTGTTAAGGGTTGTGTTTGAAAACTATTTCCCCCTCATGCCTTTAATCCCAGTACTTGGGAGGCAGAGGCAAGTGGCTCTCTGAGTTCAAGTCCAGCCTGGTCTATAGAGTAGTTCCAGGATGGCAAGGGTTACACATAGAAACCCTGTCTCAAAAAATTACTAAACAGAGGAGAAGGAAGAAGAAAGAGGAGGAGAAATTTTAAAAGGAAAAGGAAAATCATATCCCTTGAGAATGCCTTCCTTGTATCTCGACAGCCACTGAGTTTATCCCTAAACCAGCGATCAGACCGCAGCCTCAGCTGCGGTTAAAGTAACTGGGGCTAAGAAGGGGAGGAAATGTGAATTACTGATCTGTTCTCATCTGCTCTGCCAAAACCCTGAGACTGGGCTTGATGGAGCCTTTCAGAGACTCTTTGTCTCTTGTTCCTAATTCAGCTTTCAAGGGTTTACAGTGGCAGAGACCCAAGGAAGGAAGATTTCTGAATAGAGTTAGTTCCCTGGAATTCTTGGCACAGGAAAAATGATAGAACGTGAATATGAGATTCTTAACTTGGACGTAATGAATGAGGCTGCTGGCTCTGCTGCCCAGGTGTATAGTCTGAGAGTCAAAAGCAGTGTTAATCTGATTATTTTGCCACCCCTCTTCTCCCTCTGCCATCACCTGTTAGGGCACATTGGAGTTGTGTATTTCAGGCCACGATATGCAGTAAACACTTTGTTGCAAAGGTACTTGAAACAATGTCTGACATCAGAGCAGTTACTGCCACCTGCAGCTGAGACTTCTGATCATGGGATGGTGTGGACGAGGTTTTAATGAAAAGAAATTAGTGTGAAATGCTTTAACCTTTCTTCATGAAAGTAATACACAGTGACTCCCCTGCCCTATATATTGTTATACGATCATTTCTTTTGCATATATTTAAGAAATGCTTTCTCCGCATGTGAAACCTGAGACTATGCTTCTGGTGTGAGGACTGCACTCATTACCGGTCTATACTGGAGACGCAGCATTGGGAGGTGTTGCTGTGGTGTGACATGCTGCCTCTTTGAGGGGAGAACCCCGGTGAATGTGCTGTTTGTTGACTCTGAAGCACTAAGAGAATTTTTATTTAAGTCTAGAAAAGCTATAGTCAATTCGTTATACATTCACAAAGGAAAAGAGCTCTCCAGAATATGAATCTGGACTCAGAAGTGTTCAGTGAGCAAGAACAATACTCCATAGATTTTCAAATTGATGGAGCTTTTCAATGTAAACTAATTTGTTCCAGTATTGAAGTGAGCATAATTAACAGAGACTTGCTTTCTTAGGCCTATTAACCACGGAAACCATGCCAGCATTGTAACTGTATGCAGTGAAAACCAGTATTTATGAGGGGGTTGTGCAAGAGCTTGTGTGACAGATGGGCGTTTTATCACTGTTGATGTTTGGAATTTCTTGAAAAGCAATGTAATATCTTGTTTTTATGAATGAGTGAACAAATCATTATGCTTTGTGAACTGAGTTTTCCTATTCTAAATTAATCTTTTTCTCTCTTTAACCTCTGTTACTTTATGTTAGGGATCCTCATATATTCTGATGTAAAAAAAATCCTAAAATATCGTAATTGTGTTTTATTGCAGATACAGATCCACGTGTTTTAGAGAAGCAAGAATTGCAGCAGCCGACCTATGTTGCCCTCAGTTACATTAATAGGTAAGCCATTCCAGAGGACAGCTGCTGTGTACTGCTGCCTTGCTTGTTAGATATCTTTTCACCAGTAAATGCTTGCAGTTTAAAAATGTGCAGATTAGATCATTTAAAGCAACCTCTACGTGGAGACTTCTTGTTTTTCTATTGAGGGATATAGATTGTAGCCCACTGTGCATATGTCTGATTTACAAGCTCATTTTGGAAGCATTTTGTATGCAGGGTTAGAACATGCTCTTTTGACTTCATGGGGCAGTGTGAGAGATTAGTGGATTTATGTTTGAGTGAACCTTTTAAATCTTGGGGTGAAAGGGTACTTTTTTATGAATTCAAAACATAGCTAGAATATCAGAATATATTTAATATATTTAATTTCAGAAAGTCATTTTGTAGCAGCTCATCTTTTTAGTAGAAACACTGTCAGCAGCTGCCCCCATATGTATAGAGCAACATGAGTTTTCACTTAAATTGATTCAGAGCCTAACTTTAGAGAACTGTTTTGTGCTTAAATATCAAACCTAAAAGAAGACTTAGTGTTTTGGCCAACTCAAATAATTAAGGAGACAGTAATTTGAGGGCAAGAACTCAGAGTCACCTTTGGGTTAAGAAAATATACACTCTCAAAGCAAAGTGGAGAGAGTAAGAGCGAAATTAGTTTTTAATGAGAATGAGAACTCTCTGCCCATAATTCAGTGGATGTGTTTCTACTAGCTGTCCCTTTCCCATAAGGCAAAGATCTTTTTCATTCTCTTGGTGCCAGAGTATGGACTATGATCTGGAGAGGAAATCTGCCAGTGAATTCTCTGTACTCTTCACGCCGGTGTCATTTTAGGGAAGGTAGTTGATTCTTGCCCAGCCATAGCTGTGATTTAGTCACCTGTGCTCAGCTTCAGGTACTTTATTAGTGAAAGCCTCTAAACGCATATCGTTTTCAGATTTCCTGTTCGTCGGGCTTTCCAAGGAGAAGCATAAGATGTCTCTAGTCTTTTATCAGCCATATTTTTGACATATGTTGTTAGAATACTTTAATAATTGTATCAGATTAAATAAAGGTATGAGTTTTTCACAGATCCTGTGCTATTTCCAGTACTTAGTAAGAGAGCTGAAAATCTTTAGTTATGTTCATAGAACTGTACTGATGGTGATAGATCTAGTCTAAAGGAGCAGACATTTCTAGTAGGCTAGCAAGCTTACTGGTGACCTTTCTATGAAGAAAGTATGTGTAAGCTTGCAGGTTATCAATGGTGAACAAAAGACTCTTGTGGGGGACGCATTGTGTTGAGGACTTAGTGCTCCTCAAGTGGTAGACACTCTGAACATTCGTTTGTTGGGAGTAAGTAAAAACCTACTGGAGGAACAAAAAGGAGGTTCAAACATTTGAGAGCTGCAAAGCTGGCCATAATGCAAAGAAGAGCAACTTAAGTCTTGGGGCCTTAAGGAGAAAAGAAAAGCATAGTGCAACGTCTAGACAGAGCCACTGCTGATGGAGAAAGAGAGTTCTAAGGTTGGAGAAATGCCGGCTCGGCAGCAGTATCCTGACTGTGATGGAAAAGCACACTTCTCTGTTTCTTTGTTTTTGTTGTTTTGTTTCTTGGTTTTATTTTGCTTGTTTGGCTTTGTTTTGTTTTGAAACAGGATCTTGTTATGCTGCCCCTAGAACTGGAAATCCAAATCAAACTGACCTTGAACTCGAAGCAGGCTTTCTTTTATAAATGATAAAGGTGAAGGTTACAGAGATGGCCCAATCAATAAATGGCTGCCTTGCAAACACAAGGACTTGAGTTCAATCCCTAGAACTCCTTTAAAGAAGCGAGCGTGATCAGGCAGACTCAGTCCCAGCCTTAGGTCCCAGTGGAAACGGGCTTGCTAGTTCACACTCACAGTCCTAACACTTAGATCCCAGTGGAAACGGGCTTGCTAGTTCACACTCACAGTCCTAACACTTAGATCCCAGTGGAAACGGGCTTGCTAGTTCACACTCATGGTCCCAGCACCATGTATCCCAGTGGAACAAGGAGAATGTCTGGCCCTCATTTCACTGATCCAGACCAGTGAGAGCCTGTCTCCACAAACAAGGTGAATGGCTCCTGTAAAACAGCACTTAAAGCTGAACTCTGACCTACACACAAACATACACACACACACACCAACGAGAACACACATACAGATAAGTTAATTAGTTACTAATTAATGCTGATCAAATAAGAAGTTCCTTTTTCCTTAGATCTCAAAGGAAAATGAATACTGGTTCTAGTGAAGGTGGAGAGACAGAGGATAGCATTTCCCCGTTTGGAGGAGAGACAGAGGATAGTATTTCCCCTTTCAGATATTAGTTGACTCAATCCTGACCTTTGGCCTCCTCAGATTTGAAGATGGAACTTTCTTTTGCAATAGCACTGACCAGTCACTCAGCAGAGAGTTAGGATTCTTAGCATGGAGCTTCCCTTCTGTACTGTTTTACAGAGAAGAAGCAATTATATAAAAACCTATTCTTTGTTTAACCTATTTTAAATTGTTCTACTCTTTTAACATAATACGGTAAGCACAATAGACCTTTAAAGGTAGAAGGAAAAGTCCTTATTTACCTTGAAAGTGGTTCCAGCTAATGAACTGCTTCATAGGAACTACCTAGCTTTGGGATTTTGCCTTTAACCTACTGCAATACTATGTGTCACGTAGGCCTTGGGAAACCTTCCTGAACACACATGAGAAAACGAGAAAGAAAAAGATAAATAAGAGCTAGAAATAGCGACAAGCAAGCAGGTAAAAGTGCTTGCTACTAAGCCTGGTGACCTGAATTCAATCCCCAGAACCCAGATAGTAGAGGAAGAGAACTGACTCTCCAGGTTGTCCTCTGATCTCCACACATGCAACATGGCACACACACACACACACACACACACACAGAGAGAGAGAGAGAGAGAGAGAGAGAGAGAGAGAGAGAGAGAGAGAGACAGAGACAGAGAGACAGAGAGAGAGGAATGAATGAATAAGAAAGTAAATAAATGTAATTTTTAAAAGTCAGATGATAGTACCACTGGGGGATTTGTACCAAACCTGAGTAGTGGGTTCCAGAATCAAACCATTGTGCAGTCAGATTTATTGGGATATCAGAGACAAAAAAAAGGAAGAAAAGAGGAAAATATTGAAGAATAATGTTGCAAACACAATAGGACACCTAATCAGAGAGGTCAAAGACATAAACTAATATAGAACAGTCAACACATCCAGTCTAAGCACATGTCAGTAACTTGCTCAGAGAGAACAGTGGAGACTGTAGAAGCTAAAACCTCTAAGTGAGGCGTCCGTGAATTTCTTTGCAAGGCGCTGCTGCATCACAGTCAGGGCTGGTCGTGTAAGGTGTGAACCCCAGCATAGCAGCTGTCAGCTATAGTGGGGATGGACACCTTGGCTCTGTAGCCAATAGGAAAGGGCAGACAGAGAGACCAGGGGCAACCATCTTCCACCATTATTCACCCAAGAGGTTGAGATGGATGAACTGCTAAGGAAAACAGAGGAGCGTCCACCAAAGCTTGCTGAAAAGCATGTGCTGCTCTTGGATGTTTCTTCAGGCTATTGTCTGAGCAGTTCAGGTAACACCTTAAGGAGACAGGTAACTTTTGGGCTTTATTGAGACCGGGCCTCACTATGTAGCCTTTGGCTGTCCTGGAACTTACTGTGTAGACCAGCCTGGCCTTGAACTCACAGAGATCTGCCTGCCTCTACCTCTGAAGTGCTGGGATTAAAGGTGTGCATCACCACTCCTGACTACAAGGTAACTTTTTAATTGCTTGTGACTCTACAGAAATAGGTGTTGAAGATAGCATTAGAGATATAATAGCATACATGGCCAAGGTTAATAATTATTCTGTGTTCTCTCAAATCTTAATAATATTTTTATTAAGATAACATAAATTGAAATTTCCAAATCCATTTAATTTTCAAATACATACAGCATTTGGTATAAGATGCAAAGTCTCATTATGCCAGACTGAGAATTAGTGCTATCTTGTGCTCCATTCTCATCGTTTGTTGCAGAATGAAAGTCTAACATCTATCTGTATTACAGCTCCGGTTCTCTTGGTAACACTCCCCTGCACTGCTTGCTGCAGTGAGCTTTCAATTTGACCTCTAAAAATGATTTTAATTTGTTTTAATGTTCACTCTGAAGGTTGAATCACAGTTTTTCCTAGGACATTAATTTCAGGAGTGCTTTAAGAGCCCTCCCACATGGCCGTTTACTCACAGGAGGACAATCTGGACTTTAATGTTGGGGAGCTTGAGTTAAGTGAAATAGATTTCTAAGCTGGATGTGATGTTGCACACCTGTGACCCCAGCAATTGGGAAGCTGAGGCAGGAGGATAACAAGTTCAAGGCCAGATGACTACAAATCATTCCCTATCTCAGTTTGAAGTTTTCTGCACAGCAGGGTGCATTATTTCCTCTTCCTCTGTGCTTGATATCCATGTTCAAGCTCTAAATGGAATGATATCATTCTGATGTGGTTCTTGAATACTTTTTGCCTGAGGCGCCTAATGGGACTCATGTTCTGAAAATATCATTTGAGGTTGCTAAACTGTTTATCACTTCCACCCCCCTCCTCGGCTTCCCCAAGGAATGAGGTTTTATACAGAATAGCTTTCTGTTCTTCTTTGTAATTCAAAATGCACAACTTCCTTCCCCCCCCCATGATCAGCTAGAGAAAAGGAAGACAAAATTATGCCCAAACATGCTCCCTCAGTTGCCTTCTAATTTTTGTGCTTGAGAATAACCTGTGTTTTCCTCATGAGGTGTCTTTTCCCTTCCTCTCATCTAGACATGATGCAGAGGCAGGCTGCCTATCTCCGAGTTCTGTTTGCTGTTCATGAGCCATGTGGCAGATGGCTCACCCCTGCCTGTTTCCCTCATCCCAAGCAATTCCTTCATTGATGATGATTAATTTGCATGAAACAAATATCGCACCCATGACATAGTGATGCTGTGTGAACAAAGACCTTGTCCTTTCTCTGATCAAGGCAGTAATGAAAGAGATGGTAGCAGAGAGAGTATGGCTTTGGAGGAGGCCAGAATAATTTACTCGATGAAATAAACATCATGAATCCAGGAGCATTTTCAATTCCCACCCTCCAGGACAATGGTGACCCTCAGTGAGTTTTACTGAAGAATGTATACATTTTCTTGAGTAAGTGATTAAATTATTCTGAAAACTGTAAGAATTCTTCTGTAAAAACTGCCCATATTCATAGAAGAATCTTTGGGGGGAAATTTCAACTCAGCATTCTTCCAAATTACAACATAAAATGTACTAAGCAATGGCTATCACTAATTGTCTCACCAAAAGTAGCTAGAGAAATTATGTGATATAATGATTTTCAGGCTCTAGACCGTAGGTGGTTCAAAACTGACCCCTGAAAGAAGGGCAGCTCTAGGGGTCTTCACCACCACCTGACACTTAGGAAGGTATCCTTACTGTAGTGTGAAGGGTGAGGCCCGAGCAGAGCAGAGCCACTTCTCAGAGCTGAGAAGCTAAACATGAGAGCTGAGGTTAGAGCTGTGGCTGCTGTGACTCCCGGGTGGGCACATTTTTATATGTGTGCGTTTGTGTATGGCTGGGGAGAAGATGACTGGAAAGGGGGCTGCTACAGACGTTCTAGCAAACCGCATGAGGGTATGTGTTAGCTACTTTCCAACTGTTGCCATAGTACACCACCATGACCAGGGCAACTTACAGAAGAGAGTTCATTTGGGCTTACAGTCCAAAGGATAGAGCAGAGGCAAAAGGTGGCAGCCATGGCAGCTGGGACAAGAAGTTGAGGGCTCATCTCTTCACTGAAAACACAAAACAGAGAGAGACAGAGACAGGGAAGAGAGAAGAGAGGAAAGAGAGACAGGAGAGAAGTGGAAATGGCAGATGGCTTTGAAAACGTGTAGCCTGCCTCCAGTGACACACCTCCTCCAGCAAGGCCAGCCTTTCTAAACCTACCCAAAAAGCATCACCAGCAAGGGGCCAAGTATTCAAACATCTGGACCTATGTAGGATATTCTCATTTAAACCACCACAGGTCCTCCATGAGAACAGGCTGGGAATACACTGCACATGGTCAGGATGAGCAGGCCCTGTGAAGTGGGAATAGAAGAAAGACTTTGTTATATCCCATCCTGATCAGCATGGAAACATGCTGGTACTCTATAATCATGGTACTGATATCAGAAGGGTCTCAAATGAGAAATAAACACTTTGTTCTAGGAGCAATAGCGCTTGAAGTCAAGATGCCATAAGACTCTCAGAGGAGGCAGACCAAGCTAAATGGTCTTCGGATATAGTTGGGGTTCTACAAATTTGACCTAATCAAATATTGATTTGGTCAGTTCAGATTGATCAGCCTAGATTGAACTTGCTACTGAAGGAAAACCCAGCAGTCTTCATGGTGATGCTCAGTGCCACAGCATCTGGTGTGCACTAAGAAACCACTAGACGAACAGTTTTCCCTGAGATAAGGGAACAGACCTCAGTAGCGCACCATCTGGGAGGACTAAACGGTGCTTGAACGAAAGGACTTGAAAGCAACATCACCGCGTGCTCAAGGATTCGTAATAAAAACACACTGAATAAGACCTTGTTTTGAATAAAAATAAAAAGAGTCTGGAATCTTTGTTTTGATTTCTCCTTCTACTAGAATGTAAACTGTGTAATGAAAGCTTTCTCTCTTTCTTTGCCCCTTCTCACTCCAAAACCTCACCTAATCCTCCCACCTCTTGCTTTTGCTTTTTCAGTTGAACTAATTTTTGCCAAGTTATAATCAGTCATAGACTTGTAGAACACTCTATAATTAGCAAAGCTTGCACTAGCCTTCTCTTATTTATACAAACAAGACTGAAGCATTTGATTTTTAAATCTAAGAGCACAGATTTTTTCATCATAAACCCCCTGTTTATGGTCTTCTAAGAGCAGTCATGTTTATTGAGTACAAGCCATGTCTTCCCAGCTACCTCCTCTCTCTACAGATCCGAAGTCTCTGCTATGTGCCCAGCCCCAGACTGAAGTCTGTGGCCTGATGCATGCCATAAACATGTTACATGCTGTTAGGTCTCAAATGCCAGACATTGAGCTACCATTTTCTTAGCCCATGTTTTATGGACACCCACTGAAACAAAGCTAAGATGGCTGCTTGCCAAATTTTCTCTGTAATGTCTCTTTCCCAACCCTGCCTGTTCAGTGTGCTATGTAAGAAGCGCGCGTGTGTGTGTGTGTGTGTGTGTGTGTGTGTGTGTATATATTCTTGTAGGACCCTGGGAAGCTGAAAAGAGAGCCCCCTTTGGTGGTCTGGCTTGTTCCAACAAAATTTTGTTGTGTTGCTGGCAGAAAACACACTGTGGGAAAGGCGAGGCGGCAGAGCTTTGCAGGTGATAGACACGCCAGGCCTGGCCCTCTAGACCCCAGAGCTCTCAACAGATTGCTCACACATTTACCTTGCTTCCAGCTACTTTATTTTAATCTCTCTTGTGTTTACTCATCAGTATTTCTTACTAATCTTCACATCTTTGAGTCCAGTTCTAAGCTATGTAGCTTTTTTAAATTATTTTTAATATTTTTTTGAGATTGGATTTTTTTCAAAACAATTCACTGATGCTAAAAAAAAATCTAGAAACAATGATGGATTTTCTCTTGCTTTCCTTGCCAGTCCCAGGACTCTGTCCTAAACTATTTACCCCATTGATGTTCTCCCATGCTGCGCCTTCATGTGGCTTCCTTGGTGCTACATTGGTATCAGAATTCTAGCATCTCAGCCCTTCTTGCCTCTGTGTGCCTCCATAGTCAGGATGGCTACTGGGTAGCAGCTCTGAGCTTACTATCTAGATGCATTCCCTTGTCCCCATGAACTTGCCCCTCACTGTCTTCAATCCTTAGCCTCAGATAACACGCACCCGCATCTCTCTGCCCTGCAGCACATGGACCCCACTCCAGAGGAACACTCACCCCATGGTAAGCACAGGCTGTCCAGCCTCAGCTGTGCCTCCCGCATTGTCCCATATTCTTTTCCTTTCTATGGAAACTTACTCAGTTGAGCACAGCTCAGCTCCTAACATTTCCCAGTATGCTGGGATCTCCAGATGACTTCTCCGTCCTCTCACCAGCATAGGACCGCAGCTCACCAGCAGAGCAGAGAGAGGCCTTTCAGTGTTTGGTCTGGGGCCCTTTCGTCTCTAAATTGATCTGGATCTTTCACCCTTGCACTTTCATCCTCGTTTTCTTCAAAGCTGTCACCATGGCCAGCACACCACACCCATCTCTCTGAGGCTTCGGACCCCTTCTTCTTGGCTGCTTTTAGTTCATCATGTCACATTTATTGTAAGGTCTCTATCCTAAGCATTCCTTCCCTACTTCTGTCTTTTTATGACCGGTACCTATGGCATCTTTCTTCAGGCCTTACCCTGCTTACACTGATAAGGCTACTTTGGTTTTGAAACCCTTTTTTTCCCTTGACTATAGTGAGTTTGTGGCCAGCCTGGCTACATTGAAACCCTGACATGAATAATAAATTCTTTTTCTTTCTTCAGACATTAACTGGTTCTGACTGGTTGCTTCTACCTCTTTGGCACAAAGTGACTTTCCCTTAAGCTCTGATCCCAGAATTCTGGCTTTCTCTGTGTTAGTCTCTTATATTTTCCTTCCCTGAATGTATTGATTGTATCCCATGAAGTTAGCTGTCACTTTAAGAGGTTCCCTGACCCCTCTGTCCCAGTTTTCAAGTTCTCATTTCTGGCTGCCTCACTTCTGTGGCCACAGAAACATTCTAGCCAGGCTGACTAACCCAGTGCCATTCCTTTACGTTACTTCCCTTCTAAAATGGCCTCTTGATGTTATTGTTCAGTTGTGTCTGCCTACCTATTAGTCTAGAAAAACTTGGTGTTTTCTAGACTACAGAAAGACATCTTCTACTTGTTTCCCTCGACCCATTTTTCAACATTTTGTATCCACTTTGTCTGTCACTCTTCCCTGCTTATAACCTGCTGTTTTGGACTGACCAAGAATTCCCTAAGCTCCATCCTTTCTGCCATTCTCTCTACCGCCTGTAGTTACCATCAGAAGAGCTATCAAAGGGTCCATCTTTTAGCCCCATGTATAGAAGCTGTGGTGTTTTGCCCTTTGCTTGGGTCCTTTCTGCTTTGTTCTGACCTAGATAATCCTGTTCATCTAGACACATTGCAACCTATTTTATGAAGAGTCCCCAACCTCCAGAAATTACTTATTCCCTTGATCAAGTTTCTTTTCTAATATCATAGCATTGATATCATTCACTATGACCACTAAATATTATAAAAGTTCAAATTGTTTACAATATATTTGAGAACAATAGCTTTTCTTCTAGTCTCCTACCAAACTTACCACACAAGGTAAATAAATGTCAATACCACGGGGTGATTCAGGTTTATCAATATTCTCCCTGTGTGTAGACATGTCTGTAGGCAAGATGCCCCCAGGGAGGAGCCTAAGGTGTGGCCAAGAAAAGGAAGATGCATGCATAGAGCACACATGTGTACACTTCCCTTTGTTCTTCTTTAACAACCTCCCAGTACAGATATATCTAGTGCATCTTATGTTAAATTCTAAGACATGAGTATGCAATGTCTAGTCTGCCTTTTACTGTCGATTGTTGGGTATTTTCTTCCTTTCTGCATCTGGTTGGATATCCCCAGCATTGCAGGCCATCCCCGGTTTTCCTATCTGCTAGCTCTGAGCCCTCATTTTTCCCAGTCATTTTTCATAGTACTTCTTGCTGCCTGAAACCCCTTGGCTTATGTGATGGTGTGTTGAGTCCCTGCTTCACCTTCTATCTTGTGAGCCTCACAGGGTCAGATGCTTTCTGTATTCTCACTTAGACAGCTGCATCTTCAGTTCTTAGAATGCTGTTGCACAGTGGATATGCAATGTGTTTTAGATAAATGCAGAAATAGCAATCAGTGTGTGTGTGTGTGTGTGTGTGTGTGTGTGTGTGTGTGTGTGTGTAAATTTTGTTTCCCTCCTATCTTGTGTTTTTCTCATCTTTGTTTCCTGTTTCACACCTGAGTGTATGGCAAATACTTGGCATGTGGTATAAAACTAAATCACCGAGTGGCAAATTACAGCATAAGAGATGACCTTAGAGATCCCCCTACCCCCACCATACACATTTACAAAATGACTCAAGGTGCTATACCTCTCTTATTTCACTTGGAAATTCAGATTGCTGGCAGTAATCTACTTGATTTATTGTTTTCCCCTTATGTGCAGCACCTCAGAGTTAATTAAGAAGGCCGTGAATCTTCCCTCTCTGTAGGTCTAGTGCATTCCCGTTTGCAGACTGCATTCATACTGCTGAGACTGTTGATTTGGGACTCAATTTGAAACATTACTTAATTTTCTTACATTGAGGTTCATTATGCTGATCCTAAAGCCTGGTCCTGCCTTTGAAGGCCTTTCACAGGCAAGCTTTAGGTCAGTTCCGTGTCTCAGCTTCTAAAATACTTGCTCTCATTTCCTCCACCACAGCCAAGACCTTGGTCATTGACTCAGAAGCAGAACAGCTAAGTCAGTTTCTGTCCCTGTGAGTCCTTCCTGTCCTCAGCCACAGAGCAGGGTTCCCTGGAATTACTCACCATTGGCCTGAACAGAGGTGGCTTCCAGCTATAGAAGTCTGGGCCAAGAAAGAAATGATCTCCACATAGACATGTCACCCCAAACAACACCCAAGACCACCCAGCAGAGGAGAACAGTGAGCCATGAAGCAACACTAACCTCAGCTCCTTGGGAGTTGTGTTGAAATGGTGGTGTTTAAGGAATGAGGTGCATGATACAAAAGACTATGTCCCTGTCCCAGTGTTCTCAGCAGTGGCTGGTCGCTGAATACCCTGAGCATGTGGCACTCAGTGCACATGACTATATCATCAGTCCTTGCAGCATGTCACAGCTTTTACCTCCATCTGAGGAAGTAAGACCTGTTAGCCATCTCTGTGCCTTGGACCCCTTTAGCAAGCTGTTAAAAAAAAGTATTCTTGGACTGCTTCCCAAAATAATGTTTTTAAATTCATGAACTAAAATAGATAGGATTACAAAGAAAACCAATTCATAAAATACAGTTGTCACAATAGTAAAAATGACAGATTTGTGATATAATGGCACATATGTTTCTTAGCCAAGTCTCAAATGAGAAAGCTTAGGCACTGAGTTAATAGCTTCCAGAATTTCAGGTGAATGTGACAGAAATATTTTGAAACTTTGGCTACATTTTATACCATGACAGAAATATATACATGGCATCTAAAACTATACAATGTTTGACTAGTGTAGATAGTTTTTAAATGCAGTGATTAGCTTCATAAGTTCATGATTGACAGGCACTGGATGCTACATCCCAATTAGATGTTCAAACTCCTGAGTCCTGGAGGTGTCACAGTTTTCAAGTGATCAAGTCTTCAGAGCTGGCACACGTTTGAATGTAGGGGAGTGGGTGCATATAGAGGCCAGAGGTCAAACTTAGGTGCTGTTCCAAAGAAGCCATCCATCTTATTTGTTGAGACAGGCCATCTCCTTGGGACCTGTGGCTCATAGATTGTTCTAGGCTGGCTTGGACAGTGAACTGCCTCTGCCTTCCCAGGGCTAGAGTGAGTCTACCACGCCAACACATCTGGCTCTTTGTGTGGGTGTTGGAACTTGAACTCTCGTCTCCACGCGTACAGCGAGCACTCTTCCAGAGCTTTCTCTGCAGCACTCATTGCAAAGGGTGCAAGTTCAAGGTCTTCATGTTCTTGAGTCATGATCCTTCTCACACTACACCTATTTTTCCTAAGATATTACATGTATTTTATGTATCACCCTCTATGTTAAAACATGCATAACCCTTTCTGTCTTACAAGAAGTCCATAGACAACTTACAAAGATCTGGTTTCTTGTGAAATCATACTTTTTCTTAGATGAGTCACAAATCTACTTTAAAAGATCGTTCTGAACATCCCTCCCCCCCCACACACATACCTTTTCTTTCTTTCTTTCTTTTTCCTTTCTTTCATTCATTCTTTTTTTTAATAATTTATTTTTATTTTGTGCACATTAGTATTTTTCTTAAATGTATGTCTGTGCGAGGGTGCTGGATCCTGGAGTTACAGACAGTTGTAAGCTGCTATGTGGGTGCTGGGAATTGAACCTGGGTCCTCTGCAAGAGCAGTCAGTGCTCTTAACCGCTGAGCCATTTCTCTAGCCCCTCTTTCTTTTCTTCACTCCTTCCTCCCTTTCTCCCTTCTTCTCTTCCTCTGTCTCTTTCTCTCTCTCTTTCTTTCTTTCTTTTTAAAAAGGTTCAGAGGAATTCGTTGGCTTGCCCAGGTTCACACAGCTAGCAAACAAGGCTTGCAGTGTGAACCCCCAGGTCTTTGCGTAGCCCTGTCCTAGAATTGTCTGAACTGCTCATAGATGCTGGTGATCGCTCTCAGTTCTCTGTGGGTGTGGATGAGGCTGAGACTCAGGTTTCCTGTCTCTCCTGACACAAAACTTCTGAAAACCTATAGCTTGGCATTTATGTACGCCTGATTATTTAATCAGACGTGCTGACCATGAGGAATTACCAGAGTTAAATAACTTAAGTATAAAGTTGTATTTTATATCATTGTCTCTAACTACTGATAAAACTAAATGAGTGAGGGTTTTTCATTCCAATCTAAGTAGGTAGCAATTCGGTTCCAAGTCATTGCACTCATGGCTGCTGCCCTTGTGGGATCAGGGGCAGGGGTGGCTTTCCCCTGCCTGATTCCAGTTAGTGCAGTTCCCACAGCTTTGAGCTCACTCTGCACTGTCTGCTAGGGCTGTGTGATGTTGAGGGGGCGGTATTGGCAGAGGCTATCCTAAGCTCCCACCTTTGCTAGTCAGTCAGGTGACAATACAAGCATGGGTAATCTCTGCATGGTGGGCCAGCATATCATCAGTCCTTGTCAGCTTCTTCTTGAGTGGAATCTACTCAGAATGCAGAGCCCAGAAGCTGAATCTGGTTCTTGGGGCTGGCTGGCTTTCCTCGGAAGTATCCGTGTATGCATTTTCTTGGTTGTGCCACAAAGAATAAGTCTTTAGGTTAGCAGGGTTCCGCAATGGTAGGTCTTCTTCAGAATCATAGTATCAACTGGACACACCTTAGGCTCCTCCTCTTTGTATCACATGGTGTCCAGGTTTGCCTTTCACCCAGACTAAGCAGTGTTGACCTCCATTGTTGTGGAAAAAGAGTGATGTGGAATGTGTGGGTCATGTCCAGACACCTCCATGACGTACGCTACAAGGAAGAGTTGACGTCCTGCTGGTATAAAGTGGGCCCATTGTGCTTTCTGTCTTCCTTATTGAGATGCATTCACATGGAACAGATTGGTTTGAAAGTCATTTGTGTTTCTTCTCTGTACCCAGACAAACAGCAGTGCTTTCTTATGGCCCACTTTATCACAGGATTTGGCACCAACCAGATTTAGTGATGTTCAGTTCTCCTGGGCCAAGTAAGTATGATTAAAGGCCAGTTTCTGGGTTGCATTAATCTTTGTTAAGCAGCAGAAAATGTTTTGAAGCCTTATAGCTAGAAAGTTTTTAATAATTGAGGTATATTATACCCTTAGATCATTTACCTTGAAAAAAAAGAACTTTCTGATCTTTAGCATAATCTTTCTTAAAGGCAAAAGTATCAGTGTCTTGTTTCCTGGGGTTTTAAGGGAAATACATAATATCTAATTTTATATAATATCAAAGTCAAATCTTTCTATTTAATTTTTTTGAGAATTTCATACACAAGTACACAAGTACTTGTATTATTTCCTCCTCTCCAACTCACCTCCCCCACAGTTCCATTTGGAATTTGTTTCCTTACCTCTTCTAACTGTATTTTTATTGGTGTGGTGTGGTGTGGTGTGGTGTGTGTGTGTGTGTGTGTGTGTGTGTGTGTGCTGTGTCTGTGTGTCTGTGTGTCTGTGTGTGTGGACACATACACACATGTATACATATGCATATAGTCATTCTCACCCAAAAAGATAACCTACTGAGTTCATTTAGTTTTACTCATATTGTATGTGTGTTTAGGGCTGACCTCTTGGGACTGGATAGCATATAAAGTTAATCATCCCTGGAGAAACTAGTCCCTTTGTCCCTCAGCAGTCACTGACTGCTTGCAGTTCATCACATAAGGGTGAGGCCTTGTGAAGTTCCCATATCCCCGTTGGCATGTCAACTGATACGGTCATTATTCAGGACTTTAGGAAGACACTATCTTACATCACTGTCCTCAGATTCTAACAGTCTTTCCACAGTGTTTGCTGAGTCTCAAGTGTAGAGGTTGTGCTGTACACATACCCATGGTCACTTGCTCGTTTTGACCAGGTATGGTTCTCTGAAGTAGCCTCCATCTGCTACAAAAGGAAGCTGCCTTGGTGAGAAGTCAGAGCCACACTTAGCTATGGATATAAGGACAGGAATTTAGAGAGCAGTTCAGAAGAAACTATAATGATTCAGGTGAATGGCAGTAGTAGACTCTCCTCTCAGGTCTGTCATCTCTACAGCCACGGATTGACTAAGTCAAAGTCAAACCGTAATTAAATGTGAAAAATTATTCTAAGTCCCGCAAGCTCAGACTCCCTGGACACAAGTCCCTGTAGTCACTCCAAGACAGTGGATGTAGACAGGTCACATTCTGTCTTAGGGACCTGCCTGGTTCCAGCTCTGGTTCTGTCTCATGGTCACTGATGCTGCCTCTCACATCTACTCACAAGTTCTTCTGTGGAAACTGAATTTTGGGAACAGTTTGGCGTGTAGAATGATTCCAACAAAGCAAACATAGACTATCAGGAACTGTGTCATCAGATTCCCATATAGGCCTCATGTCTTTCATCAACATATTAAGAGCTGTATTTTTAATTTCACACCTATTTTAACATATATTAGTTATATAGCTGAATGGGATTCACTGTAATGTTTCCACATATACATATGTCTGTCATGTCTATCCATCCTTCTTCCATCCTCCCCTCCACCAGCACCCTTCTGAATCTCTACTAAGCTGTCTTCCACTTTAAGATCTTTCTTAGTAGTTTTTTACATTAAAGAAAACAATATCAGTCTGCCTATGTCTGCTGTATTTCACTTAACACGATCGTCTCTAGTTTGTCCATGCTCTTTTAAAAATCCTTCTTTTTCTGGCTGAATAATATATACTTGGCAACATATTTTAGTTAAACACCCATATTCTTTTACTTCAGTGCTGTGTACATTTCGATATCCTTTTTCACATTTTATGTATTTATTGAGGAAGGGACACATGAAAGTTACAGGACAAGGTTTGAAATTCTGAGGTTCTAATCTGGTAATTTGTGGGTCTGGGAATTGAACACTGGTTGTCAGGCTTGACAGCAAGCACCTTTACCCACCGAGCCGTCTGCCATCACTCACTGTGAGGGTTAGTTTTGTGTGTGCTTGTTTCTTTGTTTGAGATAGGCTCTTACTAAGTACCCCTGGTTGGCTTGAAACTGGCTGTGTACACCAGGTGGCTACAAACTCAACAAAGATCCACCTGCTTCTGCCTCTGCCTCTGGGATTAAAAACATGTACCACCCATGCCTGGTAATTAGTTTTAATTACCAATTGACACAGTTGAAATCACCATAGTATATGGTTTTAACAATTGTGGTGGTTTGAATGAGAATTGCTCTCATAGGCTCACATATTTGAACGTTTGATCACCATTTGACAGAACTCTTTGGGAAGGGTTAAGAGGCATGGCCTTGTTGGAGGAGGTGTGTCACCGGGAGTAGGCTTTGAGGTTTCAACCAGGCAGTCTCGCTTGATCTCTTACCTGCAACTTGTGGATCAGATGTTAGCTCTCAGTTAACTGCTCCAGCTCCGTGCTTACCTGCCATGCTCCTTGCCATAATGATTATGTACTAATCCTTTAAAAGTGTAAGCAAGTCCCTAGTTAAATGCTTCCTTATATAAGTTTCTTTGGTCATTATCTTTAATCATAGTAACTAAGACAAAAATGTGACCAATTTGAATTCACAAGTGGCTAGCAATATGACACTGTTTTTTAATATTTTATAAATGTAAGTGTGAGTTTATGAATTCTTTCTCTTTTCTCTGCCGTGGGGAATAGATAATCAGAAAGATGGAGAATGCCAGCCTTCTCCTATTGTACTTAGAGGACCCACAGATGTTCTTCAGCTGGTTCTGCCCTTGTCAGAAGAGAGTATGAGTAGGGCTGTGCCATCCTCTGTAGCTGTCACAGTTCCTCACATGCATCTTAGATTCTGGTAGCTTTAACCCATTTTTCAAAATTCTCCTGAGGCCAGTTATCCAGATCTACCTATCTATCTATCTATCTATCTATCTATCTATCTATCTATCTATCTATCTATCTATCCATTTATCCATCCATCTATCCATCCATTCATCTTTCTTTCTTTTTGACAATTTCATAAATGCACATAATGAATTTTGTACACAGCCCCGTCACCTTCTCTTGTCTCCTTCCACTGATAGCCTTCCCAACCAGTCCCTTCTACATTCCAGTATGTGTCTATGAGTGTGACCCACAAAGCTTAGTTATGGCTGCTTGCATGAGCATGAATATGGAGTTATTTACTGGAGCATGAGAAAGTTATTCATGGCTACACTAATGAATAAAATGCTTCCTGTCCCTAGAAATCATATCAGTAGCTCCTTCCCATGCATGACAGGATGCTGATGGGGCCTGATCTTCCATAGCTGCTGTGTGTTCATGAGTCCAGCAGCTATGTTATGCCTTCTTCCCAAAATGAGAATAGGTTTATATTTTTTATGATGTACCTAGGAATACACACAGATGTAATAAAAACAAAAGGTGCCTGGAATAGAAACTGTCAGATCCAGAATTATGGTCATCCTGCAGGTGGAAGTCTCACTGGTCTTGGGTCTGTTTCCTAAGTTGGTTCTGTGTATACACATTTCTGTTGGAGTGTTCCTTAAATATTTTGAAAATCCTGAGTGCTGTGAAGATACGTTTTGCTTAGCAGGTCACATATGCCTGAAATCCACAAAAGATAAATGATAAGTACTCTAGCTTCTGCCTTAGTACTTACTACTGTCCTGTTGCTATGAGGCAACACTATGACCAAGACAGTGTATGAAAGAAAACACTTAATTGGGGCTTGCTTAGTTTCATATGGTGATCCCATGACCATCATGACAAGGAGCATGGCAACAGGTAGGCTTGGTGCTGGAGCAGTAGCTAAGAGCCCACATCTGATCCACAAGAAAGAGGTGGGGAGAAGGAATCCACAGCTCAAATTTTGAAGTCAAGATACCATATATAAGCCGGGCGGTGGTGGCGCACGCCTTTAATCCCAGCACTCAGGAGGCAGAGGCAGGCGGATCTCTGAGTTCGAGGCCAGCCTGGTCTACAAGAGCTAGTTCCAGGACAGGCTCTAGAAACTTCAGGGAAACCCTGTCTCGAAAAACCAAAAAAAAAAAGATACCATATATATATATATATATATATATGATACCATATATATATATGTATATACACACATATATATAAGCTATATGTGTGTGTGTGTGTTGGCTTAGCTTAGCAGCCTGTACAATGAAATGTCTCTCTGTACTTAACTCATTCACAGTCAAAAAATTTAAAGAAAACACAATAATATACATAATCCAGACTCTCTGTGTATATTTCATCTTTAAGTGTCTTATTTTTTACTCCTTTAATCTATGACTATACTCTGTCTTTTTAAAGACTTTAAAAAACATTTATTTTTCTTATAACTATTTTTATATTTATAACTATTTATAACTATTTCTCTCCCAAGCCTATATACATTTATCCAACACCAAGATCCATGACCCTGCCTGTTGGCTCCACCCAGTCCAACATGGTGGAGGCATGTTCACTGCTTTTGAGAGCTATGCATACTGCCCCAGCTCCAGGGTCACAATGGGTCTATGTCACTGTTAAGCAATTTGTAACACACTGTTTACAGACCCCATTTAAGTGCTCAGCTTCCTGAAAGAGCCAGAGCTGTTCATGCAACTAGCATGAACCAGGAAGCCCTCCTCTAAAGAAACCATGCAGCCTTTGCTGCCAATGCTAAGTCAGGAAGACCTCTCTTAAGAAGCTGTGGCACCCCTCACTGCTAGCAAACAGAGCCCACCTAGGAAAAAAATGTGGCTACCAAGAAGCTGTGCTAAGCTCTGTTCTTTTGCATCTAGAATTTCCTTTTAAGCTCTCTCAGGTTTTATGTGGATGTAGTTGCCCCATGTTGGGTGCCGTTTTGTAGGTGGAGGCCACTTGTTCATTTCCCAACTGCCCAGACCCAAAATAATCACACAGAAACTATATTAATTATTATAATATAATAATTAATTATATTAATTATTAGCTCTATTAGCTTAGGCTTCTTATTAACTAACTCTTACATCTTAAATTAACCCATTTTTATTATTCTGTGTATTGCCACATGGCTCATGGTTTACCAGTAAGGTTCCAGTATCTATCTCCTTCGACAACTACATGGTGTCTCCCTGACTCTTTCTTCTTTTCTCCTCTATCTTTTCTTGGAATTCCCACCTTGCTTTGTTCTGTGCTGCTATAGGCCCAAAACAGCTTCTTTATTAACCAATGGTAATAAAACATATTCACAGCGTACAGAGAGAAATTCTACATCAGGGGGTGGAAGGAGGGAGGAGACATAAAGAAAGAATAAAGAGAGAGGAAAGAGAGAAAGAGATATTGGGCTGGTGTTGGCATTTGAAATCGCAAAACCCTCCTCTAGTGATACACCTCCAATTAGGAGGACATACCTCCTAGTCTTTCCCCAAACATTTCCGCCATCTGAGAACCAAGTCTTCAAACATATGAGTCCATGAGGGCCATAGTCATCCAAACCACCATAATTTCCAACACCATTCATAGGAAACTGCACTTTGACCTTCCAGGACTTTGCTATACATACAAGCTTTGAATTCATTTGTATAAATGAACCACACTCTATACTACATTATTTATAATTCTCCCTCTCCCTCTTTTTTTTAAATAGGTTCTCACTTTGTGGTCAGACTATTCTGGAAGTTATGTTGTAGCCCAGACTGGCCTCAAATTAGTGGGAATCTTCATGAAGCAGCCTCTTAAGCACTGGAATTATAAGCATGAGTCACAGAACCTAGTACCGTCCACCTTTTGATATGAAATTTCACTGTGAGGACATTTGCATGTTACTAAATATAGCTAGCTATATATTATAATTTTCCTGGGTATACATCTATTCCATTATTGTAATGCTTAATTATTTGAGTCAATATCTTATTAAAATAAGTTTTCTCTTTATTCAAGTCATAACTAATAGATATTGATATTTGGTAAAACAGAAGATAATGGGAATATGTAAACCTTTCTACCCAGAGTATTTTCTCCTAGTGTGTTTTCCTTTTCATTGTGGATAATTTTTAACAGAATTGCGATCATGCCCAACATAAAACTTTGCTGTCTGCTTTTCCAAACTGTGGTCATTTTTGCTTTCTAAATATTTTGTAAACATCCATTTGGCAGCATTGGTTCCAAGCACATATTTAACCATACCCTATTATTTCATTGGATTATTTTCCATTCACTTTTATAAGTGTTACTAGAACTGGAATTCAAGACTCTGAACACCACAACACTGTCTGATAGATTATTAAATTAGTAAAGAAAATGCTCCTTTTTTTGCCAGTGGTAAATAAGACAGTGTCTCACTCTTTCTTCACTGACACTGAATGCAAAGGACTAGACCATTTAACACATGAAGAAGATATGGTCTCTAAGATACTCTTAGACTAACTGACAAAACAGTCATGTACAATTACCAAATCTGTCTGAAGCTGACTGATCAGGTAGGGTGTGTATGTGGTTTGTGATTAATGAAAATATCATGTTCAGTTTTGCTCCCTTTGTGTTACAATTTGTAATCTGTCTGTTGAGACACAAAGACCCAAGGGGGCTAGGTGGAGAGAAAGGCCTGTCTGCTGACTCTTCTCTCCTATCTTCTGATTAGCCCTCACTCCAGCACCCCCCATTCCTCCCACTCTCCACAACAGTGGAAAGTCTAAGGTGAAGGGTTATAATAACAAACATAGTTGAACCTTTTCAAATCTCTTGGTTTAAATTTGATGTGGATCCCAACCAGCACAGTTCTCAGATCCCAGCTATCTGTCCAGTGTACCTGGATGCCTCCTGTCTTAGTCACTACACTATTGCTGTGACAGCACACCATAGCCAAGGCAACTCTTAAGAAAGAAAGCATTTAATTGGTAGCTTGGTTACAGTTTCAGAGGTTTAGTCCATTATCAGCATGACGGCATGTGTGCAGCCCCTGAAGCAATAGCTCAGAGCTACGTCCTGATCCCTAGGCTGAAAGAGAGAGAGAGAGAGAGAGAGAGAGAGAGAGAGAGAGAGAGAGAGAGAGAGAGAGAACGAGAACCTAGGCTTTTGAAACCTTAAAGGTCACACTTCCTAATCCTTCTAATCTTTTCAAATAGAGCCACTCTCTGGTCACTGCGCATTTAAATATACTTCAAGCCATTCTTATTCATATCACCACTTTCTGTTCTCAGGCTCCTATAGGCTTGAGCCATATCATAATACAAATATGCATTCAATCCAACTTCAAAAGTTCCCATAGCCTATCAGAGTCTCAGAAACATTTAAAAGTTCAAAGTCTCTTCTGAGACTCATGGCACTCTCTTAACTGTAACCTCCTATAAAATCAGATTTAGAAAGCAGATCACATACTTCCAACATATAGTAGTACAGAATATACATTACCATTCCAAAAGGAAAGAGGATGTGAAGAAATACTGGACAAAACAAAGCAGGGCAAACTCCAAATTCTGCACCTCCATGTCTGATGTCAAAGTGCTCTTTAGATCTCCAACTCCTTTCTGCTTTGTTGACTGCAGCATGCTTCTTTCTCTCTTGGGCTGGTTCCACACCCTGTCTACATCTCTCCTTGGCAGGTGTTGCATGATTCTGGCTTCTCCAACATCTTGGAGTCTCCAGTGAAATCCAAGTTTCATCTTGACAACTTTGTGTGATGACCTCTCTGGGCATCTGCAGTGACATCCCTGCCACATGCCCGACCTCAGCAGCTTTCCTTAGTTGCAGAGAAAGACTCCATAACCCCTTTCTTGTATCCTTGACTCTAAAGCCGAAGCTGCCAAATTCTGCTGCTTCATGGAGCTTGAACTTGGCCCCTCATTCAAATACATTTGTATCAACTCTCTGTTGTTGATGGTTTCCCTTACTAACCAAGCTTTTCTTTAATTCCTTTTCACAAGTAGGAAGCTTAAGGGCACCAATTTTGTTCTTAAAAACTCTGGTAGCTGATGCAGCTGCCAGCCCAGCAGGCTGGTGTAGCTGGGCCAAGACTCGCAAAACACGTGTGACCAGGGCGGCAGGTGAGCACACGTGAACAGGCAGCGCGAATGGCGGCGGCAGATGGCAGCGGCACAGACACAAAAAATAAGCATAAAGCTTTATTAAAGGAGAGAGGGAGAGGGAGAGAGAGAGACAGAGACAGAGAGAGAGAAACAGAGAAGGGGGAGAGACGGAGGCGCGTGTGCACATGCAAAAGGGGACAGTGAGAAGAGAGAGAGAGAAGAGAGAAGATTCAGGATGACTCTGAGAGACCAGAGGTTTCTGGGAGTGGGCGTGGAAAGGGGCGGGGACCAAAAGAATAACAGGTGGGGTCTTGCCCTGAAGCTGCCACTTCCTTTATTCGATTTAGCAGCAGGCATTTCCTTAAATTTTTTTTATCTCCTTGAGCTCTGGACTTTATTACACTTCCTAGTACTCTCTTCAGTGACCATTTTGTACTTTCTTATGGTCACCTTGCTCCTTTTCATTATAGATCTGCATAAGAGTAAGTACTTATAAAGATACGACACAGTAGACACTAAGCTGTCTTGAAATCTTCTCTGCCAAACCATTAATCTAAAACTCTTCAATTTAGCTTCAGGCAGATTTTAGGATTAGGGCAGAAAGCAGCCACATTCTTTGCCAAAATATTACAAGAATGGTCTCTAGGTCACTTACTAATATTCTCCCCCTCTGAAACCTTTTGAACTAGGACCCCACAAATCACCCTCAACACCACTGTCTTTCAAGCTCCTACTAGGATGGCCCCTAAGCCCAGCTTAAAGCGTCCAACTACTTTCCTAGTTCAACGTTCACATTTCCTCCAAAAAACAGCATTGTCAGGCCTGCCACAGCAATACTCCAGTACTTCTTTCTGTCCTAGTCACTGTTCTATGGCTGGGAAGAGACACCATGGCCAAGGTAACTCTAAGAAAGAAAGTATTTAATAGGGAGCGTGCTTACAGTGTCAGCAGTTTAGTTCATTGTCTTTATGGCAGGGAGCATGGCAGAATGTAGGCAGCCACTGAAGTAGTAGCTCAGAGCTATATCCTTATCAGTATGCAGAGAGAGAGAGAGAGAGAGAGAGAGAGAGAGAGAGAGAGAGAGAGAGAGAGAGAGAGAGAGAGAGAGAGAGAGAATCTGGACCTGAATGGACTTTTGAAACCTCAAAGCCCACCCCAGTGATCTAGTTCTTCCAACAAGACCATACCTCCTAGACTTTCTAATCCTTTCGAATATTACTCCTCCCTGGTGACTAAGCATTCAAATATATGAGCCTGTGGGGATCATTCTTATTCAAACCACCACACCTTCCCTGGTTTTCTTTCCCTGTCTGAACTTAAGCACCACTGCCTTATCCTGACTTCCTATACTGCTTCTTTGCAGGTTACCAGATCAGAACCCCAACTGCGTAAGAAAGAATTGAGAAGAACTTCCCAGGTCAGACAGTCAGGATCATCTCTTGAGATATTCCTAAGATTTAGAGTTTGTTCAAAGAATTCAACTAATGTGAAAGCAGAAAATAAACCTTCCTTTCTCACTGGAGGAGTTCAGTCACCAGTTAGGATCACTGGAGGCTGATTCTTTGCTTTTCATTCACCTACTTGACCTCATTTCAGGCATGGCCACATGTATTACTACTGCCTCTCCCAACCCCTGGGCTCCTCTGTTTCCAGGGGCAACCCTGACTTGTGTTTTCCTTACTTGCACATCCCTCTCCTCCTCCATCTGTTGTCCAACTACACAGTTCCCTTACCACTGCTCTCTCTGCACGAAGAGTGGTTTCATTATTTATTTGTAACAAAATGACTATAAATATATAAGGCTGGTGTCAGAAGGAGTGGGTAGAGATTTAAAAAAAAAAGCACTGTTTCTAAACCAGGGTCAAGCACAATATCTATGCAAGTTGCTGCTCCAAGAACCTGACATTGTGTAAGCGAGAAAGTCTTGGCCTCATGCTGGGGTTGGTGAATGAATTGTAGAATATATCATGGTGCTGAGTACTTTTCTTTTTGGCCAATCATCTAGGACTAGAAAGTGAAGCCAGCTTGCTGCTTATGAAGCAGTTGCTTTTGCTGGTTACATGACAGTGTTTTTCAGAATCAGGTATTCCCAGCAGCTGTCAGATTGAACATCTATGACAAGATCCAGAAATGTGTATCCGAATGGCATGTCACTTGACAGTTAATATTTTTTGTCCCCTCTTGTCTTTGGCTGTGCAGTGGCTGCATTGCTCATGTGTTTTCATTCATTTTCATCATATCTCTAGACCTTACTGACTGCCTTGTCCTTGGGATGGAAGAAGACAAGCTTCTGAAAGTAAATTCAAACAAGCTGTTCAGGAGTGAGTCTCGTTTAGGATAAGGGAGGAATGCCTCCTGTTAGGAATGATTTATTGTTTCTTAGCTGCTTTTTTTCCCTTTCATTTTTCATTAGCCCTTAGACTGTCTCAAATTTAAAGCACTTGAGATTTATCAAATACAAGGATCTTTTATTTTTGTCAGAAGCAAATGCCAAGAAGGGTTAATCAACCTTTTATTGATATATTCAGTTATATTCCCAAAAGGTTTGTGCCATAAAAATACAACCTCTTAAAACCCAGAGATGGCTTGCCAGCTTCCTTCATGTAGTCATATTGGGGGAAGGTTGGTGTCCACAATTCACTCTTCTCAAGGAGCAGTTTGGAAATGGTAGCAGGCATGAGCGTTAGGACTTCTGTGTGCTTAGATTGTCTTCTTACACATAATCTAGCTGTACTTCATGCATCAGTGTGAATCTAGAGTAAACATGTTTGGCTCCTTCTTTGGGTACTTGTCACTGGTTCCATGATTTGGCTTTGCATGTAGAATCGATGCATTTTTATTAGGTACTTGAATTTTTTTGCATATCTGCATTAGAAAAATACCAAGAAGGAAAGTTGAGTATAAAAAGAGAAATCCAACACTTTGGTTACTTTAGGAATTAGATCTTTGCTTAGATTTCACAGAGCAGAACAGTGTACTTATAGATTTTAACCTTTGTGTCTGGCTGTACTCAGAGAGAGTGTGGGAGTGTGAGGGAAGCCCTATAGCATCCTAAATATAACCCCAGCAGCACAGACACTGAGAGAAATAATTAATAAATGGGACCTTTTGAAACTGAAAAACTTCTGTAAAGCAAAGGACATGATTAACAAGACAAAACAACAGCCTACAGAATGGGAAAAGATCTTCACTAGCCCCACATCAGACAGAGGTCTGATCTCCAAAATATATAAAACATTTAAGAAATTGGACACCAAAAGATCACATAATCCAGTAAAAAAAAAAAAAATAGTATAGACCTAAGCAGAGAACTTTCAACAGAGGAATCTAAAACGGCTGAAAGACATTTAAGGAAATGCTCAACATCCTTAGCCATCAGAGAAATGCAAATCAAAACAACTCTGAGATTCCATCTTACACCTGTAAGAATGGCCAAGATTAAAAACACTGATGACAGTTTATGCTGGAGAGGTTGTGTGGAAAGGGAAACACTTCTGCATTGCTGGTGGGAATGCAAGCTGGTACAACTCCTTTGGATGTCAGTGTGGCGATTTTTCAGAAAATTAGGAAACAACCTCCCTCAAGACCCAGTAATACCACTTTTGGGTATATACCCAAATGATGCTCAGTCATACCACAAGGACATGTGTTCAACTATGTTTATAGCAGAATTGTTTGTCATAGCCAGAACCTGGAAACAACCTAAATGCCCCTCGACCAAAGACTGAATAAAGAAAATATGGTACATTTGCACAATGGAGTGCTACACAGCAGAAAAAAATAATGACATCTTGAAATTTGCATGCATGGGTAGATCTAGAAGACATCATATTGAGTGAAGTAACCCAGACCCAGAAAGACAAATATCATATCTACTTACTCATAAGTGGTTTTTAGACATAAAGCAAAGAAAATCAGCATACAAATCACAATCCCAGAGAACCTAGACAACAATGAGAATCCTAAGAGAGACATACGTGGATTTAATCTATATGGGAAGTAGAAAAAGACAAGATCTCCTGAGTAAATTGGGAGCATGAGGTCCATGGGAGAAGATTGAAGGGGAAGGGAGAGGCAGGCAGGGGAGCAGAGAAAAATATATAGCTCAATAAAAAACAATTTTAAAAAGATCTTTACAACTAAAAAAAAAAAAGAAATGCTTTCTAGAAAGCAAGGTTAGATGTTTTCATATTTATACACTGTCTTCAACTTTTTGTGCAATGATGAACATTTTGAATGCTGTTCATTACACATTCTTCAGGGACAGCTTAGATTCTATAGATGACTTAATTGGGTAGAAGTGGTGAAGTACCAGGGAAGTTCTCAGTGACCACCCTGTGACAGGTGCCTCAGTAGCCCTTCTAATGTCAGCATCACCCCCCCCACACACACACACCCTGATAAGGAATTATGTTAAAATAACTAAGTGCTTCTCAGGGATCATTAACCTTCAGATAGCATCAGTGTACAGACTTTGGTTTTCTGTCATCTGAACTCTTCAAAATAGTATGGGAACCCCTAGGACTGACAGCTGTCTGTGCTCCTTTATCTTGTTCTAACTAAGCATAGGGATCTGACAAATAGAATTTGCAAGGAAATGAACAAGAGGGTTCTTATGTTTTCATGGGGTTTGTTTTAGGTTTGTCTTTTGGGGAGAAGACCTTAGCAAATGGAAACAGAGCCCCAAATAAACACTCCTCAGCTTTCTTAAAATTTTATTGTGATACATGGATGGCACTTGCAGACTGTGGATACCAAAGTGTTCACTCTGTTAGCGTGGACCAGAACAGCATTCCACCGACAGGGAGTAGCAGCAAGCCTTGGAGGTCCGTGGTGAAAGGATGTCATGTGCTTTCCGAAGACTCTCAGTGGCACAGCCGAGTGAACAGTGGCACACCGAGACAGGCAGTGCTTCGCTGGCCAGGAGCTACGGAAACTGTTTTAATAAGGCCATTTCCTTGTTTGGTATAGAATGTCCAGAGGACACCAGCACCAAAGTCAGCATTCCATTCTTCAGCGTACCCCAAACTGAAATCTTCCTATTCTGGCAAAACTTCACTTTTTCCTTCCTCTCTTGCCATTGCTGGTGCTCTTGGTCAGCTTTATTTGGGGAGAGTATTTCTGAAATAATTCTTTAATGTCTTCACCAGACATATGTGGATGACTGTAAACAGAAACTGGCTTCTTCTGGTTATCCTGCTGCCTGGGGTGATTGACAATGAGGAGGGGTTATGCGTCCTGTTCACCCACACAGATGATTGATTCTTAGGCAGTGATCTAAATTGAGATTCTTGGTCTTAAGCAATTACATATATACATATATGTATATACACACATGTATTGATTATTATCACACTACATAGCAGGGTCTTAACCCTTTGATTCTTTCAGATTTGAGTCTGTAAAGGGGGGAGGGGTAGAAATAGCTACTCCCTAGAGTGCTGTAAGTACCGAATAAGATACTCTTTCCAACGGCCCTCAGCAAAGTACTTGGACTGCAGTTAAGAACTCCTTAATCAGTAGTTACTGTTCTCCTGCAATAGTCTCACAGAGGAAAGTACAGACGGTAAACCCTCAGATGTCATCTCTGTCCTGATGAAGGGATTTAGTTGACACAGCTGGCTGTCCCATTGGCTTCTTTCACGGTGCTTCCCGTTCCCCTAAGTGTTCCTCACACTGTCTGTGATTATCTGCAATTTCTTTGTTTCTGGGTTCCTTTCCCACAGGGCTGGGGTTGAACCAGGCCATGCACATGTTGGGGGCAATAAGCCAACACTTCCTTCTGTTGAGGTGAAGTTACAAAATTTCCTGACCTCCCTTTGGACCTTCCTCATGCTGCTCCTGGACCGTGTCTGGCTGTGTGCACACCCACACCAGTGGTCACTAACTGAGCACTTGGAGAATGCCTTCTGCACAGACACTGCACCGTTTAGAGAGTGACTGCAGTAGACACGGGTGCCACATAGCTTGGAAGAGACAAACATGGAAGGAGTCTATACACTAACACAAGATGGCGCTTGCAGAAACATAGGGCAGTGCAAAGTGTCGCAGCTCCAGAGAATGTCCTGCCTGACTTACTTCATGTCTCCAGTGGTCAACACTAAGACTTCTATGAACTGTATAGAAATCAAGGAAGCATCGTAGAGGAAGGAGAGGTGGTTTGAGCTCTATGGTATGAGTAGGAGTTGGCTAGCTACAGCAGAAGAGGAATAACATTTCATGTAAGAAGAATGGCTTATGGGCAGGAAGCACAAGGGATATCTGGTTTCTAAGCCTGACATCCTGTCTTCTGGGCCCTGAGACTGTCACCTGACCTGGGCCTTGGGCTGGTCACCTAATCACAGAGTCACAGTTTTCTTACCAGGAAAGTCAGGATGATGAAGAATGACTGCAAAGCCCATAGGACTTGTTTCTGGATGTGACGAGTAGCATTGCACGCTGAGGTAGCCACAGTAGCATTGCACTTCACTCCATGTGTCACAGCCACTGCTGCTGTAATCTCTACTGTAGGTCACATCTCAGCTCCTTCCCACCTGCTCAGCTCTCCTTTCTGTCTTCCAAAACACTTCGTAAGACAACCTGGCTTGGACACGACGGGATGAAACTGGTGCAGGCTGGGTTGGATAACCAGATTTAAAGGTTCAATTCAAAAGTAAGTGCTGAGCCTTACCCTCCTGAGTGCCAGGTATCATGTGAAACTGGATAATGAGTTCATTCCAAGGGCGAATCAGGGAGCCTAGCCTGGGGTTTGGAGTCTGCAGAGCCATTGTGCATGCTCCTCCAGAGTCACCTCAGCTGAGCAGTGCCATCCCACCAGCTAGGTGGCTCTGGCGCAAAAGCGCCTGGCACCCTCCAAGCACACACTGGATTGCGTCCAAATCTGATAGTTTTTCCTTCTTTCTCCTTAACCCAGGACTGACAGTGTACAACTAGACATTTTTTCTATTGTTTTGAAGGGCATTCCTGCCTTTTATTGAGCCACCCTGAACAAGGGCATCTTTTAAGGTCAGGAAAAGATATACAAAATTTTAAAACTTGTAGAAAATATCTTAAATATACCTTTATGCTGCTGCAGAGAGGTGGACTCGTACAGGAGGCAGAAGTAATAAATGAACTAGGAAGTCAGTAACAGTGCCCCCATCCTTGCACCTGCTCTCCATGTGATGACGAATAACTTCCCGTTCTCACATCTGATATATGAGACTCTGCTCAAGGTTTCCCTGAGATGACCTATTCCCTCGCTTCTTATTTCACTTACAAAGGTCTCTCCTTGCTCAGATATGGAGAGATTGCCTGGTGGGCATATTCAGTGTGTGTTTTATTGCTGTGTCTAGAGGTCTGGAATATTTTACATGCTATTCTTAGAGTTTTCAATTAGCAAATTTTAATTAACTAATTGAGACTTCTTATTAAGAAGCTTTTATGATTTGTCACAGTGTTTTAGCTGTGTGTGCACCCCATTCTCTTAAGAAGCCATTAAATCCTTAGCAAATGCCTATGCATCATTAATCTCTGTGTAATTGCAGTGGTGTACAGAGCAGAGGCATTCGTGAAGTAGTGACTTAAAGCACGAGGCTCTTAGATAACAGAATTTCAAGCAGTGGGGCTGGGCCAAGGGCACAGCACTGCAGGTCACCCAGAGCACCCTTTTAGATTGAGTATGAGTTCGTTTTTTATTGTGTGTGTGTGTGTGTGTGTGTGTGTGTAAATCAGAAAACAATTTGTGGAAATCAGTTCTTTAAGATAATTAGTCTTGGCAGCTAGTGCCTTTTCATATTGAGAGGCATCTTGACAGCCCAAATCCATTTTTATTCCATTGTTTTTTATGCATCTGTTTCTGCTGTCCTGGACATCGCAATGGTTCAGTCAGCTGCTGTGTTGTTGGATCCTCCTGCAGATAGGGTGGAGGTGTGGCTTTGTGGCAGAGCATCTCTCTGCCAAGTCTGAGACCGTGAGTTCTGTCCTTAGTATCTCAAAGCAAAACCAAACAAATAACATTAACAAAAACATGCAGAAACATCCAATCCCAGTAAGAAGAACATCTCAAGGTATTGCTCCCTGTAAGATCTCGCTGAGCCTGAATCACCTATCCTGGAAAATCAAATGTATTAAACCATGTTCAAATCTCACTCTTTAAGAGCCAGGTGAAGTCTGTCTTAGACACAAAGGTCCTACATTGTATCCCTAACACACACAGACAATCTCTTTTGAATGTCTGAGTCACAACTCTGAATAATATGTCATCAGTGAGGCTCTTTGGCCACATGGCAGACTCAGAAGTCATGTGGTCAAGGGGACCTCCCCTGTTTTATATGGCTACTTGTTTTCATGGAAGCATAGAGGGTTAAAGTGTAGATCTGTAGCTCTTGGTGCTCTCAGTATACATTCTTCACTGTGGCAACTCTCAGGGCAGAATAAAACTCTGACCCTTGAGAAATGCCTTGAAGACCCACGGCACCTTACCCAGGGCTCCCTTGACCCCATGCCACTGTCATTTCATGCCAGGACTTCACTCCATCATCAGAGCACAAAGTTCTGCGTTCCTTTCCCAGAGCTGAGTTATTGTGAATGAGGTCGTCCACCTGAGAACCAAAGCAAACTGCTCCCTGGCAGAGGGATTCGTTGTTTAAGTAAGTCTGGGAAATGTCATAACCAAAAGGCAGTGTTCGTGATGCAAATGTAAAAAGTTCAAAATGCAAATCTCCCTCCTGGAGCTCTTCGTTCACTCCAAACAATCGCTTAACCCTGCAGGGTCTGGGCCTCTCCCGTTGCTTCAGCCACAGCAGCCTGAATGAAGTCAAGTCCGTGCCTTACTGTGGCCCTATTTGCTCTTAGCTATCATAAACATATCCTTCAACAACCTCCTTACAATCAATTATAAAGTCAAAATGTAGCCACATTGATCTTCAGGCTCGGGTCTGTGCTGGCTCCTAGAGGCTCTAAGAAGCAATGGCATCTGTGTCATGAAACCCAGATTTAGTCGTGACCCCAGAAAGCCTAGCACGAAAAAAAAAGAAAGAAAAGAAAAAGAACTAGTCATTTCTCTTCCTGGAAGCCAGGAAATGTTCAAGGCTTTAGGGAGGCAATGTCCATCAGGAAAACACTCAGCAGAAAGCTAATTAATTGAGTACAGAAAGTGTGCCATGCAACAAGTCATTGCAGCCAGATTGGAAGGCCTTTGTCAAAAGCAGCCAAGAGAGTGAACTTAGCACAGTTAGAAATGAAATACTATAAATTACTCTTCTCTTTCTAAAAACACCGAATAAATTCAGGAAACATCTCGGCCTCATTTTCATGTGAGTTACAAAGGATGTGTCTCACTTACAGCTACTTTCTTCTGCTAATGTTGAATAAAAAGACACATAATATGTATTTTGTATATGTAGACCATACCACACGAACTCACTGCCCAGGCTCTTTGGACTGTCATTAACTTAAAGTCCACTAGGACACTAACAGAAAACGAAGTACAAGGGTTGGTCTGCTCACACCCTGGGGCATGCTCCCATCAGGGACATCACCACCATGCATTTGGTCATCACAAAGCAGACACCTCTGCTGGCCACATTAACAGTGTCTATGCAGAGCCACCACCTCTCTCTGAGCTGCTGAGCTTGACCCCGTGGATGGGCTGAGGACAGATGAACTGTGTAGGAGTTGAGATACAAAGCTGATGCTACATACAGGGGGACAAGGAGGCCCCACCAAGACCACCATCTTGAATTAGTGTTCCCAGTTCAGTGGTCTGCCACTGTCTATAATACTTTCTTGCACAGTCACTGCCCCACTGTGGTTTGACCAGCAAGCTGCACACTTCCTAAGGTCTTCTTTGTCTCCATGGTACACCCAGGAGGACCTCACTAGGCCATCCAGACTGGGCAAGGTGGTTGGAGTTGAACTCCCGTCCCAAGAGGTACTGTGGTCCTTGGAGCTCCAGACATCCCCCTCAAGAGCTAGGCTGGAACGAATCCCTGGCATGTTTTCCTGAGCCCATAGCTGCGCTGATGTCTTCAGCCATCTGCAGTATGCCACATGAAGCCTTGTCTTCCTGCTTGCTCAGCAGACTACTGGGAAGGCAACAGAGGGGTTAAGTGTGCATGGTTGAAGTGGAGGTCCGGTGACTTTTACCCCCTGCTGTTAGCCGCCTCATGAGAACCTTGTTCTAGCACTTCTGGGGACTTAGCCAATGTGTGGTTTGTACATTTTGGCCCTGATCTGTCAAGAGCTTTAAAACATTAACTCCAATCTATTTATTTGATAGCTGTTTAGCTGAATTTCTTTTCTTACCCTCTGTAACTCTCCCACCACACCCCACAAAGAATGCGGGTGTCACCTCACCCTACTTGGAGCCATATTTAATAAGACAGTCCTGGTATCCAAGCTTTCTGAGAGGAGGGACCGGACCCCGCGGAAATTGCAGGACCCTTGGAAACCTCATCTTATCTCCCATCTCATGACTGAATTTGTAGTCAACAACCTCTCCAGCTAAGTACACAGCACAGTTTGGATTCCATGTTCCATACAGATAAGTTTAAATCTCCAGTGTCACCTTCTAAATGAATGCCAGAATTTTGTTTGGACAATTTATGTCCTTTGGCTGTCACTAATAGAAAGCCTACTACACCTTAGCATATCCAGGCTTAAAACTTACTCACCTAGAGGTAAGAAGAATGTAGCCTGAGCGTTTATCTGATGCCTGGGCATATTTTCAGTCATGAGACTAGTTCACCTTAAATGCCTCACCTCTTCCTTCTGTGGTTTAGTAGCCTGGAAAGTGTGAGCTTGCTATTCAATATTTGGTCCATGCTTTTAAAATAGAGTGAGCCAGGTTCTGCTCATGGTGCAGCTAAATACCCTACACTACTGCTGTTCCTAGAACCAGAGGAAACTGCACTTCTCTCCCTGCCCAAAGATGATCATGCTTAATATTATGAAGCTCTTTGTTGATCAGGATGCCATTCCATTTGGTAACATTTAAGGGATCAAATAGGTAAGACTTTTCATATTGAATATTGATAGCAGGTGCCTTCAAATCCCCATCATGTTTGTATTCTCATAAGAATAAAAGTATCTTAATCTGTTTTTTCCTGAGCATGGTTCAAACATGTTTTAAATGCATTTTTGTGCCTGTGCTTATAAAGAGATGAAAACAGACTGCAGTTGATAACATCTGATTTTAATAGAAAAGGAACATGCTTGCTGTTTAGCCCCAGCCCTATAGCTTGCTACAGTTTGCCCTGTCCCCTTTCCCCAGTGATTCACGACCTGAGAGAGACAGCTCCTCTCCCACTAAAGCCCAGCAACTCGGAGAAGGCCTGAAGGGATTTGCTTTCTTTCAGCCAATCTGTGTTTCAGCTGTTGGTTTGCTTGAGGGCCCCATGAAAGAATGCAAACGAGAATAGATGGATTAGAATGTGATTGTGTGCTTATGGGCTGTTTCTGCACTGTCCCTCTCTCACTGGAAGCCAGAGGGAACCTGTCTTGGGATGGACGTCACAGGCAAAGAACAGGAAACATTTTACATAATGTGGAATCAATCCCCTCATCAACAAACCTAAGTTGACCCCTCAAGCCCTACCTTTGACAGAAAGGACTTCCCCAACCTCCCCCAACCCTCAGAGCTCATTACACCATCTGTGGCAGGGACTGCCCTACCTGTGCAGTACCATCAGCTTCCTCACAGTCTGACTGTCTTCTCTCCGAGGCGGAATAGGACACACTCCCGGTGATGGGCAGGTGACATTGGGTCCTACCTGACTGGCCATCAGTTGTTTATCCTCAAGTATTTATTGAACATCTCTTCAAACAGTTAAATCATTTCCCCCCAGAGTAGGATTCTGTCCTGAGAAAGAAAGGGGTATGTGTTGAAGAACCACATCTCTGCTCAGTAGTTTAGCCTGAGAAGGACCTCGAGGCGCTCGAGAAGCAGTCTAGTAGCGCTGCCTATCACAACCACCTGACCCCTTATACCAGCCTCCTTTCTCCATGTGTTGATTCTGAAATTAGGAAGTACATAGCAGTGCCTTTTTCTTTTTCCTATAATACGTAGTTACTATTCGATTATTTACTTATTCATTTTTAGTATTTGTGCATTTAGGTTTGACTTTGGTTTTGGTGTTTTGGGGACAACGTCTTACACTGTAAGCAGGCAGGACTCAGACTCTCAATAATTTTCCTGCCTCGGCCTTACACACGCTAGGATTACAGGTCACCACAACCACAGTGGTTCTCTGCCTTTTGAAAGAAGTGTCTGACCAAGCCCCCACTCCATGGTACTCTACAGATTACAAAATGTTTTGGCATACCTGTTTCACTAGACTCACCATGGCACAAAGGAAGCCTAAACTTTTGAAACAGTAATGGGGTGGCTTTAATGCCCACCCCACCCTCATCTTAACAGAGAGGGGCAAGTCTGTGCTGAAGCATGCTGAAAAACAAGGAAAATTCTTTCTGCTAGGACTGTGGTGGAAAGTCGAGTGCAGAGGAAAGGGTTCGGCAATTGAGACATCACAGGAAGTGCCATAGTGTGGAGGGCAAGAAACAAGGAGAGAATTTTGACCTGAGTCTGGGGGTGAACTGACAGAAATTCTGTGAGGCTGGTAGAGACCTAAGAGGTGACTTTTAAAGGTTGCCATTAACCATGAGGTAGAGTTCTGTATGTGCACAAGAGCACATTTTTCAGGCTGGAAGGCATCTGGAGGTATCAAACGACACGTGGCATCCTTAGACAGACATGCTAAAGCCAGCAGTGTGGAGCCGGAGGAAGCATGGGCAGACAGGTAGGCATGACTCTGGGCACGTTGGCAAGCTGATGAGCCCAGGGAACAGTGAATTCTGCCTGGAACTGCCTTGTATTACCAGTCTGCCCCTACTTTACCCTTTTCCTCTTCCCAAATCCCTGGCCTTCGAGAATGGAGTGGCATTGCTTTGCAGATTTTATCTGAATGCCTACTGGGCTGGGGAACTCCAGAAAACCAAGTCTAGATAGTTGCAAATGTCATGAAGGGGGAGGGGCAGCTCTTGCAGGGTGTATATGTGGCTGGTAGCGGGGCTTTCATTCGGTCTCTCATGCAGCCTGTGGGACATCTGTTTCTAAAGATGGACAGTCTAGGTAATGAACTGTTCTTTCTAACATTGCCCTCAAGTGAAACTCACACACAGCTGTGCTGTGGGTCTGGGTGAGAATTCTCTAGAACTCAGCCAGTTCTGGAGTGATATTTTAAACTCAGGTGTTCCCTGTCTTTTAAATCACCAGAAAGGTGAGATGGAAATCTCTTTGAAAGCCCTTGTGGATTATCAGTTCTGATTGCCACTGTGACCCTGCTCCAGACTCTTGGATGTAAGTGTTCTTGCGGTCCATCCTTGGTGAGTGTACTGCAGGAGTTGTCGCAGCTCTGGAACACACGGGACGGATAATGCTCAGTCACCACTGTCACCATATTTAGAGACCATTACTAAGGCTTGGATTGAATTGCTTGAGGTAAGGCAGGCCTTGAACTTGTGACTCTCCTGCTGAATGTTGGGCTTAGAGGCTTGTGCCCATACCCAGCTTGATTAGTTTTCTCTTTCTATAAGCATTGTGGTGTAGTGAGGAAGGTAGGCGTGGAGGAGGGAATAATGCTTTGCTTAGAAAACCCTAAGGTCAGCCGGGCGGTGGTGGCGCACGCCTTTAATCCCAGCACTCGGGAGGCAGAGGCAGGCGGATCTCTGTGAGTTCGAGGCCAGCCTGGTCTACAAGAGCTAGTTCCAGGACAGGCTCTAGAAACTACAGGGAAACCCTGTCTCGAAAAACCAAAAAAAAAAAAAAAAAAAAAAAAAAAAAAAAAAAAAAGAAAACCCTAAGGTCAATAATATTTATTGCTAGAATCATTCGATCAGATGAGACTCAGGTGGGAGGAGTGAAGCAGCTGCCCTATATAAATTTTACTAATACCATCGTGTAACTTTTATTCGACCATCTTTGTGGCAGAAGCCAGAGGGCCATAGCATGAAGCAGTGACGGAAAGCTCAGAACTCAGCACAGATGTAAACGCCCTCAGGTCCTATAAATCTCCCAGAGCAAAGCCCTTCAGAGAGTTTCTCTCTGCCTAGCTGCTGACTTTCAGCCTCCAGGTCTCCTCAGTGCCCAGCCAGCCCTGTACGTGACACAAGGACCTCTAGGCAAGCGGCACAGCCTGTCTGCTTGGTGAACCCCACATGCTATCAGCCGCTACATGCACCTGCTTCTCTCCTAGCATTCTCTCCAGGTCCCTGACAAAGACCTGGGCACAGAGAAAGCAGACAACTAAGTGGGCCAGTCCTGGAGGCTGCAGGCAGAGCTGGCTGGTGGAGCCACCCAGCTGTTAGTAATCAGAGTGTCCATCTCCACACACAGGGAACTGAGCAGCCAGGTGGGAGTCAGTGGGCAGAGCCCAATAAAATTTCATCAAGTACCCAAGGCTTTGATCTACAGTGAGAAGTGGATGGAGGGTGATGACAATTTAGTACCATATGTCACTAGCAATGTAAGTAACCAAACGAAGGGGGAGGGTAGATGTGGTACATTTGGAAGTTTATAGGGTTTTTTTGTTGGGTTTTGTTTTTCGTTTGGTTTTTTTTTGATCTGGTCGGTTTACAGATCATCATGAATAAGAGAAAAATTAAGGAGTGTTGAGTAAATTATGCAAAATGTCAAGAAATACATGCTATACAAAAGCATATATTTTGAAAGGAATATCAAAAGACCTTAGGAGCCACAACAGCCCAAAACAGAATGACTGGGAGGGGTAGATTCTTAGCAAACAAATTGTTCTTATTATGCTGTTCTTTATGAATGGCTACTAATATGCAGTGGTTATGACTCCATGGAAGACAAAGTACACCCAGAGATGAAGTGAAATTGAACTGTCAGCACAGAGAAAAATAACTCAAAGCGGTTATTTTAATCTTGGAAGCATCTGAAAGCATTTAAAACTGTTTTGCAAACATGTGACATTGTGAGCTTCTCTGAGCAGAGTAATTAAATAGTCTAATCGTACTAGAAAGCAGCAGGCACATGCGTGTCCTGAAGATGTGCAAAATGTCCATCGCCTGCTGGGTCTGCTTCAGGAACAGTCATACCTAACAGGCAGGTGGTTCTTTTACTTTCATTGCGGTGAAGGAAAATAAATTACTCATCAGTTCCACCAAAAACATGAGCTAGGACTTTAACCAAAACAACACAAAGAACACAGAACTACTTTTAGCTTAATTCAATGTATATAGCATAGCTACCCAAAATATTTTGAATTACATTACTTTTCCTCCTTAGGACAATGGAATTTGTTATGGTAATAATCTACCTTCAGTGATTTAGTTAATGGATGTAACAGTGGGGTTTAGTAAGCATCTAGACACGATCCTAAGGACTGACACAAATACAAAAGCCTTTGGACTCACAACCCATTTCATCTAACTCTGTAAATCTGTGCTTGCAGTTGAGGTTAAATGGCAAACACAGTATTCAAGCCACTAGGAGCTGGTGCTGTTGCTCAGGGCTGCAAAACCCTGCATCTGATCCTCAGTGCATGAAATGCAGGAACAAAGAAAATGGCCCATGCAACTTTGGAAATGCTCAGTGGTCTCGAATAGTGGTTTTCATTTCATTTATGGCCCTTCCACAATGTCTCCTAGTGTGCTCA
The DNA here is from genome assembly GCF_903992535.2 of Arvicola amphibius. Taxonomy (NCBI): domain Eukaryota; kingdom Metazoa; phylum Chordata; class Mammalia; order Rodentia; family Cricetidae; genus Arvicola; species Arvicola amphibius. The sequence goes on from NC_052048.2 coordinate 139,417,594, forward strand.
GAAGACCACAAATCCTTATTTCCAGTGTCTAAAGGTTCTGGTCTGTGAAGGATGACACACCCAAGGGGTGCCCTTCCAGGTTTCCATGGTAGCTTCTGGGAGTCCCTCACAGTCCTCTGGATATTGAATGTTCTGCAACTTCAAGGACACACCATCCTGGAGAAATCATGGAAACTGTTGGATCCCTCTCGTGTAAGCACTACCCAATGTGATGGCACTGACTGTGTGTCACTCCAAAACTAGAATGGTTTGGTAGGCAGAGCCTCTTTAGGGCCCCTCTTTAAAAATGCCTGTCCCGAAGAGGTGCACATAAATAGTTATTTTCCTTTCCAGAATAAAGTAGTTTACTGAAATTGCAGACAACTCTCCAGAATATCCAAGTAGACTATGCATTCCACCTGTGAGATTTTAGAAGGTAACCATGGTCGTTGGTGTTTTGAGGACTGTCCACAATTCCTGAATTACTCACGCACTCTCAGAAACTACTTTTAAAAAGTTTTTCCTAGCCTGGCGGTGGTGGCGCACGCCTTTAATCCCAGCACTCGGGAGGCAGAGGCAGGCGGATCTCTGTGAGTTCGAGACCAGCCTGGTCTACAAGAGCTAGTTCCAGGACAGGCTCCAAAGCCACAGAGAAACCCTGTCTCGAAAAACCAAAAAAAAAAAAAAGTTTTTCCTATCAGTATAAACTGTTTCCCAAAATACAAGTGTACTCACATCCCATGGTTCAAGAGTGGAGTCAGAAGTCTGCATTTTCTGTTGAGGGCTGGGCATTGCTGAGGCTGAGAGCTCAGAATGACAGATGCAGCCAACTAGAGCCCTGGTGGGTATTAGTTACTGAACTGTAGGGAATTAAATAACCTTAAAAACTAACATGACCAGGCTGGGGAGATGGCTCAGAGGTTAAGAGCACTGGCTGCTCTTCAGAAATCCTAAATTCAATTCCCAGCAACCACATGGCTTCACAACCATCTGTAATGAGATCTGGTGCCCTCTTCTCTCATGCAGGCAGAGCACTGTATACATAATAAATAAATAAATCTTTTTAAAAAAAAAAAAAAAGTGCTGGTCTGCCTGGAAAGCAGTGCTTCCAGCTCCAGGGAACTCTTGGGGAGACAAGCAGGACTGCGCTGCTCACAATGCCCGAAAGGCTGTGGTGGCCAGGACTCGTCCCTGCAGGCTCCATCCGTTGTTCCCTACGCTAGTGCTCTCGTGTCATCTGCTTTCCCTTGGTTTTCTAGCATTGTCACCCAGAACTTGTGGGGTTAAGCTCTGGCCCTGAAACAACATTTTAAGACCCCTCTAATGTAGTACCCCAAAAATTCCAACTGAGTTCTTGCTCTAACAAAGATCCTCGATTGCAGGCTGCTTTTCCTCTTTAGGTTTATGATCATTTTAAGACGCTAACGCATGGTGAAGAGATGACAAAGATCACTATTCATAATCCAAACTGTTTTGAAAGTCATATTGCAGCTGATGGTAGACTTGCGACAAGGGCGGGGTTTAGCAAAGTGGAAATTAGGCAAGGGATTTCCTGCACAGCCAAATGATCCGAATTCTTTTTCCACCCCTTGGAAGACCAGTGAGGCCCCAAAATAGAAACAAAGCTCCCTGGGGCTGGCTTTACTCACACTGCTGGAGCATTAACTGCTGACATGTGTTTTTAGGAAAATCGTTGCTAATGGAAACAGCTTCAGGCAAGTGGCAACGCCCAGGGTTCTCATGTGACCCTTGCAGGAGTTCTGGGAGAACGTGACTCTACCAAAAGTCATCCATATGTTTCGGTCAAGTTCAAGGAATTATTTTGCTGGCCTGAGACCAGAACTGTGAAATAAATAGCAGGCATAATTAATTTTTAAGATGCGGTCAGCATTATGAAGTGGGGGTAAAAAAGTAGATAATAGTTACTCAGATCTGGCAGCCATGCACAGGACAAACCATAGTCCACTGCATAAGCCATGGCTTGTGCTCCAGACTGTTTGATTGTTCTCAACAGAAAAGAGTCACCAGGCAGCCAGGCACATGCTGGCTAACCAGAAAGTAAAGGGCTTGATCTGCAGGGGAGCAAGCAGCAGCTAAAACCTCATGCACTCACTGGAGGCACAGACTTAGAGGCATCCATTTTTTGCTGAATGGGAATGAGAGTCCGAACAGTTTGCAACACAGGGAAAACAAGTGTGTGAAGTCAACAGCACACTGGGCACATGGAGTGCATTCCTTACTGCTAAAGTGTTTGGAAAGATTCAGTCCCCTTTGTAGCATTCAGAGGGAGTTAAAGTGTCAGGCCATTGCGCTCTGCCCAGTGGGACAGTAAGTTTCTTGCTGAATTTGTCTGTACAGGATGTGTTTCCATAGTCCCTGAAAAACTGTGTGTGGAATTTGAGTGGGTGTTTAAGGATGCGCCAAGGGGCATATGGTACATACTAATTCCCACATCCACATCACATTGTGTCACAGGAACTGAAGGAAGTGGGAAAATCAGAAGGCACATGTCAGTATGCAAGTTTATTTCCAGCTAAAGTCTGGGTTCACCTTGACAGAACAAGGGGTGAGTTGGTTCAGGCTGCTGCAGAGGAGGCTCCTGAGGTCTGTATGGAGAAAAAAACTTTGTAGCATACCCCAAAAGACAATTAGCAGCACTTATTGGAGCTTCGGACACATTTTCTTTGTGGGGAAACAGTGAACATTCATGACAGGCTGACTGACAGGAGAATCACTGAGAAGTGAGCCCACACCGTACTTAGGGTTTACACCCTTGGCACTAACTTGATGTCCTATCGAGGAGAGAGTGGCTTCGTATTTGAGATCATTTGTGGAGGAAGTTCATGAAGTGGGCGAGGTGTCAGGGAAGAGGGAGTGCCTTATTTCAGCGGAAATGGTTGCATTCCTTTCTTATATCTCCATGATCTGTCACCAAGATGCACATCTGGGCATCATTAGCCATCAGTGTGTAGCCTCCAGCTACGGCCAGAAGGTTTTGCTTTCCTTTCTGCCAGTCACCTGGGGTGTGACCACCCAGGAAACGCCATTTGGACCATAGAATGATGCTCTAACCTCTGAATAGGCCAAGCAGTCCTGATGTGGGTGTATTCCAGTAGGGCTCACTTGAGACCACACCCTTCTAATAGAGGGGCATTCAACATGTATCAGAGGAGATTTCCTCAAAGTGTGCCAAGAGTCCTGCTCTTCTGTGGACATGGTCCATTGGCCTGGGAAGAGCAGGAGTGAGGCAAGAAGGTGGCGGTATTGTCAGGCATAGTGTTTCAGCTTGACGTAGCAAGCTTCCCTAGATGGGATACCCAGTGGAAATTTGTGTCACTAAAACCACTGAATCTAAAAGTACTTCTCCTCTCTCTATATACTCCTCAGGACCCTCATACCCTTGAAAGAATATGGGGTCTAGGACTGGGCTGGCTCACACCTAATCCCAATACTCAAACAAGTAGAGAATCTTGAGTTCTAGGCCAGCTTGGGCTACACAGTAAGGCGCTTTCTTAAGATCACATTTCAGACTTGCTTCCTACCCTGCTACTCTAGTTTGTCAGAGCAGAGAGCCAAAAAAAGTATGGACTGTGTCTTGTTCCTGATCATTAGTATGCTCCATAGCAATGTAGTGTTTCATCCTACAACCACTCTTGCCATCCCTTGTGGAGGTAAATGCATTACCTAGGTATGCCTCCTGTTTTAGGAGGTCAGTTCTTTGACTCTGGCCTTTGACTGAAGCCTGAATTTACCAGCTGTGGATTTGGGGCGAGTTGCTTATCCTCTCTGTTTCCTTGTCTTTAGTGGGAAGATGACAGATGGAGCCATGCCACAGGGACTTGTGTAGATTCAATACAGTAAAGCCCCGGCCAGGATGACTACACTGGTCAGTGCCCGACTGAAGGCAGTGCTGCTCTTGCTGTCACAAAGCTTGGTCCTTAGACGTCTCACTCAGGCATCCCTTAGAGAAGGGAGCCCATCGCTTTGGACATTTGCACCTATGATGGGTAGCACTGGGCAGTCTGTGTGGAGAGGCTCTTCACTTAGCTTTTCTCCTCAGTTCTGTGCAGGTGAAGGAAGATAGAGTGCCAGGATCTCTGCATTACACTGTGCGGGGTACAAGGCGAGCTTTGTGAACAGAACTTGTGCGCTCTTGTCACCTGCTATCTGTTACTAAAGAAAGGGGCCAGCGGACGGACACTCAGCACCTCCCTAGGGCAGCACTGTGGTAGATGTTCCCTCTGTAGCCTAGGAAGTAGATGGTGTTGGCTCCATATTTCATATGAAATGATTCAGTCCAAGTCAGACAGCAAGTAGCTAATCAAGCTGAAATTTGAACTCAGATCTGAGTCCAGACTTCCTGAAACACTGTGTTATGTTCAGTTCCTTGCCTCTACTTCCAGCCCCCCACTGCAGTAGCCTCCCTCCTGTGGGCCATGCTTAAGCCAGCATAAATTTCAGGTGCAGCTAATTCTTCCTGCTGGACAGGCCATAAGTAAGATGCATCATAATTAGCTGTGTCTGATTGCCCTCCTGTTGTCCTGAGCTGTAGCCCCTAATTGTATGATAGTGGGGGTTTCACTGTGGCGAGTTTTATCATTTTGACAGTTTGCTAATAAAAGGTCACCACAGGTACAGAGTACTCTGATTTACATATGGCAAGCAAAGGAGCATTATGGGAAGTCAGCGTCTAAGGTAGACCTGGGCATTTGTTGCTATTGACACACATGCTGGGATTCCATAATTGACAAGAAATACTATTATTAAGCAGGTCTGTTGAGATAATTAGCACGCGGGGTTGCATTTTTAATCGGACTTGAGTCAGATAATTTATCACAGCAGTAGCAAGCTGTCAGGGTCACACAATAAATACTCATTAAGGCTGAATAAAGATTAACTGCAGGCTGAAAGAAAATTAGGCCAAGTAGTAACATTTGATTTCAATATTTACAGTGCTAATTTAGACTGATATTGGCAAAAAGATCAGATTCTCAAATGGAGCTCATTTGTGAACGAAATGAGAGGGTTGCTGGTGGTGCCTGGGCAGGAGGTTCTCTAACGCTTACGGTCATATTCCCCGCTGATGGCCAAAATATTCATTCTGAAAGGCTCATTTGGTGCTGCAGTTCTGGGGACTGTAGTGTCTCTGCATTAATAAGATGGAAACCCCAAGCAGAAAAAGCATGCATCTTGAAGGCATGCCTAATTTGTTAACATTAGTTAGATACTGCACTTTTAATTTAATGCAACTCGCTTGTCTTTGGTTCATACATGGGCAGTTTATGGCACTTCAAGTTAATTAAAAACACCTACCATTAAAACATGCACCATCCTTAAAGCAAAAAGGAAGTCATTTCAGGCCACTATATTTCCATGCAAGACATTTATGTACTTGCTTATAATTTACAGTATACTGAAGATTGGGAACCAAGTGAGAACATTAGTATTTATGAATACAGTAAATTTTGTTGACAAAACCAGTGTAAAAGGTCAGAGACAGAACCCACAGTAAATGTGAAGTTTGTTTATCAGGCTGAGAGGCTTGGGTTTGAATAGGAAATTAGCTTCAAGGGCTGCTGCGCGGGTGTAAAACCCAAGACCTAGGCTGTGTCTGCCCAGACACCTGAGTACCCTCCAGTAGACAGTGGCTCTAGAGGCAGCTTTTGGTTTCACACTGCTTTTGCCTGGAAGAATTTCAAGCAGCTTGCCATCCTCCTCAGAGAGCTTTTGGTAAAGCCTAATTGTGCTGTGGCCACTCAGGCTTCTCCTAAGACAATGTGCACGCGTGCGTGTGTGCACAGCTGTAGTGAGGAAATGGGTTACACTGAAGTAGGAAGGTAGGTCTGGGTCGCTGAGCCAGCGTACAGGCTGAGTATTCAGTGATGAGAGGCCAGGGCCAGCAAGCGGGAGTCTGACAGGAAGGCAGTGACAGCACCCTCCCCCAGCCCAGAAGCCCCATGAGGCCTGTAAGGGCCTTTGCAGCCTTGGGTAGCCAGTGGCAAAGGCTGTGGCCTTTCTTATAGCCCTTTTTCTGGGGCCCAGATATGAACAAGAAGAGGCTTCTGTGTCAGGGCTTGTTTTCAATGGCTTGGCCTAACTGGTGCAGCATCCATAGGAATTAGGTAAGTGGAGGCCAGATGGCAGGAACCAGGTTCCCATCTTCCCAGGAACCCAGAGACAGGGCACCGTTCTATATGAGGCCCTTGATTCCCCAGGCTCTCTTTACTGGCCACCGCAGCTGGGCCACTTTGAATTGCAGCCAGGAAGTAGCAATGTTCCATGCAAGGAGGGAAAGAGCCGGCAACACTGACGCCTTCCCTGAGAGTGTGCAGACCTGGGATAGGAGCAAAGCCTGTCTGAATCCTCAGGAAGGCAGGAGCCTGCCAGTGAGTGGGTATCCTGGAAGCCAGTCTCCCAGTGGCTAGTGTCAGAGCAACTGGTCCTGGGGGAAAGATGGCATTTGCCCTGGGGCTTTGTGCTGCCCCACGTCTAAGAGGCCCTGGTCACCCCTTGTCTAAGCTGCCTAGTGCTACAATCACATGGAAATGGATGTGAGGAAGCAAAGGAGCTGAGACTGTAGTGAGCTGGCTGGCAGGCCGGGCATCTCCAGGCCCACAGGTGTCTCACTTGGCTTGGTGCTCTTGGAGTCAGTCCTGAAGGCTGGACTAGGACTGTGATCCCCCTGAAAAGCATGGGAGCATCTCGGCTTCCTTAGTCCCCAGTGCTGTTTCTCACACTGGTCCTCAGTCCTCTACCCGCAGGCCTTGTTTCCCCACCTTGGCTTAGCCAGGTAGACTGGAGGGTTCTTCCAGGGACCTAGCAGTGAGTTCTGTTAGCCAGCCAGCTCCCCAGGCCTGGGCCCAGGTCTGATCAGAACTCTTGTTAGTGTGTTTTGGAGCATCAGCCTGGCCAGCTGCCCCCCGGGCCCTGCAGCACAGGGGAACCTGGGGTTGTGGCTTCAGCTTCTGCTTTCTAATTGAGAGCTAGGGAGAAGAGTAAGAATCACTCTACGGGAAAAGGTAGAGACTGGTATTTTGAGTACATTAAAAACTTAATAAAGGCAGCCACATAACTTTAACTGCAGTTTGTTGAATACTTAGCTGTTGCTGGGCACAGTTTGGAAGCACTTGGCATTGTGTGTGTGTGTGTGTGTGTGTGTGTGTGTGTGTGAATTTACTTAATCCTCACAGTTTTCTTAAGCCCACTTTCCAGGTAGGGTTACTGAGGCACAGAGATGGAACGTCACTTGCCCCCAGCTGTAGCACCAGTGAGACGAGAAGCTGAGATTACTGTGTTCTGGACCTCCTTGAAATACTGCAGGGTGCCAGAGAAAGGGGGACAAGGCCTTTTCCAAAAAAAAAATTTAACATGAACCCAAATGTCTTGTAGATTTTTTTTGTTTGGGCTCTTTTAAGGAGAAGTTGGGTGTTGGAAACCTAAAGTCCAAAGCAAGCCCTGTGATTGTGTGCCGGGTTAAGTTCCCAAAGAGAACGAACACAGACCAGCAGCAGTGTTCAGCAGAATTCAGACACCACTCCTTCCTGCGAGTGAGATGTGGAAGACAACATTTGGATGTCCAGAGACAGGGGCATGTGGGGAGCCTTAGGAACTGGGTCTGGAATACTTGCCATAGAGGGGAAACCTGGAAGTAGCCAGATGTTCAGTCTAAGACTGATGCTGTGCATTGAGTGTAAGCTGGGGTGAATTGCTCTCAACTGACCTGAAAGGGTTCCCATAATTTGTTGCTGGTATGCTTAAAAATAAGATAAAATTGGTTTTTAAGTTAATAAAGAAATGTTCAGAAATTTACATCCCACAAGTTTCCCCAGTAACTAACAATGGTTAGAATGAGATTATATGTAAGATTCTCTTCTCCTTCCTTTTTTCCCTTCCTTCTTTCCTTCTTTCTTTCCTTCCTTTTTTATTTCCTCCCTCCCTTCCTTCTCTCCTTCCTTCTTTCTTTTTTTCTTTCCTTTTTCATCTTGTGGTAGGTACTGCATCTCAAGTCCAGGGCCCAGTGTTTGCTTGAGCAGGCTCCAACTGCTGCTCAACAATATCCCTGGCTGCCAGCTTCCTCTAGGTTATAAATAAGCCTACAGTGTTTCTATTTTCATGGCAAGATCTATTCTTTCAAATTTCAAAGAAATAAAGAGAAAAGTTTTAATGTATGGTCCTATCTAGCCAATGTCTGAGAGTTCCTAATGAGATATAAAGCTTTTTCATAGCATATTGATTCTCTTGTTAAAACAAGAAAGAACACTGATTGCTTAATTCATCCCCTTGTTTATAAGCAATAAATGTCCTTTGCAAAGTTATGTGTGTTTTCAAGTCAATTTTTTCCAGATTAGTTTATATTCTCTTGAAAAAGGATCATATTTTGGATGGAAAGCTAGACTACAAGGATGTCATGGGTACAGCCTAGAGCAGAAATTCAACAATAGTAATTATGGCTAGTTATAATAGTGACTGTGTTGCACTTCTTTTAATAGTGTTGGTAGCCTGGTGGGCAAGATGGGTGTTGGTGTTGGGGTTTTTAGTTAAAACAGGCCAAATCTGGGGTAAAGAGCATTCACAAAGCTAGTGAGTTGCGAAATAGGTTTCAGACAGTAGGTGATACATGGCTGTCACCACAGTCTGAAATTTGTCTGTCCTCATTTCTCAGCATTAGTTGTTCCCACTCATTTTCCAGCTTTTCCAACTCCTGGCAACCACTAATCCATTTTCTGTTGTATAGATTTGCCTACATGCAAAACTAGAGCAACAAAAATCCCTTATGTGTGGCCATTCTCACTTAGCATGATATATCAAGGTTCATCCATATTATAACACAAGTCAGCATTCTTATTGCCAGATAATGCTTCCATGTGTGGATATTCTGTATTTTGTTTATCTGCTCATCATTTGAAGTACAGTTCATTTTAAATATCTGCCCACTGTTTTCCAAAAGAGCTGCACAATTTTATATTACAAAGAACAATTTGTTTCTTCCTACATCCTTGCCAACATTTATTATTGTCTGGCTGGTCATAGCCATTCTCTTGGGTCCAGAGAAGAATATCCTGACTTAAACTTACATTTCCCTCATGACCAATGATGCTAAATATCTACCAGATGCTCACTAGCCATTCATATGTGGTCTTTGAAAAAATCTCTGTCCAAATACCATTTCCCACTCTTTAGTTGGGTTATCTATCCTTTTACAGTTGAGTTGTGGAAATTTTTATATGCCTTGTACACAGCCCTTACCAGATAGATAACCTGTATATGCCCTTGCCTTCTTGTGGGCCACCTGCACTGATGGTGTCGTTTGTACTGGAATCTTCAGTTTTTTTAGCTCGGTTGCCACCACCACCACCAGCAGCATCTCCTCCTCTTCTTCATCACTTCTGCTTTTGCCTCTCCTACAGTCCTTTATCTTGCCTGTGGTTTCATACCTCAGCTCTTAGATTTCAGACTGATAACCTATATATCTGACTTACTTATATGAATTTTGAACTTCACAAAATGATCTTTTCTATAGAATAGATTTTTTTTCAGGTGGGACGTGTGACCAGAATACAATGGCTCCAGGCTCCCCATCAGAGTGTTTCATCTGACAAACTGCTCTATCTTAGCAGTCCAGCTGCACTGTATTTAGAGCTTATGAGTATATGGTGTGGGGGGTGGAAATTCCTTATTGTCTCCCCCATTGTTGTTTTTAATGCTGTTGAAATGACCTTCTCGGTGGCACTATAGGATTTGCTCTTTCTTTTCTTATTTCTTTCTTCCTTTCTTTCTTCCCTTCTGTTTTTGCCTCAAGTTAGAAAATTTTGACTAAAAGGAATCATTACAGCAAACGGAAGATCCAAATATCTCATCATTTAGGTAAGGTAACACTTAGCCAGGAAACCTAACCTACCCAAAACTCTTCTCTGGCGAGGCAGTGAGCACATACCCTTCTGCGCTGGGTGATTGGAATGTGTGCCTCACTACCATGGGCCAGCCAGTTTCTCAGAACAGTCTGCTGCATTGGCAAGAACCCACATGGGGTTAATGATGCTCTCCAGCTCAGCTCTTTCAACTTGTTTGAGGCTAATTAAAAAGTAAAACTTTCAAGTGGTTGACTTTCTAAAGAGAAATGCATTCTTTATGTTGGCTGTTTGCAAAATGCCTCTTCTCAGAGGGAACCTGTATGACTTTTACATCGCATTTCCTGCATTGTCTCCTCGGTGCCAGCTCACAGTGTGGGACATTAGGAAGTGGTATGCCCCCACTCCTTTTTAGCACACTTAAAAAAAATTCCCAGAATGGTTTTTTTTTCCCACTCAAACTGCCTTCCCATTATGTTCTGCAGTCTGCCAAGCTTGCCAGACTCAGCAGGTAGTCCATATGGTATGCGTGTCTTTGTGAGAAAGCTCCCCTGATGTGGACAAGATGTCGGTTGTAATGTGAAGCCAACATCATGTCCACAAGTGTGCGGGAAAACAGTACATCCACGGCACCGAGGACACAGGAACACGGTACATCCACAGCACCCAGGACACGGGAACACGGTACATCCACGGCACCGAGGACACAGGAACACAGTACATCCATGGCACCGAGGACATAGGAAAGGAGTACCTAACAGACAGAGCCTGCTGGATCTGTTGTTGTAAATGAAAATGATCACTCTACTTGACTTTATTTGTGCTTTTCCTAAAAACAAAACATCATATTCATGTGTATGCATGTGGAGTGTGTGTGTGTGTGTGTGTGTGTGTGTGTGTGTATGGAGTGTGTATGGAGTGTGTGTGGTGTGTGTGTGTGTGTGTGTATTAGCTCTCTGCCAGCTAGTTACTGCTCCTGCTTTCCAGCCTGTGTTTGCATTCATAATTTTGCTGGGGCAAAGATATGGCTCAGTAACTGTGTTTGCTCAGAATGTACAAGGGCCTAAGTTCAGTCCCTAGTGCAGGAAGAAAAAAAATCACTCTGTATGTGTAGAGTATAGATTAAATACTATCCTTCAGTCCCCAGCCACAAATTTTAGAGAATTACTTAAGAAAGAAAAAACAAAGAAAGGAAGAAAAAGAAAAGGCATTTAATCCTCCTTAGCTTAATTTTACCCGGAACATTCTGGAACACATATAAAGGCAGATCATAGCATGAGAATTTGTGTATGTGTACTGTAAACAAAATTAAAAATTTAAAAATGGAGTCTTTGAAAGGAACATTTAATAGTTTTTGCTGTGCAGATGTCCACTTTGAATTTAATTCGGTTCTGTATTTCTCCCACCTCCACACAAATGCTAGTAGACAAGACATTCAAGCTTGGTGTATAGTTCACTTAGATGGCCCAGGGCCAGCCTGAGTGGTGTTCACTGTGTGGTGGAGTCAAATTGTCTTCACAGTTCTTGGGGCAGAAGCATAGCTAGGAATAGACAGACGGAAAAGGAGCAGAGGACGCTTCATTTGATGCGGTGCTGAGCTGACAGCTTTCTCGCTGAGTTTCCTCAGAGTATCAGTGTAGCCTTAAGACAACTGCTGCCAAACTCAGGTGGAGGCCACGTTGTTGTGAAGGTGGCTGGTAGGTTTCTTTTCTGCTTCAGGGTTCCTTTTCACCAGCTTAAAATGAAAGGGTGGCTTTCTCTTGCCTCATTCACCATGCCTCGGAGTTTTTCTGCCTGGGAATCTACTTACTGGCTCAATGCCCACAGCACTGGGAAGAACCCTTCCTTAGCCAGTGGGAACGATACCCAGAGTGCATTGCTAACTCACAAGTGGTCTTGTGCAGTCTTTGAATGGCATAACTACAGAATGCTAAACCAATAAAATAGCTATTTCTACTTTTTCTGCACTTCCGACCAATTCAAGATGGGCAGAATTCCAAAGTCATCGTGGGCTGGAAACAGTACAGTTCCATAGACACAGTGGTTTACATCACAGATCATCCCCCAGAGGTCCCTCTCTGTCGTGTGGGTAGACACTCAGAAGAGTAAAGTCACGTGAGTGATAGGAACCTGGACACAGTGGTGTATTGTCTGTGTGTAAGGGTTTGGATGGTCTAAAAACTTCCTGATTAGAGAGAGTAGGGAGATGGGGGTGTGGCAGGAATGTAGTTCAGATGTAAAGTAGCATATCTAAAGCCCTGTTCAACCCTTAGCTGTGGAAAGAAGGAAGGAAAATACATGGACATGTTTATGGAAGTTTTCAAGATTAAACGCTAGAGATATTAAGAAAGGGGGAAAGCTGGTGATATTTCTCAGTGGTTAGTGGTACTTTCCTCTACACCTTGGGAGCTGAGTTTGATCTCCAGAAACCACTGAGTAGAAATAGGGGCCAGATTCTTGCAAAGTTGTCCTCTGACTTCCTCATGTGCACAAAATAAATAAATGTAAATTAAATTTATAAAAGGGACATTAAGAAAAGGAAGGAATGGAAGGTTCTGAATTGCCCAAAGAGAAAGCAAGAAGAACGTCTTGTTGGTAAGCACGGAACAGGTCAAGACAGGCTTCTGACACACCGATGGCCTCAGTAACAACCACATCTTTAGTAAGAGTTCAGAGAGCCTCACGGTGCCCTTTTTATTTTCATTCCAATTTATTTTGGTACCAGAATGGGTATGAAAGTTTTAAACCAGTGTAAAAGGTACAGTATTTTGAACTTAGAAATATATTGCACCCGCACATTGGAAGTTCTGTACATCTGTTAAGCTGGTGCTCATTCCCACTAGGATGGCTCATAGTCACAGGAGGAGGAAGTCTGGCCCAATGCCTTTGGAAATTAGACTGACCCAGGTCTGAATCCCACATCCTTTGAGGAGCCTTAACTGGAAAATAGAAGCACAAAGTCCATGGTAGCATCTCCCCTAGAAATATGTGTAATGTGCCCTGGCTGCCTGCCTAGAACGACAGTGCTAGTGCTCCTCAGCAGGTCTTCCCTGTGGATTAGAGTCCACGTGCCCTTTCATGTTTGTACAGAATAGCAAAAACACCATCAGCATAAAGAGCATAAAAACCTTTAATGTGTGCTAGTGCGTAAACTTCAAAGCTGGAAGACGCATTTTCACGGGCTCACCACACAGTGACGCAGCTCCAAATCCAGCTAGGATTTGCAGCAAAGTCCTGGAGGCCTCTTTGAACACAGCAGCCCCAAGCTTATTTTCACATCTTGAAAGACTTCATTTTTGTCTTTGCTCTGGAGTTAGTTCTAGCTGTAGTTGTTTAAGGATGAATTTGCAATAAATGGATACATATTAAAATGGTTTCGAATAAGCATGTGTAACTAAAACCTTCCTTCCAAGTCATTTTTTAGTCCCTGCTTTGTGTAGAGACTCTGGTTTCACTCATTTCCAGTTGATTGAGAATGTGAGATGTGTTTCCTGCCTGCACCTGGGCTGTGGCTGAGAGGCTTCTGTGACTGCCCCTTGCTGGTCTTTTGAAGACAGTGTGGTGTGGTGTGGTGTGGTGTGGTGTGGTGTGGTGTGGTGTGGTGTGGTGTGGTGTGAGGACACCTATCTAATCATACTCTGCTCAGCTCCCTTGGCTGTAGAGCTAAGATTATGCTACTTCGAGCACTGTTCAGTAATATGGCCTGACGGACCCATGCACCTGTCTACTTACAACCTTGCAGGAAGAACTGGAGAAGTCGCCTTGGGCAACTAACAGCCTTTATCCGCCCCCCCCCCCCAACTGCAGGCGATGCTCGTGGCCTTCAAGGCTCTTTGTCCTTTCTCACTGTTCACACACTAAAAAACAACAAAACAAAACAAAAACTCCTCTTCCCTGTCCTTCACCTCCCCATGATCTGTATAATAATAATAATAATAATAATAATAATACATATTGGAGTTGGAAACATAGCTCAGCCTTAAGAGCACTTGTTGCTCTTTTAGAGAACTTGGGTTCAGTTCCTGAGACCCACGTGGTAACTCACAACCATCTGTGACTCTATTCCCAGGGATTCTGATACCTTCTTTTGACCTCCAGAGGTACCAAGTACACATGTGGGGCAGATGCATACATGAAGACAAAACACTCATACATGTAAAAATAAATAAATCTAAAAGCTTTTAAATATTTAAGAAGCCTATGGGGCTGGAGAAATGGCTTAGAGACTAAGAGCACTGACTGTTATTCCAGAGGACCCAGTTCAATTCCTAGAATCCACATGGCAGCTCACAACTGTCTGTAACTCCAGTTCCAGAGGATCTGACATGCTCACACAGACATACATACACATGTACAAAACACCAATGCACATAAAAATAAATAATCTTTTTAAGAACAAATAAGTTTGTGCTGTGAGTGTATGAGAGGAGACTCTGCTTAGGACTCAGCTGTGATAGGTCACGGGATTCTGAGCACTTCCCAGAAGTCACCCACTGTGGGACTACTGTGTGCAGATGCACAGACGCTGCACGATAGGACCCCAGGCTCCACACACAGCTCATTCTCACCATGAATACCGCGCTTGTTCTTTTTTGCAATACAAATCTTAAAGAACAGTTTAATAATCTGCCAGTTTGTTCCTCAGGGACTGGCACACTGAGACTTGGGAAAGAATTTCATTGGCAAAAGCCACACTGGATTACTTACTGATTGTCCATGGCTCCCTTCACACTATCTCAGCAGAGGGAAGTCATTCCAGGAGAGACTCTGGCCCACAGAGCCTAAAATACCTACTTTCTGACCCATTGCAGAAAGCATTGCCAAGTCTAATTTTGACATCTGATCTCACTGCAGATAGGCTTGAAATGCAAGTAACACACTGAGAAATTCTCCTTTGCCACCGGCTAACAGAGGGACTTAGACAAGGCATTCAGTCTCTTAGGACTGGTCTCTTGTCTGTAAAGAAGTGATTATTGACACCTTCTTTGTTCTCCTGAGAGCAAGGCATCCTCAGAGAAGCCTCCAGTCAGGGTTCTTGCAGCATATGGGGTTCTGAAGTGCTGTGCTGCCCTGGTTATAACTGTGATGTAAATAAATCTTTATTTACATCACAGTATACTTTATTCAGCACTTAGCTTTTCTTTTTTAAAAAAATCTACTGCAGTTACAGGAGAAATTTTGTTGGAATATTTGTGGACTGATGATACAGTACAAATACCTTGTTTTAAAGACATAGACACAGAAGTAGATTATATGAACACTTTCTTAGTGGCAAAGCAAATGTCTATAATTTAAGTTATTTTTAAATCATCGGAGCCATTTCTCCTCTTATAAAAAATTTTGATAGTCCCTTTTTCTTTTAATATATCTAAAAGCTCGCAGAAGTATCAGCTAGTGAGCAAACATATTATAGAACCACATTGGTGTTGTTATCAGTGTGCCTCTTACATTAACATCACTGTGACCACTCATGAGATGTTCTCTTTGGTAGAAAAGGGAGATAATGTTAGAATATTCCAGAGATGCTGCTCGGGGGAAGGATGGTCAGACTTGCAATACATTTTCTCATCTTGTTCTCCATAATTATCATAGTTACTGTGATAAGACACCATGACCTAGGACACTTATAGGAGTGATCACTAGTGCTTAGAGTTTCAGAGGGTGGTCCTTGGCCACCATCGTGTGGAGGATGGCAGCAGCAGGCAGGCACTGCAGCAATAGCTAAGCGCTTATGTTTAGAAAGTGTGACACTGGGAATGGCATGGGTCTTTTGAAACCTAGAAGCCTGCCCCAGTGACACACCTCCTCCAACAAGGCCATACTTCCTAATCCTTTCCAAACACTAACTGGGGACCAAGCATCCAAGCATAGGAGCTTATTGTGGCCATCCTCATTCAAACCACCACAATAACTATTTTCATACAAAATATATAGTTATAATTATTTTATTCTGATAAAAAGTAATATGGCATTATAAAATAAAAATAGAAAAGAACAGAGAATAGCAGAGAAATAAATAGATCTATAATCAACCACCAAGACAAGCCATGGTTGGTATTTAGGTGTGTACTTCTAGCCCCATGCCCTGTATAGAGTGTATACATTTCAAAGATCCTGCAACATTTTCTTAGGAAGAATAATGTTGCCATTTGTTTGGTTCGACTCCACACTTTGCCACAGCTTTTTACTTGTCATATTCTATGCAGATGTAATATGCCTCAGTAAATGAAATATGCTTGTGAAAAAACAGAGACACACAGGAAAAATCACCTGCCTACCGACAGCCACACATAAGTTCCTGTGAGGTGTCCTCTCTCCTCCTACAACATTTTTCCTTCCAGAATAAGCTAAAGTGTTGAAGATGGTGGCCTGGGAGTTCCATGGTTCGTGTGTGACGTGGCAATACAGCTGAATACATGCTTTCTTGAAGATTCCAAAATGACCCTCCCTCCCCGCTGGGGCTCTAGACCTCCTCCACAGAGCTACAGGACACATGGGACTATCTTCTCAGCTCCCTACCTCTGCTACCCTCTACACACACTGTGCTGGCCATTCTGTAGGTCTTGGTCGGGTCTGGCTGCCTACTAGAGCCATTTACTCAAAAATCTCCATTAAGTAATTCATAAGCCCAGCAGCTGAAGGAGTTACTCTTGCAAGTTGGGAAGAGTAGTCCAAAAGGATCGGTTGCTTTTCCCTGTCACCAACTGCCACATGCTTCAAGGCCTTCGAGTAGGGAGCTGGCTCAAATGTTAATAGGGACCTAACAGAAGCATAGGGCAGGACCCATGTCCTTCAGAGCCTGTTGCATTAGAAAATGACAGAAACAAGCTTTTCACAACTCCGTGCTCTTTGGAGTGAGGGAGGAAATCTATGACTGTAGCGTTCTGGAGGGAGAGTCATTAAGGGGCTTGCCTGCCACTGTCTTTCCATGGGGAAACCTAATAAAAATTTGTTAATGCAATGTGATTCAAAATTGCTATGAAAGTTAAGAATAACAATGCTGTGCCTAAACAAGGTGCCATGAATGTGTTTATGTTTACATTAGGCATAAGCCGTGCTGCCAATGGAGAGTTTTACCTCTCGTTGTTCAACAGTTTCAAATGTACCAGAAAATGCTGGCCATAGACTGTTGCCTAACTGAAACCAGACAGGCCAGATTTCCCAACACTACGAGGGGGAAGGAAATCCCATTCATTCAAGATGATCCGGACGTTTTCAGGGCAGCAGTCAGGTGCCACTAGGCACAGTCCAGTGTGAGTCAGTGTCACTTTTAGGTGAATCCATAACTAAAGAAAGAAGCTTTTCAAATAATACCAGAATGTGAGGTACAGTAATGTGTGGCCTCGGGCTGCATGCAGGCCCTTGCAGATTCTATTACTTACTACTTTATTTTAGGAAGAACATATCACAGGAGAGGTTTTCATTGTGGGATTCCTTGAAAAATGATTTAAGGAAAAGAAAATCTAGCTTCCAAATTGTATGTGGCCTTCTCCCAGGACATTGAGCAGCACATGGAGTGATCCCAGAAGGAAGCTGGCACTTTAATTCTACAGATGTAGAATACTAAGACATTGGGATGTTCAGCTTGCCCATGGTCACACAGAGTAGACTAGTGGCCAAGTTGGTGTTCAGAACACAAGATGGTTCCAGGTAGATCCCCTTAAATGTGTTGCTAAAGGACCTTCCCAGTGGTGACGGTTCTCTGTTCCTGTAGGTAGTAAACATAGAAAGAACTTCAATGGAGTCACAGAGAATTCCAGACTTTCCTAAGATCGAAAGAGTGCTGCAGCCTCTGCCCCTAGGGATTGTGGGAAGCTGGAGAGGGCAGTGGATCATCCTATGTGCTTACCTGAAACTCCTACATTTTGGAGGTGGGGTAGGTTGGAGGCATCAGGCCCCTGGTTGTTTCCTTGTCCCTATCTTCCTGTCTTCTAAAAGACATTATCTGAATCAGTTGGACAGAAACTTTGCCTGTTTTTGCTTTTTGCAACAACAAGAACATTCCAAAATGAGGTCTTCCTGGGGAGCTTCCCTCTCCCTCTGAGAACCCACAGTAGCACGGACTGAAAGTCAGTGTTCCTATAGAAGGTGGATGAATGCAGTCTCCTGTCTCAAAACGCTACTCTGCTGCCTCCTACCACTGAGCCTGAATCTCAAATCCCTAGGGTCAGGTCCTATAATGACACTAGGAAGAATGTAAAGATGCTTGAACAACTTGTCCCAAGAGTATCCTCTTAGCCATGCATACCCTAGCCCTCAATCTGCTTGTCTGTAAAATGGACCTCCTAATGCTGTTCCTGTCTAAATGTTACTGACCACATTGTGTGCATCTTGGGGTCTTCATCTGCACTGACAAATTCTTTGTGGAATGTGGGGTATGTGCAAGGTAGTGACTGAGATGACAGTACTGAGCTCGAGGTGTTGATGTGGTGAAGTGCCTTAGGTTTTCTGACTAGTCGGCCCCTATACGGCATTATCAGAAAGTCATCTAACTTCTTAACATGCTCCACCAGAAATTAGTCTCTTATTAGGCCAAGGGGAAAGAGCAGGCCAGGTCCTGAGTGGCTCCCTTTCACCATCTTTGTTACAGTGTCCAGGTAAAGGTATGCCCGAGGATTAGCAGCCATGAGGTAGAGCTTGCAGATCTGTGATGGAGTTCACATGAGTCTCTGGTCCCAGCTCATTTGTGATCATGTTGTCAGCTGTCATTCTCTAGAACCCAGCTACATTGTACGCTGGCATGAAGGAGCTTCTAATGCATGCCATACTGTTGCCAAACCAGCCTTTCTTGTTCAAGTGGTGACGTCAGTCCCTTTTTGAGACTCATCATGCAGTGTGGTCACTCAATTTCCAGCATTCGATGTGTGCTGGATAGTTTTGTCGACTTGACACAAGCTAAAGTTATCTGAGAGAAGGCAACCTCAATTAAGAAAATGCCTCCAAAAGGTGGGGTTGTAGGCAAGCCTGTACGGCATTTTCTTAATTAGTGATTGATGGGGGAGCCCATTGTAGATGGGGCCATCCCTAGGCTGATGGTCCTAGGTTCCATAAAAAGGCAGGCTGAACAAGCCATGGTGAACGAGCCAGTGAGCAACACCCCTCCATCAGTTTCTGCCTCCAGGTTCCTGCCCTGTTTGAGTCCCTGTCCTGACTTCCTTCAGTGGTGAACAGTGCTGTGGAAGCGTAAGGCAAATAAACAGTCTCCTCTCTTGCTTGCTTTTGATCATGGTGTTTCATCACAGCAATAGCAACCCTGACTAGAGCAGTGACGCATACCATAGCAGATCATCCAGGCTGCACACAACTAGCTTCCGAGTATTGTAGAAAACTCTTCCTCAGCACAGAGAGCTGCCACTCACGTGTCTGTCCAGAAGACAGATGCTGTGCCTCCAGTGGGCCCTGGATGTAGGAGTGGCTGAGGTCATTAGAGTCTCCTCTGGTGGGAGCTTAGCTTACTGTCCACAGGGCATAGTAGGCACATATGTCAAAATACCTATCTCCAGCTAATACAGGTCAACCTGCAAAAGTGTGAGGTGTCTCCAGGTATATATCAGTAACTCTCTCATTGTCTAAAACAGACAGAGATGGCATACTGTGTGAGAGCTGTTGCCTCAGGAACATAGGTATCTGCGTTCAGACTCATAGGACTCATAAGAGGCCGAGTGTGGCCAATGTATTTTGCCTCTTGCAGCATTATAAACATTCTAAAATGAGGCTCTCAACACTGGTGGGGGAAGAGAGGGAGGAAGAGACATGGAGAAACACCAGGCTGGTTACCAGCCCATCCCCAGGTTCAGTAAGAGACTGCCTCAAGGGAATAAGGTGGACAGTGGTAGAACAGGACACCTGATGGCCCCTTTGGCGTCAGCAGGCACATTGGTCACATATATTAAGATTTTTAAATATTTTCAGCTGTATATTTGAAATGGCCTCCAGTGGGAGTTCCTATTCTACATGGATGTGAAGTCCATATTTAGCTTAAACTTACTTGGTTTGAGTATCCTTTAGCCCTGTGGTTTCTGGTCCAAGGGGTTCTGAGGCTGAATTGCATGCCCCACTCTCCAAATTTGATGAAAGAAATGCTCAGTCATTTGCCTAAGCTGTTTTCAAAAAAATGTCCAAAATGTTTTGGGAGAATAAATTGGCAGCATATGCCAGGCAGTGGTGGCACACACCTTTCATCCCAGCACTCAGGAGGCAGAGATAGGTGGATTTCTGTGAGTTTGAGGCCAGCCTGGTCTACAGAGCAAGTTCCAGGACAGGCTCCAAAGCTACAGAGAAATCCTGTCTTGACCCCCCCCCAAAAAAGGAGCATGCTAGAGTAAGTGCATCCAGCCCTCTCAGATGGCAGCATTAAAGAAGATATCCCTGTTTCATTGTATATTCTGGCATTTGTCATTAAGTAGCTTGCTTGCTTTATAGTTAGCCATCATCCTGAGGGATGATGCTGTTTCTGTTCCTGGCCATTCTGGGGTTATGCTTATAGGGAAAGTCATCATGGTTGTGGGAGATGGGCAGTTTATATAGATATAGTTAGTTTATATAGATTTGCCCAGAAATGTACCCACTAGATTGTTAAATGAGAATGAGAAGCGTTTAATGGTATCCATTTTTTTAGGTACCTTTGGATGGCAGCAAATTGAAATAACACTAACTGCCTTCTCGCCTGCTTCAATTACAGCATGAAATGGCTGTCTAAATATTCACTTAAAAGTGTCCCCTTTCCTGCCCTCCTGAAGGAAGGGACTCTGGGCGAATGAATGTGTATGCATGGAGCAAATTCTTTTCTCCTAAACTTTTGTGAGGCTGAGAGTGTCTTTATGCTCTGGTTATAAAATCTGAGGCATTTCTGAAATACCTGCCCATCAGACCGGCTCTGGAATTGGCAGAGTATGGCCCAAGGCCTCTCCCTCCACCACAGAGCCAGCCTCCTGAAGAGGAGAGAAGGCAGTCAGTCCCTCTGCTGTTCCCCCACTGTAGGTCCATATTTCTGTATGGTGTGGCAGCCAGGCTCTGAAGCCATAGGCCACACCTGAGATGGGTCATGTAACCCTGCAGACAGGCTATCACTGCCCTAACAAAAGGTCAGGATGTTGTTGCTTTTTTCTTTGTAATTTGGAGGATGCCTGATAGAGATGCTGATTCACGCCTACGTGACAGCTAGCAATA
This sequence comes from Arvicola amphibius, assembly GCF_903992535.2. NCBI lineage: Eukaryota > Metazoa > Chordata > Mammalia > Rodentia > Cricetidae > Arvicola > Arvicola amphibius. The sequence continues at coordinate 139,438,590 of NC_052048.2, forward strand.
CACAGCAGACAGGTAGATGCGGATTTGACAAAACGCCATTCACCTGGTTACCTAGGAGACAGAATGCTGGTGTGTTTCCCACTCAATTTATGTTTTGGTATAAAAGCTGTTCGGAGAATAAACTAGAGGAATTCTTCAAGGTGTGAACTCAGGACTTCATGAGGGACCATTGAGAATCCCCCTCCCGATAAAGCCATGTGAGTTGTGCCTTTATTTCCGCACCTCCACGCTGGTCCAGAGAGAGTTTATGTTGGGGTCTGGTCGAGAGAAATCATTTATGGTCCCAGCTAGCACCGGACCCCTACACCCCACCCAACAAGAATGAGGCAAAAATAGTTTCCTGGGTCCATTTGTGACTTTTAGTGAATTTTAGACAGCACTTCTCACCAACCGGATCCATTCTCTCTCTGCTTCTTCCATTAACTGGTGAGTTGCGCATCCCTGCCTGATCCGTTGCATTTTATACCTTCCTTGATCTCCCTGCCTGAAATTGGTGCAGGGATTTCCCATATAAACTTAGCCCCTAAACCATACCACTGCGGTGTTAATTTCCTCCTCTGTGCTGAGGATATGCAAATATGCTAGGCTTAATCCTCATCACCTGTCCTCTGGCCAGGGCTGCCAGCAGGCAGCAGGGGAAGGAATGACCGTAAATGTGGCGGCGCCAGGCCTGGGTTGCCCCGCCAGTCCTCAGCAGCCCACATCTGCTGGGAAGCCGCCATTCCTTCCAGGCAGCCTCAGCCTCCCAGTGGGAGATAAGCTGAGCAGGGGCCTCGTCTGGCAGCCAGACTCGAGCCTGGGTGGATGGTGTGTGACTGGATTGGGATGTTTGGGATGTGCTGTGCTGGGGTCATTGCAGCCAGCAGCTGCCCTCTTCCAGCTGGGGCTGTTGACAGGTCCTGCGGAAAGCCCTTGTTTCGGAACTTAAATCTGGAAGCCCGACATTTTAATTTGGGGTTTTCATTTGAAAGTGTGGTTTTATTAGAACCAAAATCTCTGATCCATTGCCCTGAGGACATACTGGTCTTGTCTGTAGCACTGAGTGTCCTCTAGGTGAGGATGTCCCCAGACGCCCACTGAGACTACCTGGAGATGACTGCCAACAAGTGCGACCTTGGTCCTGCCCTCAGCCCCTGCCTCTCTGGTCCCCTCCAGAGCCTGTGAAAGGAGAGTGCAGCGGGCAGTCCTCCAGGCTCAGTGTGGACGACCTGGGCGAGGCGCTGATGAGAAGCCTGCTCACCTTTGCTGCCAAACCATGGTCTCTGCGCCATTCAAGGGGTTTGTAAATTACCCGAGACTCAACAACCTCACTAAAGGGGGCTATCTGGGCTAACTGCTCCCCTCCAGTGAAGGCTTTCAGCTCACTGACAGTGTTTACTCAGCATGAGGCCCAGAGTTCAGTCCCTAGAACTTCAGGGGAAAAAAAAAAAATCAATGCTCCTTACTGTTAAGAAAAAAAATTCAGTACCTTTTAGTATTTGTGCTATCTTGAAAACGTTTTGAAAAACTTGTCCTTTGGGAAGCTGTCAAATCAACTGTGGTGGCACACACCTGTCATCCCAGCAGTGTGAAAGCTGAGGCCAGACTGTGGAGTTCAAGGCCATCTAGACTGTAGTTACAGCAAGACCTATACAATAAATTGTTGTTTGTTTTGACACTGTGGTCTGGAAGAGGCCCCGCCTTCTTTTGTTTTCTTGTTTGTCTTCCAGATACTTCCTCGTTTTTATCTTTTAAAAAAATCTTTTTAAAAATATTTTTTGTTTATGTATATGTATTTGGGTGTTACACCAAGTGTGGGTTTCTGCTCCCCTGGCTAGAGTTACAGGCAGTTGTAAGTCACCTGACATGGCTGCTGGGAACTGAAATCAGGTACTCGCAAGAACAGTGAGTGCTCTCAACCCCAGACATCTGTGCAGCCCCACCCCCTCGTTTTTATCTTCCTAAGTAGCTTTCTTTCAGCAGTGTTTTATATACATCCCATCTCAAACATTTAAACCAATGCCCTGTAAATGTTCACACTAAGTTCCCTAAAACACTCGAGAAAAATCCCTGTATTTCCTAGATTGTCACTTGCTTAGGAGGAAAGCCTGGTTGAGGACATGGCGGGTATGTCCACACAGCTGATTTCTAGGTTCTTCTCCCTAGCCCAGGCATGGCACTAGTGACATCTTCTGAGAGCCACTCGGAGATTCTTCCAAACCTTAACAATTTTCAGGGTGGTAGCAATGGAAACAACATAAGATGTGAAGACAGACGTTTACAACCTGAACAAGTTAGCAAAGGAGTTCTTTTCTAAGGCCTTTTGGGACAACCATTGTCAGTCTGCCCTTAGAAAATGTCCTTCCAATGAGGTCTGACTCTGGATTTTGATAGCCACTGCTTCTCAATGGAAAGCCACGCTGGGAAGCGACTGACAAGAATATGGCCTGCAGAGGGCGCTAGAATACCATCTTTTCTGAGCCAATCCTTATAAAAAAGCAGAAACTGAGAACCTGCTGAAGGGGGAAGGGGGAAACCCAGAGGCTTCTTAATGCTTCCAGCAGTTTGCAGTCTGGTAAACAGACTAGGAATTGTGGGCAAGGCCTTCGCCCTAGTTTTGCACGGAGTGTGAGATCAGATGTCTCTGTCCAGACTCATTACTTTCTTAGCCTAGAGCTAGTTCACACAGCAGCAGGAGTCCACCAAGAAGGCATTTAATTAATGAAATTGAAACTGGTCCTTATAACACCTGATTAGTAGTAGTCAAATTTTTTCCCTTCAGTATTTCAAGTAATTTACAAAGCATTTACACATATAAATAGAAAGCTTTAAATGTTGATATTCCATAAAAAGTAAATAAAAATATTTTTATGCATTAAGACTTAATTAAGTGGCATGATTTCATGTCACAGATTTAAAACAGGGCAGGTGAGACCTGCCAACATTACTACAGCTGCGTTTTACATGAGGAAAGTAATTAAAATGGTCGTTTATGTCTTTTTCCACTTACAGGTATTTAGACTGTTCTATATTACACCATATATTTTCCCTGCAATCATATTATGGCAGTATATCTTAGCAGGCAATACCTTTGTTGTTGGTGGAGGGGGGAGGTCATTTGTCAAATGAGTTATCCTGTGCTACTGAGACGGATGGAACTGGAGTGGCTTGCTGAAGGACTTCCTCCACGAGGGAAGAGAGGCCTTGCATCTGTTCGTAAGCACCTATTTTCCCTGTTGGAACAATTAATTTTCACAAGAACAGTTTTTCTTCTATTGTCAGGAAGAAAAACAGCAGAAGGCAGAAACACTGAGACCTCACTCCTGTGTGAGACCTTATGTTTGAAGCAGGCCTGTTTCTATTGTTCATCTGGGAATATGCTAGTTCTAAAGCAAAGGAGAGCCTGCCAAGTGAGGCTGAGTGGCGGTTAGCAATGGGAATAGTGTCCTGACTTCATAGATCAAAGCTAAACTATGGTTCTCTGGAGAGAACAAACTAGATCTATCACTCTGTCCTTATTTACTGCCATTATTTATGATGACATCATAAATTATTACTTGATGAAGTTTTAATGACATACGTATTTTGTGCCCCGAGAGGCATGGGTTACCAAATGAGACTGAAGCCTCAAAATCAAGCTGCAGTCTCAGCATACTAAAGCATACTAAATGTAATGTGCAGTTCGGGGTTGGTGAGTCCCAGGTCGAGGCCAGAGGTGTTTGCCACTCCTCCAACATGAGAGAACTTCTAAGGCATCCACGTCTGTGAGTGCCCCATTGCTTGGACAGTGTGAGCAGCAGCTGAGGATTCCAAAGTACAAGCGGTCACCAATCAGGCACCTACTGGGAACAAGGAGTGAGTTCTCCTTTCTGTGCCTCATCTTTAATAGCATCATAACAGTTGAGTCTATTTCCAGTTGGTTCTGCTTTAAACAGTCGACCAGTGATTACTAACAAGCAGCACAGCTAACACTGGACAGATGCTCACCCTGCTTCTTCCTCAGTGGTCCAAGCCTCCAGGCCCAGCAAGAGTGTGGTCTCATCGTGCCGTGCCTGAGCTTGCCTTCCGGAACTCTGGGCGCCACTTTAACTTCTATAAAGCTATTATTCCATGTGCTGCCCCGTCATCACAGAGTGTGGCCACCTTGCTCTGCTGGTTATGTAACGACGACAGAATGTGCCACTCAAGTGCTTATGGCATGATTGGCAAGCTTACATTTTTCATTTACTTTTGAAACAATTAAACAGATGGTTGGCTGTTTAACTCATCACCAATTGGAGAATGAGCAAACTTAGTCTTTATCCCTTCCTGAGGTTAATTCCTCAAAATAATCAATTCCAGCTCTTAGTCATAACTTTCAGACCCAAAATATATTCCTTCCCTATGCTCAAAAATTGTAATTTAAAAACCTGCCCCAGTGAGACACTCTCCCCTACCTTCACTGGTGTTTAAAAAAGCGCTTGCCTGTGTCTCAGCACTGCCTCCCTTCTTACTAAACAGCCGTCCTGTAGTCAGCTGGACTGTTTTGCCAGCTCTGTGTGCCTGGGAAAGAGGAGCCTATGGGCAGAGAGCTGGCCGGGTGACTTTACGGGACCATGTTTAGACTGTTTGCACCAATGAAACTTGAACCAGGCTTGCGTGTCCCTTTCCAGCAATCTCTGCCATTTCTCACACTTCACAGCACTTCAGTAGCGACCCACCAGATCTCACTTTCAATCCCCCAGGTGCGTTCTCTCTCAGGTTATCACTATTCTGCTCTTAGGTTCTACTCCTTAGTTAGGTTTGAAAGCTACAGCTAACGGGTTACCTATAGTCAATTTATACAGGAAAAAAAATGGAAATTTGCATAGTTGGCAAATATTGCCACAGCTCCACTTAATGGAGCAGTGACGTGATTGCCAGCAAGTGTGTTGTCAGCTCCACATGCTCTGAAGAGCAGCACAGGCTCAGGACTGCCTGGCTGGGGCAGTGATGCAGAAGAGTCCAAGCACTAGAGAATACGGGCTGCTCCAGTCCTCAGCCACTGCCCTCTGTCAGGCTGACATCCTCCTCTGTGCTAATATTGCAGAGATGCCGACCACATGACCTCTGCCCTTACAAGTCTCTTGTCCTCCGGGGAAATACTATTAGCATGCATAGGAAAATAGAAATGAGCAAGTGATGAATTCTGCGACCTTCTCATGGTTGGAAGTGGTGCTCACACACAGAGGGAAATGCTGGCTGGAGTGACGGTAGAAGTATTGCTTGAGTCAGAGGGTGAAGGATCATTGGGATTTTTTTTAATTGAACTAAAAGTGAAAAAACAAACTTTATATTTTTACAGCCTTGATGTTAGTTCAGGTGTGCTTGCCAATACTGCAGCAACAAATAATCTCTAGCTCTCAGTGACAAGAGTTTGCTCTCTTAGTGGGCCCCAGAGCTCACTTCAAGATGTTCCAGTACTTTCAGCCTCGCAAGAACTCTGCCTGCTAGACCCATGTTCTGGACACCTGTGTCAGGAAGAAGCGTCGTTAGCGTGTGCATGTCACTGACCACGATCAAGCCACATGCTGTATCTCATCCCAAGGGAATGAAGACGTGCTGACCCATCATATGGCAGCAAAGTGGAGAGCCAGAATCCTTGGGAGGTAGCATCAGCGCCTGTCACCACCCCCTGTAGCCTCTTCAGGGAGGATGAAATCCTTGGTAGGCCCAGTGAGTGAACGCAGAGTTTACACTAGCAAGCATGACCTATCGGTCCTACCGTGTGGGGACCCTAAAATAGTCTTCTCAGATCCGGCCTCTACTAGAAAACACCTTTGGCCTTCCCATCTGTGGGTGCCTCAGTGTCTCGCTGAAATGTCAGCAAAGAGCAGGTCATTAACTGCGTCACGAATTTCTGTTCCAAACTCTTCTCTTCTTTGAATTCTCTGAAGGTTATGTGTTCAGGCCACAAATCTTGGATAATCTAAATTCATTGGTTCTCATGCCAACATTATCCACATCACCTTTTAACATTCTGGAGGTGATAAATCCTGTACTAATGAAGTTATTTGCAGCAAATATACCCTAGCTGTGGAACAAATTTCTTGCTTTTCTACAAGACTCAGGAGATGTTGTCCTCTGAGGACAGAGACTCAGATCAGTGCTAGCCTGTTCTACCTGAGGCCCCTCTGTGGCTGTTTGCTGCTTTTCCATCTCTGTGCAGTTTTTTGTCAAAGTGCTTATGCCAAAGTGTTCCAGATCCAGAGAACAACATTGAGAAGACTCGGTTTCTTGTCTGGGCCCCAACATATGAAGTCCAGAGGTTCTTTACTCCCTTAAGAGTTTAAAAACCCAAAACAGTCCTGTAGCTCCCATGTCACTACGGAACCAGTTGTGTGAACCGGGAACTGGTCTAGAGAGTTAAAATCACACACACACACAGAGAGAGAGAGAGAGAGAGAGAGAGACAGAGACACAGACAGAGACACAGACATGGGTCACTGTTGATACAAGAATGCCAAATGCCAAACTTTATTGTGCTCAGGTGCAGCTTATATAGAGATCCTTAGCTACGCCCAGCTCTGGGGATCTTTCAGCTGCAGGCCCACTAGCCTGCCATCAAGGTTTTGTGCTCAGAGCAGCTGCAGGCAAAGTAAGTCAAGGGGCCAGGGATCTGTAGCCCCCAGCAGAGGAGTCAATGGCTTGAAGAAAGCTTCTCTACTAATATGCAAATCTCTCCTACCTCCCTCTGTCTCCAGACATGCCTGAAGGATGTGAGGAAATGCTGGCCATCAGAACTGTGACACAGACATTTTGCTGGCACCTATATGTGTGTTTGGAGGAGCAGATGAGTCTGAAGAGCTGGTTGAAACCATTCAAAATGCACAGAAAGCCTAAATATATTTTAAAAGAAGGCATATAAAGCATAAGGCCCCCTGTGCCTGTCGTAAACATTGTAATACCCCTAAAAGCCTTTCTGGGGTGAGTTCTCCCTCCATCTTAGTCATTAAAGCAAAGGTTCCTACTCCTTCCTAAGATTGCATTGGCCCCAGTGTCTCCCTCACAGTGTCGCCCCTGTGGGTGACTCTGACTTTATCTCCTCTTGCCACCCTAAATCCCCTTGGTGTATTTTAAAACCCCATCATTGCCTTTTTGTAATTTCTGCTCAGTTGGTTGGCTTTGTTTTTGTTGTTTTATTTGTTTTCTGTCAGGGGACCAGGGCCTCTTGTACTTTTCTCACAGGGCCAAACTGCCTTGTACCTAGTAGATAGCTAACTTTGTCAATGACGCATTGTTAAAATGTGTCTTCATCAAGGGAAGAATGTTCAAATGTTTAGAAGTATCAAGCAAGTGACATGAATCAGCAAACCTGACTATGTTCTAGAATAATAGAGAAAGAGTTTAAGAGCCCATAGCGCTTCTGCGAGACATGGGTGGATGTTTCTCTTCAGCTCCTTATTGTCTCTGTGTAGGAGTTTGTGCCCACCAATAGAAGAACTAATGCTCCTTAAGAGAACCTAGAGCCTGGATCGTTGTGAGACTTGTCATATCTCATTCTGGGATCAGGCACTCGGTGGGCCACGTGTTGGTGACCTTTGGCCTGAGAGTAGCCATTAAAAACTTTTTGTTAGCCGGGTGGTGGTGGCACACGCCTTTAATCCCAGCACTCAGGTAGGCGGATCTCTGTGAGCTCAAGGCCACCCTGGTCTTCAGAGCTAGTTCTAGTTCTAAGACAGCCAGGGCTAAACAGAGAAATCCTGTCTTCAAAAACAAAACAAAACAAAAACCAAGTATTGGAGTGCACTCATGGGAAGTGCAGCCCTTGCTTCCCTGAGTAGTGAGTGAACTCAGCACCTTCCTGTCCTTGAATCAACTGTAACCCTGTTTACAGGGCTAAAGTGGGGGAACACCTTGCTCTCACCCTTTGCCCTTAATGAGAATTGGCTTTTCCTTTCTCCAAAGCACCACTAAATGTTGCCTCTGAATGTCAGCAGCAAGCCTTCCTTAGACCGAGTGTCCTTCTGAGGTTCTATTTTATGAACTCATTCCCTGGAGAATTCCAGCTCACTACAAAGCACAGGAGGTGTGTGGTTCTCTCCAGTGTCCCTACAAGTGTGCCCATGCACCCACTTAAATTGTTTAAGGTGCAGGGATAAGCAGGTTAAGAGCATAGAGTTCTCAATGAGAACTGGCTTAGAATCAATCATCTCTTATAAGAACCCAGGTATTCACTAGGTAATATTTTACTGTTATCTGAATAGTCAATAAATTAGATCCATCCTGTCTCAAATTTAATAGCTGCCTTATTAACCAAAATTGAGTATTAATATAAAGTCAACATATTTACTGCCCTTCTTCAGTGGGAATGATTTTCATTATTCATTACTCAATTACTTCTGCAGTAAAAATAAATGAGTTATGATTTGTTGTGGATGAACACGTTATTAAATTAATGGCTTGTTTCAAATGTAAAACTTTGCAATTCACTTTATCTGGACAATAAACCTGCTATAATCAGAACAGTAAAACCCACTCTATTTTTAATTACTCTACAATAATATATTGTCATATACCTGGAGTATGAAAACTCCAAGTCGTAGTCATGGTCAAATTACGCAGCAACCCCAGTGAATGATGTAACAACCCACAGAAAATCTGTTGTTAGCTGCAAGCGGAACCGGGTTCACTGTCTACTGCCCTGTGCTGAAGTCAGGCTGAGCTCAGCTGGAAGAAGACACGCGTTAACCAAGGAAAATGCATCTGAGAATTGGAAATATGGCAGTAAATGGAATCGGTGGCCACCTCATGGATGTAGCATTATGGAGATTCCCTGATTTCAGCAAGGCAGGAAGCTTGATGTTCTCCATGTTTATTTCATAATTACTCCATAAAATCCAAATGAAAGTTGTTGTTACCCATAATTAATGACAGTTTAATAAAAAAGGAGGGAGTCTGGCAGATGGCAGTTATTTTTTAATAGGGCCTACGTGAAGGAGTTGGCCTCACAGTAAACTCTTGGCCAGGATTTGTAGCTGAGATGGCTAGCGGGTTGCCATCTTATGGGTCCACTGAGGCTCTGCTGTGCTTGCTCCAGTCAAGATTCTTCATGTAAGTGGGTGCTCTGGCTATGAAACAAGACAAAACAACAAGTGATCCCATTAGCATGCCAGTCAGTGCCTTCCCTAGGATAGAGGAGTTCTATGTGTGTCTTTAGGGCCTTAGTCCTAGAGCAGTGGTTCTCAATCTTCCTAATGCTGTGACCCTTTAATACGTTCTTCATGTTGTGATGTCCCCCAACCAAAAAATTATTTTCTTTGCTAGCTTCATAACTACACTTTTGCTACTGTTATAAATTATAATGTAATTTCTGTGTTTTTCCTATGGGCTTAGGCGACCTCTGTGAAAGGTCATGTGACCCAAGGGGCTTGCAGCCCACCGGTTGAAAACACTGGTCTATGGACAAGGGGCCTGAGCTAGATTCAAGAGTGAAGAGATGGGTACAGCAGGAAGGAACCCTGTTATGGTGGAAGTTATTCTCTTCTGTCCTTTTAAGAAGTGGGAGGGAAGGAAGAATGGCAGTTAATGCTAGCCATAGGCACTCTCCTGGACTGGAGAGCAGATTTTTTCCAGTTTTATAACTGGCCGGAGGGCTACTTGAAGTACAGGCAAACATAGTTCACAGCTTCAGGACTTAGTGTGTCCCCTGCTCCACCCATCATCGTTCTGTGTTTCGAGCCTCATCTTATTTATAACCTGCTCCGGGTCACGCACTTGAGGACCTTTTGTGCCTCCTATGCCGGCTGCCAGCAGGACATGGAGCAGAGTCCCCCTTAGCTCTCCTCCACCTCCCTAAGGCCATGGGCAGCAAGACCTGTAACTTCCTGTTCTTTCGGAACTAATGGAAATAAAGAATGGGCAACCCTTCTCCCATGTCACAGCTAAAACCAAAGCTGAGAGGGGCTGACACAGACACAGCTGGGCTGGGTGGATGCAGGTTTCTCTTGTCTGCGCGCTCCCCTCGCTGCCACCTCCCTGAGAAGGAGTGAGAGCCAGTGTCCTTCAGTCAGAGCGGGAGGGTCGCAGTTCAGAAATGACATGGTATGTATTGCTTAAATTTAAGGGTAAGGGGAGTCTGGAAGGTTCCAGCAGTGGGCTGAACATCTCCTGAAGATTTGAATCTGGCAGGAGGTGGGAGTCAGGGGAGAATGGGTTTGAGCTGCACTCTGATGAAGAGCAAGGGAATTAATGCAGAAGGCAACTAACTGCTGTAGTCTTGGTGCCTTCGGGTGACCAAACCTAACAAGCTCCCTCCACGTGTGGGCTCTTCTCATTCATAGCAAAGATAAGCCAGGCCTTAGGAAAGACCTCACTGGCCCAAAAAATGAGGCCTTCTCTGATATCATAGAGTCCCCCCCCCTTTTTTTAATGAAGTGTGTGGTTAGAAAAGTTTTTTAAATTTTTAAAACAAAACCAAAAATGTATAAGCTGTTCTGTAATGAATGCCCCCGCCCCCCATTCCACTAGGCCTGATGAGGAAGCCGTGTCCCACAACCTCAGCCTGTGAATTAACTCCTTCAGAGAAACTGCTAAGTGGCCCCCAGCATCCTCAGAGATACATTGTTTCCTCACAAAATCCCCGTGGTCTGCCAGGGAGTGATGTCGACTGGAGAAAGTCTGAGTGATCTCATAAATGAGGCCAGGACCACTGTGTAATTCAGCAGCACTGATTGCTAGGGAACGCAGCCTGTGCCAGTCACAGGCCAGGATGGGGCAATGGTGGCCGCACTGCTCCCTCTCTGGGCTTTCCCAGTTTGAATAGGCAACCCTGGCATTTTGTCTGACTAATTCCAGCTTTCCATGAAGAAACATGAATTCCTCTGCTAAATCTTGCACTGTGTCCTTAGGGCCGCAGGAGGTGTGAATAGCCACCAAACTTGTAAATTACAGTGACTTTTCAAGTTTCTTTGCTTGTTGTAACCCTCACTTGATCTCAATGTCTTGCTGGCTCCTCTGTCACCACCCCTGACCTGGTTTCAGTTGTCCTTGCTGTGATAAAATACCCAAGAAAGCAACTTAGAGGAGAAAGCGTCTGTCTTACCTCACAGTTCCACGTTCCTCTGTCTGCAGGAACCCGAAACAGCTGGTCGTGGCTGCAGTGAAGGGCAGAGACAGAGAGGATGAGTGGATGCTGTGCTCAGCTCAGTGTCTCCTTTCTTAGAATCCCTGCCCAAGGAATGGTGCCACCTCCAGGGGGTGGATCTCCCCACCTCAGTTAACGTAATTTAGACAATCCCCACCCGCCCTCACAAGCATGCTCACAAACCAACTTAACCTAGACAGTCTCTTGTAAGACTCTCCCAGGTGACTCTAGAATGTATCACATCAAAAGTTAAAATGAACAATTCCCTGTAAAGAAAATGCCCCATTTTGGTACAGATGGAGGAAATCTTCTCTAAGCCCCACCTACCCTGTAGTAAGGAGCTGTTGGCAGTGATAGCTGCAGGGGGAGGGAGGATCATTCTTTCAGGCTGTCCCCACTAGTAGGTTTCCCATGCTCCCGCAGATGACCTCAGACCTGGGCACTTAGCGCATCTTCCTAAAAAGAAGCAGCAGCAGCACCCGAGGAGGACTTGCTGAAGGGGACATAGAAGGGGCTGGAGGAAGTGTGGAGGGTCTGATCATGTTTCGTTATATACATGTATGAAATTCTCAAGAATAGGGAAAATTTTAATAAACAACCAAGCAACATGCTTTATAAGAACTGTTGAGAACATCCGTTCTGTCTTTAAATAAACAACACACCGCAGGTGCTCCCTGCCTCACCTACAGTCATTGGCAGGTGGGTGGAGTTCCTTTCGAAATGGGGAGCGCTAAGGCTCCTTCATCCAGAGTACAGAGGACCCAGGAAGCTGGCCTGGGGTTTTTCCCACGCTCTCCAAGGGTAAACAAGAGTTTGGTTTCAGGTTTTACAAGATTAAGGTCAAAGGCATGCACAGAATTTTCACTCTGATAAGGATGATAAGCAGAAGATTAGATGTCTCCTGTCTCCCGTGGGTAAGAAATCCAGGGTCAGATAAGTTCATGTAGAATCATCTGGCTGATGGGAGGTGAGTGAAAGCCTGGCTACGTTTCTGTTCCTGATCCCAGCACGAGGAGCCAGTGTTAGAGTTCCACTGTGTGTGTGTGTGTGTGTGTGTGTGTGTGTGTGCAGTGGGTACGCATGTGTACCTGTGAGCACACTCCCTTACACACATGGAGGCCAGAGGTCAGTGTCAAGTGTCTTCCTCTCTCTTTTAACATTAATCTTGAGACAAGGTCTCTCATTGATCCTCGGGGTGGCCTTTCCACTAGGCTGGGGTAACCATCCATCTTCCCCCTACCAACGGCACCATACCCAGCTTTTCCATGGATACTGCTGAACTGAATCCATGCCCTTAGTGTTTACACAGCAAGTATTTTACCCACTGAGCCTTCTCCTCAGCTCCAGAGTTCTTGTTTTTAACGTAGTTTGTGGGCAATTTGAAATTAAATTTCTGCTACTTCTTCCTGACATTTTCCCGTACTCCTGTGCTTCACCCAGGCTGGAAGACATGCCTGCTGTGCCTTGCTTTTGCTTGTTCTTGTTTGCTGGTCTTGGAGTTTTGAATCAGGATCCCTGTATCCCACGCTGGCCTTGAGCTCATAAGTTCTTACATCAGCTCCCCCCCCCCCCAAATGATGAAGATTACAGAAAGAGCCATCATCCCGGCCATGAAGAAAAACACATCTTTGTGGAAAATGCTAGATAAACAAATAAATGTGTTTTTCATTACAAGAGGAATCTTGGGGGCTAGGGACTTAGCTTTGTGGGGAAGAGTACTCTAAAAGGCAAGAGGACCTGAGTTCAAATCCCAGCGCCATGTAACAAGCTGAGTGTGGCTGAACATCCCAGTGACTCCAGCACTGAGGGAAGGCAGGGCCCAAGGGTGCTCTACCAGCAAACCAGGCTGCAAAGCTAGGCTTCTGGTCCAGTGAAAGCCCTGGCCAAAGGCAGAAAGTAAGGCAGAGAGCCGTGGAAAGAAAACACCTGGCATCTCTCTGGCCTCCATGGGAACACAGACAGACACAGACATGCAATTGTCTTTGCAAACAAACAACACACACGGAAAAAATAATTTTATATTGAATATAACCTGTGTCCCCAAATATTCATAAAAATACAAAAATAAGGTGTTAAGCCTTTTAAAAGAAAGTGTAAGAACTACTTCTCTGTGGAATAATTTGGAGGGCTCTTGTTCCTCTGAAGAAATGTGGGTGTCCCCCAGACTTGTCCTCAGCTGTCATCCTACCTTTCCATGCTTGCCCTTCACATTCCCTCCTCCAGTGTGGACCTGTTTGTTCACACCCTAGAGTCTCAGCACCACTTAAGTCTCAGTGCTTCCAAACACAACTCTTAGCAGTCGAAACAGCACAGTGGATGGAGCTTGCTGTGGTGGGAGAAAGTCCCCTTTCGGTACTCATTCCCACAGGCCCAGCTGATACATGTGGAAAGCTACACTGGTTGATGGCAGAGGGCTTACCAAGCATGCACAAAGCCATGGGTTTGATCCCAGCACTGCATAAACTGGGTGTGGTGACAAAATTCTTGTACCCTCAGCATGGGAGGTGGAGGCAAGGAGGATCAGGAATTCTGATCATCCTTTTCTACATAAAGATGATGAGATTGAAGATCATTCTGTCTCGGGGGTGGGAACACCTTGTATGGTATGCACTAAATCAACCTCTTTAAAATCCTCCATCTGGGACTGGAAAATGGCTCAGTGGTTAGCACCCTTGCCACTATTGCACAGGACCCAAGTTCAGTTCCCAGAAGCCATGTGGGTGGTTCACAACTTCCTGCAACTTCAGAATCTCCTTGGGCATTCATGTGTTGATGTAAAGCCCAAATCTTCTCTCTTCCTTCTGCAATATTCATGACTCAGTCTGGCTATTTTAAGACTGAGTCAACACACACATGATAGGGAATACATAAGAACCAGTGTAGATTTAGACTGCTGAGTTAGAGGTTTACTTATTTAGGAATGTTTCTGAGCTATTCTCTGCAGCAGGAACAATATGAGAAGTGCCTTTTGGGGCCTTAAAAAAAAATTTTTTTTATTGGGTCCCTTGGAATTATTTGAGTTAGAGTATTTTGTCTTGTTCCCAAGCCATAACAGGAGTGGGGAAATGCCTCTGAGGCTCACTGTTTGGGAAGTACAGAAAGATGTTTCTCCCCACAAAATGGCCATGGCTTCAGGGAGACATTCAGAGATTGGAGCAAGCAGCTTGTTTTCCTTTTGAAAACACGACGGAGAGGCTGCAGGTCACCAGACATGGCCTGTGTGTTGTGTGCCAAAGTATCCACGAGCTTGAGCTGCCCCATAGGAAGTCTGGGCCTGGCTCATTCCTGTGCCGAAGTGGGCCTTTAAAAGGTGGTGGCATGCTTTTAAATTCTGGCTGCAATCCATTAAAGCTTTAATGAACACTAATTAGGAATCTGGGGTAATCAGTTTGGCCTGAAATGGAGGCCTGTGGATGCGGTGAAGAAAGGCTCTGCTAACTAAACCAGCGGGATGAACGGTATTGTGGGGCCTTGCTTTGGGGGAGCAGCTGATGGTGTGGGTTAGTGACTGCCTTGAGCATGCAAATGAGGCCTGCTGGCCCCGCAGAGGAGCTGGAGCCCCGCCACACACTTCAGTAACAGTTAAACATAGTGACATTTTTTAAAAGTTTAAACGCCCTGCTCTTTTTCTTCAAATCACCTATAAATTCCCCTTATTTATAGAGCCTGTTATGGGTGAAGCATGTGGGGTTTAAGGTGGCTAGGGGAATCTTGTGAAATACAACTCAAATTCAAAGGATTACTAATAGTGGCTTTGGGACATTCCTTTTGCTCCTCAACTTAAAGAACAGCGAAAGTCCCACCACGCAAGGCAGAGCAGCCTCCCTCCCATCTGCACTGCAGCAGAGCCTCCATTCCTGATGAACATTCCTGGGAGCCGTTGACTCAGATAGTCCGGATGAATGAGCCTTCAGCAGAACTCAATGATGTAGACACCAGCAGTGCTCACACTTAGCAAGCCGTGCAGTTTTGTTTTAGCACTGTGCATCCCTGTAGTTATGCCACACAACGTCTTACTCGATTTTAGAGGCTGCACTGAAATCTTCTCCCTCGGTCCCTTTCCCTGTCTTTTATTAGTAGAGTATTTTTATACCCCATGTATTTTTAAAGCACTTAGTGAACACAAGTGAAAATATGTGAATGATCGATAACTGCAATCAAGAAAGGGAGAAATTCAGTGAAAAGAAGGCAGACGTCTGGTGTGCAGCCATCGCAATAGGGTTTGTGCATTTTAAAAACTTCTCTACTACCAAATGCCCCCAGCTGTCGCTGCTGTCAGCCGCTTGTCCTCTCCGCACCCAGCACATACATGTGGTTTAGCTTGTCAAGGGATTTCTCCACCAGAATTCCTCATCAGGAAGAGGGAAGAGATGGAGGGAACAGTCACGTTTCTTAAAAAAAAATGAAGATTATTCACATGTGTGCTTCCCTGAGTGACTGAACACCTCGGTGTTCCTGAGAGTCCAGCCTCTGGAAAACAGAACACCACAGGCAAAGAGCATACTTATAGGAACTTGAAAGATCAAATTTGGCTTTTATAGCAATTCTGGGTGACACAGCAACCCATCTGCAGACAACAACTTGTTCTGGTGTTGAAGAGATTGGCTCTGTGGGCAGAAAAGGGCTACAAAGGGCAAAGGGGACATAAAAGCAGATTGGCTCAAATTCTTTTCCTTGCAGGGTTAAGCAGAGGGGACTCTCATCCTAAGGTTCAGGGAAAGCCATCTCAAGCCATCTCATTTGCCTGCCTAGTAAGCTGCCTATTGTATGGAAGACTGCTGTTCAAGGGTCAGCTGGATTAGTGTCACCTAGCAGGAGTAGTCACTACTCTCTGGCTTGGTCTGGTCTTCTGGAGCCTAATGCAGGAGTTCAGTCCAAAACAATGGCCTCCCATGAATATGATTTAATACTCTTTAGAGCAATTAAACTGAAACTCTTGCAATAAAAAGGGGGGGGAATCCCTTGGAAAAAATGTAAGCCCCTGAGTCCTGTGAACTGAGGTCTGTAAGTCTCAGACGCTCACATGCATTCTCTATATTGAGGGGTAGCCCATGCGTGGAGTCTACCTTACCCCCAATAGAGTTTCACTGTCTAAGTGGATTCATCCATTTAAGAAAGCATCCTCTTACAGCTGGATAGATGGTCCAGAGGTTAAGAGAGGCTTGCTATCCTTCCAGACCACCTGAGTTCAGTTTCCTAGCACCCACATCTAGTGACTCACAACTTCCAACTCCAGCTCCAAAGGGCCCACTTCTGTCCCTGTGGACATGCACACATACAACATACGCTCACACACATGCACACGAGAACACATAAATAAGATTTTAAGAACAAAAACATGCTGTTAATGTCACATTATTTCTAATAATCCATTGCTGTAAACTCGACATAGGTCAACACATAGGCACAAAAATAAATTCCATATGATGTCAGAGGCTGGGTTTGTCCTGTTTCCTGTTAGAGCAGTGATTCTCAAACCTTCCTAATGCTGTGGCCCTTTATCACTGTTCCTCATGTTGTGTGACCCCAAATTAATAACATCATTTTCATTGCTACTTCATAACTATAATTTTACTATAGTTATAACTGTAATTTTACTATGAGTCATAACACAAATGTCTGATATGAAGGCTATCTGATATGTGACCCCTGTGAAAGAGTTGTTGACCCCCAAAGGGGCCATAACCCCCAGGTTCAGAACCAGTGTTCAAGGCAAATCATGACTGGTTCTGCAGTGAAGGAGATGGGAGTTAGTTTGGGAAGAGAAGTGGGCAGCTCACAGCCGGGGCAGCCATGAGCAGAAAGGACTTGACTATTCATGTTCGTTTCTAGGAGGGCTGGGGTATTCATACTAACTCTGGGAAAGAGAAGAAACTTTCAGTGTGCATATTACATTTATACACAGCTCCAGATATACCTAGATACAAGCTCCCCCTAGCAGAGGTCTGACTGTGATAGCGATTTTCAATGAAGTATGTTGAGACAGGACTTAAGGGTAATCCGTGGCAGACTGATCTCCATCTTGGTGGTCACTGGTCTCACTCCATTTCCTTGCTTCCATGTCATTGTTCTAACCAGACCCTCAGTTCCTATTTCTGTAATACGTTCATGAGTGATGCTGTCTGCTTCGTGCTCTGTTTGCCTTTGGGGCAGCTCTGGTTTGACGCATATCCAGCTTTTTCTCTCAGGCATTGAGTCTGCCATCTTAGTCTTCTGTAAAGTAATGCCAGTTCAATTATGCATAGGCTGAGACTCAGTAGAACTGCCAGTGGGTAGGAATCACCCCTTTTCAGCTGTGTGGCACCTCTCTCGGCAGTGGTGGCTACCCAGGTGGGAGACTGTGGGGATTGGAAAAAGAAAACAGCACAGACGAGGACGCATGAACTGTTGGCCACGCTGCGTGGGCAGAGCTCACGGTGACTGGCACTGAGCCACCATACTGTATACAAAATACACTGGCGGGCTCCTATGGAAGAATCCTCCACCGTCTCATTGTTAGCCCCTCTCCCTTCTTCACGTGGCATTTCACCAACCTCTGAGATACCACTGAGAACCCACCTTGGGGCTGGTAACTGAGAAAAAAAAAGGCATCCACCTAAGTCCAAGTTTATACAGTGTGAGCATTTGTGTGTGGAAATTGGAACCTTCTCGTTGAAAATTTAGCTCCATACCTCAGCTCTTCTTCCGAACTAGGTAGCATCCCCTGCAAGTGACTTTCTGTAGGAATTGCCCAACCGTATGGCTATGCCTCTTACAAAAAGCTTCTCATAATCCCAGGGTGAAGGTCAGGCGAATCAGCATTCATAGAAATGCCGTGCCCATGAGATGCCCCTGATGGGTACTTCTAAGCGGGCCAGGGCTTCTCAAGGGTTCACCTCCTAAGGTCTTGACAGCAGCTTCTATGAGATCTTGGGATCGTGTCTGGTTTGTAATAAGAGACCCAAGTCCAGAGAGAGTCAATTTTTCAAGGCTCAGAAAACCAACCAAATCAGATTAGGAATATGCCTCCAGATTGTGTTTTTCAGCCAGCAGGCAGTGTTGCATGTATGCTGCATACAGACTGTAAACAAAACTCCAGGAGATCCTAGATCCAATTTCTTTTCTCCCATTTTTTAAACTTTTTTCCACTAGGGCAGTAGTGGCCGCATGCCTTTAATCCCAGCACTTGGGAGGCAAAGGCAGGCAGATCTCTGTAAACTTGAGGTCTACAGTTCCAGGGCAGCCAGGGCTATACAAAGACACTCTCTTGAATGAATGAATGAATGAATGAATGAATGAATGAATAAAATGAAATAAATAAAATAAACTTCCAGTTTATGGGGAGAATTATACCACATCTCATTAGCTGTGTTAGCCAATTTAGTTTACTGTCGGAGGAGAAACGGGAAACTCAGAAGCCATTGGTAGTTCATACACAAAATCTCATAAACAGCAGGTTCTTTGTGTCCATTGGTTTTTACGTGAATGCCAAATTAACAATGAAACCCATGTGTAAGGAGCAGCTACCGCTGTTCCCAGTTCAGAGGAAGCTGGGTTGGGGGCAGGCAGTTTGCAAAGGGAGGTCTGCCTTCCAAGCCCAGGGCTGTTGCTGGAGCCTTAGAACTCTTTCTTTTATTCTTAGCATCAACAATGAAAAAGATCATATTTTAATTTAGTTGTGGCTAAAGTAAATAAAAAGTAAATTACTTCCCTGATAATTTATGTTCACCTGTGACTTCTGAGGGTGGTTTCTGTACCCCAAGGGAGCCAGTACTTTCACTATGGTGGAAGCTGGCGCGTATACGCCACAGTGCTGAGAAAACAGCCAGCATTTGTTCAAAAAATACAGAAAAATGGTATTTCAGGGAAGGGGTCCTGATTGTGGTTCCTGCTGCCTAGATTTAGTACATGGATTTCATTTAAGTGATTAAATTTAGGGTGAGATACTGCTTTTTTAAAAAGTAGGAAAAGGGGAGGCAGGGAGGGCGGAAAAGAGGGACAATGAGAGGGGAAAACCCTGAGTGCTCCCTACAGATCAGCCTCTCGTCTCGGGGGCTGCCTAGAAGACCAGGCACACAGGCTCTGTGTTGCTGGGCACCAGTTTCCTTCTTGTTCTTCTTTATTCAGACCAGAATTATAACAACAGAACATAGGAAAATGTAATTAGTTTTCTTTTCTTTTCTTTCTTTCTTTAAATTTTTTTAATTTTAATTTTTATTTATTTATTTTTGTTTGTTTTTTTGAGACAAAGTTTCTCCGTAGCTTTGGTGTCTGTCCTGAAACTAGCTCTTGTAGACCAAGCTGGCCTCAAACTCACAGAGATCCACCTGCCTCTGCCGCCCGAGTGCTGGGATTAAAGGCATGCAACACCATTGCCCGATGTACTTAAAGTTTCTGACCTAGAAAAGATATAAAATTTCTCTTGATCATTATTCAATAATTTTATCATATATACATTGTAATATATAATTTGTAACATTATTGATATTTATTTATAGATATAAAGTATTATAAAGACCCATCTTATTAAAAATATCCAACTTAGTTTTCTATCATTATTGAAAATTCAGTTTTAGCACAGAGGGATGGATGAGCAGTTAAGCACATGTCCGCTGTTGCAGAGGAACTACATTCAACCCCCAGCACCTACACGGGGCAGCTCTAGGGTGCTCTGGCATGTACCTGAACTCACTTGTGCAACACCACCTACCTCCCCCCACATAGTTAACAAATACAAAATAATCTTTAAAAGCTTTCAGCTTTAAGGATGCTGAGCAAAGTGTGTGCTTACATTTGGAGTGGTATTGATTGTTATGTGCTGGCCAAAAAGGAAAGATGGCAAACCCAAGCATAGCCAGAGCCAGCAGCTTCTCCCAGAGACCCAGGAGAAGGGTGAGCAAGCAGCACAGGAAGGACAGAGGATGCAAGATGACCCTGATCCTGGCCATGTACCCAGAAGGATTATTTCAGAAGTTGGAGGGCTAGGTTAGTGGTGAGAGGCCACATGAAATGTGAGAAGCCGGGGCTTTGTTTCTCAGTCCCACACAGACAGAAACAAAGCTAAAGGAAAGAGAAAGGCCTTTTGTTTCCCTGTCTTGGAGCTACTCAAGGGTATCTCCACATAGGCCAGATGTAAAAACTTAGTAAGGAAATAATGCCTCTGCAGTAGCAAGCCTGTTGGTGAGTGCAGGATAACATGTGCGCGTGCGTGCGCACACTCACACACACACACACACACACACACACACACACACACGGTATGGAGACAGCAAGGATCTGGGATAGGATACCTTTCCCCTGCTGCTGCCTTCACTTTACTACATTGCATTAGCATTCTAGTGGCAGCAGGCTTTTAAATTTTTTACTGTTTTTTTTAAATGGCATGTACCTGTGTGTGGGCTTCTGCACAACGAATGCAGTGCCCAGGGAGGCCACAGAGGACATCAGATCCCCTGGAGCAGGAGTCATCGGCTTTAATGAGCAGCCTGGAATTGATGCCAGGAGTCTTCACTCTTGACTGCTGGGCCCTCTCTCCAGACCTAGGCAGCATGTCAAAGGCCCCTCATCCACTTGATACTGCCAAAGTTTTATAAAGTTTACCAGTCTCCCCAGCGGCTTTGGGTCAAACAAAGGAGGTCTCTAGGATGAAAAGAAACAGGATTATTCAAAACTTTTTAAAAACCTTTCTGAAACTGGTTTACTTAGGAGTTCAAGTTTCTCTCTGTTGAAATGACTTCCTAAATTCCCAGGTCACAAGAAAAGACCATTCTGTTCATGAATGAGCTATGACAAACTACAGTCATGTTGGCTGAGCTCAAGTCTTGTTTCATTGGCCAGTCACGCTAATCAAGTGGCTGCTAAAATCAGAAGACCCACTCCTGGTTTTACCAGCAGATGCGAATTGAATGCCATCATTCCGTGAAGAACTAGATCTCTAACTCACAGACCACACTTGGTCACATGCTGAAATACACCTGCTATCCCGAGCTGCTTTCCCAGAGCCTTGGGTGCACAGCATGGCTCTGCTGACTCACTGGCTCTGTGGCGTCCTTGGCATGCCGGAAGTCTTAACCGCCCAGGAATGAGTTACTTAGGGCAGCACCAGCGTGTTGGAAGCTCTCTCTTCTCAGAGGCACCCACAGATTGTTCCTTGTGGGGGGTCCCACAGGGCCACTAAAAAGGTGGAGCAAAGCTTACAGCTTCAAGGAAAGCATAGTAAGTAGCCTTGGTACTTTCTGAGGGCTTGGAGCCTTAAGTGCCTCTGTGAACCCTCCTTAGTGAGGATGGCGACTTGTCACCTGGAGCTTCATTTCTATCTGCTCACTGCAGGGAGCATCTCCCATGATCCCCCCTACTGGAAGGATACCTCCGCTCCAGAGCCAAGGCAGAGAAATCACAGACAGCCCAGTGCATTGTTCTAACGGAAGGACTGGGCTCTTTGCATTTCAGCCACTGTTGCTGCCTCCTCAGGGCTGCCTGTGAAGACAGCGTACAGCATCAACAGAGCTGGGCATGGTACTTGCTGTCTCAGCTCACAAGTGGTCACATAGCCTGGTGGAGATTGGAGGCAATGAAAGACTTGGGAGCTTAGAGGTCCAGTTCTGGCGGTGTTCACATCGTTGTCAAGCACAAAGTGTCAGGGGCTGCTGAGGGATTTGTGTGTACTGACTCACTCACTCCTCATACCGCTACTGAGGGATTTGTGTGTACTGACTCACTCACTCCTCATACCGCTACTGAGGGATTTGTGTGTACTGACTCACTCACTCCTCATACCGCTACTGAGGGATTTGTGTGTACTGACTCACTCACTCCTCATACCGCTACTGAGTTGGCCCATTACTGTCAGCATTTACAGATGGAAAACTGAGGCCTCCACAGAGGGGTTAAATAGATTATTAGGAGTCACACAGCTAGACAGACTAGATCAGAGATTGAACACAGTCAGTCTACTTCCAAAGTCTACCCTCTACCTGCCACAGTAATATAATCAAATCCCAGGCCATAGCCTGTTGGCATAAAAACATCAGCATAAGCCAAGCATGGTGGCCCACAACTGTAACCCCAGCACTCAGGAGGCTGAGGCAAGAGGACTGAAAGTTTAAGGTCAGCCTGTGCTGCACAGTTGAAACTGTATCAGAAAGAAAGGGGAAAGAAAGAATGAATGGAGTGCTTCACGAGCATATTTGTTAAATGAAATAACAAACGGAAATCAGGTATCTTAGATGTCGTAAAGAGTATTCTTTCAATTCTGTTTCTGATATTTACATAAGAATGTGTCTTCCAGGGCTGGAGGGATGGCTCAGAGATTAGAGTGATTATTGCCCCTTGCAGTGAGCTCTCATTTGATTCCCAGCACCCACCCACGTAGTGGGTCACAACTATCTATAACTATAGTTCCGGAGGAACCAATGCAGCCTCTGGCCTCTGAGAGCACCAGGCATGCATGTCAGATGGTACTTATACATACGTGCAGGCAAAACATGCATAAAAGAAAATGAATAAATCTAACAAACATTTATGACTCTGGGTTAAGTTTCATAATTCATAATATTCCAGGTTTCATGAGGGTATTATGGGCAAATACCATATTCCAGTATTATATGGCACTCCTGGCCAACGTTGGGGCAGTGTCTTGGCAGTCCAATGTACTGTTTACACAGTGAAGCCAGTGAGCCCTTTCCCCCTCAGAATGGAGCAGGCAAGTGGCTTCTGGGTAGCAGTCAGGGTTTATCTCCAGTGCTTTGTTTTTAAATGTCTAGTTTTCAGAGCTCTGGCAGTTCCAGAAACGGGTTATGGATCTGTTATAGATAGGTGTAACAGTCTGGGATACTACATACATACATACATACTACATACATGTCAGAATTGGAGACAGCTGGGGCGTGGAGAATGTGAGCATGCGGAAGGTGCTGGCTCCTGAGCCAGGCTGAGGGGGCCATAATGATAGGCTGCAGCATCCAGCCACAGTCCCTGTGTCGGCAGGCAGGAGGACCAGGCCTGAGGGGTGCTTGGGACTGCCCCAGGGCAGACCCCTGACAATGCACTGCTCAGACTTCCCCACGGTCCCATAAACCCAGTTCTTTTTCAGATTTTTCCAAGAAACACTAAAGTTTCCAGTGGTCACTTCCATAGGGCCTCCAGTGTCACAGAAAAGCCGAGTGGCACCCTCCTTACCCCCTGAAGAACAGACATGAGTGTTTTTGGCCAGTGAGTGAGATGGCAGTGGAGTCTCTGCCCAGGTCTCAGAAAGTGCTATAAATTTCCCGAGTTTGTGGTTGCGACTGGTCGCCCTGGAGCGGCAGCTGCCAGTCACAGTTTATGCTTACCTGCCAGTCTGAGAGAGCGTTGTGGTCTATAGACTTAAAAGTTTATAATGGAGTCTTGAAATTTTACTTAAGAAATATGTACTTCCCCTCACAATAACAAATATTACTACAAATGGCTGTGTTAAATTATGGTCACTTAGGCATTCTGATTTGTAGGAAGATTAAAATTAATCTTATAGCAGCTTCAGTTTCAAAATCAAAACATTGCTCTGCTGACCGCAGACCTTCCAGGCTGTTAGTCAACAGTGAATGAAGTCCTCCAGTGGCTACTTTTTCTTTAAAACACACTCAGTTTCTCTATATGCAATATATACACTAGAAAGAAAACCCTAAAAAGATCAGCTGTGTTTGAATCTGGGTAATAAGTCTCTTGGAAACAAGTTATAAAAGAAACTTCAAAGCTTTGGTAATGTTGGGCTCATGGATCATAATTTTATTATTCATTAAACTTGGCGATTAAACTCATTTACTCATTTGCCTGTATCCCAGAATTTAAAATAATTTAAAAATATTACAAAATTCATAGAAAATGCGTTGAGATGTATTCCTTTTAATAATGGTACAAAGAAAAGGAAGCCTTTCTTGCCTTCCCTCATCCCTTCGCTGACTACTTCCTTCAGTGAGTAGACAAGGAGCCCTGTTTGAATGCTTTTTTTCCATATTAAAAATAAGACTACAATGTCTATTAACTAATATTTAGTAGCTAATTCTTGAAGAGGAACAAGTCCTGAGTGGTAGCATTTGGCCATTTCTGTAGTGTTAATATGCCCACTGTGGCAGTTCCCACACCGCTGGGGTGCTACAGAGCAGAGACTGTGGCACCACCTTTTCACCCAATAGACCCAGCCATTAATGTAAGTAACCTTGAGGTCCTAGGTCAGAGTAAAACGCAGTAGGATAATTAAGAACTGGTGAGCCTTTGTTTTAAATACATTTTATTTAATAATAACTTTACATAATTTAAGGTTTAATAATAGTTATGTTTAACAAGCCATTTGTAAAGTCCCTGAATTAAATGGCTTGCCCTTACAAGCCAGTGTTATCCGAGTCCAGTTAGCCTGTCTCAGCGGGCACCACTGCAGAGCAGAGGGAAATGGGGAAGACACAGCAGCCATCCAGAATATACTCACAGAGGACGGAAGAGCAGAGTCTCCAGGGCCAACCGCCACTGCAGCAGTTGACTGAGACTTCAAGGACTCCCCTCCTGACTGCCCACCCGGGACCACCCACTTACACCTGCAGGCTCCAGGGGAGTCTCCTTGTGCATCCCCAGACCAAAACCCTTGAGAATTTGGAGGCTCATCTTTAACACACAACCAGCAGGTATTCTCCATGGAGCTACCGATTCAGTCTCACGACTTGCCCAGCTTTCACGCCATTCCCCCACTCACCAATCCTGGTGGCCTTGAGCAGGTCACCTCACTCATTAGTAACTGCAAAGTGAGTGCATTGCACTGGGGATCTGACTTAACTAAGGTTTCTGCTAGTTCTGAATTCCTCCTGTCTCCTGTGATTACTGAGAGCCCCTGATGGTGTCAACCTCCCTAAGGAAGGCTCCTCAGACCATAGGACATTGATGTCCTCAGCTTTTCTCAGCTACAGAATGGGAGTGTTTCCTGCCATGT
The DNA here is from genome assembly GCF_903992535.2 of Arvicola amphibius. Lineage (NCBI taxonomy): Eukaryota > Metazoa > Chordata > Mammalia > Rodentia > Cricetidae > Arvicola > Arvicola amphibius. Next base: position 139,463,606 of record NC_052048.2, read on the forward strand.
AGTGGAAAGGGCATGTGGCTGGCTTGAAACTGCCCTCCTGGATAGAGACAGAGCCCCACATTGGAGCACCGGACTGAGCTCCCAAGGTCCTGACGAGGAGCAGAAGAAGGGAGAACATGAGAAAGAAAGTCAGGACCGTGAGGGAACCTTCATCTGGCGATGGATGGAGATAGAGACAGAGCCACACATTGGTGCACCGGACTGAGCGCCCAAGGTCCAAATGAGGAGCAGAAGGAGGAAAAAACATGAGCAAGGAAGTCTGGACTGCGAGGAGTGCTCCCACCCACTGAGATGGTGAGGCTGATCTATTCGGACGCTTACCAAGCCCAGCTGGACTGGGACTGAAAAAGCATGGGATAAAACCGGACTCCCTGAACATGGCGGACAATGAGGGCTGCTGAGAAGCCAAGGACAATGACACTGGATTTGGATCCTACTACGCATACTGGCTTTGGGGGGGCCCTGGCCTGTTTGGATGCTCACCTTCCTGGACCTGGATGGAGTGGGGAGGAACTTAGACTTCCCACAGGGCAGGGAACCCTTATGCTCTCTGGATAGGAGAGGAAGGGGGAGTGGAGGGGGAGGGGGTTAAATGGGAGGCAGGGAGGGAGGTGGAAACTTTTAATAACAATAAAAAAAAAGAAACTGCCCTCCTGGTTTATAGCTGGGGCATTGAGCCTTCTCTTCTTGCCTGAAACCACCCTTCTTTTTCACCTTGTCTCCTTACTGCCATCCCCAGTGGTTCCTCATTTTTGGGAACATGTCCTCCTCTTGACTAACAAGCATATTGAGGGAACTTGGCTTAAAGCTTTAGAGTTGAGTAAATCTCAAGTCTTCATATAGAGAAGACGTAAGAGACCAACAAGGAGGATTGCCAGTTCAAGGCCAGCCCAAGCTTTATAACAAGACTCTGTATCAACCCTTTCCTCAAAGACAAGTACATAAGTCATACTGGGAAGAGGCATGAAGGCCTAGGCCCACTGTGCTTGGGAAACATCATTTAACCAGAACTCGCACTGGTGTGGCATTTCGTGTGTGGTGTGTGTGTGTGTGGTGTGTTACTGGAAGTGTATTTGCAGCTGTCTATTTTGCTTGTCAAGTTTGCCATGATCTATGGCTGGGGAAGACTAAGGGGAGGAGGGTCGGTGTGATTCTTGGTGAGCATGTTTCTTGTTTAGTGCTTCACATGAGTGCCTTGTTCTCACATAGAAAAGTACTTAGAAAAAGCAAGTCAAAGATAAACTTGTCCTCTGTACCTCAACTAACCACACAGGTGGGCTCTGGTGGGAAAAGAAGGAACTATGGCTGCGGTTGCAGTTACTTTATAACCTGAGCTAAAAGGGTATTTATTTTTTTTAAAGTAGGCATGACTGGACTGTAGAAATGGCTTAGCTGTTAAAGGCTAGGCTCACAACCAAAAATATAAAGTAATAGTGACTTTGATGCCTTTTTCTTCTATTTTTATTTGTGAGGTATTGATTACATTTTAACCAAAGAGAAGCTATGGTGAAGACTCTCAACATATTTTGTGCCACGCCAGCACGGCAACTGTAGTTCTTCTGAGCCAGGCACGTCGGGATTAACACACAACACAACTTCAGTTCTGCAGACAAGCCCTTTATTCCACTTTCTCACACAGTATATATAGCCCCTCAGCAGGGGAGGCCGAGCCAGCAAAAGCAAGAGCTCATCACTGTAGGGGTGCAACATCTTTAGAAACACTGCTGAAAACAACAGATTGTTTTTGTTCTTGTTTTTGCTCTTGTTTTCCGAACAAACCAACCACAAGAGTTGCAGAACAGATCAAGTGGTGCAAAGGCCTGTCCTCTAGGGACCCCAACATTTTGGCCAGTTTTCTGTCTGACACAATATGCACTCTCCAGGCCCACTCCATCATTCTGTGGGTAGAATTTCTGCTTACCCAGGTCCTTTTAGAACCAACTCAAAGAATTTGTCATTGAAGTAAGGCTGAGCAAGTACTAAGACACACCACCACTATGGTACTTTGTAGAATAACAGTTTTTACTTTTGAGTCACTTGCAATATGACAGGCAGGTTGCCACAGTCAGTCTTCACCAAGACCTCTGCAGTGGCTGTGGTCCACTATCAAGTCTGCTGCAGATTAGACAGCACCGATAGGTTGACTGCCACTGGAGGCCCACCCACAGTCCAGACACGGCCACCTACTGTCTCACAAGGATGCCTGGTTACAAAGCCCCACGGAATCCCAGACTCCTGTGAATATAGACAGATGGTGATGTAGGACAAGGCTCATAGTTCTCTCTCAAGAGTGTGGACTGTCAACTTAGCTGGTTGCCAGTTAAACAATTATAAAAGATGTGTGACTTTACCTGCTGTCATTACAGGCGATATCCCTAACTCTAAATGCTCTAAACATCAGACTTCTCTATTGGAGATGTTCAGCTGCTATTATGGCAAATATTCTAAATTTCACAACTTTAAATCTTCTGGTCTCAGTCTCATCAGCTGAGAGCTATCAACTTGTAGTCTCGTTCTACAGAGACCAGGCTAAGGTTTGGGAGATTTGTCACTTTGCCCCAAGTCCACCAAGTAGCCCAGCAGAGTTTTAACCCTGGGCTTCTGACTCCACATACCACACTCTTAAACTAAAGTACAAGTTGTACACTTTTTTTCTGCCCAATAAAATTACCTCATGTTTATCTTACCATGTGAATCCACCACCACTAAGGACAATGGTCTTCCTGGAAGAAGCCAATGGTTAGATTGTGGTTTTGTCCACTCCCTGGCACACAGAATACCCCATTTTGAGATACTTAGCACTGTGCCAGTTAGTGGTTCTACTTGACATAATAAAAGGAAGCCACAGCTCATTGCCTTTTTTTCCTTCTGAGCATCTACAGTTGGAGTAGAGGTTTGGAGGAGGGGAGGAAAGCAGTTGAAGAGCTGAGGAACCAAATTTTCCCCTGAGAATAAAACTGGTTTGGGCTCCTGGGTGCAAACGGTCCTCATTGCCCTGAGGTTCCTTGCTCAATCACTGTCGTAAACCCCTCTAGCATCTTAGAGCTCAAATCTGTTTCTGTACAGCTCAACATAGAAAAGTCACTTTGCATATCTGGATCTTGTTGGCAGGAATCATTTAAGGAACAGGCCATCTCTTTTGGTTTATCGAGACAGGGTTTCTCTGTGTAACAGCCCTGGCTGTCCTGGAACTCACTTTGTAGACCAGGCACATCTTACACTCACAGAGGTCCACCTACCTCTGCCTCCAGAGATTCAAGGTGTGCACCACCATGTGTGATGAGGAATGAGCCATCTTTGTTTCAAATATAAAAGTAGGAATTTAAAGATGCTGGGACAGCATTAATATTGTTTTGTTTGATGTTTAATTGACTCTAAGAACCATCTGTTAACTTCCAAAATTTCATAGCATAGAGAAGAAAAACACTCGATAATTTTGTAAGCAGAATGTGAAGTGGATTTGGTGAGGTGCCATGACGAAGTACTTGACAGTTTACAACGCGTCGTATTGAGCTGCTCAGACCGCAACTGCTGGGGAAGACTTGGGAGGCACAGGAGTGCCCACCTCACAGCCCAGGCAGACACAGTGTCTGTCATTACCTGAATGCTTTCATAGTCTCTAGCCACTGTGTTCATCATGACAGTGTCCAGAAATGCAGCTGACAACGTCTACCTGCCACTAATACAGAAAGTGTTTGGTCTTTAGGTAAAGACTACCATTTCCAAACTGTCTGGTGTCTCACGTTACATAGACTTAGGAAACATTAGATTATACAGGAATATGAGAGTAGACATTGGGAGAATACCTGGAAATGTCCAGATGAGGCGAGCAGGGCATAAGGTCTCCTTCCTGAGTAAGAAAAACAGAACTTGGGCAGGCCCATGGGCAGGATGGGGTGACCTTCCTCTTTATCCTGCCCCCCGCACCCCTCGACTCTGCTTGAGCTGCTGAGCACAGCCGTCCTAGCAGAGCTTGGCAGTGTGCTCAGACCCCAAGAAACCAGAAGCATTTCAACTCCAAAAAACAATATGGAAATCTAGAGAAATGAATGATTCAAGGGCGCAGATATAGATGAGACCATGCCTGTTAAGCATCAGTCAGTGGTTTGAGCACTAATGCCATAGGACGGAAGCTCCTAACTCAGGAATGGCCAGACACTTATGAATGGGTGGGCTTCTTCCGGGGGTAGGGGGAGGGAGAACCCCCGAGAGAGAAGCTCTTGAAAGGGAAGACATTAAGTTGGGTGCAGATCTGTATCAGGGTTTCCTGGCAGAAATATGGGCCTCATTTGGAGGAAACTGAAAAGCACCAAGCTAGGCAGGCGCTTCACTGCATAGGAAGTGCGGGCTTTCGTGAGACTTCAAGCTAGGCAGGCGCTTCACTGCATAGGAAGTGCGGGCTTTCGTGAGACTTCAAGCTAGGCAGGTGCTTCACTGCATAGGAAGTGCGGGCTTTCGTGAGACTTCAAGCTAGGCAGGTGCTTCACTGCATAGGAAGTGCGGGCTTTCGTGAGACTTCAAGCTAGGAAGGTGCTTCACTGCATAGGAAGTGCGGGCTTTCGTGAGACTTCAAACTAGGCAGGTGTTCGCTGCATAGGAAGTGCAGGCTTTCGTGAGACTTCAAATGGAGCCAACCTGCTACCAAGTGTCCTCCCCAGGGCAGGGCACGTGTCAAACTCCACTGTCACTTCTAAGGCCTTGGCTGATCACCTGCAACTGTCATTTCAGATTCATGACAGATGCTGCGCGCCGAGAACAGGAGTCGCTGAAGAAGAAGATTCAGCCGAAGCTTTCACTGACCCTGTCCAGCTCCGTGTCTCGAGGAAATGTGTCCACTCCACCACGTCATAGCAGCGGAAGCCTTACGCCCCCTGTGACCCCGCCCATCACTCCCTCCTCTTCATTCCGCAGCAGCACTCCAACAGGTAAGGCCCCCAGCTGGGGACTCAGCCCCACGGCTGATCCTTGCACTGTCCGTACGGAGTGTGTGCATGTCTATGGTGGTGGCTTTAAGACCTTACCGTTGTGTGCGAGCTAGCAATCATGGTTCATCTGCTCAGTTTTTTGACTAAGGGTAAGGCACCATGCCAGTTCACCCGTACACAGTGGGGCGCTGGGACATTCCTTATACCTATCTCCCTGTTTTTGCTTATCCTTGACATTTTTCATAATAAGGAACAAAAACATACTCCTTCTTCATGTCAGACACTGAGCTATGGAAGTGAGCAGACCCTGTCTCGGTCCTTCACCTGATAGAAGCTGCTGGCATCTTCCAAAGTGTGGTGATGATTAGACACTGGAATAGGGTCAAAGCTGAAGCTCAACATATCAACTCAATGCCTGCATAAAGCAGACTGTAGGATGATGAACTTGGGTCCCTGACAATTGAGTTCCCTAGTGCATCTTTTCCAAGTTCATTTGCTCCCCAGACCATCCTTCTACACCCACTAAGAGCATCCCAGAGGGCACTCCAATCCCTGAGGTGATCACGTGCTTCAGTTCCAGGCAGGGGTGTAAAGAAGGGAGTGGAGACTGGGAAGGTCATTTTTAGTCCTAACTGAGAAGCAGGGGCAGCTTGTCTCCTCTCCCATTGTAGCAATATGGACTATCACTAATCTAAGAAGACCATGAGTAAGTACAGTGTTGTTATATGAAATCGTGTCATCTAGAACTCAGTGACATGAGCACCTCCAGAGCCAGCTTGCCCTGGAAGAAGAGGCTCGTGAACAGAGAGTGAAGTCAGTAAGGCATTGTGGGAAGGAAGGAGTGTTACTGGGAAACAGGGAAGGAAGTGTGTCCCACTGTACCACAGTATCATGTGGGAGAGCCTGTGTGTCCCACAGTGGGCCACACTGCCAGACTGAGGAGGAAGCTGAGGTGGTGGCAGAGCCTAGGAAACGTGGTTCTTGTTAGAGATTCTGGTCAGTTCTAAGAGAAAAGATAAGCCATTTGGGATGGCAGCAGCATCTCTTCAGCATCACTTCCTTGACTGAGAATGTGCAGGCCCACATCCCCTTTCTCTGTCTCCTATCAAGGGAGGTAGTCAGAGTTTGTACTCCTCAAAATGCACTTCACACTTTAATTATTAATTAGTTAATTAGTTAGTTAATTTACACATATATTGGGGTAAAAGGGCCTCCAGTGTCTGGGAGATGTTTGGTTCAACAAAGTTAAGGAGAGCCTTATTGTGAGGCTTATATCATGATTATACTCCAAAGAAAGATCTGGAGAGTTCCCAGTCTTAATGGCCACTTTCATCTCTAATGGATGGATATTCTTAGGTTATCCAGAATTAAGCACTTTGGATACAGGAAAGGTGTAGTAAGCAAGGAACCTGAATTTCCTCTGAGTTCTTTCTTCAGAAATGTTTATTACCTTAAGCAAGTCCCAAAGTGTTCTAGCTTGCAAAGTGTTTTAAAGACTTAGTCTCCAGCATTGTTGGGATGATTCAGGTCATAGGGAGTGTGACCTCAGGATCCTCCTACACTCTGTTTTTGTGACACTGGCTTCCAGAGTCTTTGCTTAGTGTTTACCATGCAAATCTGTGAGTGCTGGGTGCTCTCCCCTGTGGTTCTCTACTAGTATTTATTCATATGGAATATGAATTGTGGGGGCAAAACAGTTCTCCAGCAGAATGTGTTTCATACTTGAGGTAATGCAGACTGACTCATGGCCCACACCAGATAAACAGGACTGCCCCAATTAGTAGCAGGCACCTTGAGCCCCGTGTATAGCAGGACAGCTTGAAGTGAGAGTTTATTATTTTTCATGTAAGAATGTGTGGAAGAGAAATGGAATCATTTCTTTTCCTGCAGTCATAAAGAAATTTTTATAACACCCTGTCCATATTTTAGCAATTTCCCACCAAAAGAATTAATTTATGTCCTGGGAAAGATGTATCATTTTCATCTGTCAGGATCACTGTTAAGTTATTTGCTGCTTGAAGAACATTCCACATAAACATCAAAATTCAGCAGGGGAAACGGTTCCTTAAACCCCCTGGCCTGCACAGCTCTGAACTGTGGGTGTTTCTCACTGTTCGGAGTGTTGTTTACCTGCAGTTAGGGAGATGACCTTTCTGCCCGGCTCATGTGGTTCTAGCTACTTTCATTGCCGGGTTATAAATAACAGCCCACAGCGCTGCCTCCTAAATCCACCTTTCCCGCGTCCGTACTCAAGGCCTGTTCCTGGACTGGAAGTAGTGGCCACCTTGTAGAACATTTCGTTTTATAAGTATTTTTAAGCTGTGCCTTCTAACAGCCTGGAGCTGCCTTCTCCAAATGTTTTCTAGGTGCTTTGGGCATTGATGTTTGCTTTGCAGTCTCCCAGACAATCTGCCACCACATGAACAGGCAGACGTGGCATGTCTCATCAAGAGGGAACACCTCTGCTATACAGGACTTGACTCACAGGCACAACCTGAAATCATAGAGATAGGGAAATATCAAGAGGATCACAATTCACTTCTCTGAAATCAAAGTGTCAGAGTAACTCCCATCCCTGTCCTTTAGAAGTGGCAGTATCAGAATATAATTTCTAAGGGGAAGACAGCTCACGTTCATGTTTACTCATCATTGACTGTGTTCTTTCTGTGCGATTCTGTGCTCCGTTCTAACATCAGCCCACAGGGACAGCAACTGCTACCCATGTGCAGTGGGGAAGTACTTGTGTGTCACTTCACACATCCCCTCATGTCTGCCTTTGCAGAGAATGGGGTTGTTCTGTTATGCCCACCCATAGGAACCAGTATTACATTGACATCTTTAAAATGTTGTTGCTCATTCGAGTCAGGACTTTTTGTTGCCTACCACTGAACTCAACTTTGCTATATAGCCGAGGCTAGCCTTGAACTCATGATCCTCCTGTCTTCACCTCTAAAATGCTGGGATTATAAATGTATGCTACCATACCCAGCTTGTTCCTGGGATATTCTTCCTGTAATTAATGATGTTTATTTGATTGATATTGGAGTCTGGAAGTTCTGCATTTGGACTTATTGTCTATGTACCTGCTGAAAGGCATTGGCCAACTTCCTTCTTTTTTTAATATTTATATTTATTTATTATATGTACAGCTAGCCAGAAGAGGGCACTAGACCCTCATAAGATGGTTGTGAGCCACCATGTGGTTGCTGGGAATTGAACTCAGGACCTCTGGAAGAGCAGGTGGTAATGCTCTTAACCACTGAGCCATCTCTCCAGCCATTGGCCAACTTCTTAAAGACAACTTTCAGAAGTCGTTCTTGCTACTCCTTGAGTCCCAGGGTACTGAACTTGGGTCATAAGGTTAGACAGCCAGTGCTGCTGAACCATCTCGACAGCCATTGGCCAACTTTTTGTTTTCTCTTGATTGACGTATGAGTTATGTGCAAATTGAAACTCCCTGTTTTGAAAGTGTATAGCACTCGAGAAAGGCATAAGAACCTCCATACAGAAAGTTCTAGAAGAGCTGTGAAATGGCATCTCAACATAGGGCACTGTTGTTAATCATGAGAAACCTTGCCAGGATGACACAAGGAAATGGCTCAGAGGTCTCAGATGATTAAATTAGCAACCGCAATGTACAAAGCAGACTGGGTTTTCTGTCTGCTTACCTTTACACTGCAGAGGTCTCACAGCCATGGTGTTGAAAGGCAATGAAAGAAGAAGCTGTTCTGTGGAACCGTTCTCACATTGTCTTTCGCTGACCTTGTTAAAAGAGATTGCCTTGCCTCGGAGATTACACAATTGCTGTGTATTATCTTTAGGACGTTGTAAGGGGTTGTTTAGACAGCTCTTATGTAGCCAAAGCCATCCTCAGGTCACTATGTTTTAAGCTGACCTTAAACTCCTGATCCTCTTTGCCTCAACCTCCCAAATATTGAGATCACAGGTGTGCACTCCCATGCCCAGCTGCTTAAAATTTCTTATTAGACCTTCAGCCATGCAGCCACACAGCCACCCAGCCACATAGCCATCCAGCTATCCAGCCACACAGCCACACAGCCATCCAGCTACCCAGCCACACAGCCATCCAGCTATCCAGCTATCCAGCCGCACAGCCATCCAGCCACACAGCCACACAGCCACCCAGCCACACAGCCACACAGCCACCCAGCCACACAGCCATCCAGCCACACAGCCATCCAGCCACACAGCCACACAGCCACACAGCCACACAGCCATCCAGCTACCCAGCCACACAGCCACCCAGCCACACAGCCACCCAGCCACACAGCCACACAGCCACCCAGCCACCCAGCCACACAGCCACCCAGCCACACAGCCACCCAGCTACCCAGCCACACAGCCATCACAGAAATTTAACTTGATTCTGCCAGACTTAAAACACAAGGCAAGTAAAGGCACTGGAACAGCAGCTCGTCCTCACCATGGCAACTCCTCTTCTACCGCGCTGGCTGCTCACACAGCTTGTCATAGCTGAAGACGTTACCAGTTTAGTTTAAGGTTTTGTCTGAGGGTGAGCTGAGTGCAGAGGACTGGTGCTTACATAGTCAGAGTCACAAACAAATCACTGGTGAAAGTGATGGCCTCCCCTGGCCAGCTCAGTAGTGTTTGTGTTCATGAACAAACAAATCACTGGTGAAAGTGATGGCCTCCCCTGGCCAGCTCAGTAGTGTTGGTGTTCATGAACAGCTACGATGCAGCCACCTCATCATCGTGTCCTTGCAGAGTCTGAGTTCTCTGATCTATTCTTAGCTCATGGCATCCTAGCTGTGACTGAATCTATGAAGAGACCTAAAGTATACAGTAGTCACAATTAATAGAGTGACCAGAGGAACACACAGCAGCAGCTCACAAGAGTGTCGTAGGTCATAGGAGTGCAGGGACTACAGGGAAGACGCTTACCCTCTGATGATGGCGGAGCACGAGAGCAGATGTTGGTCGCTGTCTATTACAAACATATGAGCCCTGCCTTGAACAGTGGACTGTCGGGGCGGAGGGATGGCTCAGCAGTTAAGAGCACTGGCAGAGGTCCCGTGTTCAATTCCCAGCACCCACATGGCTGCTCACAGTTGTCTATAACTCAACTTCCAGGGGATCCAACACCCTCACACAGACATACAGGCAGGCAAAACACCAATGCACATGAAATAAAAATCAATCAATCAATAAAAAAGAAGAGGAAGAGGAGGAACTATCTGGAGCCTAAGAGACATTCCCCCAAATCTTCCCGTGGAGAAGCTGGACTTGATTAGTCATAAAAGCATTTCCATGGAACCAGAAGAGAAGACCCAGCCTCTGTCCCTCTATCTGTGTTTGGGACCACTAGAGACCTTTTCCTGACCTCAGATCTGTCTGCCTGTTTGTCACGTCCTGCTTTGTCCTATCTTCCTCTCCAGTGTGTGATAGACTAGTAGAACCTCTGTTGCCTGAGAATCTTGAGCTTTGCTCTCTTCTGCTTCCCTGTGCTACGGCCTCAAGCAGGCTGGGCATGCATCCTGCTGCTGAGCCACACCCCCAGCTTTGTGACTGCTTTTAACCTCTTCTTGCTTCTCAAAGTGCTTAGAAGAGGAAAGAAGACAAAGATATAGGGTTTACTCTATTTTATATAACTACTGCTAGGTATAACTGTTGCTAGGTTCCCAAACAACGCTGTTCTTAACTGGAAGGAAAGAGTCAAATGCAGGTGATCTGTAATGGTCACAGTGCATTTATGTGTTTAGTACAACATTCTCGGTCATTGCATAATTTGTTCTTAGTTAACACTTGATGAGACACAACATTATTAACACCACATTAAAAAGGCTTGAATAACTTGCTCAAAGTGGGTGTTTCCCAAGCAGGGTAGCCCATTTCACACAGCACTGGGATCTTTCATTGGATGTATTTATTGAGTATCAGTCTTTTTATAAGATCCTGTACTGAGTATTGGGCATCCAGAAAGCATAGGGCATACCCCTGTGTGTTAAAACGTGCATCCCTCAGTAGAAGCCAGTTAAACACACATTGGAGAACAATGGCTACAATGTATGTGCACAGGAGAGCTGGGCAGCACCACTGACTGGCAAGGCAGGATGGAGGTGGCACACAGGTCATGTCAGTGCTGTTTCTGTTGGGCCAAACACAGAGGAAATAAGGTAAGATGGCATTGCAGAGAAAGTAATGTGGGGACTTCAGAGCCCCAGGTCATTGTGGGATCTCAGCTTAGGGAACCAGTAACAGCGTTGGATACGCTGACAAAAGGTGGTACGTAAATCTAGAGTCTTCCATCATATTGAGTGAGGTAACTCAGGACCAGAAGAAAGACCAAATCTAATGTGTACTCACCCATGAAGGCTTCTTGGACATAAAGCAAAGAAAAACCAGACTACAAATCACAGTCCCAGAGAACCTAGACAACCAAGAGGACCCATAGAGAGACTACATGGATCTATCTACATGAGAAGTAGAAAAAAGTCAAGATCTCCTGAGTAAATTTCCGGGAGCCTGGGAATCATTGGGAGAGGGAAAAAGGGAAGGTGGGTGAGGAAGGGAGAGAGAGCTGAAAAACATATATATAGCTTAATAAAAATAATTTTGAAAGTGGGAAAATTCTATTTTTTCATAAGGAATATTTTACAGTAATGAAATGAATCAGTGTTTGAAGGATCCTACCACAGTGTTGCGAAGGGACTGACGATTCTAAACTGTCATCCATCAGAAGGGGCCTCAGGGTTTAGTCAGAGACAGGATTACAGACCCACTGGCCTGGGACACCTGTCTCTGCCAAGTTCTTAGTATGTGCTCCATGGACTTGTCCATGTCCTCTCTAGGAAGAAACCAGTGCTTTAGGGTTGTTGCTCATGGCTGTGACATCACTACAGAAGCCGTGGGACAGGGATGTCTGAGGGCTGGAGTTGAGATCAAAATCTTGAACAAAGTGCAGTTAGCACTGATGGTATTCTGAGTTCTGTATAGAGCCAAAACAAGTAGGATTAGTAGGTGCAAACACACAGTTATTCGGAGAGTCTTCTGCTTCCCTCAAGATCTTTCTTTGTAGGCAGACACATTAGGCTTCAAAATATTTAATAGTATCTACAAATCATATTTTGGGATAAATTCCTGGAATTGACTTGTCAAATAGTCTCTTAGATACTAGCAAACTGCCTTTAAGAAGTTTATTTACATGGTTCTAAATTAAGTGTTTACATGTTAAAAACTATTTTATATTAGAAATAAATCTTATTTAGAAGAGAAAAAATCTCGAGTTTTCTGGATGTTGGAGGTAAAGTAGTGAAAGCCTTTCTTTTCAGAGGAGTCTGGGAGGAGGTTAATGGCCTTAAGCTTTTCCACACTCGTTTTCTCTTCGTGCAATGGCAGCAATGTCTGCTTCACTGTGAGGCTCTGTCCATGCAATGAAAACAGGCAGCGATTAATTGCTGGAGTTAACCCTAAGCTACACCACCTTCTGTCCTGGAAGGCCATTAGCTTAGGCAGGACCCACTCCACCCTTAGACCCCTTCACTGGTAACTAAGCCTGTGTTCAGGGACCACTGACGGTCAGAGGCCAGTATGGCTGCTATGCTATATGGTCAGGCTGGTTTGAGCTTCTTGAAGTAGCTATGTACATTTTCAACACAAAGAAGACATTTTTTGCCCTTAACTGAAAAAACTGACAGTATTTCATGTGTGCTGGCCAGGACTGCTTGTGTGTGTTTATTTTTCATCGGTGTTAACCTCAGAGAAGACTGGTCCCAGGAGTGTACAGTACAGGTGGGGTCTGCTAATGACCTGCTCTGGCATGGCACAGTCTGGGGAAGCCAGGCCTCCACTTTTCTTGTCAGAATGGATGCAGGGCTACATCTAAAGAGCCTGTAAAACCAAAGAAAACAGATTTGACGTCACTTTTTTTTTTTTTAAGACAGGGTTTTTCTGTGTAGCTCTGGCTGTCCTGGAACTCTATAGATCAGGCTGAACTTGAACTCCACTGATCTGCCTCCTGCTGGGATTAAAGGTATGCACCACCAAGCCCAGCAACTTCATCAAAACATTTTTATTTTAATTTGTAGTTAGTTAGTTCATTGTGTTATCTGTATGGGTGTTTTGCTTACATGTATGTCTGTGCATCTAAACATGCCAGGATCACCAAATTACACAGTTAAGAGCTATGCATCTCACCGCACATAAATGTTCCTCCACTTCCTAAGCTCCTTGAAGCTGGAAGTAGCATTTCCTCTGCCACAAACAACCCACTTAGAACAAAGGAAGTCCATATAAGCAGCAATTAGAGTGCTAAACTCCCTGGCATTTCCTCCCCATTGAATGATGGTAAGCAGAATGCATTGTCCTTAATTATCCTAACTTAGGAGCAATACTGAAGCAGTAGCATGAACAAAGAAAGCAATCTCAAGTGAGTGAAAGGGGAGAAAGGGGAGGGAATGGGAAAGACAAGAGCTAGCCACAAACCTGCCTTCCAGCCAGCTGAAAATCCGGGAGCGATTGGAAAGTGTTGAACCGCCTTGGTCTTCCCGTATCTAAAATATTGTCCCATGACATAAAAAATACTTTGTCATATTGAAAAACGTACAAGGAAGAAAAGTAAAGCCACCTATTTCAGATCGTGTCCAGAGAATCCTCAGAGTGACCCAGACCCCTGGAACGGTGGCTGTGGCCCTGCGGGTTGATCTCGTAATAATGGAAAATGTTCATAACTGAACCTGTAGTGATGTTTCAAGATCTACCATTTTAACACCACTTTTCAGTGTTTATTAAAATTCATACAATGTTCCCGTACTTAACAGTTTGCATTTAGTTATAAACCTAAATTTTATCTCTGCTATTAACTATTGTTGTTTAATCAAGCCCAAGAGAAAACAGTCTGCCTACTGTTGGAATTCCCACTGGAAAATCCTGGCTGCCTTAGAGTCATAGGTCACCTGTGCTGGGAATAGGCTTTTACCCTCAATCCTGGTTGATTTTTATTTTTCCCAACAGAGGCCAAATCCCAGAAAGGCCAGACTGATGACAAGATAAGGCTGCTTTACAACTCCCACAAGGGACTCTGCAGCCCACACCCCTTCATCCAAAGAGAATTCCACCTTTGCAAACCAAGGTCCAGAGCGCGCATATAAGCCAGCAGCCATCCACATGCACTCAGTATGGGCTCAGGGTAACCCACAGCATAAGCCATGAGATGGTGTGTATACTTTTGGAAATGGGAGGAGAGAAGCTGACTCAGTGCTCAGCACACCTCTAGTGTGGGGGTGATGCATATTCCACCCTGATGGATTTGCAGACCTGCCAAATGGGTAGGTCTCTGAAGAACCCTTTCCTTCATCCCCCCACCCTTGCTCTAAATGTGGACACGTTTAAAATCAGAGAAGAAACCATTTCATCTTTGTGGATATCGCAGGCCACAACTCATTTTAATGTACTTTTCCATGTGGCTCTAGTTTTAACAATAAAATGCTCCCCAGGCACACCCAGCTGCACAGCATTAAAGAGGATCTGCAAAGGAAGAGGGGAGCTTTGACTTAGCTAATTTGCTGTTGCTAAAAAGACAAACAGGGTACAGAGCCTCTCTGCTCCTGCCCGGAACTTGGCTCACACTTCTTGGAAGTGCACTAAAAAGGAAGTGGTAATTGCCAGGAAAGGGAAGCTTGGTTGCTGAACTCTGTTGGATGCCAGGGATAGAATGGTTTCTGGCTGTGCAGTCTTAGCACCTTGCAAACAAACCTACACTGTCCCTCCAAGGAAAAATGAGTATTGGCGTTGATTTCTGTCCATCCATGGGGATATATCAGATTAAAGGTATAGCCCATGCTCTGGTGAGCAAGTTCTGGCTCAGTTTGCTATGAAGAGGCACAGAAAGTCAACCACAAGAGACTGAGACTTCTTGGGAGTTGGCTGTATGAGCTTAACATATACCAATGCCATGATAACTGTGACTTTGGTCTTAGGACCTCAGTTATCAACTATTATTTCAAAAGAAATGAAGGAAAAAGAAAGGCAGATAAGCAGGGACACTCTGAACGGCTCGGGGCTCCAGGACAGCTCACCCAGAAAACTGAATAACTTTGAATAAACTAGCAAGTCATTCTCTGCCGCAGTCCACCCACCATGACTGTGCCTTGCAGCTTCGCTTGGGTAGGGTTTATATAGTTTTAACATAGATACATATTTCAACATTTCCCAGATTTTTGAAGAAAAAGCAGATTTGCCTCCTGTCAGATAGTGAAGAAGATGCTTCCCACAAAGCAGTCCACACTCTAAGATAAGCTGCATAGTTAAGATTTCAGTAGAGCTAGCTCTGGTGGCTCTGGACAGTTAGGAGGCTAAAGCAGGGGATCGCATAACAAAGGGTTTGTGGCCACCCAGGTGACAAAGAGAGGCATCTAGCTCAACAACGAAGGAGGAGGGAGAAGAAAAAGAAGGAGGAGGAAGAGAAGGAAGGGGAAAAGAAAGAAAGGAGGGAGGGAGGGAGAGGGAGAGAGGAAGGAAGGAAGGAAGGAAGGAAGGAAGGAAGGAAGGAAAGAAAGAAGGAAAGAAAGAAGGAAGGAAAGAAGGAAGGAAGGACTGGAAGGACTGTCATCAAGATGTTTAATCTTAAAAACAGCTGAACAGGATCTTGAGCCCCTCGGCTGGCACACCACTGGGTCTCTCTCTTCCCTGGATAGAGCCAGCCAGTATTCTGGGCAGGTCACCATGCACTAGCAATTATAGGACTAAGACCAGGCAGGGGTTCAGGATGACATTTTAGGACATGATCGTGATCCCACTTCCTGAACAGGCATCCCAGCACTAAGAAGTCACTAATAGTCCATGAAACTTGACCCTTGACATGCTGGAAATCTCCCCACAGTCTATCTCAGCCAAACACTGAAAAACTGTGAACACCATTTTGCTGCCGTGAAAGGAAACAAGCCTGAAAGGATTAAATGAAAGCCACTTGGTTTGTAGAAAAACTGTATATAATTTCAAATGTGCTATGTTACATGGGAAAGAAAATATTTCCTCTATTCTAAAAAGTGTGACAGTAGTTAATGTGCAGAGGCTCAGGTTAAGATGCCATAGGTAGGCTGCAAGATGAGCTTGCCACAGCTAGCTGGTCCTTGGATAGCTGGTGGCATCTCTCACCACCTGTGGGTGCTACACTTCCACGCAAAGATGGTTTTCTCTGGAAGTTGCACAAGCCCTTTTAAAAATGAAAATCATTAAAATTAGAAATATGAAGCAACTACAAATAGAAAAATTGACTGGCTTTTCTTCGCCTTTTATTGAAAATAGGTTTTTTCCTCCTATAATATATCCTGATTACAGTTTCCCCATCCTCTGCTTCTCCCAGTTCCTCTTCTGTCCATCTGGATCCATTCCCCTTCTGTCTCTCATTAGAACAAAAACTGAATTCTAAGGGATAATAATAAAATAAAATGTAATCTAATAAAATAAAAATAAGATAAAACAAAAACTAACACACTGAAGAAAACAAACCAACAGAAGGAAATGAGCCCAGGAGAAGACACAAGAATCCGAGACCCACCCATGTGCATACTTCAGGAGTCCATAAAAACACTGAACTGGAAGCCATAATATATTATGTATGCAGAGGACCTGGAACAGACCCATGCAGGTCCTGTGCTTGCTGTTTCAGTCTCTGGGAGTTCATTGGAGCTTTGATTATGTTGGTTTTAGAGGGCCTTGTTTTCTTGGTGTGCTCCATCCCCTGGCACTTAACGCTCTTTCTGCCTCCTCTTCCGAAGGGTTCCCTGAGCCCTGAGGGAAAAGATTTGATAAAGACATCCTGTTTAGGGCTGAGTGTTTCAAGGTCTCTGACTCTCTGCACACTGTCTGCTGTGGTCTCTGTATTTGTTCCCATCTGCTGCAGGAAGAAGCTTCTCTGATGATGGCTGAAAGAGGCACTGATCTATGTGTATGCCAGGATGTCATAGGAGTCGTTTTATGGCTGTATTTTGTTGTTGTTGTTTTGTTTTTAGAACAGTAGTATTTTGTTTTACCCTAGGCTATCTTGTCTCTGGTTATTGGTCACCCAAGCAGTGTCAGGTATGGATTCTATCTTATGGAGTGGGCCTTAAGCCAAATCAGACATTGGTTGGCTACTCCCACAAGCTCTGTGCCTCCACTGCCCTAGCATATCTTGCAGGCAGAACACTACTGTAGATCAAAGGGTCTGTGACTGAGTTGGTTTTTGCATTTCTCTTTTGGTGGTTGACAGAGTACCTTTCTGTACGAAAGATGCTAGAACGTAGGGATGATGGTTCCATTTATTCATGAGTGTTCCCTGTACTCCACATCCTCAATAGCATGAGCTGTCACTTGGGTTATTGATCTTAGCCATTCTGACAGATATAAAATGGAATTTCAAAGTACTTTGATTTCATTTCCCTGATGATGTTGACCATTTCTTTAAGTGTTTCTCAGCAATTTGAGTTTATTCTTTTGAGGATTCTCTGTTTAGATCTGTACTCTATTTTTTATTGGTTTGTTTCCTTGATATCTAGTTTTTTTTAAAGTTCTTTATGTATTTTGGATATTGGCTCTCTATCAGATGTATAACTGGTTAAAAAAATCTTTTCCCATTCTGTAGGTTGATGCTTTGTCTAAATGACAGTGAAAAAAATGACTTTTTTTTTGGTTTTTCGAGACAGGGTTTCTCTGTAGCTTTGGAGCCTGTCCTGAAACTAGCTCTTGTAGACCAGGCTGGTCTCGAACTCACAGAGATCCGCCTGCCTCTGCCTCCCAGGTGCTGGGATTAAAGGCATGTGCCACCGCCACTAGACTTAAAAATGACTAACTTTTAAATGATAACATTTCTGGACTAACTGTATGAGAAATATGCAGTATATAAGCAAGAATATACATTTGTTGACTAATGCATGGTCCTTGGTAATAAACAAGCAAATGAACAGCTATGACTGATTTAACAAGTGTACAATCATCTATCCAATATCTGTATCCTGTGTTCGGTGTCCATGAGGTAAACCAACCTCAGATTGAAAATTCTGAGAGGAAAAAGTGTGTCCATACTAAACATGCACAGACTTTTACTTATTTATTTGCTCACTTGTTGTTTTTGAGACAGGGTCCACTGTGTGACCCATGTTAGCCTCAATGCTGGGATTAAAGGGTAAACCACAAAATCTAGAGAATTGTTTTTTTTATTTTGTAGCACTGGAAATTGAATCCAGGGCCTGAGCATGCTAGGCAAGCACTTTACCACTGAGCTACATCCCCAACCCCTAATGATCATTTTGTCATTATTCCATAAGCAATGCATACAACCATCTTACAGCATTTACATCCAGCTGAGCATTAGGAGTGATCTAGAAATTATTTAAAACATTACAGCATAATGTATATAGGTTATACACAAATATAACATCATTTCATTCATAGCTGTAGCTTTGGTATCCTGGAGAGGGAGGGTGTCCTGAAATCAATCCCAACCCAGTGTTGAAGGAGACACTTCAAGTCACAGAGCCCTGGTTCCTAAAATTTTTGGGGGGGAAAAAATTCCTTCTTATTTTTACATTTCAACCAAAGGTTTGTTGACATTGTCCCAAAAAGTGGGAGGAGGTTTGCAAGCTCTGAGAGCTCTTTGCCGTGAGGGAAGCTGAGCTGTGGCAGGGCACTTTGACACTGAGTCCCATCAAGCAAGGAGAGCAGGCTGGGCAATAAGCCGTATTTATACTGTGTGTAACTTGAAAATAGCTCTGTCTTCCTGGTGCTGTACTTCTTAAAATTAGCATCTCCCCACCTCCTGGACTTTGTTTACAATGTAGCCTGATGCCTAGTCACTGTTCTAATCCTGTGGAGAGACACCATAGCCAACACAACTCTTATTTTTTTTAAAAAAAGCATTTTAATTAGGGACTTGCTTATGGTTTCAGAGGCTTAGGCTATTATCATGGCAGGGAGCATGGGGGGCATGCAGGGCATGGCGGCTGGAGCAGTGGCTGAGAGCTGCATCTTGATGCACTAGCAGAGAGAGAAAGGAGATTGGGCCTGTCTTGGGCTTTTGAAACCTCATACTTCCGCCAACAGGGCCACATCTCCTAATCCTTCTCAAATAGTGCCATGTCATGATAACTAAACATTCAAATATATGAGCCAATGGGGGGGGCATTCTTATTCAAGCCACCACAGCTGTGTTTTCTATTATATCCAGAGAATTTGATAAAGATGAGAGGCTTGACACCAGAATGTTTTCCTCTTTGTCGTCTAGAAGGTGGCAACTTGTGTCTCCTTCTGAGTGACATCCAGTTCTTATCTGGAGAGTGTCCTTCACTGGTTAACCTCACAAACCATAGTGTCCTTGTGTGCCCAGTTAGTATTTGCCATGGATCAATTCTCATTTGTAGAGAGTGATACCAAGCAAATTCCCCACATTACATTCTATCCTCCCTGAACAAGCAAAGGGTGATACCACTGGGGTGGTGAAAAGAATGAAGAAAAGAGGGCTGGAGAGATGGCTCAGTGGTTAAGAGCATTGTCTGCTCTTCCAAAGGTCCTGAGTTCAATTCCCAGCAACCACATGGTGGCTCACAACCATCTGTAAATGAGGTCTGGTGCCCTCTTCTGGCCTGCAGGCATTCATGCAGACAGAATATAGTATACATAATAAACAAATAAACAAACAAACAACATTTTTTAAAAAGAATGAAGAAAAAGACAACTACACAGAGACATGAAACTGGTTTCAGGTGATCCGTCTCTTGGGTGGAGAAGCCTCAGTCCCCCAGGGCTGTTTATTATATGTTTATTATATGGAGTTGAACAGAGTGGTCGAGTTGTTGCACACAGCTGAACAAGATGAGGTTTATGGAACAAAACTGAATAAGGAAGTAGGTTGTAACTAATCTTGGTAGGACAGTCTAGTGGGGGGGCAATCTTCAGGCTGTAAACATACTCTGGGAGGGAAGCAATGGTGGACATTTTTCTGCACACTTGCATGAGTCCCCAAGGAAGACTTTACCATTTCTCTGAGCCTAAGGCTCCAGGATCCGTGACGTGTCTGCACCATTCTCAGCAACAACACACACGCATCAGGCTCCTCTCCTCCAATGGCATGTCATGCGCCTCAGGTTATCCATACATGTGGGTTTTTATCAGCAGAAGCCTGTGTAGACTTGGCTCAACGGCTGTTTCAGACTGAAGACACATCTCACTGGTGAGTCCGCCAATGAGAAAATAACCATAACTGTGGCCAGCATTTAAAATAGAGAAAATTAAAGAACAGAACCATAGAGAAACATCATCATTCATAAGAATACACACTGGCTTGAGGAAACTGGGGGAGGGACTGTGGTGTTTTTTTTGAATCATAATAGAAATATTTTTTCACTAGATCAAAAAATTCCTAACAACCATGTCCCAGGATTTATTCCATTAGTCACTACAAAATACTGTGTGTTTTCGTGGTGATAGCATGAGACCCCATGGGATTAGAGGCCGCCCTCTGGGCGTCAGGCCCCAGGACACACCACCCACCCTGGGATTCACCACCCCAGAATGAGTACTTCCTTCGAGCTCACCTGCCAGAGAGGAAGGAAGTTTTATTTTCTCTTCTGAGTGTCTTTTTTGGTAGTCCCCATCTTCACTGGAGTGCTTCACCACACTTAGTATACAGGACCGTCATAGGGACATGCAGTGCAGGTGGGGGGCACTTAGTATACAGGACCGTCATAGGGACATGCAGTGCAGGTGGGGGGCACTTAGTATACAGGACTGTCATAGGGACATGCAGTGCAGGTGGGGGGCACCTTAGTATACAGGACTGTCATAGGGACATGCAATGCAGGTGGGGGGCACTTAGTATACAGGACCGTCATAGGGACATGCAGTGCAGGTGGGGGGCACTTAGTATACAGGACCATCATAGGGATATGCAGTGCAGGTGGGGAGACTCAGTCCACACTGCATTACCCTGGGCAACAAAGAGGGTCCCAGTGCGGGAGGATGCTGTCTGTGTGAGACCACATAGGAACAGTGGCAGGCTTTTGGTGGTAGAGGCCACCATTCCAAGACTGGTATCCAGGATTTCTGGGGGAGGTGATCCCCAATCTGGGCCTCACCTTCTTGACACCGTGGCCAGCTGTCAGTTGGCCAGGATCCAGGGCTTTCCAGACAGGTGTCTTCTCTCACGGAGTCACTTCCCTCTTTCCTGACCTGTAAGAGCTGAAGTGAAAGCCAGCAGTGGTGGCGCCTTCCTTTAATCTCAGCACTTGGGAGTTCAAGGCCAGCCTGGTCTACAGAGGGAGTTCAGGACAGCCAGGGGCTGCTACACAGAGAAATCTTGTCCAAAAAAAAAGCTAAAGTGAAATTAGCTGCAGGCCACTCTACTCCAGGTCCTTGGTGGCATGAGGAACATTTTCCCTAGTAACCAAGACAGAATGGAGCTATGCTTTGTATATACTTCTAAAGATCAGAAGCTGCCAGGCTTCCTGTGGCGATGGCAGCTGAGAAGTGGCTGACAGCACCTGTCTCTCAGACAGGCCCCTGGCAGGCAGAGCGCAAGCACCCCCTCTGTCTCTGCCCCCCCTCTTCCATGCAGTGAGCTTTCTCTCTTCCCCATTCCTGCTCTTGTTTTGTCAAGGCAGAAATTACAGTGGGTGATAAAGCCAGGCAAGCCAGCTCCGAGACTGACTCCAGCCTTTGCCTAAGTGTAGCGCCCTCTGGCCTCTGGTCGCAGCCAGCCTCTTCTGAGTGGTAATTAGCTGGATGGGAATTTTCACCAGACACCTCCCCAGGGAACCATTTCACCAAAGAGTAACCCTCTTGTCTAGACCATGCAAACAATAAAGTCATCACTAGCTGGGATTTCCAAGTGACAAAGCAGCAAGAGAGCCACTGCCTCTTGTCCTGCAGGCTCGGAGAATAGAGTGCACATTGTGGAAGACCCAGAATACAGGCCTCTCTCTCAAGAGCCCTGGAAATTCCTCCTGGACCTTCAAGGACTGGCATATCACTCAGAACTTCTGCTCTGCTTAAATCTAAATGGCCTCGCTGCATCCTTGAATTTGAACGCTTGTCCTTGTGCGTGCCAAAGCTAATTAATTACTAGTTATTGGGATAAAGGAAGTTTACCTCTTGGCATTTCAAGATACCAAGATGGCAAAATTTACCTAGAGAGATATGGGAATTCTGAAGCTAAGGCTGGAAAACTGCCACAAGCGTCAGCTTGCTAGAGTCAAAGTCAACAGCACAAATATTCAGACTTCTGATCAAATCTGCTTCCCACTATATGTATTAAAGAAGTCCTGATGGTGGTGATGATGGGAGCATCGCATAGATGGGTCTGGAAGATGACAGGGTGTCTTGTCAGATTTGGGACAGAAAGAGAGTATGGTCCTCGAGGCCCTGGTCCAGGGTTCTCCTGAGAGTGGGGATGGATTCAGATGTCCAAAGCCATGGCACTATCTTGTAAATAGTTGCCCCTCAGAGGTGATGTTAAAAACCAAGATGTTGAAGCAGGGGAGTTACACCCGGAGCTATGCGTCCACTGACGAGAAGCCACAGCAGTAGGTTCAGAGTCAGACTCTCTAGCATCTAGCCACCGTGGCAAGAGTGTTACAGGAGGAGGAGGCCAACTGTGGTGTCCCATGCAGAGCTCTTCTGAATGCGCCGGCACTGTGCTGAGCACACTGTGCCCAGTTTTGTATACGAGGTGAGAGATGCCAGGAAACCTGCCCCACACCAGCAGCATATTTTAGTGGACTGGTCTTAACCTTGTCTGCCTTGTTCCAAAACGTGGTCTTGGGTGCTTCCCCACCACCACCACCTTGCAGAAATGAAGGGCCTCTCCTCAGAACAAGGAATGTTATTTCTTTTGAGTGGCCTCCCAGGACACTCAGTTCATCTTGGGCAGTTACTAATTTTCTAGGTAAACTAACAGAAGTGTTTTTATTAACACACTAAATAGACAGTTGAATGCTGCTGTGATGTATGTCCAGAAAGAGGCCAAGCAGCCTGGAAGATGTGGAAGAGAGATGGAATCATGAGTTCCCTGGTAGCGAGCAGCGTATGTGTACACAGAAGAGACACCTAGCTCAGGCCAAGATCCCCGGGAGCGCAGCCAACTTAGGAAGATGCAGTCACCAAACTATATTCAAAAAAAGAGCATATCTTGAGCCAGAAGTAATGGTGCGTGCCTATAATAACAGCGTCGGGAGGCTGAAGCAAAAGATCAAGAATCGGGGCCAGGCCGAATCACAGGGAAGACTTTTTAAAGGAAGCTGAAAAGGCAGATCATGGGTGAGAAGAAAGATTCACGAGGCTGCCTGATTCCGATGTGCAGGTGGATGCAAACACCCGGGTGACAGGAATAGGGCATTTTTTTTTCTAAAAAAAAAAAAAAAAAAAAAAAAAAAAAACTGTGGTGCCATCTCTCCAGCCCCTCTGGAGAAATGTCTTGATTTGCTTTTCCTTTCTTCAGACATGTTTCTCACACCTGGGAGACGGCACCGTAGGTGACAGCATTTGTATGCAAGCCTGCCCTGCAGACCTGGGTTTCAGTCCCAGGATCCCAGAGTGGAAAGAGAGAACTCTGGCCCTCAAATTGTCTGACTTCCACACACCATCACATTCACAGTAATAATAAACAAATGGATTTTTAAAAGTCTCATGACCATGGATGAAATGTTATGAGAGTAGTAATGGGACCACCTAAGGGGGCTATTGCCATGGTCCAGAGGGGAGACGACAGCAGTGAGATCCAGGAGCCGTGCCACTAGGGTGGGAAGCAAGACGGACGCATATGACATGGAAGTAGACATGACAGGAGCTGGTGAGACTCGAGAAGGGACACCCCCGACTCCTTAGCTGGAGTAGCTGAGTAGATAACTGGGCCGCTCCCAGAGACTGAAAAGAACAGGCTGTCAGACTGAAGAATTCCACTTTTAAAACATGGTTTTAAGCTGTGGACTTGGAATGGGATATGGCAGTTTCATCATTCCCAAACTTCCCAGGGACCTGTGAGGTGTGACAGATATGGCTCTATAGGCCCCACCCCCAGACCTAATGAGTCACAGCCAGGTCTGTGAGAGAGTGCCTGGTGCCCCAGGGCTGGCAGCCCAGCGTCAGCCCTGCTGGATGGCACTGGCCAGCCACTGCTCGAGTCCAGGTTTCCGAGGCCAGGATGGATAACCCAAGGGTCACTGAATATTATCTCCGCCCAGGCTCAGTTAATGCCGTGCCATGCCTACACCCTTATCACTGCTCAAGAAAGCACTCTGCACGTCTCGGGTAGCAAGCTGAAAGTGAATGAGGTCGCTGACTGGGCCAGCACTGGCCGTGCTGCTTTGATGTTTTTCTCTAGACAGCAGGAATGTCCTCACAAGTGGAGAACCTTGAAAGAGTGCTTTCCTGAGTGACAGCAGCGTTACCATAAATTAATGTTTTTCATAAGGCCCCAAGGCTCAGACATCTGTCTGAATGATCCAGTCCTCATAAATCGGGGGATTGGTTCTGGAAGTCCCAGGAGCCTGGGCATTCTGGAGAGATTTATAGCACTTCCCACTGGTGTCAAGGCCAGGAAAAACATCACAGCTCCCCTCAGCACTTTTGGGTTTTGTTCCTGTGGGGGTGCTGAGGGCGGGAGAGGTGTGCTGAGCCAACACCAACCACTTTGAAAGAAAACCAGGCAGATTTGTATTCCAAAACCTCAGCGGAAGCCCCGTGCTCTGCTAAGGGGGTAAGAGCTGTGCTGTCCTCTGCCCAGCTCTCCCTAGGGAGCATCTAAGGCTTGGCTTCTTCACCCCAGTGGATTCTGTGGTGTGGGAACTGGGCCAGAGCTGTCCAGAACTCGCAGCCTATTCATGGCTGTCCTGGCCTCTGGGTTGGTAGACCCAGGCCTCCAGTACTAGAGCCTTGTGCTGAACCTGAGGTGAGTTCATTTGCTCCCTATTGTGAACTTTTTTCCCAAAACTGAAGTTAATGGCTGACAAGTAAGTTTCATGTGGGCCTGACCAAGAAGAAAGGCTAATTAAAATAGTTGTTCCACTTGGAGCCCAGGCCTGGCAAACGTTTGGCCGAATTCCAGGTTAACAGTGTATCAATGGGAGGGAGTGTGACTGGTCTGACATCTTACAGTGATTTTATCAGAGCACCTGCTTACCAAACAAGTTTAAAAAAAAATGTTAAACCAACTTTCTGGAAGCTCAAAGCAAGCAGCCAGGTCTAACGCTTATTTAAGAATGACAGTGCCGAGATGAGCCAAAGGAAATGGCTGCTCTCCACCAGAAGGGGGTGTGGCTACAGAGAAGTAGGGTTTAGGTGTTCCACGGGGCAAAATGAAACATCGGTCTCCTTAGGAATGAGTCCTTTGGTTGGAGTAAAGGAGTGTGGGGTATGATGGTATAAGAATGAAAGCTAGGAAGCAGAACGGAGAGAATAGACGTGTGGCTTTGACATCGGGAAACCCAGCCCCATAGTGCCAGCTTCATTCTAAGTATGAGTGATGGCGTGCACAGTGGCGGATTCGTGGTTGGGCTTACCAGGTATGAGTAATGTGTGCACAGCAGTGGATTCGTGGGTGGACTTACCAAGTACAAGTGATGGCGTGCACAGCAGTGGATTCGTGGGTGAACTTACCAAGCATACACAGAGATATAAAAACCTTACCAGGATAAGCGAGTTCTGTTCAATAGAGTTGGTGGGGAGAGGAGAATCCACTTTTTAAATAAGAGAAGAAATTCAATCACAGAAACGGTATGCTGGCTGTGGCCTGCACTCCCAGGAAACGGTGTATCACAGTAAGATGGAGGCCGGGTCTGAGGATGATGTGCCTAGGGCTTTGTTTATCAGCTTGAGGGTGAAGACACCCCAACCCCAACCCCACCTCACCCCCAAACTGCAGGAACCGGATTTGACTTTCCTGATGAAGTTCCTGGTGTTGGAAGGAAGTGACTTGATATGGAGGATTTTCCATATCAAACATGCCGAACACACAAATCCTCCCCGGGAGAAAGGAGCCCAGTCCTCCATATAAGTAAACCTTGTAGACATTGGAATGTTTATGTTTGGCCCAAAATGGCTCTGGTTTTTTACAGAGCTGTAAAGTGTATTTAACTCCCAAATATAAAGCACTCTTGACTACCGTCTCATAGCTTCATAAAGAGGCTCAGCTGCGTAGGTGCTGTGTTATCCCCTATCTTTTACGCAAGTCTGCTTCCTGATATTGTTATTCCAGTGGAAACAAACGAACCCAGTATAAACTACCTCTTTTACAAGCGGCCATAAGAAGGCCCAAAGACAATAAGGAGCCTCTGCATTTATATTTTTAACCTAAGATTGCTGATCTAACTAGCAGGGAAGCAAAGTCGCTTTAATTATGAATGTTTTTCATTGTGGTTGGTGAGTGTAAGTCAGTAACAGATGTTCATTTTCCCCAGCTCAACTGTTTTTAATTCCCTTCTCAAACATGGAGAGAGAAATCTTTAAACATTTGCCAAAGTTCAATTAGCATGCCTGGCTGATGGTGGAAAATGCCCTACTTTGTTCCTGCTCGGCCGTCTACCTGCCCCGGCTGCCCGTGCCACAGAGCACAGGGAGAGGGTCCAGCTGGCATGAGTTTTATGACCACAAAGTTAATTTGCAGAGAAAGCCTTTGGCAGGGAGGGGTCTGTTCACCATTTTTATATATTTACTTATTTACCTTTTCCAGTTATAAATAAATTGCACCATAAAACATTGTGGTGTAATGGCAGGAAACCCAGCGTGCGTTGGTGTTGTTCTGCGAGGTCTTAATGGCCTGCGCTCTGTATGTGCAGAGTTGTAGACATCATGTGTAAGAGTATGTTTATGGCCGAGGCTGTGGACTTGGTTTATCATGTTTTTCCTGTGTCGTGTGGAACAGATGACTGTTCGTTAAAAGACCTTTTTCTATGGAGAACAGGATTTTAGGGGAAGAGTTAATGTAGGGATGGACTTCCAGAGGCTGTGGGCCAGGACCCACTGTGGCTGGAAAGTCTCGATAGCAAGGTGGGCAGTGTGGTTGTAGCCACTTGCCTCGCACCCCAGACACACTTTCTCCATGGATTTAGTGAGACCATTTGCACGGAGCAGAAGCAAAAGATAGGTGAAGGACAGATCTACAGACAGCTGAGACAGGCATGCCACAGAGAGGTAAATGCAGTCAGTCTGCTAAGGCAGAAGAAATGTCCACCCCAACCACATGCTTCTAAGTCTAGAATCCACCCTCAAAATATGGGGGCCATGATATAATTTACGTATAGGGTTTAGCTTTCTAAACTGTCATTTTTATAAAAATGTAATCACAGAGCCAGGTGGTGGTGGCGCACGCCTTTAATCCCAGCACTCGGGAGGCAGAGGCAGGTGGATCTCTGTGAGTTCGAGGCCAGCCTGGTCTATAAGAGCTAGTTCCAGGACAGGCTCCAAAGCTACAGATAAACCCTGTCTCGAAAAAAAAAAAGTAATCACAGAAAACACTTCTCCCGGATGTTGAAGCTGACAAGGACGCCCCTGAGGTGGCTGAGATGACCATGTGCAGAATGGCGCGGAGTCGCTTGGCCTGTGCTGGCCGAGTCCCCACCAAGACTTTCTGAGGAGATGCTCTCATCCTGAGGTGTTGGAAAATGCTTTTCTACAGTCTCTAGCACACAGGTTGCCCCTTGGAAAAATCTGTCTAAATTACAACCTAAAGGACTCACAAGGGGTTGCTGGTTCACCTTGAGACAAATGGAATATTCTCCTTGTGGAGCAAGACAAAAACAAGGGAAGGAACTAGACTAGAGCTGAGGGCTGCAATATGACTATCTATTAAATGGGATGCCTCTGCCTCCCCAAGGGTGATCTAGGTGTGTCTGGGCTAGACTCTTTTGAATATACGGATCATTTCGGTCATGGACCGATGAGCAGGGGAAGGATGGAGCGGTATTGACTGCACATGGAGTGAGCACTTAGCACAGTCAGCTTTTGCCTTTTGATTTCCATGCGATCCAAAAGGACTGAGCCTCCCCACTCTCAGGTGAAGAATAAGTGTTCTGAAGGGATGTGTAGCCCTCCTGTTCTGCATGGAATCAGGAGCATCTTTATCTGCAAGGCTCATCTGGCGCTGTGTGAGCGCAGCTCTAGCTGCTGTGGAAACGTTGTGAGCTGTGTTGCAGATTTTGAAAGGAATCGCTCACTAGCTGAAGCTCAGATTCAGGAAATTGAGTGGGTGGTAGTCTGGGTAGACAAATCCTAGAGGAAGGGCAGCGTGGTAAAAGTGTGTCGCCTGACTTGTGGATCTAGCTTTCTGTCCGTGTGATACAGAAAGCTAGATGGCAAGACATTGAGGGGGGGGGCGGTTGACAACTTTGCTGTGAATCCCATGGGTGATTGCCAAGGACAGTCACTTCAGCAGGTCTTGTCTTGTCCCCTTAGAGAAGAAGGTTGGTGTAGGTCCTGAGGGCTTCTACCCTTGGAATTTTATTTCAGTGACCTAATGGTGCTGGCATAGGATGAGGCATGGGTGTTTCTAACTCTACTTCCATACACTCAGGAAGATCCAGACTGGTGGAAGGATTAGAATTATAGGCAGAAAAACAGAAAACAGAGCCCCGGCCTCTTAGAACTTAAAACCGATCTAGAAGACATTCACGAAAGAAGCTATATTGTGAGCAGAGGAGACTGGCGAGAAACTCAGGGCTTGGGCCCCAGGACATGGAGATGAGCTGGGAGGACATCACCTTCAAAACCCCAGAGACAGCTGCATCAAAGGGTTTTGACTGTGGGTAGGAAGGTAGTGCCGGAGCGGGGCATCTAAAAATGAAGCATGAAATTCAAACCAAATTTGCGTGGAAGGTTACTCTTGATAGAAGCGCATTTCCAACTCCAGGAGGGACGAAAGGCAGGGCATTGAGACACTGCCTTTGTTGCTGGATTTCTATTTGTGGGGTTCCCATGCAAAGGCCTCTTCCTACTCCAGGGTGATAATGGTGGGTGGGTATCTTCCTGGCCTGCCCTGTCCTGTGCGATTCCCAGAAAAAGGCTAAAGCAGTCCTCAGGTCTTCCGTGGGATTGCCACACAGGGAAGCGGCCCCCACCGAAGCATGGGTCAATCTGTTATCTGTCCTATAAACAAGGAAAGGAAGCAAGGCTCAACTGCCATGTTTCCACCTCTGATTTGGTGCCAGTGGGACCAGCTGTCCCAGGTCACAGAAGACTGGCCTGTCCTTCTCCATTTGTGTAAAACAGCTCCCATGCAAACTAGCTGCACGCCCTTGGAGCAGGATGGGATTTGAGCACTAGGGACTTGCATTCTTCCAGTAAATATGTCATTCATCCCATTTCTACGGAAGCCTTTGCATGGTTGATGGGGCTTCCCTTATTTTTATTGTTACTTGCTTGGGGACTGATAGGTGTAGTTTATCAGGGCCCAGCTGTTCCTGTTTACTGCCTTTCAGAGAGGTCTAAT
Source organism: Arvicola amphibius (assembly GCF_903992535.2). NCBI lineage: Eukaryota > Metazoa > Chordata > Mammalia > Rodentia > Cricetidae > Arvicola > Arvicola amphibius. The sequence continues at coordinate 139,492,961 of NC_052048.2, forward strand.
AATAAACTCTTAGACTGGTCAGAGTCTGGGAAACCCAGAGCTTATCTTCATGTGGCACTGATGTGGCATCCTCTGCCAAGCTGATTTGTGACAAACTGAGAAGCTGTGGCCTAAGAATGCAGAATTTGCTGTCCAGCTTTGACTGTATCCACAAGACCCTGAAAGGAAGAGGTGAGGGCAGAAGGGAGAAAAGTGCCCAGCTGCCCTGTTCTGGAGCTGGGTGTGCTGTTGACATGTGATGGCCCACCCAGGTCTGTACTGCCCCCTGCCACACACTGTCACCACTGCCAGCTAGCACTGTCTGCGTGTTTCCTTTTCCAGGGGTTATGGCTGGGAGGTTGAAGGTGTCACCAGGTCCCTGAGAGCCACAGACAGTTTTCTTGTTGGTGGTCTGAGTTAAAGAGCCCTGCTCTGACTCATAGGCCATCTTGCATCAAAGGTGATACTTCTGGGTCAGCTATCACAGCATCTCTTGAATCGCTGTGAAATCAGCTGGGCCCTGGTGTGTAGAAATGCCGTCTTCTGAGAAGCAGCCCCATACCTCACCCTGGCTGTAGAACACATCCCATGGTGGTTTGGACCATGGGAGATGACAGAGCCAGCTGGCTATGCTGGAGTAAACCTTTCTACAAGGGTTTGACCAGCATGGTCACACTAGGGTGGACGAGTCTGGAGGTGGCATCAGGTAGCAGGAATAGCACAAGCTCCAGCTTGGGCAGATGCAATCAAGACCCTGGAGAAAGGAGGGTAGGACAGAAGGATCAAGCCCCCGGTGAGGCAGGGATGCTACAACAGAGCTGCAGCCTGTGCCTGGCAACCCAGGTTCCAGCCATGCCTGTGACCCTGAGCAGCAGAGCTGGTCATCTGTGCCACCCAGCAGGGCTCTTGATGACCCTAGATCTTGAAAAAGCTCAAGAGCAGCATCCAGTCTACTTGACTTAGTTTGAGAAAACATGTGGGTCTTCACAGTGAAAATGCTAGCTGTGAGCAGCAAGGTCTGAGCACTCACTTGCTCCTCAGATCTTTGGGGTGGGATCCACAGCAAGAAGAGAAGGTAGAAAGAACAGCAGTGAGCTGTCCAAGGCCATGGAGTTGAATCTTAATGAAGCCAGCCTTAGAAGCCTGGGGTTAGTCCTCACGTGTCGTCTCATGACCATGGGAGATCTTGCTAAGGAAACAGAAACACAAATGAAAGCATCCTCAGAGCCGGGCGGTGGTGGCGCACGCCTTTAATCCCAGCACTCAGGAGGCAGAGGCAGGTGGATCTCTGTGAGTTCGAGGCCAGCCTTGTCTACAAGAGCTAGTTCCAGGACAGGCTCCAAAGCCACAGAGAAACCCTGTCTCAAAAATAAATAAATAAATAAATAAATAAAAAAAAGAAAGCATCCTCAGAGTCACTAGGGACTCTTCCTGAGACCCCAGCCTTCTAAACCTGTCCCCCACGCCACATCAAATAAGGAGTGAGCATGGGGCAGGCCATATTGTCATCTTGCCTTTTGCAAATTGCCTTGCTTTTAGAGCATGAAGAATGGGAAATTCTTGCCCTTCCAGCTTCTCCCAGTCACTGTTTCCCAGTTTGACATCCTTGTGACATTTTACTGACATGCAGCCTGGCTGAGGACACACAGTGAATAAAACAGCGTCACTGGTGCTGTTAGGAAGCCAAACAGGCTCCTTAAACACCAGAAGTACTCTCATAAAACTCATTTTTCATGCAGCACGGCTGCAGTTTCCACATGGGACAAAGTGTGAAACTCAGCTTTTATGGGAGCGCTCTGAGATGGCCATGAACTCTTGGTGACTCTCACATTCTTCCCTAGGGAAGCAACTTCTTTTCTGTTGGGGCACATTTTCAAGAATGGGCTCTGTCTGCGGAGAGACAATTACCCATTTGCAGTGGAAGCTGGGCTTGCTTGCTGACAGGATCCAATTATTTCTCCTCCTGGTCCCTGCAATACTTTCCCACTGTCACCTCCCTTCCCACGCTCCTCATGAGCTTTCTCTCAATGACTTCTTGGAGGTGTACCCACACACATAACTAGACATGGCAGCACTGGCCCTGTCGAAAGAGGTTTAGCGCTGCCAAGAAAGGATGCAATTCCAAAAGAGTGTAAGCTTGCTTTGTGCCCAGAGCTGCGGTCATTCAGTGAGCCCTCAGGCTGGGTGTGGTAGCCCAGGCCTGTGGTCCCAGTATTTGGGAGGTGGAAGCAAGAAGCTCCCGAGTTCAAGGCTAGCCTGGGCTACAGGAGATCATGCCTTTAAAACAAACATTAACCCTCTCCTTCACTCTGGCCCACCTCTGCCCTTGCATGTTTGATGGTGTGATAGTGAACTATGTGATTGCTCACAGACGCTCTCCTCATCAGAGAGACAAGGTGTTTATTCCCAGGTCTCCAACAATATGAGTGAATTACTGAAAATATAACCCTGAATTTAATAGATCTACAATTATATGCTTTAATATAGTTAATATAATTCAACAGAATTCTAAGTCAGCATTATATTTTTCAAAAGCTTTCTAAATTAGCATCTATTAGAAAATAAACTATATCTTAGGCATCTCTATTTATTTTTGGCAGATAATTCTAACCAAATTTGTTCCTCCTGACACTACACACATGTGCCACGAATGCACACAACTACTTATACACATGATCTGTGGTACTAGATGGTCATTCATATAGGGAAATACTTTACCACTAAGGCCACATCCAGCCTCTTAACAAGAGCATTTCTTTCTCGGCTTTGTGGGCTCATTAGTTACTTCAAGCTCAGCAATTTTAAAATATTAATGGAAACAGTAATCCCACCCAGCACTGGTATAATAATATTAAGCTGTGTGGCAGAAATGGACTGAACAGTTATATACACTACATTATCCAGTCTTCACAGAGCCCATGAGCTCAGCCCCGGTGTTATCTCCAGTGTCGGTGACGAAAGGAGGTTGTAAAGAGGTGGGGCGGTGAGGCCGCAGCAACCAGGGATTGTAAGAAAAGCCCAGATCTTCCCAGAGGGCTGCTCCTGAGGCCCTGCCCCCTGCTCCCAGCTCTGGTTGTTTGCTTTGATTTTTGCAGTAGTGCTAACCTGGCTTCATGGAAAGATGTGTGTGTGTGTGTGTGTGTGTGTGTGTGTGTGTGTGTGTGTATCTGCATGCCTGTGTGTGCACATGTGTGCCTGTGTATATGGGTGGTGTATCCATGTGCCTCTGTGTGTGTGTGCACACATGTACTCTCACCGCCTTGTGCATTCTCTGATACATTTCAGTCCTTAATATTGCCGTGGTTCCTTATTCTATCATTCTATAAAACTCTAGTGTTTACTTGCCTAAGTATTATTACCAAATACCTACATGGACTATATCTTGGCACATCATCCTTCAGTACTCCAGGCTCTGCATGGATTTTCTTCTGCCCCCAAGAATGAGCTGAAGACCAGCTCAGACAAGGAATGAGAGGAAGGTAAGAGAGTGGTCCTTCCAGAAGTCATCCTATACACTACACACACACATCAGAACTTGGCTGTGAGCCTGGAAGGGTGATGGAGGAGTCTGCTGGTACACCTGTGTTTACCCATACCCTCCTTCAAGTACAGCCCCAGCTCCTTTGCTGTACCATGCAGTTATGTTTCCCTGGGTCTAACCTAAAGTACTGCTCCTAGGTGGCTGCTCACTCTTCAAGATATGACCTAGCAGCCCAGCCCTTTCTTTTAGGCTGTTGGACTGGAAACTATGTCAAAGAACCCATACAGCACAACAACCTGGGGACATAACAAAGACTCCTGGTTCCCTGAGGAGTCTTCCTCTAGTTTTAGTACTGGGGCTTGAACTCAGGACCTTCTGTATGCTAGGAGGCACTTTTTACCATTAAGCCACAAACCAGACCTCCTCTCACTTTTTGTTTATGTTTAAAGATTTGCTTTGTTTTTAATTGTATGTTGGTTGGGGAAGGGTATGTGCTCATGAGTGCATACGTCCACAGATACCAGAGGCATCATATATCCCTGCAGTTGGACTTACAGGCAGTTGTGAGCCACTCATTGTGCATTCTGGGAATGGAATTCAGGTCCTTGAAAGAGCAGTAAATGCTCTGAACTGCTGAATCATCTTTCCAGCTCTTGCTTTTGTTTTTATGACATGGTCTCACTAAGTTGCCCACGCAGGCCTTGAAACTGTGATCTTCCTGTCTCAGTCTCAGAGAAGCTGGGGTTATAGGCCTGTGTCACCATACCTGGTTGTGTGGCCATTCTTAATGAAGAGAACAGTTCTGTGTGACCATTGTTTACCAGCGTACCTAGAGAACAAAACCAGACTGAGCCAAAGGCAAACAAAGACACCCGAGAGCCTGGTGAGGAGTGTGAAGGGCCAGGGTCCCAATGGCAATTGTCATCCGTGAGGCTCCAGTCTCCTTCTTCCTAAAACTCGGGAGTTGTATCGGCAGCAACTCACTTTCCTAGCATGCTGGCTTTGATCCCTCCAGTGTCCTGCTCACCCAAAAGTGCCTTTCCTTTCTTTGCTAACCTTAAATTCATACACAAGTGTCTGCTGATATTCTCCGAATATTTAAGAAAGAAGTTCTATGAACTGAGGTGATGATGGTCAAAAATGGTTTCAAGGTTTTGAACGTTCATGTAAGAAACTATATTCTGCATTAAGACATACAATCACATAACCTGAAGCAAGTTCCTGAATAAATATATTTCTGTCCTTCCATGTCATTTGGTAGATATCAGTCATGCCCTTCTAAATCGATTTCTGAGCCACAACCTGTCACTTAATATTGCCTGAGTGGTCATGACTCAGGAACTTTCATACAGCTTCCCTATCTCTTTAGCAGCAGCTGGAAAACCAAGGAGAAAAGTCACAATGCCATGCCACTCAGTGAATTAGTGGGGTTTCTGATGGCCAGTCATAGATAGGCAAGGTGATGTAATTTCTTATAACCCAGCTTTTCTTAAAACGGTATGGAATTTTTAGACATGGGACAGGCTATCACATGTGGGTGGGATAAAGGAGACAGTATTTCCTTGTATTTCCTTTCTCCTGACTCAGGATGGAGAACTCAGAAGTGACCGCATGTACTACATTGGGAGAAACTGGGCTGGGCTCTGCGGGAGGGAGACTCCTACTGGGGACAGAAGCCATACTCCAGCCTCCTGGCAGCACAAATCTACTTCAGAGCATTGAAGAAACTCCACAGGGAATTTACTTTCTTTGTGGCAAAAGTAAGCCACTGGGTAAGAAAATGCCCCTGCCTCAACTGCTGGCAGTATTCAGACAAGCAGGACACAAAATATCCTGCTTCACAGAAAAGTCTTTTAGATATGCTAGGCCTATAGGTCAAAGATGGATGCCTCAATGTTGTAGAGAAACTTTAGGTGACTGTCCAGGCAGCCAGCTGTTGTCATTACTCACATTTTTTTGGAAGTCACTTGCTCGTACTTCCTGCTTACTCAGTTGATATTGTTTCCTCTTGGGTCTCTGAGGGAGTTGAAGATAAGATAGTTATAGTTTATCAGACATAGAAAAGCAAGTTATAATAGAAAGTAAATTAAGTATATGACATTGGACTCATCAAGATAGGATAGATATGGAATATTTTCTCTGAATTTGTCCAACAAATGGACTAGACATTGTTGATGTATTTATTGCCTGTATATATTATATATAGTCACTGTACTTATTGTATATAGTTTTCTTAGTTATAGCTTTCTTTTTATTTTAGACAAAAAAGGGAACTATGGGGCATTTCAATTGTATTTTAATAAATAAAGTTGGGGTAACAAATCCCAACCAGTTTGAGTCCTAGGTGAGAGGAACGTGCAGAGGCCTGCTTAGGCATTTTGTTGTTTTTCATATTTTTCTGAGAGCATAACCCCTTGTACACTGATTATCTTCCTGTTGCATTGTGAGACTGCTTCCAAGTCAGTTTCTCATTCTCGGGTATGGAGATGAATAACCTTGATCTTGACCTCCTGTTAGGCCTGGGGCCCTGCACTTTGGTAACAGCCATCCTTCCTACTCCGCTGTGGAGGATGAAGATGAAGTTTCTAGATCCTTCCAGCATCCTTGACCCTTGGGACAACATCCTAGGTGGCACTGTGCTCCCCTTGCAGACCAGGCAGCTGTGGAGAGACTTGCATTTCTTGTAGATAGAGCTACTGCTCAACCATCTTATGAATTCATGATTTTTTTTCCTTAGCCAAAACTGACATCATGGAATGTGTCAGGGAACTGAACCTCTCTGTCCCAACTGCCACTCAGAACCTGCATCTCGGATGCCTGTGTGTCTTCCTTGGGCCTTCCTCACTGGGCCTTGGACTTGTGTTACTTCCCCCCACAGAACAGCATTACGTATTTTAAAGCCATGGCCCAGTGTCCGAAGGGCTGACTTTTGCCCATTACCTCTGCCTCTCGTTTATTTGTACACCACACCTATTGTTGCTTACTGTGTGCAAGCCCTCTGAGCACCCTAAGAATTTAGCCAAGTAGTTATTGTAGTGGATATAAAGATGAAGTTACTCTGGGGACAGAGGTTGTACCTGCAGGACAGTGGTTCCTGTGTGCAGGCAATACCCAGTCTGCATCTTTCCCTGCATAGATATCCGATGACAGCATTTTAGGGTCTCCAGTGCAAACCAAGCTTCATTTCACAGCTTCTCGAAATGACTCCTCTCCAAACCCCTGGCCTCAGTGGCTTCCTTAACCATAAAGGAAGATTATACAACCCTGTATCCTTTTTTTTTTTTTTTTTTTTTTTTTTTTGGTTTTTCGAGACAGGGTTTCCCTGTAGTTTCTAGAGCCTGTCCTGGAACTAGCTCTTGTAGACCAGGCTGGCCTCGACTCTAAATCCAGAACCACATAGCTGCAGCTGACAAGTTCCTCTGCATGTTGGGCTGGAACCCGGCCTCCTCCTTGAATTACATTTACATAAACTTTCCACTGTTGATGGCTTCCTTTACTGCTTAAGCTTCCCTTTAATTATTTTTCAAAAGTTGGAAGCTTAGCTGAGTGTGGTCTTACTCTGAAGTCAACATTCACTTTATTCCATTTTGAATCAGGCCTTCTTTAAATATTTTATCTTCTTGCGGACAGGACTTGGCTCCAGCATTACATTTTCTTATACTCTTTTTCTCCTCAAACTGAACATTTTAAATTTCTCTTTGTAGATCTGCATAAAAGTGACCACTAATAGCCATATGAGTTGTAGAGAGTTGGTCCATCATGGTGGGAAGCAAGTAGGCATAGCACCGGAGCAGTAGCCAAGAGTTTTACATCCTGATCTGCCTACAGCAGGCAGAGAGAAACTGGGCTTGATGTGAGCTTTTGAAACATCCAAGCCAGCTGACTCCCAGTGACATACCACCTCCAACAAGGACACCCTGCTTCAGCAAGGCCACATCTGCTCCAATAAAGCCACAACTCAGAGTCCTCCCCAGACAGTTCCAGTAACTGGTCTGGTGCATACGCCTTCAAATGCATGAGCCATTCTCATTCAAACCACTGGCAGAGTTCAAAGAAATTAAAATATGCAGGAATGGAAATAAACCTCTCCATAGACAATTTTAGAATAAAGCCCTGGGGGCAGGGGGAATTGGAGATTTAAAAAAATTAAAGTGAGGGCTGGGCCAATGAGATGGCTTAGCAAGTGAAAGTGTTGGCTGTACAGGCCCAGCGACTCAGGTTGGGCCCCAGAGCCCACAGCAGCACAAATCTGAGTGCAGTGGTACACAGATCACTCCAGCACTCCTGCGGCACTCGGAGACAGAGACAAGAGAGCCACCTAGAAGTTCACACGGGGTAGGGCAGCAAAGGCGAGAAAGAGAGTGTCTCAATAAGGTGAAAAGAGCAAATGGACCTCCACATATGTGCTGCAGTACATGTGCTAAGGCATGTACATACCCACCTTTACACACACTGAAGTAATAAGACACAAACTCAGAAGCGAAAGGTAAGAAAGCAGCTCAGAGAGAGAGCATTTGCCCAACATGTACATGGTCGTAGGCTCATGCCCAATGCTACAGAAAACAAAACAACAAAGAAATGATTATATGGGGGGTGGGGGGGAATAGGGCCTGGGAAAGACAGACCAGTAAGAAGAGCGTGCGTTCTTCAAGCATGCAAACTAGAGTTTGGGTCCCCAGCCCTCACATACAAAGATGAACATGGCTGTCCATGCCTGTAACCTCAGCACTGAGAACAGAGGTGGGTAGATCCTGGTAGCTCGATGGCCAGTCAGCCTAGCCAAAGCAGCATGTTTCAGGTTCAGTGAGAAACCCCGACTTGAAAGAATATGGCAGACAGCAATAGAGGGATGTGCTCAACCTCCACATTCACACACGGGCACACACACCACACACACAACTGGAGGTAGTCTTGGAGGCCTAACCTTTGAAAAAGGAGGGTGTCCAGAAAGATAGAAGACAGAGAACCTTGAGAAAGGAGTCAGCACACCTGGGGGACACAAAGAGATGTCCAGGTGGGTGAAGCCAAACCCCAGGACAGAAGTCACCAAAGTCTGGCCTGGAAGAGGATAGTTGGGTCAGGGTTAGAACAAGAGTGAGCATGCTCGGAGAAGTGGATTATGGAGAACAACAAAGCCCAGAGAGGGAGGAGGGTGGGGGCTGGTGGTGAATTTCCAGCTCTACTGGAGAGTTTGCGCTGAATTCTGGGAAGCAGTGTGGGATAGTGGTTTGTCACCCGGGCTTGGGGTCAAACATAGACCTTGTTCTGCCACAGAGGAGCCTTGTGACCTGCATAGGTCATTCTGCTTCTGTGAGCCTGTTTAAAATAATATGAAGAGAATCTAATCAGATATGGTTGTATACACCCGTGATCTCATCACTCAGGAGGCTGAGGCAGGAGGATCACATGTTCAAGACAAAGCTGAGCTACATAGTAAGAATCTGTCTCAAAAATAAAATTATTGTTTATGAAGCAAGCAGACCTTGATAGGCATGCTTTCAAGGGCTCAAACCAGGGAGTAAGCCAATTTCCTTTAGAGTCATTGTTTTCCAGCTGCCCTGACCAGTTGACCTCCATGTTCTAGTGGCCCGAGATCAGTAACCCCCTTTGCTCTCCCCCCACCTCGAAAATCATTTTACACAGCTTCTTTTGGATTGATTTATTTGGCATAGTCTCAGGTAGCCCTCGAACTCAGCCTCCTTCCCCTTCAACCTCCTGTACCAGAAGAATTCGGGACTCACCACCACCACCAGGCTCCCTTCTCTTGGGTCTTGCAGATCCGTCCAACCCCGGGGTGGCCACAGCTAAGCATAGAAATGAAATACAAGTCAAGATTTGGGGACCTGGCTTGTAATGTGGAGGTTTTATAGGCATTGTGATCGTTCGTTCGATTTGCCTGTTTAAAAACATTTTATTTATTGTTTTTAAATAAATGGTTATTTTCTAAAGTTTTATTTTGCACGTAGAGGTGTTTTGTCTATGAAGCTCTTGGATGCAGTGCTTGCAGAGGCCGGAAGGGGGCACCAGAACCCCTGGAATTTGCCATGTGGGTGCTGGGAATTGAACTTTGGTTCTCAGCAAGAGCAACCAGTGCTCCTAACCACTGAGCCAGCTCTCCAGTTCCTTTAAAATACTTTGAAGCTTAAAACTACTAAAACAGGAAGGTGGATATAATTTGTTGAAATGTGTAGAATTTGACTGCCATCAGCTCTTAAACATGAATATTTTATTTTAGAACTTACATTTTGACTGTTATTTGATACTGTTTGAATATTTAGAAATATTTGATAGGTAGATTTATAGGCAGAAACATTTAGCAATTAATATAAGTAAGTGAAAATAGTGCTTAAATTTTCTCATTTTTTTTTTTTTTTTAGAAAGTTCTTGCTGAGTGTGGTATTGTGTGCCTGTGACCCCAGCACTGAGAGTCAATTTCAAACCCAGTCTGCTCTACATAATGAGCTCCAGGCAGTCAGGGCCACATAGTGAGTGAGGCTCTGTCACAGAGCAAAACACCTGGGGCTGGAAAGATGGCTCCATCAGACGGATGCGTCCATCCTGTCCCGGCGGAGGACCCAGATTCAGGTCCAAGCACACACAACAGGAGGCCCCATGTATCGACACACTCACACACATAATTAAAAATAAAAATAAATCTTTAACCAAATGAGCAAACACAAAAACAGTCCTTGCCTGAGTGTGGTAGTACAAGCCACACCAGTTCAGTACTAGCACCCAGGGAATGAAGACAGGAGGATCCCAAGTTCAAAGCCAGCCTGCACTACCTAGTAATAGCTTATCTCAAACAAATAACAAAAAGCAAAAGCAAACTTAAAAAAGCAAATAGCCCTTTTCATATTAACGATTCGGGCAACAACGATGTGAAATAAGGTGCTGGGTGTTTCTGTTATAGGGAGTTGGCAAGTGAAGGTTTTTGTTTTTGTTGTTTTTGTAAAGATTGTATGGGGGTCAGGAGTGGAGGTTGGGGCTGCAGGGATGGTCCCCTGGTTAAGGATACATACTGCCCTTGCAGAGGACCTGAGTTCCATTCCTGGCACCCACACTGGAAAGCTCACAACTGCCTGTAACTCCTCAGATCTCAACACATGACAAGCCAGACATCTCCACAAAAACCTGTTACCCGAGCTCTTAGAGGGCTCAAGACAGGATGGTTGCTAGGGAGGGGTAGTGACATCCCATAATGAGCTGAACCTGGGAGCAAGGAGGTGAAATTTTCCAGGAGCAGCACATGGTCCCAGAGGAGCCACTGGTGTTCCTCGTCATCCACCCCAGCTGGAGTGGACTGTGGTTTCACCTACAATGAAGTGGGTTGTTGCTGATGAACTAATTAGTGGTAGACCCATGGTGGGCAGAGGGGTGTCCTGCTGATATGTTTGCTGGAACCTGACACCCAGCAGGGTCTGAATTTGCTGATACCGCAGTTACCACTGCTGCGTGAATATTCATGACCTGCATTGTAAAACCGTGGCACATCGGGTATCTGGAAAGGCTGACTTATTTTTGTCCAGATGTCACTATTATGTTTAGAACTACAGAGGATAACTGGGGCTTTCTATAGTGATAAAGGGAAGCGAGACCCGAGAGTGGAGGAGAAAGGACAAGATTAGAAATGGCCCTTGCTGGCCCATGAGAACAAATGGCAGAAACAGCTGGGCTTGTGCACAGTGACAAGGGTCTGCCGGGATGGCGGCCCTGAGCAGGTGTGTGGGCATGGGGGACCACCTTGACATTTTTCATGGGTTCACAAAAATGATTTCTTAGAAAACCTTTGCTGACAGCCTGTGGGAGTTTCTGGGCTGTCCTGTGGAATAGACTGTGCTAGCCCAGTGCCCTCTCTACCAGCTCTCCTATCTCCCTAACTGGAAATGCTGCATGAGCAGCCAAGGCCCAGAAGCCTCCCAACTCCTGCCCTGCCCAACCTAGGCCCCTTTGGTGTGGATTGTGAAACTATGGGATATAAGGATAGAAAATTCAACCCAAGTAGATGAGAGCTGCTTTGTTTTCTGTGCAGCACAGCAGGTTAAATTATGTTTCTTGTGGAAGCATTAATGGCCATCATGATCACACTGCTGAATCCCTGTCTAAGACGCTCAAGCTCAAAGAAGTGTCGCTTGCCTGGGCTCCCATGGCTTGTCAGGGGCACAGCCTGGACCTGGGCTGCACCGGAGATGGAAGATGGGAAACACTGTCCCCAGGTGCTGCTGAGCCAAGGCTGACAGGACCTGGCTTCCTGTGGGCTGCCTCCTGCCCTTCCTTTGTTTATGTGGTAGACGATGATGAGAGGCCATGTTCATCAAGTGTGTAATATACTTAGAGCACGTTACCCCATGCCCCTCTCCCCTTCCCTTTTCCTTGTTCCTGAACTGACTTGTTTTGTCTTATTTGGTTTGGTTTTTGAGACTGGGTCTTACTGTGTAGCCCTGAATGCTTGGCACTGACCAAGTAGACCAGGCTGTCCTCGAACTCACAGAGATCCATCACCCTCTGCCTCCTGAGTACTAGGATTGAAGGCATGAGCCACCATGCCCAGCTTCTGAGCTGGCTTTTCTAAAAGCATTATATGTTATGTTATAAACAAAAACAAACAGAAAACCAAAAAAGTGAAGGGGCGTGGTTGATCGGCAGTTATGATTCACCAGACTAGCTTTAATATAAAACAGGTTCATCTTATACATCACTCTCTTGTCTCAGACAAGGAGATGATGAGTGTCGTGCTGTCCCCTCAGGGCGCTGCTGGGCAGCAGTCGCTAGGGTTATACATCCATCTGCCCAGTCCAAGCCTGCAGTGCCGCTTAGTTCGTCACACTCCCTTTGACTGGGAAGTACCCTACGTCATGACAGCCCTGCCTGTCTGCTCTGTCTGTGGCCCATGTGGTTTCCAGCACCTCTTGTCCTGCCCCTCTCAAGGTCCGGTCCCTTTTGATCCAGTTTAGTTTGAAAGTTTTATCTTCTTCTGGGCTTCATTAAGGGGCTTCCCCACCTCCTCCCCCAAGTTGTAAATGCTGAGCGCTTCTTGGTGTTCGGGTGAACAAATTAGCCCAATTAGATGGGCAAATTAGTCATTTTTACTTTCTGAAGTCCTGCCTTTCCAAATCACATTTACAGCTCTCTGACCAGCAGTTTAAAGGACACCAGCATGTGGCCTATGTTTAAGAGTAAAATGTCTTATGCAATGCCCTACTTAGAAATAGCCTTAGGGGAAAAACGTAAAAGAAAAGAAAGAAATAGCCTTAGAGATTTGCTCAGGACAGACTGGGAAAGTGGCCAAGTGATACTCCAGTCGTCCGGTGCGAGCATTTCCAAGCTCCTTTCTTTTAGGTGCTGGTGGGTAGGCGTTATAATCAAGTATAGCGGACTGACTAAAACCCACTTTTAATTCCCAAGCCTCATTCTATATCCTCTACCACCGCACACTCTCTACAAGAGCGGCTAGCAGACACCCAAAGAGAAAGACTGTATTCCCCCTGAGTACGCGGTGAAGAGCAGCAAACGTGGAGCGAGTTAAGATGGACCTGAAGGGGAGCTGGGGAGCTGTAGGCTTTAGGAAGCAGCCGAAGGGACTGTGGCACCCTTCATAGCTAATAGAGACACAGACTCACGGGAACTCCACAGGGCTCAGCTTCCTCCGCACCTCAGGTACTACAGGATTACATGAGATAAAGCATGGAGCACACATGAAACATAGTAGGCACTAAATAAATGAGAATTCCCTTCCTTCCCGGACCCTTTCAGCTTTCGGCCTCAGATGATGACGTCCTTGGCCGCTGGCTCAGCTGCTCTTCAAACAGTCTTATTAATGCCTATTAAAATGAAACCCAATAAAAGTGCCAATATTTGGTGTTGAAATAATTGATGTCGCAGAGCGAGCCTATGAAGCGCCGAGGCAAAGCCCCTGCTGCAATTTAGCCTCACACCTGGGGGATGAATTTCACAACTGTAATTGCTACTATATAATTCTTATTAATGTTGTGCTATAATTCCTATTTATTCCACGGGGCTTGTAAATGCATTAGGACTTGTCAACATATTATTTTACACTGTTTATGATCTGTAGAATTATGTCCTTCAGGGTTGTATTGTGCAGAAGTGAAAAATAAGTGGCTTTGGGCCTCCCTCATTAAACAGGGTAGAATGGGACCACTGTTGTAGTGCTTCTCCTCCCAGCTGTCCTGAAGCCAGAAAAGCCAGTTCTGAATTCGGTCCAGGCAGGGCCCTTTCGTCTTTAGGATATAAAAGGATCCATCTTCATTCTGAGTAGCAATTCAACAAGTCAGGTCTGCTGGGAAATGTATATTCAGATGGCAGGTGAGATAGGTGGGAAAGGAATGTGTTCTCTACCAGAAGCCAGACCTGCACCTTGGAGCTCTTGGCATTTCTGCCCTCCTTGCTCCCCGATTTGGGGCAGCCACCTGTCAGTTCCATAATAACCTCTATGAGTGTGTTCCCTCTTAAGGGCAGTTCCATAACAGCCTTTACAGGCTAAAGAGCCAACATGTGTCCCCTCTTAAGGGCAGATCCCTAAAATGCATGAAGCTCAGCTCCCTCCCAGAGCTGTTCAGTTTTCTAGACTAGGAAAGCAGAAAACCAAGGGATGGACTTCCACCCTCAGCATGTCAGAATCTGGCTTGTATGTGTATTGAGAAGGGTTTGTCATTGTTGACTATTTGTGCTTGGACTTGTGAAGTGACCATTGTCTCCTTCTTCAATCTAAAAGGGCCAAGGAACTTTCTATGCTCCTCCCTACTATTTCCTGTGTCTCTCCATATGTAATGGGTCCTCCAATGGCTAATTTTAGTCAGATAGTAGCTAGCTCTGCCAATATCAAGGTAAACTTTATTGGCAGTCTCTAGAATGTCAGAATGCAATGAAAATATCCCACAACATTTCTCTATTTCTGTCTAAATAAAAAGGGGAGGTTTTAACTCTAACACAGTAAGACTATATACAATAAGAACAATTATCAAGTAAGAATTACATTCACAATGTCCAGTCTGTTTGCATTTACAAATTCAGAAAAAAAATGCTTCATTGTCTATCCTATCGTGGCGAGTCCAAAGTTTTATACCTAATTCACTTTCTATCCTAACTTGTATTACCAACTCAACATATTTTAGACCTCAAAACATTTTCTTTTTTATACAAATGAAATATCACTACAACCAGCAATTAACTCCTTTAGTTTATATTAAGTGCTTTGTTGTAGTTTTTAAAATAATTTATTTTAACTTTATTTTATGTGCATTGGTATAAAGGTGTCAGCTCCCAGGGAGCTAAAGCTACAGGCAGTTGTGAGCTGCTATGTGGGTGTTGGGAATTGAACCTGGATCCTCTGGAAGAGCAGCCAGTACTCTTAACTGTTGAGCCATCTCTCCAGCCCTCAAAACATTTTCTTAAACAATTTAATCACTTATGTCTCTCAACCTTATACACTTTATACCTTTTTTGTGAGTTTCTTTTATGAATTTGATAAATAAACTGTAAAACTATAATTATTTATTCTTCAACCCCATCAGAGACCCAAGAAGGATAACATATTACCTGAGTAAACAGAAAGTAAAAAGCAAACAACTTCTAAAACTATAGAAATGACAGAGACATCTGGTTGCCTGGACAGTCAACAAAGTTTCTTCTGCAACATTGGGGCATCCATGTTCAGTCTATAGGTCTAGATTATCTAACCAACATTTCTGTAAAGCAGGAATTTTTGAAGGACTTTCCAGCCTTGTCTTGGCAAAATTTGGCAGTAACCTCCTATTGTGTCCTGCTTGTCCAATTTGGACAGCATACTGTCAGCAGTTGAGGCAAGGGAAGCTTCTCTTCGATCCCTATCATCTTTTTTTGAAGTAGATTGGTGATGCCAGAAGCAGATGTGTCCATTGTCATGAAAAACCTTATGTTATTAAAACATTTTAAATGCCATATTCTATAAATCTCTGAAGTGTTTGAAGATCATCTATCTATCTATCTATCTATCGCTATATATATAAATATATAAATATATAAAATATATATATATATATATATATGTTTGACTTTAAAAACATACCTAACATAGCCACAAATTTGATTATTAGAGGACTAACTACTAACCTGTATGTTTGTTTGTTTGTATGTATGTATGTATGTATGGTTTTTCAAGGCAGGATTTCTTCTGTAGCTTTGAAGCTTGTCCTGGAACTCACTCTGTAGACCAGGCTGGCCTCAGACTCACAAAGATAAGCCTGTCTCTGCCTCCCGAGTGCTGAGATTAAAAGCATGTGCCACCATCACCCGCCTTAACCTGTATTTCTTAATTATCCTAAATAGTTTGTAATAATAACTTTCAAGAATTATAAATTTACATTACATTGTTAAATGGGCTGCATAGGTATAATACCTTAAACAAGAGTAGAAAGATATATACAATATAACAAAATAACCTTAAATTTATATTAATATACAAAAATCCATACTAATATAAAATATTTAAGACTAGTAGTTGCCTTTTTAGTTTAAAAGTAGTTTCAATAATCTACTCTTTTATCCTATTATTTCTGTATACTCTCTTTTTTTTTCAGAAAGAGATCCTTGAATCCAACCTCCTTTGTTTAGTTTCTTTTTCTGACCCTGTCCAGTAACAGCTTGCAACTACCCCCCCCCCCCCAACATAACAAACATCTACAACCCACAGAATGACCCAAACCACCAACCACCATACCTCTTGGGAATGTGGACTTCATGTTCTCTAGACTTCTTCCTGTTGTTTGGGGGCAACAGCATCTTTAGGGGACCCCGAGAGAATTGAGATAATGGTCAAGTTTTAGGAGAACTAGCTGCATTCTTTTAGTTTAGTCTCTATGTGGTGGGAAAGCGTAGGATTTATCTGAAGTCCTGGCTGGAGCAGTCTGTGAGGCTGAACCATCTCAGCAGCTTTGAAGTTGTTCTGGATGCAGAATTTTGAGGAAACAATAACAGAGGCATTGTGAGAGGCTGGGTCACCTAGGCTACTTGTCTTCATTGGTGTCTGGTCTTTTTCTTCTGAAAACACACAAGCCTTTAAAGGTAACATACATATCTGTATTAACACAAGTAATGGAATATGTGGTGTGTTCAAATCAGTGTAATAAAAAGCTGAATGGCCAATAGCTAGGCAGCAAGTATAGGCAGGACTTCTGGGCAGAGAGAGAACTCTGGGAAGAAGAAAGGCGGAGTTGCCAGCAAGATGCCTGATGGGAAGCAGGATAGGAAGAAGAGATAACAAGCCACACAGCAGAACGTAGATTAAATAATGTGGGTTAAGTTATAAGAACTAGTTGGGAATAAGCCTAAGCTAAGGCTGAGCTTTCATAACTAGTAATATGTCTCCAT
Source organism: Arvicola amphibius (assembly GCF_903992535.2). Lineage (NCBI taxonomy): Eukaryota > Metazoa > Chordata > Mammalia > Rodentia > Cricetidae > Arvicola > Arvicola amphibius. The sequence goes on from NC_052048.2 coordinate 139,509,789, forward strand.
GTGGTTATTTGTGAGCTGGCAGCCCAAAGAAAAATCCAGCTACACTGGTCCTCCAGTCCTGCAGTTGAGGCAGATTGTGGGGAGGAGACAGCTTCTGACAGCCCTTGCGCATTTCTTCTGCTCCACAGGCAGCGAGTATGACGAGGAGGAGGTGGACTATGAGGAGTCAGACAGCGATGAGTCCTGGACCACAGAGAGTGCCATCAGCTCCGAAGCAATCCTCAGCTCCATGTGCATGAATGGAGGGGAAGAAAAGCCTTTTGCCTGCCCAGTTCCCGGATGTAAAAAGCGCTACAAGGTAAAGGAAAGATCTCTTCACTTGGTGTAAGTGCCTGGCAGGGGATCATGTGTGGGCCGGCTGCCCCTTCACAGTTCTAGAGAGTCTGCCAGTGGGCCAGGCATAGACACCACCTCCCCTGTGCCCAGTGCCCTCTGCTGAACATTGGCTGCCCTTCTGGATGATTGGCAGGGCTCTTTTGACTTGTGTGGGAGATTAAAGTGAAAGAGACCTAGTGTAGGAGACCTCTGGTTTCGATCCTCTTATTAAGAGCCTGTCTGAAAGTCCGATGCAGGAACTGGAGTGTGCAGGGTAGAGACTGGGGCTTAGCAGGCAGGAAGAACTGCTCTCCCTCCAGCGCCACGGCAACAGGGCACGGACTGGGGCAGCCTACTTATTTGCCAAACCCTTCTGTCAGTGGACAGATTTCCAGGTGGCCAGGGCTGTAAAAGCCCTAGCCCATTTACAGGGCCTTCTGGAAAACAGGGCAGGGTATTTGCCTTCCAGCTGGGCAGTTCTTGCTCCCCTCCCCCTCCCCATAAAAGATCAGGGATGAAAATGCTTTGATTTTTCCCTCCCTTCAGCTTCTGCCCTGTCCACCTGCTGGGTCCCTAACAGTCCTAACACTGGGTGACTTGAATAGCTGGTGGCACTAACTTTTCTACTGAGAAAACTAGGGACAAAACAGTAAAGAAATCAACAAGGCAAAAGAGCTGCAGGAAGTTCCCACAGGTGTTAGCAGCTCTTTAAAGTTCAGCTGTGGCAGAAATGGAACACTCCTAAGCATGCCTGGTAGACTCGACAGCACACTAACTTACCCTTTCCACGCACACTGTTTCTAAAGGTTTGAAAACTGGTAGCATGAACTCTTCTCATACTGCCCCTTAAATACCTGAACTCAACGGAACAATTCATTCTCAGTAGTTTAAGCTCTGCTATTGGAAAAGCAGGAACCAGGAGGGCATCACAAAGGCAAGTGGCCACTCACTCACCTTCTCTGAGCACTGTTGGTCCAGATGACCTTCATTAACAAACATCCAAGCCCTAGGAGAGAGATGGGAGTCCTCTCGGACTCCTGAAGGGCCGCTCAGGCCAGGGCAGGACACATCACAGAGCATGCATGTGCAGATTCTCTAGCAAAGCTTAGAGGCGCAGAGAAAAGTCACAGCACGGTACCCCAAAGGGCAAACGGAGGTCGGGGAACCCCAGAGGGCAGCTCTCTCTGCAGAGAGGGTTTTCCTCCTGTTTGAGTTTCACAAGCACAGCCAGACAGGGGATGGCATGGTTGTCCTGTCCATGCTGGACCCATTCTCATGACATCAGCTGCTCCTCTTCTTGCTGCCCCCTCTCCAGAGTCTGAACACCGCATAAGCAGAGCCTTGCTCGTTGAACTTGCACTGAGGGGCCACAGAAAATGAGGAGGAAATACGAGCTGATCCTTGTTCGTACTCCATACCCCAGGCATTTCTTCTTCTTAGGTTTCCCGTGGTTTCTTCCTTTAGTTATCTATGCCTGCGTTGACAGGGGCCCTGAATGTTCTTTGCTCTTACGGTCAAGGGCAAACTTAGTGAAGCTCTGTTGCAGGGAGTGACGGCTTTGGGTACCATTAACGGACAGCTGACACAGGTGGACTGGAGGCCCGCTTGTCTGTGAGAGAAGTGTCTCCCTTTCTGAGCCAGAAACCAAGTGACAATCCACCAGAGAGGGGACACCGACCCCTCCTCCCAACGAGATGCTGAGCTCCCCTTCCGGCTGCAGCACAGCGGAGCTGTTGTGCTGAATTCTTCATTTTCACTGCGCGCTTATCGGCACTGGTGCTGGCAAGAGGGTAGCAACCTTCCAGGGTGCTCTGGAGTCAGGCAGAATCCATAGGCTCATTTATTCCCAAGACCAGACTTTAATTTCACACTGCAGTTGGCAGGAAGTTTCTGGCAGGTGTCCTCCTACTGCTCAGCTGTAGCTCTCCTCCCTCCATCTAAGCTACTAGACTTCACATGAAAGGCCCCTTAACAGGCGGGCCTGGTGCTTGCTTGCATCTACCTTCACCTAGGATGCTCCCTCCAGAACTTTCTAGAGGAACGAAAATACCTCCCACCCCAATAACTGTAATAGGATAGGCTAAAGGCAAACTACAAACATAAGCTTATTAACATGTTTCATACATGTGCACATAGGAAACAGCAAGGAATGAGTAAGCAGTTGTTGCTGAATATTTGTTTACACAGTGTGAATATGTGTCACCGTGACTGGTTTAATAAAGAGCTGAATGGCCAATAGCTACGCAGGAGAGAAGAGGCGGGACTTCCAACAGAGAGAGGACTCAGGAAGAATCTAGGCTTGCAAGAGATGCCAAGCGAGACACTGAAGAAGTCAGATACGTAGTGCAGAGGAGAGGTAAAAAGCCGTGTGGCAAAACAGATTAACACAGGTTAATTTAAATTGTAAGAGCTAGTTGGGGAAAAGCCTAAGCTAAGGCCAAGCTTTCATAATCAAGCTTTCATAATAGCAAATTTCCCTGTTATTATTTGTTATTGTTATTATCTGGCGGTCACCAAGAGAAACTCCGGCAAGGAAGACATCTGAAGCAGTTCTCAGAGATGGCTTCGAGTCTCAGCTTGTGTCATCTTCCAACAATGAATAATAATCTTTAGAGAGAAGGCAAAGGCCACACATGACCAGTACACAGGGAACACACGGCCTCTGACGAGTGGACACTCTGCGTGAGGGTTAAATGTTGTGACTTAAGAAATGTGAAACAAACCAACTTCCTCCATAGTGTCCCTGACCTGAGAATGCAGCAGACAGACTAGCGTAGGCAATGAGTCTGTTGTGGGGCTTGGGGTGTTCCCCACAAGGGGGCTCGAATGGATCCAGTCCCCTTTAGATCCAGACATGACAGGAGCTCGGCAGTAACAGCCAGAGCCTTCACTGTGCTCCATTAAGTTCCTAATTTTCCTTTTAGAAATGTATCCTAGATTGAGACTGACTCGGTGGTTTAACACTTACCTAATATGTGTGACAGCTCCACAAGAAATCTTTCCTAACATCTCTTAAAATGTAGGTACTAATTTAGGAAATATTAAACTTCTAACAGTAGGGGAAAGGATGAAATTCTGCCCACAGAATTCTAGTCTCCACAAGGAAGGGATCTCGTAAGGTAACACTGGCTATGAAGAGGCGACTTGTTTGACAGACATACACCAGAATACCAAGTCCTCTCTGACGCGAGCAGGACCCCTGTGCCACTGTGCCACCATCGTCCCTTGGTACCTTTTACACACGGGCATATGCGCTGAGCACGTGAATCACAGGAGTGCCCTGCCTTTGCCTGACCAGCTCAGTGTGTGCAGACAGGTGTGCGCCACTCTTGAGCCGCCACTCTCAGCTATTTTCTCACTTTTCTTCCTCCCCCAACTCCCCAAGAACCCTCACCACTTCCTCTATCTAGAACACGAAGGAACTGAAGGAACTGAACCTCAGTTGTCCTATCCGGCATCTCACATACTAGAAACATTGGAGCTGAAGTACTAACAACAAAGATCAAACAGGACAGAAGGCCCAGTTCAGCATCTGCCTTGGGCCTCCTATGGACTAGCTGTTTTGAACAGCCTGTAATTTTTTGTACTGACCAACCTTGTCGGATAAGGACTGTAGATCTCAATGGTAAAATCCAAACTCCCCCCAAACCTAAGCCCTTTCCTAGGCTCCTGTATCGTCTGCCTTCCTAGCTAGCCCAGGGTCAAGACTGTTAGGAGTCTCAGCCCTTAACAGTAGAAAGAAGTGCCAAAGCCGTCAGCTGTGTTTGAACTGAGCAGTACCTAAGGAAATAAGGAAGTGCAGACTAGACAACTGCCCAACCTGACTCCTTTCCAGTTCCTGAAGGCAGGTCATTCTCCGTGTCACTTCCTCACCTAACGTGCGACTTGTTTATCCAGCAGCATCAAGCACCCAGTGTTAACTTTTAGAAACTGCTATGTATGAACTTTCTAGCCCTTTCGAAATTTAGCCCCCTCTTCTCTGTTCAGAGTCCAGAGGATCTGAGAATCTTGTCAGTTTTTCCGAGAACAAAATGGCATCACAAATGTGAGTGACTGGTGGCAGCTCTTCTCGCCTTGTCATTGTATTGCTTACACATGAATGACCAGGCGGAGGAAATCTTTCCGAGAACCTGGAGCTGGGGCTGGAGACGACACAGCACTTAAGAGTACTCCTGCTCTTCTTGAAGACCTGAGGTTCCTGGTGCCCACACCAGGCAGCTCACAAGTACCTGGGCCTCCGTGTGGCATAAACGAACACATACAACAAAAATAGAACACAAAAACAAAACAGAACCAGGACTAGAGGTGATGGCTCAGCGAGTGAGGGCCTTGTGTTTGTGTTTGGATCCTAGCACCCATCACGCGGGCACAGCCAAGAAGGAGCAACTGCTGAGGCTTGCCAGTTGCCGTCCTAGCTCCAGGCCGAGACTTTAAGGAAGCAAGGCAGAGAATGGTAATGCAGACTGGCCCTAGACCTGGCCTCTGCGTCCACAGGCACACACGCACACACTGGCACCTGGGTGATCACAGCATGCTCCCAAATGTGTAGGCCGCAAAGCCTGCTGGATTCATGTCCCACCCCTAGTGAACCATGTTTGAGTTCATGGGGGCAAGCTTTGTATGCCTTTCTTCAAATCTTCCCTGGCCTAACTAGGTATAAAAACCCAAGCCCAGATGGAGTTACCTAAGCCACAGTGTGGCTACAGTTACTCTGCCTTTTGCTTCTTCTACCTTAACAAGGTCTGAGTGGTAGTGGGCATAGGGAATCTGTGTGTTTAACCCACTGTGCTGACTAGTTTAGCTCAACTTGACACAGGCGACAGTCATCTGAGAGGAGGGAGCATCAATTGAGAAAATGCCTCCAGAAGATCTAGCTGTGGGCCAGCATGGAGGGCAAAATCTTAGAGACGATGGGGAAGGGCCCAGCCCATTGTGGGTGGGGCCATTCCTGGTCCGGCAGTCCTGGGTTCTATAGAAAAACAGGCTGAGAAAGCCAGTAGCACCCTTTCATGGGCTCTGCATCAGCTCCTGCGTCCAGGTTCCTGACCTCACTGCTTTTGATGATGAACTGTTAAACAGAACTAAGAGAGAATAAACCCTTTCCTCGCCCAAGCTGCTTTCAGTCATGGTGTTTGATCACACATTAGTAACCCTAAGACACCATCTTCCAACACGGCCCATAGAAAAGACACAAAATGTTTAGTGGCCCTTCTGCTGGGGATGAAAGAGGGTATGTGACTCTAGGGAATGGGAGTTTTGGGCAGCTGTAAGCAGCCTCATGTGGCTTCTGGAACATTCTGCTAATCTGAATATCTGGATTCTTATCATCTGTTGCTAAAAAATCCAGACAACATTTTGTCAGTCATGGGACTAACTTTATATATAAATAATCTAAAATTGCAGTGCAAATACATGAGTAAAGGTAGAACCCAGGGACTCACAGCGGTGCTGAAGTAGGGCTAACTCTTGTCACATTCCTGGTAAGATGTGGCAGGGAACTCACCGCAGCTGTCTGACCATAAACCATGAAGTTCCCAAATAAAAAACTTAGACATCTTACATTTGATCTGCCCTAACCTGTTTTTTGTTGTGTTTAGAAAGGTATTTCATTGGTCATTCTGAAACAGTCATAGGATTTCCAATTAACTCTCTTCCAAGTAGCAAACTTGGCCACCCTCTCCAGAGATGCCACCCAGTAGCTATTCTACTGGGGTCTGGTCCATGCCAAGGTTTGCACAAGTGTGACTCCTCATTGGGAACTTTTTATCTTCTTCACAGAATGTGAATGGCATAAAGTACCACGCTAAGAATGGCCACCGAACGCAGATCCGCGTCCGCAAACCATTCAAATGTCGGTGTGGGAAGAGTTACAAGACCGCTCAGGGCCTGCGACACCACACAATCAACTTCCACCCCCCGGTGTCGGCAGAGATGATCAGGAAGATGCAGCAGTGATGTGCTGGTCAGAACTGTGCCAAGAAACCCTCACCAGCAGTCGCTGATTTTGAAAACAGCCACCCTTTTCAGGGGACGCACTCAGCAACCCTTTAATGAGAAATAATTAAATGCATGCTTTAAACTTTTCTGTAATTTTGGAATGATGTCTCTTTGTAGAGTTGATGATTTTGTACATTTGCACATGTAATCATCACACCCATTTCCATTACTTCGATATAAGGTGCTAAACGAGAAAGCTCTAGGTTCCTCAGCACATTTCCCCAAACAAAACTAAGGGCATGCTGCACACTGTGCAGTCACACTGCAGTGGTGACAACTGGGAGTGAGGGGCTGGCACTGAGATGCTTTTCAAGATTGTAATGTGATTGAAGCTTTTCAACACATCAGCTCACATAAAACCAAAATAATACCTTCATTATCAAACTGGTTACCATGCCTTACATAATGGAGTTAGTATTTGTGAGTAGAAAGACTTTAGGTAATGGAAATATAAATAAATAAGAATGTTTAACATAATATGCTAAAAATATTTTCATATTTAAATAACATGCATAAAAGGTGTGCTTTGTTTTGTTTAGTTTAATTATCATCTTGCCCTTTAAGAAGCTAAAACTCTTGCCCTTGAACTTACCGATCACTTTGGTGTTCTAAACGGCATCTTTGTGCAAGCCTCAGCTCACTCACTAATAGCACACTCACTGAGTGCCTGCTGGGTGCAAGAGACTGATTTATACTAATGTTACTGTGGACCAAGATACCAGGGTCTAAAATACTTTCCCCTGAAATCTGTTAAGAAACACTTTGAAAACTTAAGTGCAAAGTGTGTGTGTGTGAAACTCAGTTACAGCTTCATCAATGGATGAGGCTCTCAAGCACTTTGAAGTTCTCTATTGCCAACAATTTTATGTTTATATGTTGCCAATTCTTGCAACTATTGCCCTAAGAGATCTGTGGGGCGCAATCTGAAATAAAACGGAGACACGTCTGAAAGAGGAACATCGTCCTAAGACCTCCGGTGCCCCTTTTCGTGCTCAGTTTTGACTTCTTTTAAAGGCACTTTCCCTCGCATTGTAGATGTCTGCATTTTCATTAGAAATGTCTGTTTAGCTTTAGAAAACATTTTGCCAGAATATGAAAATAAGCCTTACTGACAATTAAGTGCTTCTTGCAGCAGGCGGTCAACGGAGACTGACAATACAACCCACTAAGAGAGACCGGTCTGGACCATCCCTCCAGTTCCTCTCACCGACAGTACCATCACGTGTTGAGTGTTCTTTTATCCCAAGTGCTATTCTTTAAACACAAGAGTTTACCGATTGCCTAGTACGCAATAAAAGTTGCTTTGACACAGGACTACACAGGACAAACTGGTGAAAAGCAAACTCAGATCCCCTCTAAAAGAACTTTTCCCATCTGATGACACTTACAACATAGCTAGAAAGTAGTGGTTCCTTGCTCAGTTTTCCACATTGTGAAATGGCAATTCTGTTAAACAGATGGGTAAGCTGCATTCCCAAATAGTAAATCCCTCATGGAGGGGGATTTCCAAGTATTTATAAAGATGTTGCCCACCAAAAATGTCCTCAGCTCTGAAAAGTGTCTTGGTCCTGATTATAGTGTTAGCCCACAGGCCGTTAAAGGGTGATCCAGAACTGAGAGTCAACTAGCTGGTTCAGAAGGCCCTGCTCGCTCCATACCTACCTACAACAGTTGACCAAAAAGTTTTAGGCCAGCAATTATTAGTTAGCTTTGCTCTTTCTAGTGTGAGAAACTGCAGGCTGGATCAGTAGTTCAGCAGCCACACAGTCATAAAAACAGTCGTCGTGCATGTTAAATCTCTTTCAGTGACAAACCAAACCCTTTCTACTTCTTCATTGTGACAGTATTACTCAGCAGGTAAGGATGGGGTATTCTGTTACACCGTGTGTAGTGAATGTATTGTACCGTGTCTGTGAAAACTGTGCTTTAAATTATATTTTCCTATGTTTTGTTGGGGACAGAGCACATTAAGTCTGAAAGAAACAAAAGTATTAGAACTGAAGGCAATTTACTCAAAATTTCTGTCAAGAAAAGCTGCTTAATAAATGTACATGAAATCACATTTAAAATAAACTGCCTCTGACCCAAAGTAAACATGGCTCCTTATTTTAATTAGCTCCACTGTGAGAACCTGAATCAAGTTTCCTGTGGGAATTAAAACATCTGTCCAGTGCCTGTTCTCTTAGGCTCCTAATTATTTTGCAAAATCTAGATGATATGTAAAGATTTTTGTCCCTTACGTTTTGCTTGCTTTTCTGTAAATGATAATGTATCATAAGCTTGGGGCTAGAACTCTTCCCTGGATGGTACTTTACTATTCAGACTACTGTCCAGTTAGCATGAGCCATACTAATGGCAAGAGAAACAAACCCCCAGCGTGTGGACACGTGGAGGGCAGAAGTCGTCATGCATCATTCCTCAGTCACTTCTCCACCTTGAGACAGGGTCTCTCACTGAACCTGAAGCTCAAAGACTTGTCTAGACTGGCTGAGCAGCAAGCCCCAAGGACCTCTAGTTACTGCTTCCCCAGCAGAGGGTTTACAAGCACACGTCTGGTTTTTCATGGAGTGCTGGGGACCAGAACTCAGCCCAGCAAGCACTTCAGTATGGAAGCCCTCCCCACAGCCCCTTGCTAAGCATATTCTGCCCAAGTATTTTCTATATAAAGCTTCCCGGGAAGCTAGGAGAAGGCACTGCTGTTACTGCCTCCCAGGACTGCCCAACACCTGGCATCTGAATGCTACATACTGGTTTTCCCCAGATTCAAATAGCTTTTCAAATAAATGTAAAAAAAAAGTATTTTAAAACACTATACATATTACCTTTTCAAATGACTCAAATATACAAATTCTGCTACTACAAACACCAGCAACATGGCATCTAACCAAATTCACACACAGCAGTCCAGAGACTACCAAACTCTGAGTAGTAACACCTTAAAAACCCAGTTTGCTCAAAACAGGTCTCAATACTTTATTAACATTCCCATCATAAAAGAGAAAAGAGGACAGTTCAAAAGTTAAGGCCCCAGCCCAAAACTCCAAGGCATCAGGTTAGTGAAAACTAAGCAAGCTTGTCAGTGGTATGACAGCCTCCAAAATGTCTTCTTTAATGTTAACGGGCACCACACTGCAGAACTGCAACTAAGACACACATTCATTAGACTGGGGCTGTAAATTTAATCACTTACGAAGGAATATGATGTTCAATTTGTATTCTCATTAGAAAAATGTGAGAAAGACTCTGACCCACAGCCTGTCATTCTACGCTACACTCTCCTGACAAGGTCACTTAGTGAGCGCAGCTGTTGTCTGCTTATCTTACTCATTCTTTCTCTAGTTATAAACAAATTCAATAGTTTAAAAATAACCATACATATCACATTTTAATTTTTAAAATTTATTTATTACCATAAAATTAGCAAAATATGCCTATATTAATTCCTAGAGCCAGTGTTTTTCATATTAAAAAAGAGTATCTCAAGTCTGTGATCTTTCTACATGCAGTTCCATATCTAAGAAAGATTTATTGACTAAATTATGAGTTTTCTATATTCAAAGAATTATTTCACAGAACTGTTATGATCGATGCTTTTTATTACATAATAGTAGTCATGCTCAATCACTAATGTGAACAGAAACTTGCATATCTTTTGGTTGTGCTAAATAATCTACAACTATCACACATATGTTTTCAGTTCAGTAACATGAAAATAATTCCTGTGTCCTTCTTTATATACTTTTTCTAACTGGGGGACAAACAGAAACACCTAAGAACTTTCTTAAAGCAGACAAGATTAACAGAGATTAAAACTGTATTTACTGTAGTCAAAGCTGTATCCTGGCCCTAGCAACACCGCACTCAAAATTCTCAATCAGAAAGTGGAGGAGCCTGAGAGCGACACCTTGGAGTCTCCTTAGTCTCTAGCTGAGTTGTTTTTTGTTTTAATTGCTAAATTGTACTAACTCATAATGAAAGCTAGTCAAAGTTTAGAACATTCTGATCAAAATGTGTCTGAACATGCCTTTCAAACCCCTGCTGGTCATAGTCAGGAGGGAACTGCTCGCTGCACATCGGGCACACCTTCCAGTGACTTTCAACGTGTTCTTCAAATTTGCTCTGATCATAGTTGGGAGGGAACATTAACTCACAGAGGGGACACTTCTTGTGAACATCAAAGCTTTTAAAGAAAGAAGAAAAAAGAAAGAATTAGGTATTTTCTAGTTGTAACAGCAATCTCAGCATACAACAAGTACTTTAGCTAGCTGACAGTTGAACCAAACAACTTATCCTCAAAGTCTTTACCAGTTTAATTTTTTTTTTCTGCTTCTAGATTCCTGGTTCTGTGTACAGCATCTGTCTTTTTACAAAGCCACCACTAAATCTGGTTTTTACAATTGATTGACAGCGGGGCTGGAAAGATTGCTCAGTGGTTAAGAGCATTGCCTGCTCTTCAAAAGGTCCTGAGTTCAATTCCCGGCAACCACATGGTGGCTCACAGCCATCTGTAATGAAGTCTGGTGCCCTCTTCTGGCCTGCAGACATACACACAGACAGAAAACTGTATACATAATAAACAATTGATTGACAGCCCCCAAACCTACCAAAGTCAGACACTATGTGATGCAGTCTACTGTGAAAAGCTTGTTCACTTTTTAACTAGAGTGTTTTAGTTTGGGCTTTTTTGTTTTTTTTGGTTGTTTGTTTTTTTTCCTTATTGGAAAAAAAAGTCCTTGCTAAAATATTATTACTCAAGCTGCACAATTGGTTTGGGGCAATAAATAGGACAATCTCATCAAATAATTCTATATTAATAACTGGATTACCACATACTATTCATAACCTCCTAACTCTAAAATTGAGTCATCATTAAATTTAAGTCTTAACTTTTGTCCAGTGGGTAAACATACACATAAACCCAGCCGTATTCAAGCTGAGGATTAGGAAGGACCACTCTAGTGCTCTTCTGGTACCAATGAGGAATCTCAGCTTGACTCTTAATTTTAACCTCTGGAGGGAAAGCTTCTGTGAGACAGGGGCCCTGGTGAGTCAGTCCTATCAAAGCATGTTGGGCTGAATCACCTTCTGCAAAGCTGGTTTGAAACTTGGCACTGCATACATCAATAGCATTGTAATGCTTAGCAATCTTTCCAATTATTTGGGCCAATTGATGGAAGACTGTGTTGTAACCAGAAAGGCGATCATACAGGGGTTGTGCAAATTCTTGGGCAATTATGCAGGGCTTGGACAAAGTCTCCACATTAAGGCGGCAAGCTTCTTTCAAAAGATTATCCGTCTCTTGAACCTCAAGTGGGACACATGACTCAGTTTTTGGTGCATAGGTTATCTAGAGCCTTTGTCCATTCTCTTTCCAATATGCTTCAGTTCTGCAGCTATTGAGGTGAGCTATCAGTGGACCACAAGGAGTCGTAACTGGCAAGCAGCTCTGTGCACCATTTATGTATCCCTTCCCCCACTGGCACTATGGTGGCAATGGGTTTAATCGCACACAGGATGGTGTTGAAGGACTCAAGTTCTTCATGCTGTGCCAATATTCTACTTATGGTGGAGTTCATATAACTAATCTGTTTTCGGATCTCAGCTATCTCACCTGCTAAGAAACTGGTTGGATTCTGTTAGTTTAGGTGATCCTCGGTAGGCCTGGCAGAGGATTTGGATGTACTAAGACATCTCCCTGGGTCAAAGACTTCATCTAAGGACAACTGTCCTGTCGTAAATTGTTCTGACACTTCTAACTGAGTGAATTCCGTCAGAGCCCATCACAACCAGCCAGTTAATCCAATCCACTCTGTCCACTGGGGTAGACTACTTTAAACTTACAAACTGTTTAAGTTAAAATCTGACCTAGTATTCCTCCTTGTTTTTATTTTTTAACTCTAAGGATAAATGCAACTCATAATTTTCCATCAGTGTCTATTGGGTTTTTAGGAGCTTGAGTAAGAGTGTGCTGCTCTTGCAGGAGAAGAGATTAGCACCCTCTCTGCATGGTTCACAACTGCCTGGACTCCAGCTCCAGGGAACTGGATGCCCTTTTCTGGCCTCTGAACACCTGAACACAAGTGAGCAAACCCACACACAGACCCGACAAACACAATTTAAAAGTGTCTATTTCCAAGTTTCTATGCCACTGGCTTGTCAAAGGGTGACACATAGCTGGGTATTTTACCAGTGTTCTGTATGCTGCATTCTGAGCACTGCATTTTTAACAAGTTTAGAATCACTTATTTTACATAATTCTATGTAATTTTGCAAAGGAAAACACTTGCCTGGAATCAAAGCAAAAGCCTGCTCCATGAGCACGTAAATGCTGACTGGCTGGATCAGGAGGAACAGGCATATTCTCATCTTCCTGCCACAAAACAAAGCAGGAACTTTTTGAGAAAAGTGAACCAAATATAAATTCTTTAAACCAAGTAAGCTCATAACGACACTTAAATTACCCAATTACAGTTTTACTCTTATTATTTAAACTTTTACACATACTTATTTTACATATATTTAAATTAGAATACAACTTCTCAGGGGCCAGCACCATAACAGACCAGACAACTCAATTAACTTCACTCCCTCACTTTAGAACAGCCAACCGCTCATGAGTCAGTCAATGGTGTACTGTAGGCTGAATGACATGCCACAGTCAGTCCATTAACATGTTCACTGCCTGCTTGGTAAACACTAGGAGGGAAAACAGGAAAAGCAGTTTCTACTCTCTAAGCAATAAATAAACTGGCAACAATCATATACATATTATTGTGCTTTAAAGGCAGAATTCTAAGGCTGGGCATGGCAGCACATGCCTGTCAAAAGTACCAGGGGAGGTCAGACGTGGTGGTGCACAGCTTTAAGCCCAGCCCTCAGGAGGCAGAGGCAGGTGGAGCTCTAGGGGTTGAGGTTAGCCTGGTCTACATAGTGAATTCCCCACCAATCAAGGCTACAAAGTGAGCCTCTGTCTCAAACAATGAAGAAATATTGAACTCTGGATAGTATAATGAAAACAGCAACTTCTTATAAATAAGGAAATCACCTATTTGGATGATAGCTTGAGCCACTAAGTATGCAAAGTCTTCAAAGCAACCAACTCATTAAAATGCAAATTCAGACCTCAAATGAATCTATACTACCATAATGAAGTTATTCTAAGACCACTTCCTGAATGAGCAGTTCCATACTGGAGCCTTCTAAAGAGTATGCTTCCCAGAGAAGGACCCTAGATTCTGGTTTAAAAAAAAAAAAAAAAAAAAAAAAAGTTGTTTATACATCTGTCTTTCATTTAAAAGATATGAATTCAGAAAATGGGTTGTTCCTTTTCAGTATGTTTTTATGGCAGATAGACATGAGGTAGACTGGCATGAAAATCAATAGGAGAATGGCCCTTTGATTTTGATTTAAGACAGGGCATTTAGGGCTGGATAGAGGGACTGGCCTTGAACTTGCAGAAATCCTCCCATTCCTGCCCCTGAGTGCTGAGATTATCGAGAGTGGCTTGTGCAAAATATTTAATTCTTAGTATATAAAATATTCAGTGTTGCTTTTCCATACTTTCTTCCTAATACATTGAAATGTAAGAGAAAATAGTTTTAAATGTTGTCTCTTTAAAAAGAACTAAAAACATGGCGAGGAAGCAGACAAGTCTTCAAACAAACAACACTGTGGTCTATCCTACTTCATTCTCAAGACCATGGCAATGAAAACGGCAGAGTGGATTGGGAAGTAGAGTGATTAAGGCAGACACTTAATAGAACTGGAGTGGAGGGCTAAAAGCACAATAAGAACTCAAAAATTTTCAATGTATTTCAGCATTTGTCACATGGCTTTTTTATTTTAAGACTTATTTGTTATAAATACAATATTCTATTTACATATATGCCTTCAGGCCAGAAGAGGGCACCAGATCTCATTACAGGTGGTTATGAGTCACCATGTGGTTGTTGGGAATTGAACTCAGGACCTCTGGAGGAGCAGTCAGTGCTCTTAACCTCTGTGCCATCTCTCCAGCCCCATCACACAGGTTTTTAACACAGAAGAATGAGATGTCATTTTATATTAATTTCTAAAATAATAAACTTGAGTCGAGTTATATTAGAAACCGAAGAAGACTGAGAAGCTTTGTTTTAAAAGGATCCTGGAGCTTTTGGGATGGTGTGGAGTCTGAATGAGAATGGGCTCACCAGGCTCGTATCTTTGAGTGCTTGGTGGCAGCTGGTGGAAATGTTTTTGGAGATCAGGAGGTGTGTCACTGGGGACGGACTTTAAGGCTCCTTCTGCCTTGTTTCTTTCTGTCTCAACATGTAAGCTCTCAGCTACTAATCTAGTCCATGACTCTTGCCATGATGGTAGGGACTCAACTCACCCTCGGAAGCTGTAAGCAAGCTCCCAATTAAATGCATTCATTTATAAAATGCATTGTTCACAGTATGTCTTCACAGCAATAGAACAGTAACCAATGCAGAAGAACACTTGCTGCTTTGGCATAAGACCTGAGTTCAGTTCCCATCACCCCTAGTGGCTCACAACTGCCTGCAACTCCAGTTCCAGGAGGATCCAATGCCCAATTCTGGCCTCTGCTGGCAGCAGGCACATGTGTGGGACATAGACATACATGCATGCAAACACTCCTATACAGAAAATAAAAATAAATAAATCTAAAATAAGTATATAAAATATTCAGACAGTGAAATGATATTCAGCAATATCCTTGCTAAGCATAATGCATGCTAAAACTGGGATAACTTTAAAAACATGCTGGGTAATCCAAAAGACCAAATAGGATATGGCTCTATTTTTATACCTGAATGTCTAGACTAGAAAGTTTATAAGGGAGCAGATAAAGGGATTCCTGGGGGTAAAGAAATAGTTGACAGGTAAAAGACACAAGGGCTTCTTTCTTTTGTAGTGGCAAAAAGTGTTTCCAAATTGACTTTGTGATGCCTGCACAACTCTGACTGCTGAGAACCAAAGCTACACACTCTATGTGGCAAACTGTAGAATATGTAAATGACATTTCAAAAAAGCTATTACTCAGTACTACTATTCTAAGGTAACCCAAATTTTAAACAGTACAGTGTGTGTGTGTGTGTGTGTGTGTGTGTGTGTGTAAAGTGAAAAAAGGGAAGGAAGTTTATCTCTGCCTAATCAAGAGAATAAAAAAATCCAGAAAGGAACCTCCCATTGTACCCTTTCTGGCTACTTAGTAAAAATGAATTGAATGTCACTGAATGTCACTTTTGTGAACACACTAGAACAAAGACTTCTATTGTGATGACAATTGAAAGAGGAACCTCAAGCAATGCACTGTTCAAATGGGGAGCAGCCCTGATTCTCTCAAGTTGTGATCTTCAGCAATTCTGGAGTCACAAGACTCTAAGAACTATACTTCTAACAATAAATGCTAACTAAAACTGTGACAGAAAAATGTTTAGCAACAGAAACTATCTTCAAGCAGGGAGGGTCGGTCATTATAAAGGACTCATATGGAAAACTGCAATAAAACAATTTTATTAATAGAAGTAAGAATGAAGAAGAAAGCAAAAAAATGCAGGGAAGTGGGAAGTAAATGTATGTCAATAGAGGGAAATATCTAGTCTTGAACAGCAGAATTAGAACTCTGGATCGCTGCACCTGAAACTCAATGGACTGCACATCACCTGATTCTCAGGCTCCTGAAGGCAGGAAATCTCCACTTCAGCAGTCCTGGAAAAGCTACTAATGTGTATATGTACGAGCCACATTTATAGAGTAGCAAAGACCACACAGAGATCATGGTTCCAAAAATTGCTTATACAGGTGCCAAAGGTGATGTGGGATTCCCCTCTGTAATGCTGTCAATACCACTGGTTAATAAAGAAGCTACTTTGGGCCTATTGCAGTGCAGAATAGGGCAAGGTGGGAATTCCACGCAGATAGAGAGTAGGCAGAGTCAGAGAAGACGCCATGTTGCCACCAAAGGAGACAGACACCCTGGAACCTTACCAGTAAAATCACAAGCCTTGTGGTAAAATATAAAATAATAGAAATGGGTTAATTTAAGATGTAAGAGCTAGCTAGAAATACACATAAGCTATTGGCCAAACAGTATTGTGAATAATATAGTTTCTGTGTGATTATTTCGGGTCTGGGAGGCTGGGAATGAACAAATGGCCTCTGCCAGCACAAGGGTAACAGAAATTCGTAGGTTCCATGGGATTTAATTTTGAAGTATCAAATTATGTAGAAATACCCTGTATTTGCCAGATACCATGTGAAGTAGAAATGCAATGTGCTGCTCGGTTTCAAGTCTGGATAGTGTCTACAGTCCTTCCCACACACACCAGCTATTTCTTTATTAAAGATTTATTTTATGTATGCTAGTGCTGTCTCTGCATGTATACCTGCACACCAGAAGAGGGTATCCCATCTCACTACAGATGGCTGTGAGCCACCATATGGGTGCTGGGAATTGAACTCAGGACCTCTGGAAGCACAGCCAGTGCTCTTAACCTGTGAGCACCCACACTCTAGCTTTAGAAGCCGAGTCTCTGGCATTGCTGTGACATAAATCAAGTGCTATATAAAAGCAAATATGAAGTGGGAAATTAGCTTGTTCAATGTGATCCCAAAGCTCTAGAAGCTATGCTTTGGTCAACAGTCACACATCCTGTAGGTAACTAAGATATTTGAAAATAAACAGAACATTTTAACTAAGATATACTATGTTGAATGGCTACTAAATATATTAGGACATAAATACTCACTAGGTATGTCTTTTGGCCTAGGAAATATTATAGAGGAAGTGTTCAGGGTACTACGACCTGAGACGTACAGAGCCTCTGGTGTAGCCAGAGCTTTCACAGGTGACCTGCAGAGGCTCCTACCCTACTTCCACCTTCCCGGTGGTGTGAATTACAACTATGGGTAGCGAGCTCGGCTGCTTCCACGACTGACTAGCCGTGCTGACAGCCACTCTTAGAGCTACTGTGAAAACACGAGTATCACATACACAGGTTCCGCAGGAAACAGCCAGAGAAACACTCAGTGCCACCACCAGTGTCACTACGATGCCGCAATGAGTCTTAGACACGGTTCTGAAAGCCAGCAGTTTCCAGTACAAGAGAGGAAGGAGCAGCTGGTGAGGCAGAGGATAGGCTAGAGAGTAGGACATCCCAACTCTGACTCTAAGGTACCCACTGGGGCACTGTGGACTATATTAGCCACTCCTACAGAAAAATTCGCTTTCCATATTCTTACATATTTTACATAATAAAACCCCTCATTTGCTAGTAGTTTTGGTATTAAAATGACAAGAATTTTAGAAATTTTAGATGTATATAAAACATCCCTTCTAATACACAGAATCTTCTGTTTACAAAACACAAATACTCCAGGCACACATAGTAAGAATCTTCTATGTCATTCCCAGATCTAAGGCCCTCGGCACACGAGCCTAAGATGCTAACACTGCTTCTCACGGGTTTGCAAGAGGGCAAAGCACACAGACCAGAAAGAACATTCTGCTAATTAAACCGAAGCCAATGATTATGAAAGAGAAAGACTTGTCACATGTAACATCTGTGCCAAGAATGATCAGATTAAATATGCAAAATGTAAGGTATAGCTGTAAAAAAAGCAGTAAGATGATACTCAAGACCTTAAATAGGCTACACAAGTTCTGACAGTTTCCCTAATTATTCCCAGTAATAGACACAGGAGGCCAAAAGGCAGGAGAGAGAAATACATTTTTCTCCATTATGAGTCTTGAACACTAGGTCTAAAATCATGCCTGTCTGAACACTGATCAGTTTCTGCAAAGGTTAATAGCAATTAAATGCAGCAAACTATATTAAATGAGAAACAGGTCATGATACCACTGTACTTGCAAAGAGCACGATAAAACCGTTTCCTTGAAATTTATCTCAATGCACGGAAAAGAGCTGCTATGAAATAAAGGAGTCCCACCCCCAGCCCCCAAAAGGGCTGCTCTAAGGAATCTATTCACTAAATGGTGAAAAAAATCCCTTAAAAAAAAAAAATCATCTTTTAGCCAGGCATGGTGGTGCATGCCTCTAATCCCAGCACTCAGATGCAGAAGCAGGTGGGTCTCGGTGAGTTCACGGCCAGCCTGGTATGCAAATAGAGTTCCAAGACAGCCAATGCTGTTACATAGAGAAAAACTACCTCAAAAAATGGAAAGAAAAAAAATAATCTTTTAGCCAGGCATGGTGTCACATACCTTTAGTCCCAAAATTGGGAAGAGGCAGGAGAATTTTTGAGAGTTGGGAGTCCAGCCTGGTCTACATTGTGAGTTCTATAACAGCCAGGGCTATGTAAAGAGACCCTGTCTCCAAAAAATAAAAAAATAAATTTACAAATTAAAAAAAAGCGATATACCATATAATCTAATTTAATTATCTTCATTTTTCATTGCTGCCAGAATAAGAAATGCCACAAAAATATTAAGGATGTCTAAGAAGGGAATGTTTCAAAAACAAAAAAAGCTATTATATGAACTATATGATAAAGATAACAAAATTTACCTTAAAATTTACAGGCTATATATATTAAACTAAAATGCAGTACTAGGTTTTGCATATTATCTTTACATCTTAACACTTTGTTTTCTTCTAGGCCAGCAGAGCCACAAACAATTGTAGAAAGTTACTTTGGAAGTAATAATTAGGATTAAACTGATAACTGACATCCTAATCAACCTCTGAACTTTAGAAAAGTGTTAAATCTGAAAATACACCCACCCACCCACACCCACACACACACACACACCCACACACACACTCAAGTTGGCTTTTCAAATGAAGATTTAAAAAAAAAAAAGAAAGAAAACAAAAAACCAAGGAAATCACATGGAAAGGAAAACTCCTAGTCTTCCCACACACACCCTTAACACTCCACCTAAGGCTTAGAAGCACAAGAGCAGGCACGCTCAAACAATGAAAACTCAATTTACTCTGCTATCCTCAGGGTCTTCTAAACCATCCGGCCGGCTAAGGTTTCGAGCAGGCTGGCTACAGACAACATTGTCTTCCCAAGATACAACTCGCACTGGTGGCCTTTGGATTTCATCTGGATAAAAAGCACCATCTGCTCCATCTGTAATAAGAATTAGGAATGAACATTTAGGGTAAAAAAAAATCGGATGAAACCATTTCTTGAAATTAGCTCCTCTGTATGTAGACACAGTGATTAGAAAAGCAAGCAGGAACTCAGGGTGTCACTCAGTGACAACACGCTTTCCTGGAGCAAGAAGGCCTAGGATTCTCAGCACTACAGAAGAAGAGCAGCTGCTGAAGCAAGCCACTTGGGCATGGTAGCACATACCAGCCTGGGCTACAGAGCAAGACCCTTAGGTTTCTTTTATTTTTAACCCAGAAGTCTAAAAACTGGGTCTATGATAAGCAATTAGGACTACTCATTCATGACATATCACTTGTAGATGATGTCAGTAGCAGTACTAAAAATTAAAATGACAAATTACACAAAGAAAATTTTTATTCGAGTTCACTATACCCCTCAGCTCTCTAATTCCATAAAAATAAAAGCCAAAACTCTTTAAATCAGCTAATCCCAAGCAAACAATACTTGAATAACCTCGTGTTTCCTGTGCTGTGTAAGGGTTGCCATACTGCAGAACTGGCTGTGCATTTGGCAGTGTAGGAAGAAGCCCATTTTGCTCAGAGCATGTGTTGAGACATCTCGAGGCCTGTTGGGAACTCTGATCTTCCATTTTTCTTCCTGTTTGATCTTCTAAACTTCTTTTAAGTTCCTAAAAAATAACAAAACAAAGATGAATAAACAAAGCAGCCAAATATTCTATGAAGGCAGCATTGAACAATCAGCCCAAATACAGCACTGACATCTCCCTAGTACGTTCTGGGTGCACTTGTGGGGAGGCTGCACGTACCTCTTAAATGCTCCTCTTACATTCAACAAAATCAGATTTCAGGATAAAGCCCAACAAAAGTACTTGTTATTCAACTAATTTAGGGGAAACTATGAACCTCTTACTACTTACCTATCAACATTTTAGTATAAAAAAGGAAGTCAGCCCCTTTCCTAAAAAAAAATCTATCAAACATTTAAAATGTATTTTAAAATGCAAAGCTGGCAACAGACATGCCAGCTTACAACTATCCTGCTGCTGAGGAGGTGAAGACTGAGGATTAGGAGTTCAAGGTGATCCTAAACTACACGGTAAGTTGGAAACTAGCTTGGGCTATATTGACTGTCTCCAAACAAAAATCCACATACACGTTAATTCTGTATAGTTTTTTTTTTAAATATAAAGGAAAAAACATTTCCCAACATAATACTAGACCAGCGTTCAATCGAGCAAAGCACTAGGGAGACAGCTCAGAAGTTTAAATGTCTGTCAGCAACCATGAGGGTTGAAGTTCAGGCCACAGAACCACATTCAGGCAGTCAAGCACAATGAGCAGCTGTAGAGGTGGGGGATTCCCAGAGTAAAGGCAGTTAGTTAGGGAAGCTAGCCATATATATTCTGGAGCCACCCAGGATTCCTGGTATCTACCTTGAGCCTCCACATGCACATGCATGTGTACCTGGATAGACATTTGTGTGCATATGTGCACACATGCAAGAATATCACAAAAAACTACAGACCACAGCCTTCATAAACACTGATGCAAAATCTTAATTAGCAAATCAAATCCAGTATTTAAAAAAAACTAGAGTTTAACCACTAAAGTTATTGTCTTTAAAAAATTTTTTAAAAAGAATAACAATATTTTTTAAAAAATAATATTTCAATAATATGCAGAAAATTCAAAATTCGTTCAGTGTTTTTAAAAAATCCAGCAAGATAGAATAAAAATAATTTAACTTGAAAACATTCTTATAGAAACCTATAAAGGTATAAGGTAAAGATCAAATGATTCCACTGCAGATGAAATAAAGGGCTCTGCGGCTCTCTCTAATTCTCTTCAACATAACTAGTGACTAAGACAAGATGAAGGCAGAAACTAGACAGGAAATGAACCTGTCTGCCTTTATTCAGATTATATGACTGAACATGAAGAAAGAACCTACAGCAGAGAAGCTAGAAGAATGAGTGAATTTAAACAGGTTACAAGATACAAAGCTGGCATATAAATCAATTATATGATTCTTATATATAAGAAACAAGGATGAAAAGTTTGATTCTATTTAGAATGAAATCAATGAGAAAATACATAGGAAGTTAGCAAAAGCTGTACTCATTAAGAATATGACTGATTACAGACAGCCCAAGTGGAGAGATGTACACCAAGTGTCCATAAAGAAATCATTTTCACACTGATAGCTCCCCTCTTACTACAGAGACAATGAAATCATAATTAACAATCCCAACAGGCTTCTACATAAATTGACAAAATGATTATAAAATGGAAGTATAAGTGTCTTAACTACCAATATTTAAAAACAATATCCCAGCAGATGGTAGAGGAAGAAGGATCCCAAAATTGAGGCTAGCCTGAGATACAAAGTGAATTCAAGGCACCCCGGGTTATATTGAAAATCTGTCAAAATATCAAAGCTGAAAACACAGCTTAATGGTAGAACACTTGTCAAGCCTGCCCAAGGCTCTAGGTTTGATTCTCCAGAACCATCCAAAAAACTCTATGAAAAGAGGGAGAAAAAAGGGAAGGGAGAGGGAAGAAAGTGGAGGGACACCCCTAAACAGCCTAGAGACTTCAGGTCTCAAACATTCGTATGACTCGGTCAAGTCACGTCTCCTCTTAAGCCACCATTTTCTTCTACAAATAAACACGAGACTTCAACATTTAAATGTTTATATAAGTTATAGTCCTAGTAACTGGGAGGTAGAGGATGGACATTGGAGGCCAGCATGGCCTACACATGTAGATACCATCTCAAGACACACGCCCCCCTCAAAAACAAAACAAACAAACAAAAAAAGAGAAATGCTGTGAAGGTTTAATTTCTTAGGAATCCACTAATTTCACTCTAGTGGCTCAAAGTTATAACAGTGTAATGCAGTACTTACCAATCGACAAAATCATGCAAGTAATCTGAATGTAAGTCTTGGCAACACTACTAATTATTTGTCTTTAAATAGGAGTTTTCAAGATCATGATGGGGAAACCCACAGAGACAGGTGACCTGAGTTTGTGGGAACTGACAGACTCTGGACCCTGGACCAACTGCTAGGTTAGGCATGGGACTAACCTAGGCCCTCTGCATCTGACTGACAGTTTTGTAGCTTGGTCTTTTGTGTGGCCTCTAGCAGAGGACCAGGACCTGTCCCCGACGCATGAGCTGGCTCTTTGGAACCTATTCCCTACGGTGCAATGCCTTATTCAGCCTTGATGCACAGGAAGAGCTCTGCTGACTCGCATCGAAGGCCTTACCCCTTCTGAATGGAGGAGGGAGTTAGAGGTGGGGCGTAAATCAGAGGTTGCGGTAGGGAGGTAAAAAAAGGAGAGGAGGGAGGGGAAACTGAAAGGTATGTAAAATAAATTTTTAAAAAATAGAGTTGTGGGCTGGAGAGAGGCATCAGCAGTTAAAAGCATTGGTTGCTCTTCCAGAGGACTGGGGTCCAATTCCTAGCACATGGCAGCCTATAACTGTCTAAAAATCTGACACCCTCTTCTGGCCTCTAGGAACCAGGCGCACACATGATGGCACAAACATACATGAAGGTAAAACATCTATACACATATAAAAAAAAAAAAAACTTGGTTTAAAACAAAGTTGTCAGGAGGCTAAGACGGGAAAATCACCAGAGTTTGAAGACAAGCTGGACTATATAGTGAGTTCAAAGCCAGCTGGGTCTGGATGAGGAGGAAGGACTAAAAAGACGGCTTCAGGGTTAACAATACTTGTTGCTCTTGCCAAGGGCCGCTGTTCAGTTCCCAGCACTCATGCGGAGGCTAGCAAGCACCTGTGACTCCAGTTCCAGGAGAACGGACACACTGGAGAATGGACACCTTCTGGTCTGTTCCTCCTCCCAGACTGCCTTCATTCCTTCTTCCCCTGGCTTATGCTGTGTTTCCTTTTTACACCTTCCCCCTCAAAAAACTAATGAGGAGGGGGTTAACATATGCACACAGGCAAACACTCATACACACAAAAAATAAAAATAAATCTTTAAAAACTGTAGGGTCATCGCTTATCAACTCAACTAATGCTTAATGAGCACTTGCTTCTTTCTAGACAGTGTGTAGACCAAGGGCTCAGTGATAAACAATGAGAACCTAACACTAATCTTCAGATGCTTAGGCAGCTTTTAGAGTTCTCAGAAATACTCTTGTGGAACAGACACTAATTATTAAACAAACTGTTTGAAGTCACAGTGCAAATACTTCATTTAAAGTGATATAAACTATGACAATACTACAGGAGACTAAGAGTAGCTATTATTTAAAATAGTTATAGTAAAAATAATAGTAAAAAACCAAAGCAGACAGCACGTGTCCAACACAGCATTCCTGATAAGGCTGACATTTTTAAAACTGACAATAAAACTGCTGATCTCAGTATATTTCTTTCATCAAATATTTTTATGATCAAATGCTATCCATAAATTAAATTTATTTCATTAGTTTATTTATTCAACAAAAAATATTCAAAGATACTCGACTTCAAATACTAGGTACTGTAATGGGGACTGCAAATATAACTGACTAAAACAGGTACACTCTGCACTCTTCATGGGCCTTCAGTTAAGTAGATAGAAAGTACAGAAACCTGATAAAGCATAAAATATATACAAGTATATCTGCATAATTAAGAATTGTGGAAAGTATCATGAAACAAAAGTACACATCCCACGGGTAAGGTTAGTGTGACTGCCTAACTGAACTGGCAGGCCAAAAGAAGTCTCTGCAAAAAACACCAAAAGTGGTAAAAACAGGACCAAGGAGGCTGACCCAAGAGAGAGCTGCCCTTAGTTTAAGGCCACCCTGGGCTCTATCAAGAATACTGGGCCAGCCAGTGTTACATGACAAGAGCCTGTCTCAGAAAGCCTATGAATGGCAGAAAGACTTAGGCATTTAGAGGTAAGTACTAGGAAGTCTAGCCCACACATGAACAAGTCTGGCTGAGAATGTGAGATCAAAGACCGTAGTCAGACTGACAGAGTGAGACTGGCCGTAAGGGCTGATACCTATGCCGAACTAGTGCAATCCTGCTTTAGCATCTCTATTCTTGCCTAAGTATAAAACCTACATTTTCTCAACAAAACAGAATAAATAATAGGTAAGGATATTCTTTGACCAAAAAAAGAAAATTAATAAAGGCCCTAAAACAAGAGAGAAACCAACAAACTGTAAGTAAAGTCTAAGTGAATAGACAGTTCTCAGTGTTACTCTTGGTCCAGAAGTACCAAAGGTAGAGTATCACCTAACAAAACCGGGGGGGGGGGGGGGGGGCGGGGGGAGACACACACAGTTTAATTAGGTCAGGGTGTGAAGAGGAATGCAGCACAGACAGAAGAGCAGTATTCCTCCCCTGTACTTCCTTCTGTACTTTAGACCTTAGGAAACCACACATCCACACAGGGCAGCTTACAATTACAATTCCAACAACTGTAATTTCAGTTTCAGGGGATCCAATACCTTCTTCTGGCCTCTGGGGGCACACACATATAGGCAGCATACACTTACACACATACACATAAGTAAAAATAAATCTAAACAACAAAAAGCTGGGTGTGGTAGCCCACAACTTTAATCCCAGCACTCAATAAGCAGAGGCAGGTGGATCTGTGAATTCCAAGCCAGATAGGACTACATAGTGGGATCTTGTCTCAAAGAAACAAAAGGAAAAAGGACGACAAATTACAGCATGCTGGTATAATCTGCTGGCTAAAAGGAGTTCGATGCTGATGACTGTCAGCTAGAAAGACATATCTGATGGTGGCATTACAACTGACTGCAGGGTGCTAGTGGGATAAGCAAACTATTGTCAAATCACACTACAGAAACACAGCGAGACTCCTTGAGTGATCTTCCAAACGCTGCACATTTTACACCGCCACCAAAACTGCTACCTGACTCAGATGAACTTTGTACACACCGGCAAGCATCATACTGACACAGAAGACACAGCTTTCAAAAATTTAGAAATTGTATTCAAAGGTTGCGGCATTAGAAAGGTTGAGACTCACTGGTTCAGTTCAATCAATGGCAAGAAACAGTATTGTCTCCCATTAACAGGTTCACTTCTTTGCAAGAAAAATACCTAAGTCTGAACACAAAAACTAAAATTCATATTGTAAACTTAGCTTATTGTTAAATGCAAAGTAGGTGGTGAAGACTAAATTAGTAATTTTCAATACTTGGCATATTTCTCAACAACTGGTAGATGTGGAACTTGGAAATGAAACTGGTACACGAACTACTGTTTATTACCAGAGAGCTGACAGCTGAGGCATGGAAGACAAACAAACGAAAGAAAGTAAAGAATGGTTACAGGATGTCCACATTTTATTAAAGTGTGTTACTCAATACCTTCTCCCTTGAGAGATTTTCCAAATGGGAAGCCAGACCATTTATTTCCTTGTCTTTCTCTGCCAATTGTAGCTGAATAAAAAAAAATTATCATTAATATTTTATTATCTTTCTCCTTACGCATGAGACCCACTTAGTACTACCAAACTGTTTTCTATCACCAAGTTCAGTTATTTTCCTCAGTTCTCAATCTTTGTATTAGTTGCCATTACTGACCAATTTCCGTTTTTCTTTTCTTTCTTTCTTTTTTCTATTTGTGGAATTATGTAACCGGGCTGGTCTAGAACTTAGTTTTCTCCTGGGCTAGTCTCACACTCTTAGTTCTCATGTCTCACCTAGTTTCCCCATAAAATTTATAAACACACGGATTATGCTAAGTTTCACTATGGCATCATACATACATAGCATATTTTTTAATCTTATTCACCTCTTATTCTCTTCTCTTATTCCCTCCTACTCACATAATCCCCTTTCTCTTCCCACTTCACCCTTCTCCTTTCATGGAGTTACTGATGACCCAATCGGTTTCATTAGGGTTGCTTACAGGATCCTAGGTGGGGGATTATGGGTTCCTTATTAGTGGCTATACCACTGAATAAACTATCTCTCCCCCTCCCAGCAACTATTAAGTCCTGGATGTTTGGTGCGGGGCAGAGGCCTTATGAGCCCCTCCCTCCTAGCTACCATTATCTGCCTCTAGGTCCTTGGCCCTTTTCCTCTCATGACAGGGCATCGACAGGCCCAATACTGTGCAGGTCTTGCGCGAGCATCTCAACTGCTGTGCAACAGCGAGGTGACGTTCTGAGGAGAGAATTACACCTCACTCCTCTAGCTTTTAAGTTCTTTCCATCCTACCTTCCAAAATCTTCCTTGCACCTTGGAGGCAGTTTTCCTTATCTTGAAAATTACTCTTTGGCTTATGAAAAACTGTATCGGTATTTTTTATCCAAATGCCTGTTCTTTCTTTTGGTTAAGAGATGGGGGTCTCGCTGTTGCCCAGGTTGGAGTGCAGTGGCTATTCACAGGCGTAATCCCACCACTCACAGAGTTTTTTCCTGTTTCCATTCCAACCTGGGCCAGTTCAATCCTCCTTAGGCAACCTGGTGGTCCCCAGCGGGAGGTCACCATATTGATGCGACACCCAATGTGCGCATAGTGCACCTCAGCCCCAAACTCCTGGACTCAAGCAATCCTCCCATCTAGCTGAGACTACAGGAGTGCAACACCACACCCGGCCTAATGCGTTAATGCCTATTCTTTAGTGTCTACTTTTCCTTCCCAATTACAAATAAAGACATTCTATAACCATTTTTCTTTGGGTTTTTTGTTCATCTTCTTTCTATAAGAAGCCAGAAATATTCTCATTCCCAAGCTCTAAATCTGCCAGTTGTTACTCTGAGTCAGGGTCTCACTATGTACCTCAAGCTGCCCAGGAACTCCAGGTTCAGTTCAAGCTGGACCTGAATGGCCTACAATCTCCCACCTCAAACTTCCAAGTGTTAAGATTACAGATATGTGCTAGCAAGGGTAAGGAAATCCACCATTTTTACTAATGGCAAAACATGTTTTCATTGTTGTCTTTCCTGTATTGTAAAGACACAATGGCCCACATCTATTTTCTTACATTAGTAGCAGACACCATCAGAACCAACAGTGTGACTGAAGTCTAACAAGCCACAACCATCCCTTCCTCCACTCTCCAGCATTTTCCATCTGCGTTACTCAATCAATTCAACAACTACCCAAGATCAACAGCATTAATGGGTATAAACAAAACTATTCATTGCTGGGTTTGGTAACAGACACCTTTAATCTCAGAGCTTGGGAGGCAGAAGGAGGCAGATCTCTGTGAGTCTGAGACCAGCATGATCTACACAGACAGTTCCATGTCAACTAAGGCTACATAGAGAGACCACGACCACATCTCAAACAAAATAGCCAACAACAGCAACAACAACAAACCCAACTATTCTTCAGTATTTCTTCCTAAAAATGTTCAGATTCACAGGTTCATGTTCCTAGTCTATATTAGCAGATCAAGAAGGTATTCAAGGGGGGAGAAATGGCTCAGAGATTAAGAGCTCTGACTGCTCTCCAGAGTTCAACTCCCAGCACCCACATGACTGTTTCCAACTCCAGTTTTAGGAAATCTGATACACTCTTCTGACTGCCACAGGCACCAGGAACACAAGGAATGTACAGTTACACATGAAAGCAAAACACCCATACACATAAACAGAAACAAATAAGGCATCCAAAGGAAATGGACTTCATCAACTCACTCTAAGAATACTTGCGCTTACAACCTCAGCTTTAACTCCTTATTCCCCATGTAGCCTCTCTAAGCGCTTCCAAATTACTTTTAAAAAGACACTGAGTTCCTTTCCTCCCAGAAAATGCTCAACATCATGTAGGACCCAAATTCTATTTTAGGCCTTCTAGAACTTAATAACTACTAGATATTACTCAAGTCTAATCTATTCCATTATAGATACAATTCTCCCCTAGTAGCTGTAACCCCCGAAGCACGTGTGTGCACAACAAAGTAATTAGCTAAAGTTAAATTACTCAGAACTTTCCAGTGTCCAATCACAAAAATAAGTAAATTACATATAGACATCTTTTGTTGTTGTTGTTGTTATTGATGATGTTGAGACAGGGTTTCTGTTTCCCTGGCTGTCCTGAACTCTGTAGACCAGGCTGACCCAGAACGCAGGGATTCACCTGCCTTTGGCCATGACTGCTAGGATTAAGGCATGTGCCACCACTGCCCGGCTCATACAGATATCTCAAAATCTATCACATACATTTTATTCCTTAAAAGGATAATCCCTTTGACTTACTAGTCCAGTAGCTTGCCAATTTTTTTCTAACATTCTTACAGATATCATTTATTATTTGAATTGTTACCGAATATTACACTGGCAAAAATAAGCTTCTTTAATTAATATTATACCATTTATCTCACAGTATTTTATTTAAGATCATAGTAATCTGTATGAGAAATTTTAAAGCTAGCAATTTACTGAAAAGACAGATCATTACACTAAAAATTTTAGGACTAAAAAATTTCAAAATAGTTTAGCACATACATTTACAATAATAAAAAATGAAATGATAGCTTTTAAAGGTTTTTTTTCTTGGAGTGGGCTACCTCCCTTTATGTTCCTGGCAGTTCAAAAAAAAAGCTTTTGCCACTGCTGTTGGCTACGTACTAGAACTGGAAGGTAAGACCTATTGCTTAAGACATCACATACTTTGGTTACGGGTCTTGATAAACCAAGCTGGAACTGAGCTGTGAACTTCCTTCAGGTTGGCTAGCTTTCACAGCAACATACAGAGGATGCTGCTATGCAGGCTCCTGGGAAAGAACTGTCAAGTCTCACTTAGCTATGGGCCCTGTGTGCTATACTACCAGTGTGTCAAGCAAAACATCCCCACCAATGCAACAGCCTGTGTATGTGTTCCCACTGAAAGGAACACATATCTAGTAGTGTATATCTAGTCAAAAGCCCATAGCTAGGGAGAACACAGGACTTCTGCTATTCTACTGCTAAATGGCCATGATGCTCGTACATCTGTCAAGCTGCCTTCTAACTATTATGTACACATCCACATAATACCACATTAGTGCTGCAGTCAGCTTTGGGCAGAGAAGTTTCTCTTTGCAATGGGCGGTTAGAGAACTGGTCAAAGTGCTGACATTAAAAGACTATAGAATGCTTAGCCCCAAATGAAGATCTTTGTCACTTCACCCAAGGCTCAGGGAAGACTCCAGGAGAAAGAGAATCTAAGAGACAGAGAGGGGTGGAGTGCTGTGGAGTGCTGTCTTCTGCGTGTGGCATGGCCTTTGTACCCTTCAATTCTCAGCAAATGTGATTACCTGCCTAAAACCTGTACAAGACTGGCCCATCAACATTCCAGCATGGAGGACGTATCTAATAAGGCAGGCCTCACATTTTCTGAGGATTAATTGGTAGTTGATGGCTGCTGGAGTAGAGAGACATTTTCTTAGTGAACAGTCACTGCTGAGTTACCCATGCTCCTATAAATAACCTCTTCCCCATGCTCCATAAAGTAACCCTACTGAAATCCACGGGGGCTGGGGAAGGTGGTGGCAGACTGACACAGGACAGGGCATGAAAGAAGGGAACTATTTGGACAGGGTATCAGTGGAAAGCTATATAGTGTGTGTTGGGGAATTTTTTTTTCATGGGGTAGTATTATAAAAATACATCATATAGATGCATGAAAATACACTGAAACCTACTATTATATATAATGAGTGTGTACTAAAAAACTTTTCAAACAGATAAATTTTAAAATCCTCTTGAATCCAAAGAACTAAGCCATAATAACAATGCATACAGGAGCCTATTTTCTCAGTTTGGTGAATAACACTGTATTTAACTAAATACACAGCATATTTATAGAATAAAATACTACCTAGTTTATCTATATTGAAAATGCACTCAGTTGGTATTTTATAGGTAACACATTTTCAACAGGATCATGTTCACTAAGCACAATACATCAAGTCTGTGAAACTTACTTTGTAATTGTCCTCTATTTCAGCTAGTTCAAGTTTTACATTTTCAGCAATTTTTACTTGTTCTTTCCACTTCAGCTCCATTTTTGCAAGTTCATCAGCATATTTATTGCATTTGGTTTTCTCCTCCTAAATAAAATTAGCATAATTACTAAAAACTTCACATCTCCACAGATCAGGTATCTATATAATAAATACATATGTGTGATGATTACTGTATAAAATCAAAATGTTTACCAAGACAAGAATGAATAAATCATTTTATAGCTACACAATGGAATAGAATATATCTCCTTAAAGAGTGAGATAAGTGGATCAGTAGACCATGAAGTGTCATATTAAGAGCACACAGCAAAAGATAATACAATCTTTTTGTTTATAATTTGTTTTCAACAGTTAATATGTTGTAGAGAAAAAGACAATCCAAAATATGCATAGTTCTTGTACTTTGGATCAAGATCATGAATATACTTTTTTTTTTTTTTTTTTTTTGAGACAAGGTTTCTCTGTGAAACAGCCTGGAACTCGTTTTGTAGACCTGAATGGCCTTGAACTCAGAAATCCACCTGCCTTAACCTCCTGAGTGCTGGGATTAAAGGTGTGCACCACCACTTCCTGGCCATGGATGCACTTTTTAATCACCTCTATTCTTTACATTTTTTAGACTATAACATTTCATAGTAAGTATGTATTACTTTTGCAAAAGGAGGAAATCTAACTCATTTTATGGTTTAGCTTTTATGACAGCTCCTTTTTCTTAAAAACACACACACACAAGTAAAAGTCAGGAGCTGGCAGTGCATGCCTTTAAACCCAGCACTCAGGAGGCAGAGGCAGGTGGATCTCTGAGTTCGAGGCCAGGCCAGTTTGGTCTACAAGAGGTAGTTCCAGGACAGGCTCTAAAGCTACAGAGAAACCCTGTCTTGAAAACACACACACACACATACAAATAACACCACAAAGAAGAGGTTACAAATAAGTAACCAAAAAGTAAAAGGGCCAATTTCATTTTAAGTATTTGTTCTTTTGAGGTAAAGCTCAAAAATATTTTGAGTAATCAATGGAAAAAGGATCAAGTTTCTAAACTCCACTTCTTTCCATTCCATACTTTAGAACATAGACAAAGACAAACCCAAATGTTCTACAAACTTAGATGTAAAAGCTGACTACAGAATTCTAGGTGGCCAGGAGAGCAGCACACTGGCAGATTACTGGTAGAAGCATTATGAGGCCCTGGGTTTGATCTCTAAGCACAGCAAAACAAAACAAGTAACTCCTGGACACAGCGCAGAGAATTATGTTTAATACTTTGCAGAACTTTTTTTAATACAAAATATAAAAGAAATTGATACTTTATCAAAATTAAAATTTGATTTTCTAAAAACATCACTAAGGAAACAAAACTTTAACAGCATACTTCACCTGACACTGCCATGTCCATAGCTTAGGGAGCACAATAAAGAGATTCGTGGTCTTGTTTCTACTATAGTCTGAAGGGTGAATTCTTTGAGTCAACTGGCCAAAATCACCCACCACATATACACAATAAAGCTATACCTGCTTAGTTATGTGCTTTGTTTGTAAATAACCACACAATTTGGCAAAATCTGATTTCCACTCTTCTAGAAAAAAATTACATACCAAGATGAACAATAACCCCCTGGCACAAAAAAAAAAAAAAATGTCAACACTTAACAGAAAGGTAACTGACAGGCTGAAGACATGGCTCAGCAGGTACAGTGCCTGCTGAGTAAAGTATGAGAGCCTGAAT
The DNA here is from genome assembly GCF_903992535.2 of Arvicola amphibius. Taxonomy (NCBI): domain Eukaryota; kingdom Metazoa; phylum Chordata; class Mammalia; order Rodentia; family Cricetidae; genus Arvicola; species Arvicola amphibius. The sequence goes on from NC_052048.2 coordinate 139,541,902, forward strand.
CCGGATCACCAGCACCCATGCAAAAGCCAAGTGTGGCAACATGCATTTGCAATCCTAAAGCTGAGATGCACAAGGTCAGGCAAATCCCCAGAGCTCACTGATCAGCTAGCCGACTAGTAACCTCGAAGCCTAGGGAGAAACCATTTCCAAAAGTAAGGTAGAAAGCAATCACTCCACACTGAACTGCAGTCTCCACAGACAGACATGCAAATGTGCATGTGTACCAGAATGCACAGGTCCAGGTACAGGGACAAAATGTACTCACACACACACACACACAAAATTAAGAAATCTAAACTTTAAGTCATTATGGAAATGCAACTTACACTACAATATTCTCATTACAATTATTAGCCTGACTGTGTAAAGTGATACAACAACACAAAAGAAAAACATTTATTATTTCTTATAAATACCCTATCCAGCATCAAGGCATCTGAGCAAAAATATCTAATCCCCCTGACTACAAAAGGAATAAAAAAAATGTTCAGAGTACCTTTAACAATCAAGAATCACTCCCAAGTATCACCATATTCCCCCCACTTTCCAGACTGCTTCCAGGCCACACTCATTCCCTCAGCCTCCCTCCGTTCTTCTCAGAACACTGGGCTATTCAATCAGGCAAGAGACGCACATGCTAGATAAGATGAACTGAACACCCAGTTGCCTCAACACCTACGCCCCTTAGTTTTGGCCAGATCTTGTCAGCAGCTCCATCTGTGGTCCTGGAACAGCAGTACCAGGTAGGAACAATGAAAGAGGAAACTGCTACTTCGTCTTTTTCACAAAGCTAGGTTAAAACATTCTAAGCTGAAAAAGAAGCAGTTATGGTGTGTGGAGAAACTGACTCTACTACTTCCAGAAAAATATAAAAACCATTAGTATCCAGAGGAAAAAAAAACATAAAAAGGATGAGCCTATAGATGCATTCATGTCAACAGTATTTTGGAGCTAATCCTAACGTCCTTGAGAGGCTGTAGGAACAGCTGCGTCTTGTAGGTTTGTCAAAGGAACAGTCCATTTGGGCAGACCCATGTGAGGAGCGCTGACGGTATAAGGGGAAGCAATGCATTCACTGTTGCCAGCTCTGAGAACAATAAGCACTAAAAGAGAGTTACCAGGACCCCTGATGAGGTGACATCTGCAGTACACACACAGATATAGGCAAAATACCTATATACACGAAAACAAATGAAAATTAAACAAAATCCAATCTGTTATACATCCCAGCAAAAGTGCACTGCATCACATTAGAACATCAGCACCATCTCCATATCTTCTATAAAGACCTCAGAAAGTTCAATTTAAGACTTGATTAAAACACTAAACATTACCACTAAACAACTAACAAAATATCTTAAGTTATTACAGTAACACTGAGCAGATTTACAAATTTCATTTTGTTGTTCTAAAAAATGTTACCTTCCTTTCCCTTATGCAAAAAACACACAAAACTTTAAAAACCACATATACAAATACAAAATTATTTTGCCCTCTATTCAAAACTAGAGATACATGAGAAGCATTTTTACCTTATACTTTAAATAATGCAAAGTAACTTTCACCAGTAAAAAGAAATGAAATTGAAAGAATCTGAACGATGGTGCTTAAAATATTTAAATTCAACTCAAGAATGTTGCTGGAATGTATATTATAACAAAGAAGTTGAGTTTTGTTTAATTTAGTGGTAGTTTGAATGCAACTGGCCCCCATAAGCTCATAGAGAGTGGCGATGTGGCTCTCTGGGAGTGGGTATGACCTTGTTAGAGAAAATGTGTCAATATGGAGGAGTGCTTTGAGGTTAGCTATGCTCAGGATACCACCCCAGTGTCTCAGTCCATTTCCTGTTGCCTGTAAGATGTAAAACTCTCAGCTACTTCTCCAGCACCATGTCTGCCTGCACATAGGCGTATCCCACCATGATGGTAATGGACTGAACCTCTGAACTCTAAGTGAGCCACTGCAATGAACTGTTTTCCTTTAGAAGAGTTGCCGCAGTTCTGGTGTCTCTTCACAGCCACAGAAGCCCCGACTAAGAGAAGGAGAACAATTCATTTACTTAACATTCCCATCCTTCATTCTGAAAATCCGGTCGCTAAATATGTAGTAAAAGATAGAGGTTTGGGAGGTGGCTGGATGGGTCAAGTACTTGCTGCATAAGCACTGAAGATCTGAATTCAGATCCCTACCAAACCACGGCCACAGCAGCATGTGTCTGTAACGGCAGTGGTGGGACTCACTGGCAGCCAGTCCAGCCCAAACTGTTGGCTCTAGGTTCATGACAGACCCTGTCTGAAAAAGTACTGTGAGGAAGCGACTAAGGAAGACATCACGAAATCAATCTGTGGCCTCCACATGCACCCACACTGGTGAGGGCATGAGTGAACACATAAGCACATAAATGTAATATAATTTTCTGCTACTAATACATTTTTAAATAGAATTTCATTTTTAAAAAGAATTTCTTCCCTGGTTCAAATGCTTTCCATGTATCATTCTAATACAGAGAAAACAATTCTAATTATCAATTACTCATATTCAAACAAGGACATTTTATCATGGGTATGAAAAATACTGGCTTATGGTAAAGATTTTACAAAAAGACCTGCATGTAAAAGTATACAAACACCCCTTTCATCATCCCAAATGCAGCATCAATATAGAAAATGGGAAAAGACCCTCCATACATCAATAAAAATAATTAAGGCAGCCGGGCGGTGGTGGCACACGCCTTTAATCCCAGCACTCGGGAGGCAGAGGTAGGGGGATCTCTGAGAGTTCAAGTTCAGCCTGATCTACAAAGCAAGTTCTAGGACAACCGGGCTGTTACACAGAAAACCCTCTCTCAAAAACATACACACACACACACACACACACACACAAAAGGAGTTGAGGGCTGGAGAGATGGCTCAACGTTTAAGAGTATTGTCTGGCCGGGCGGTGGTGGCGCACGCCTTTAATCCCAGCACTCGGGAGGCAGAGGCAGGCGGATCTCTGAGTTCGAGGCCAGCCTGGTCTACAAGAGTTAGTTCCAGAACAGGCTCTAGAAACTACAGGGAAACCCTGTCTTGAACCCCCCCACCCAAAAAAAGAAAAAATTAAGTAAGGCAAAACAGTTACTATTTGATAAGTTTTCCACTGAAAAGGGAGCTAACTTACCTGCAAGAGTTGTTTACATTTATTATACTTTTCTGTTTTCTCAGCAATTTCTCTGGTCATTTCACAGACATGATCCTTTGTTAACATGTCAAAATCTGTCTCTGTTGCAACAAAAGCAGAATATTTACATAGTATTATGAAAATATTTATATTTAAAGTAACATTTACTGTCTGGAGGTGTTAAGAGCAATAACTGCCCTACCAAAGGATCTGGGTTCAATTGCCAGCACTCACATGGCAGCTCACAGCTGTCTATAATTCTAGTCCCAAGGGATCTGATACTCTCTTCCAGCCTCCATAGGTACTACACATGCATGCATACAGGAAAAACATCCATACATATTAAAATAATAAAAACATTATGTACTCTGTCCGAGACCAGCCTGGTCTATACCTCCAAACCCAAGCCAGTCAGGGCTACAAAGTGAGAGATGCTGCCTCAAAGAACCAAAACAATTATTTTTTTTTTCCTTTATTTTATCTTCCTGTAGAAAAACCTGAGTAAGTGTATTGTGGAACAAAACCTGGAATATTGCCAGAACTGGGAGTCCACTGATCTACACTCTCACTACTCAGAAGACTAGGGCAGGGAGCATCCAAAGCAGAAAGGAATATACACAGGGCTCAAGGGCCAGCCTGGGCAACTTGGTAAGATCCTGTCTCAAATAAATTTTAAGAAAGAAAAGGTTGGTTTGGGGATCCAGCTCAATGATAGAATATTTGCTTAGCATTTTAGTAAAGTGCAACCCCCCCCCCCCCCCAAAAAAAACAAACAAATTGTGAGATGTTTGTTGTTCTCTCCCCCACTGCATGTGTGGACATCCGTGTGTCTTACTTTGTTTTTAAGACAGTGTTCCTATATAGCCCAAGATAGCTTTCAATTCACACCTACTCTCTCTACTTCTTGGGTGCTGGGGTTACAGGAATGTACCACCACATCAGACCTCTAAGTGAGAATTTTTAAGTGTCAGTTATGACCAGAACAAAATTCACATTCAATAATTAAAAAATCAAAAAGCAAACCAAAACAAAAAGCAAAAAACCTGCTACAATTTTCAAAATAGCCAAAGAACTCTTGTTCTTATTAACTGGGTAGGCAGCCAGAAAGCCATGCTCCTAAGTTTGTTCTTTCAGCTCCCAGCCGTTTCCCTTCACTAAGTCTTTATGAAATCAGGATTCTATATCACAGTAGGTACTACAGGTTGAATATCATTATCCTAAAATTTGAAATTCAAGTTCCACTAAAAAAACTGAAACAAGGCCGGGCGGTGGTGGCGCACGCCTTTAATCCCAGCACTCGGGAGGCAGAGGCAGGCGGATCTCTGTGAGTTCGAGGCCAGCCTGGTCTACAAGAGCTAGTTCCAGGACAGGCTCTAAAAAAGCTGCAGAGAAACCTTGTCTCAAAAAACCAAAAAAAAAAAAAAAAAGAAAAAAGAAAAAAAAAACTGAAACAAATGTTCCAAACTCTGAAGCTCTCAGAACACATCTGGCACTAAGAGCTTCAGATATGAGGTGTTTCGGATTGGGAATGATGATCTGTTTACCCAAACATTCCAATTTGTGGAAAAACCTGAAACCTAAAAGTCTTTCCTTTCCCAGCATTTCCAAGAAGGAATACTCAACTTAAGAGAGGACAAGTAAATAAAATGGTGCATACTGTCCTATAGGGTTGCTTTTAAATATTTAATAGTCTAAGAAATCTTATTTTATAAAACTAATATACCATACACTAAAAACAGAAATATACTTTGCTGGTACCTATTTTCCTTATTGTAAAGTATAAAAGGACGAGAAGTACAAATGAAAATCAGTGGAGTTAATTCAAATTACATTACTCATTTAGTATTCCTGAATGTTTTAAACAAACTAATAAACAGTTAACCCACCAATATTAACATCCACTAAAGAAAGATGTACCCTAGTGATCCAGAGCAGGAGGGAAGAGAAGGGGTTTAGGAGGATGGGGTAGTTTTCCCCTGCAGAATTATCATTTGTTTTAATGGTATAAAATCATTAAGGTAAAATAACTGCTCAAAAGTGCAAGATAAACCTCAGGCTGAATGCTGTCACTGTGCTGCAAAATCCTGACTTTTCCCACATTTGTCCTTTGTCACTGTGCTCTAAGACCCTTCTCTGGTCCGTAATTACAACATAACTGAATGTAAGGAATTCTTCCATTTCATTGTTCCCTATGATTCAAATTAGTACTTCTAGCACCAACTCAATTTTTTACAATTCATTCATTCATTATTTTATGTGCACTCGTGTTTTGTCTGTCTCAATGTCTGTGGGAGGGCTTAGGGCTTTGGATCTACCAGAACTGGAGCTACAGGCAGTTGTGAATTGTCACGTGGGTGCTGGGAATCAAACCCTTGTCCTCTGGAAGGGCGGAATCAAAACTGCTCTTAACAGCTGAGCCATCATTCCAGCCCCCCCAGTGCCAACTCAGTTTCTAACATGTAAATATTCTCCTGAAAATAAATACTAGTTTACACTCACAATCTGCATGGTAAGCACATAGGTAACTGTACATCACTTTAAAACCCTCATTTCCACTTTGCCTCAATTCTCTCTCACAAGAATTTATGGAAGCAGCCTGAAATTCTCATACATGAAAGCAGACAGTATCAAATCAGGATACACAGTTTTCAAGGAGGGTGACTCTATACAGAGTTAGATTTTACCTGCAGAAGACACTGCTGGCTTGACATCCACGGCAGAAGCAGAAGCGGCCAGGTCCGTGGTTACTGAAGCATCATTCACTCTCTGCTGATTCCCGATTCTCTTTGTGAAGCCACTGTTAGTACTGGCCTATCCAAAATGTTAACAATAAATTACTGAAAAAGTCACCAAATGAGTCATATTGATTTCCTTTACAAAACATGCAAATAATGAAAAAAAGTTCACAGAACTACTTATTTTGAAAGTCTAAAAGGAATAAAGCTACATTTTTCTAACTGATGAAAACGTTGTAAAAGAAAACTGCTTCTTTCCTGTGAAATCACCAAAACGCATCATTGATAGAAATCTCACAATCTCATAAATCAAAACGTACTCAGTGGGCCTGGAGAGATGGCTCCACAGTTAAGAGCATGTATGGCTCTTGCAGAGGACCTATGTTTGATTGATATCACATACATGGTGGTTTGCAGTCACCTCTAACTCCAATTCAAGGGGATGCAATGCCCTCTTGTGACTTCCACTTCTGACTTCCACAAGCACCACAAGCACACACATAGTACATACACGTTCATGTAGGTAAAATAAAATGAATACACCTACTTACAAATCTCTGTAAATCACAACGTTCCGTCACAAAATGCTTCCTACTTTACTACTGCACGTGCATCCTTGCTCCTATTTATCCCTGAGAACCTAAAGTAGTAACACTAACACACAAAGGTCTGTACACAGTAATCAATGTTTTCTTTACATTTCCCTTCCAAGATTCTCTCATGCAATAATTCTCATATTTCAGCACAATTTAGGGCTTTACTTTAATACATAAACCCATCCAAATGAAATGTCTTTGCTTTATTATGAAATACCTACCTACTACTACATGAAATATAGAATAAGCTACCACATTTTGCCTCTTCCTACAGTGGTATAAGCGGGATGGAAAAGACAACTGAGAGAGCAGTGAGAACAGTCCACTGCCACAAGTACCATCTAACACTATATAATGAATTTAGTCAACAGAGGTGCTCACGAAGAGCTTAAGAGAGCAATGGCAGAAAGACAAGTGTGCTTGCTCCTCTCTGCACTTGATGCTGACTTAGCTTCCTTTATTGGCGCTCAATAAATACAGATCTCAGGTTCAAACAGAAAAGAGGATTGCCATTACAGTATTAGACCTGAAATCAAGAAGTGATGAGCTCAGGCCAGCAGGATAGCTCAATGTGTAAAAGCACTTCCATAAACTTAACATCTGCCTTCCATCCCCTATCCCTGAGACCCAGAAGGTAGAAGAGATAACTCCTTCAAGTTGTCTTCTGACCTTCACATACCACTCCCAACACACATTTACACCTACAAAAATAAACGTAATAGAAGATACAATTTGTGCTCAGAAAAAAAAATTAGGTGATATTTATATTCAAAAGGTTAATATTTAGATTATACATTTTATTTGCAAACAAAAGGCTGGCAAAGGAAAACTTCACAGGAACTCAGGGACACTTACTGACTGGTCTGAAAGTTTGTTTATTTGTTTTTGGAGCCTCTGGCATTCCTTAAACTTTTCTTTGTAATGATCTGCAGCCATCTGCAGCCGGAGTTTCAGATCTTCGACTTCTCTCCTCAGTTCATGCTCCAGTGCATCAGTCTTTTCCTTAGAGACGAAGGGAAGGGAAGGGGAGGGGAGGGGAGGGGAGGGGAGGGGAGGGGAGGAGGGAAGGGGAGGGGAGGGGGGGGGGGGGGGGAGGGGGGGGGGGGGGGGGGAAAGGGAAGGGGAGAAAAAAGGAAAAAAAAGGATTTCAACTAAGGAAAAAAATTCTGATACTTTATAATGTAATAATAAATCCTAACTTCATTTTCATGATTTTTTTTCTTGGCTTTATATTTATATTTGTTTTGGGGTTTGGGATTGCCAGGAATACAAAGAGACGTCCTGCCTCAAAAAACAAAACAAAACAAACAAAAAAAGCCATTAGTCTTTCTGACCTAACTTGTTTGAACAGTTTCCTCTCCTCTATGGAGCTTATAAAGTCTATTGGGGATCAAGACACCAAATGAACTTGCTCTACCTGGTCTTTCTTCGCAGCATTTAACTGAAGTTCTGCGAGCTGCTTCTTCACCCTCTCGTTCTCCAGGCGTGCAGTGTGCAGATCTGCCATTGTTCTATCTCTCACATTCACAGCATCGCTGAGCTCTTTAGCCAGGAAGACAGCTTCTTGCCGTGTTGCCTGAACTTGATCCTCTGCTTTCCGAAGTTTCTCCTTTAGAAGTACTGGATCTTCCTGAATTAAATTAAAATTTAAAAAATTTAAAAGGTTTCAACAGTTCCAGAATTTTAAATGAAATAATGCTTTTCCACTCATAACATGGGTTTTAAGATTTCTCATGAGACAGGGTTTCTCTGTGTAACAGCCCTGGCTGTCCCGGAACTAGCTTTTGTATACCAGGCTGGCCCCAAGTCACAGAGATCCACCTGCCTCTGCCTCCCAAGTGCTGGGATTAAAGGCATGTGACACCACTGCTCAGCCTAATATAGTATTTTCTAAAAAGGCAATCTGAAAATAACTATTAAAAGTTAAATGTCTGTTAGTCCACCATCTCAATTTGAAGGAATATATTCTACAGACTTAACCATGTGCCTATTTTCACTTTAGCTATATAAGAATACTGACTGCAGTATGCTCAGCAAGCTAAAGACAGTAAACTACAAAAGTACCGACTACACAGATTCTGAAAACAAGAAAATACTGTGCAGCTATAATGATGAATCAAAAGGCTCCACAAGTATATCCATAGAAGCATTTTATATTTATAACTCAAAACAAACAAACAAAAACAAGATTAGGCTAGGTATGGGGCCAAGAATCTTTAATCCAAGCATTCAGAAGGCAGAAACAGGCCAGTCGCATGAATTTGAGGCCAGCCTGACCTCCTGAGTTCCAAGACAGCTAGGGTTATAGAATGAGAACCTGTCTCAAAAGAAAAATAAAAGAAGTTCTGGGAAACTATACACAGGCGTATTCCATGTTCATACATTCTCATTTGAATTTAAATGTGTGTGTGTAACTTAAAATCCTACATTCAGACAGCAAAGAAAGGATGCTAACTTTTAGTTTGTATACTCATCACTATTTAAATCCTTTTAGAATCATAAATATAGACATTACAATCTCCTAAAACATTATAGCAATTAGTAATCATTTCCCTCAGCATTCAAAAATTATGCATTTCACTAAAGTCTTGCTTAAATGCAAAAAAGATGCTTAAAGATATTTTAGCATCTTATTAAATCAAATCTAATCAAATATACTTTTTACATTTGCATTTGTAATAATTTAGATTAAAAAAGCAACTGTAGACTTAATCAGGAATTGTAAATGTCAGACTTACTAACATTTTCAATGTTGCATTAATTATATCTCCAGTGTAATTCATATCAAAATGCTGAGACAATCTCATATTCATGCATAAAAGCTAAACACTAAAATAAGATGAATGTATCCATGCAATACTACGTAGCTACTGGAAAAGAAAGATGAGGCCAAGCTCTATACAGCATGCTACATAAAGCAAGAACCCAGGTAGGTGGTGGGTGCCTATAATCCCAATTCTTAGAAACTAAAGGCAGGAGGTGTTCAGTAACTTTGCTGTGGTCTTAAACTTTTTCAAAAGTGATGGTTGAGGAACTAGAGATGGCTCCAGGGTTAAGTAACCCCAGCTCCAGGGGATTCAACTGCTTCTGACCTCCACAGGTGACCACATGCTTGACACAAAGACACATAAGTAAAAATAAAATAAATCATAATTAAAAAGAAAGGAGGATTTTTAAAAAAAGCTGGGAAGAATATAAAATATGAGTAAAAACAATGATACAAGAGATAAGATTCACAATCTTCAACATTTTTCTAAAGTACTTACTTTATTTGAGGCTGTAAGCAGGAGAGCCCTGTACAAATTTTCCTTTTCAACCAAGCACGACTGCAGTTTGTCAATCTCTTCTTTGAGCTGGGCAATCATGCCTTCTTTGTTCCCATCTAAATTCTTTAAAGTCTGTACTTCTGACATAAGCTTGGTATTTTCTATTTCTGTATTCTTCAAATGTACCTGGATAACAGTGTTTGAAATCATCAAGAATATTCTTGCTAGCATCATAATTCAAGTTAGTCAAAGTTTAAAATACCATTATTTATTTCTCATCCAAAAATGCCAAAGGAGGAACTGTGTTTCAGGAGACCCAAGTTCTGCAAAATGGCTACCCAGGCATACAGTGGCAGAACACAGCTTTTGAAAAGTTTCTGTTTCCCATAGTTATAGATAGACAATCTAAAGTCTAACTATATTACATGATCTCTAAAGACTTTACCATCAGTTCAATCATTTATTTTCTATTTTAAAATATAAATGTGGGCCGGGCGGTGGTGGCGCACGCCTTTAATCCCAGCACTCGGGAGGCAGAGGCAGGCGGATTTCTGAGTTCGAGGCCAGCCTGTTCTACAAGAGCTAGTTCCAGGACAGGCTCTAGAAACTACAGGGAAACCCTGTCTCGAAAAACCAAAAAAAAAAAATTATATATATATATAAACGTTTGGGTGTTTTGGGTGGGAAGAAACATCATGCCCTAAACCAATGGCCATCTCCAGCCCAATTCCACTTTTTGCTTACAAGAAGTACTATGTTGTCTACTTCCCATGAGACTAAAGTTGTTCTCCAACTTGCACAGGTAAACAGTGACATATCTCCCATCCCCACACACATCATGTATTCACATTGGGTATGCACATACATGTACACACGCATACATACCTAAAACACCAGCAAATTTTCTAAATACTAGCTTTTAGGGACAATCTGCATTACAGTTATGATTTCCTCTTGTTTCCTTCCCATCTTGGACTATTCACCCTGAAATTAACTGCCATGATTATGAGACACGCAAGAGGCCGTCTAGAGATAGCTGAAGGGCCTCCTTACAAAAGCCATGAGGACCTCCCTATAAAAGCATGACCAGCCTGAACGTATATTCCCCAAGGTCCCATGCAAGCCTTTAGCTGACTACAGCCCATCATTCTCCTGACTGCAAAGATACAAGTGACCAGGAGCTCAGCTGCACCGCTCTCAAATTCTCAACCCCAAAAAACCCACTGGGAGTAAGAAAGGAACAGACCTATTACCTTATAAAGCTCCTTCTCATCCTTTTCTGTCTTCAGCTGACATTCAAGTTGTTCTCTTTCATGCTGTACCTTCCTGAGTTTATCTTTCAAACTGTGTTAAGGAAGAAAAACATTAATATAAACCATAAAAAATTTTGTTAAGCATTGAAGTCATTTCTTTAAAGCACCAGACATACCTGTCTAGCTCAGTTTCCTTTTCAACTGCCTTCTGAGTCACGGACACAAGATCTTCTTCAAGCTGTTGAGCTTTAGACGCAGCAGCACTGTATCTCTTCATCAACTCCTCATTTTCCATTCTCAAACTTTGTGATACTTCAACAAAGTCCTTAGAAACAACAGTAAAGTGTTTTTCAGTAAAACAAAATTGTGTATACTTCAGAAACCTCTCCATTAAAAAAAGAAACCCAGTGTGGTGGTGCATGCCTTTAATTCCACCACTCGGGAGGCAGACCTCTGTGAGTTCAAGACCACCCTGGTCTACAGAGAGAGCTCCAAGACAGCTAGGACTATGGAGATAGAGAGACCTTGTCTCAAATAAGTAAGTTTGTGAAAAGGGTTTCATTCTATCTCTTGGGTGCTGAGACCACAGGCATGTACCATTACATCTGGCTTTGAATTCTTGCAATTTCAATCTCACATTTATTCTTTCAAATTGTATAATCCAAGACTGTAAAATAAGCCCAAAATTCTAACAGTTAAACTTCCATACATACACTCATCCTTGTTATTTTTTTACATTTTTGCGATTGAAGCTATGACACATGTATGTGCAGGATGTGCATGCCCATGCTTATAAAAGGCCAGAAAAGGGCACCAAGTCTTCTCCTATCACTCCTCACAGTCTCTCCCTCTAGCCCAAGGAGTTTTCTTGAACAGGCTGGAAGTCAGAAAGCCCCAGTTGGTCCTCCTTTCTCTACCCAGCTTGAAACTGGGCTGAGGTAGGGGCTTTTGCAGTGATGCCCAGCATGTTATGCGGGTTCTGGAATCTAAACCCTGATCTTCACGATTGAAGAACAAATTTATTTAACCACTAAGCCATTTCACCAGCTCCCAAGTTTTTGTGGGTTTTTGTTGTTGTTGTTGTTCTTAAATAATGTCACGTAGCTGAAGCTGACCTTGAACTTCTGATATTCCTACTTCAGCTTCCCATGTGCTGAGATCGTAGGTGTGCACCACCATGTCCAGTCTGAACTACTAGTATATCAATTATTAACATGTATTTTCCATCCCTGATTTACATGAACTCTTTTGTGATGTCACTTCTCCACCAGAAGGCAGGCAACAAAAAATGTATTTAAAATTTTTAATTATTTCCTTTTGTGTTTGACATCTCCCTCTTATTAAGTCAGTGACAATTCAGGTCTCATATGACACTATCAAGCTTAATACCCATTCTAGTGCTACAACACATGCCTATATATCTAAACTACTGCTCCTCATGTTCTCTGAGGTATGATTCATTCAAAAAGACTAAAATATTCAAAGCTGTTACAATATACATAAAAGATGAAAATAGAACCTTCTACTTTAAACAGACACTTTAAAGCTTAAAACATCTTCATCACATGAATTATGGCAATCAAGTATGCCCTCTAAGTTTCACTCCTAGATAATTGATAAAATTTTGAGTCAAGTGTAACAAAGTACACAAAGGTGCTGCTATGAAAAACTATACACCAGAAGAACTGGTAAGTCAAAGAGGCTTCATTTTCCAAACGCTGTGCATGACAGCACATACCTATAATGGCAACACTCAGGAGGCTGAGGTAAGATAAGCAAGCCCAAGACCAGGCTGATTTACATAAGAGACCCTGTCTCAAAGAAACAGAAGAGGAAAAGAAGGAGGGTGGGAAGGGAATAAGAATCACTGACTATTGACTAAATTAGTAAAACTAAGCCTTGTTAGCCAGAAGTTCAATAAAAGAAACTCAGAATTGAAAAAGTTTCAACCCTGCCCATAGGCATGAGGCTAGCCAACTGGATACAACATTGAGATGGTGATGCATATAATCATAATCTTTAGGAGTTTTATCTACAACTAAAATTATTTTGTGAGAGTTATTACATACCCAATGACCACGTGGTCATTTCTTTCTATAGTTCTCAGTTTCAAACTCAACCCCAGTTTTTTACATAGTCGTGTTTCTTTGTTCAAGAAACAAGAATGCCCATTTTAACTAGGTAGGGTGTTTGGTTTTGTGTGGAGGGTAATTTACAACCTTTCTCACAGTAGAACTTTACTCAGGTTACTGCGCTCTGCCTTGTTCGTGCTGTCTGAGAGTTAGGAGTTAAGGCCCTGACTGTGTGGCTTATGCTGTTGTAACTTGGTCTTGAACTCAGTCTTCCTGACTAAGTGCCACCATTCCTAGTTAAATTATGGTTTTTGGAGAGTAATTTTAATTTTTTCACTGTACCTTCCATTTATTTAGTGTTTATTATTCCTATAGGAGTTTTTCACACCCCACACCCCTCCTCAAACGCAGCAAATATGGAATTAGATGTAAAATACTGAGAAACAGTTGTAAGAATGCTGACTTGGTTGTTCATGCCTACAATCTTAGCACTGGAAAGGCAGAGGATGATGTTCAAGAGTTCGAGGACTGGGTCACTGAGTTAAAAAAAAAAAAAAAAACTCATAAGAGCACTTGCTGCTCTTGCAGAAGACTCATCTATTCCTAGCCCCAGAGGACGGAACCCTCAAGTCTGATTTCCAAAGGCCCCAGGCATGCACATGGTGTACAGCGACATACATGCAGACAAAACACCCATATACACAGTGACTTTCTTCAAGATCTGATCTTCAGTCGCCCCAACTGCTTCCCTTTTGGAATGGTGTAACAAACCTTCTGCTCAGCCTGCAGCTGTTCACATCGCCCTTTCTCATGGCTCAGCTCTTTCTCCATTCTTCCAACTTGCTCTCGAAGCTGTGCTGTTTCTTTTTCAAGAACAGCGATCAACTTTACCAATTCTTCCTTTTCTTTCATGGTCTTCTCAATTTTCAGCTGGTTTTAAAATCCTCAAATAAATTAGTTTTCATCATAAAACATTACAATTTTAGTTTCCTACTTTTATAAAGTGAACTCACCAATGTTCGCATTCTACCTACTACATATCGTTCAGTCTGCTATGGTCTGGTAGAAACATTTACATGTGGGAGTTACACATATACAAACATATAGCCAACTGTGTAGATGGCACAAAGTCCTTGTGCTCACAGGTAAGGAAACCAGGAATGTTAACATGCAGAGTTGTCTCTTTAACAAAGAGATGCACACCCGCTTTCCAGACAGAAGGCTAGGAGTAGATGTAGTTAATAGCCTGGTGACTTGTGCGATCCTGTACAGCCAGGTCACACCTCAATCTCCCAGACTATGGTGTTTATCCCAGACTCTTCCTCCCTAGACCTTTATCTTTAGACTTGCTTCGCGGTCAATACAATCCATACTTAGGAATTGTCATATGTACTTTATTTATAGCCTGGTCGCCTCTAAAGCTTCCTGTATGAGACCACACTAGATACTGCCCTCCCCCAGACCCCTAAGCTACAGAAGAGGTCACATGTACTTTGCAAAAGAGTTTCAATGTAGTCACATTTTAAGTTTTATTGTGCACATGGTATTGACACAATTGTCACCAGAAAACTTTTTTTCCAAAATGGTGCTGTACTTAAATATGCCTAAAATAAACTGCCTGATGTCAGACTAGTCTAGAATTTTGAACTAACACGGGCTACTGAGTCACGGTGAAGTGCATTCATTTCTTGTCTCATGTGGATAGTCACTCTGCCGACCCTGGTATCTGCAGAGACAGCCCCCACTCCACAACTGCTTGAGTTAAAAATGCAAATTTAAAGATTAAGACTACAATAATATACCAACTCCAGCTGTTTCTTATGGCAATGCTACTAACTACTTGGTTCAGGAAAATATAAACTCCAGAAGAAAACATCAAACACTACCTACAGTAAAGGACCTAACATGTCATAAGACGGTTAGTATTTCCTATTTAAGTTTGCTTCTAAGTAGAGAAAAATAGAGATTCAGAAAAGAATTTACAAAGGAAGTGTTTACCTGATAAATGTTTTCCCCCAATAGTCCCCACAGTAAGCTTTCCAGGGTTATAGAATCACAGATGTAAGTGACTAAAATCTAAAATAACTTATGAAAGCTAAACTGCTAAAAATCTTTTAGAATACTCCATTTGCACCTATACACCACACTAAAATGCACAGAATAAGTGTTCTCAAAGTGGAAAGCTGACAAAGGACATTAAGAAGAACTGGGAAAAGATGGTGGTGGATGAATCTGATCCAAGCGTATTACATAAATGTATGAAATTTTCAAAGAAGAAAAAGGCAAAAGTTTATTTAGTCACTCAAATTTTATACCTATTGAAAATTATCTATAGTATATGATATCCAATAAGCCAGTGGAAAGTTAAGACTAAGCAAGTACATAAATCCTAAGGGTTAATACCATTATTAATTTGGCATTAAATCCATTCAAAACTTTCCAGCAGATTAGAAATTATTTATGATCATCTTCACCTAGTACAATAGAAAAATTATCAGAATCAAACTTCTTCAGTGATTAATTTTTAACATTTCATGAAGGATTTATGAAAGCTTAGCAGGAAAATTTTAAAGAATATAAATTTAACTAAAATTAACATAAATCTAGGTCTGGAGATATGAGTTTCACAATTGCCTAACATGTGTCAAGGTCCTGGATTTAATCCCTAACAGCTATTTTTTTTCTTTTTTGGTTTAAGTACACAAATTGTCTATGTTCCAGATCGCTTCTGCTCTCAGAAACTAAGCAGGGTCGAGTACAGTTAGTACTTAGGTGGGAAACAAAAAAACTATATACATCTATTTTCTGCTCCCAAATTCCTACTCTGCAATCTTTTTAAGAACACATACAATGAATTCACTAATCATCACTAATATGCTACCATGTTTCTCTTTTCGTTCCTTTGGGAGAGGCTAACAAAAAGGCTGGCCTAAATCTCTCTCTCCCACTTTTGCTTCCCAAATGCTGGGAATACAGAGATAATGTAATGTGCTACCACATCTGGCTTGTATTATATTCATTAGTTTATGTAATTTTATTTTTGTTTTGCTAAACTGTCCCAAACAAAATTCTGGCCACTCCACCCCTAAGTACCTCAGAGCAACCACCTCTAATAAGTGCAGTCTCCTTTCCAACCACTCCTGTGATTGGAGCTAAGAAAATTACAATAATTTTATCACCCAATAGATATCCCTTGATCCAAAAACCCTTATGACCCCCTAAAATCTTTTTTTGGCCTATTATTCAATCCAGGTTCACAAGTTCTAAGACTATTTCTCATTAATCACTTTTAATTTACAGTGTTCAAAAAATCATTAAAGATATCAATTAATGTAGAATCCTAAAAGGACTTGTCAGAAAACAAAACCATTTTTATCTCAAACATTTCCCAAGAGGCAGCAATTAAAATTTTCTTTATAGCACAGCCTTTGTGGAACAAAGAAAAAGTGCAAGAAACCTGGGCTGTGTCCCAATTAGAGAAAACTCTCCAGAGACATGGGCAGCACAATGCCCATCACACACAGGGCTTCAGAGAAGGGTGGTCTGACAAGTACTCAAAACCCACACATTAATGCTAACTGCACTCCCAGAGCAGGGTTTATGTCAGTACCCTGATTAGTGTTCAAATACCAGGCTAAAAACCTGATCAGAGGCAGTGGTCACTACAAAATGTCTCCTGCACCCTATAAAAGCTCCACTTATTTAGATAAGAGAGGAATTTCTAGGACAAGGAAGGAGAGAGATGGAAGAATTCACAGTGAAAGACCACTGGCTCCTTCTAACCCCTGGATGGACTGTCTTGGGAAACCCTGACAACAGAAGACAGCGTGTGGCAGTAACCTCTTGACTTTCCTTTTCTAGTCTCAGTTCTTAAACGTAAACAAGGAAAAATCAAAAGTATGTAGTATCTGTTTTTAAAGATTCATCTGTCTATAAAGAAAAACCAATCACAGGCAATACATGAAAAGCAGATGTAATTGACAAAAAATATAGTGAACCAATCTAAAATGCTATCTTCATAATAAAGGGACTAAAATAATCCCATTATTTTAAGCAGCAGTCTAGCTTTCAGATATAAAGTAGAAAATGTGATCTTAAAAAAGATTTTATCCTCACTTAGTAATTACTAAAAACTAAAACGTATGGCACATTAAAGCAGTGAACCAGCACTGTTTCAAAATGTGAGTTATAGTAGGATGTACTGCTTCACTGCACTCTCCCAGACAGTCCCATCCGAAATCGGAAGAATTCAGCAATCAAACAAGATTAAGGCCACCTGAAGAAAGCCCAGGGCAAGGGAACAGGATGAGAGACCTGGTCTAAGAGCTCTCCATGGCTGTCCTACTGCACTGGCTACTATCACAGGGTACCTTCACGCCCTAAACCTTCTTGGTACTCATCTGACAATGCCTACCACAACGGAACCACAAAAAGAATCTGACCAAAAGACTAGCCCCGCCAACTAGTCTGGCCCAGTTGACAGACTCCAAGTTCGATGGGAACCCCTGTCTCAAAAAGTTAAGCTTGAGGGAGACTGAGGAAGAGTCAACAATGACTTCAGGCCTCTATACGTGTATTCACTTATAATTAGAGTTTTAAAACATTTGCTTCTAGTAGCCCCTATTGGCGTTAACTTGAAAAGTCTCACAATGCCAGTCAAGGCGAGCTCTACGCCTCACTGCAAGTGCTCACCTCAAGAAGGCCAGCTTTTGTGGTCACCACCAACATATCAGAATTTCCTTCATCTTCCATAGTGAGTAGCTCTTCAACTGGAGAAGCAGCTCGAAACTGGAAAGGAGTACTTGCTCCACGGATTTCACCTTTATGGGTGACGTAACAGAACTGATAAAATTCTCCATCATCATTTGGAAGGTAATACCCTAAGAGGTGGGTAACAAAAATTATTAAACTATTATAAAATGTTTATTTACTAACAATACTTTCATCTCATTCTATTATAATGAACATATTTAAAATGAGTCCTAGTCACAAATCTATCAGTCTGAGCTACACTCTTTCTTCTCAAACATACTCCAAAGTTTTATCTCTTAGATAGAAGCACATATACCCATTCCCCTTTATTTACATTTTATTCGTTTTTTTATTGATATGTATGGGTGTTTTGTCTCTGTGTATGTCTGTGTACCACCTGCACTGGTGGTACCTGCAGAGGTCAGGCGGCATCAGATCCACAGGCACTGGAATTACACAGATGGTTGTGAGTTGTCACATGGGAACTATATGCTAAACCTGGGTCCTCTGCAAGAACAGTAAGTGTTCTTAACCACTGAGCCATCTCTCCAGCCATTCTCCCATATCCTAATTATGGCAAAATCAACTCAAAGGAGTCAAGTCTGTATTTCAAAATGATAAAGATGCTGGATGGAGAAAGGAAGACCAAATAAAAATCCAAGGATAGGGGCTGGAGAGATGGCTCAGCGGTTAAGAGCATTGCCTGCTCTTCCAAAGGTCCTGAGTTCAATTCCCAGAAATCACATGGTGGCTCACAACCATCTGTAATGAGGCTTTCAAGAATACTGTATACATAATAAAAAAATAAATAAATATTTTTTAAAAAATCCAAGGATAGGGAATGGGACTCAGGAATAAATAATTTAAGAAATGTTCCCTCCAATTTGACATTCATTGATGTAAAAAAAAATATTAACTACAGGAATATGCTACATATGTGAACTGTGTAAATGCAAAAGAAGCGACAAATTCCATTGGTGCAGCACAAGAAAAATAAGATTTGCAATTTCAGAGTTCTATTTAATATATGAATGAAGCCATCTAAGTTCTTTAAGCTCTACAGATGTGTTTATAACAATACTATACAAAAATACCATGTTTAATACTTAGTTTCTTCTTTTTCAATTTGTACTCTCCCTTTGAAATTTTGCTGGACTGTCCTAATTCAAAATTAATGTTCATTTCTTTAAATATCACACAAATTTTCTTTTTATCTAAAGAAACCTTCAATTCTATACTCTACATTACTATTCACAAAGTACATGCCTTTGGGAGTAGGGAGGCTGGGGGCATTAGAGATTGAACCTGGCCTCACTTAAGCTAAATAAGTGCTTTACCACTGAGTTACATCCTAAATCCTTAAAAAAAAAAAAAAAAAAAAAAAAAAGATGTAAAGACACGGCTTCAAACTTATAATCCTTCTGCACTGCTTCCCATACAGCTGGAAAGTACTTCCTTGTTCCACCACACCCAGCTTTGCACACGCTTTATATCTTAGAGCTCCAAAACATTGATGACAAATGCACACACTGAGGGGCAGATGCATATGTAAGTGAATATAGTAGACATGAATGAATGAATCCTAGACTCACAGTGACTTATACAAAGGAAGACACAAAGATGAGTATATTCACAGGAACTACCCCAAAATCTAAAATTTATACCTATTAATTTATGTCCTAATTTTTTAATACATTATTATTATACTTACTTCACTTTAATTTTAACTCTTTAAAAAAAATAGGTGGCTTTTCTCCTTAGAAACAGACAGACAGAATACAAGGAAAACCAGAAATTTTTTTGTAGTACTTAGTGAGCAAAATTAGGCTAGCCAGGTGGTAGTGGCACAAGCCTTTCATTCCAGCACTCAGTAGGCAGAGGCAGGCAAATATCTGTGAGTTCGGGGCCAGCCTGCTCTATAAGAGCTAGTTCCAAGACTGGCTCCAAAGCTGAGAAACCCAATCTCGGGGAAGAAAAAAAAAATTGAATTGCATTTATGTATTTGTGTGAAGAGCGCATGGTGGTCAGAGGACAACTTCCAGGAGTCCCTTCTCTCCTACCATGTGATCCCAGGAAGCAAACTTAGCCATCAGATTCTTTACCTGCTTCATCATCTTGCTGACCTCAAAAACAGATTTGAAAGAATAAAAGGCATAGCAGAAAAAAAAAAAAATGACACCCAACCTGAAGGCTCTAAGGGCCAACACCAGAACAATTTCAACAACTACTTTACTACTTTAAAGAGTACAATCCTTAAAATTAGTATCAGGCTCTATTTCTTAGGAAAAAAAATGAGTTCACAGAAAAGGATAACTCTAACATAATTTCAACTAAGGTACAAACTGTGTGCATTTCTCAGTAAAAACAATAATAGCTCATAAAAAAGTGTACTGAGGGATACTGAAATTTGTGGCTGAAACATAAAGATAAGCAAGATATTTTCATAGTTTTAAAGTAGCTCACTCGATAACATTGTTTCATTACAAAGAAAAAACTACTAACTTTATGGTAGCAGAGTCCAGACGGCATTAATGATCTGATGAACCCCAGCAGCAATAAGTGTATAAGCACTCTCAGACACAATGCAGAGACTATGACACCCTCCCCCCATAATGTGTAATCTTTGTATTAACATGAGAAAAACAGCAAATTAATCCCAAATGAGGATTACTCAAGGGTAATCCTCAAAGACGACAAGACACCAAGGAGATTAGGATTTGACAAATATATGCATATGGGGTTAGGGTTGGTGCTAACAGCAGGAAGAAAGCATCAATGGAAAAACTGCTAATACCTAAGCAAAATGTATGCTTTAA
The DNA here is from genome assembly GCF_903992535.2 of Arvicola amphibius. Classification (NCBI taxonomy): domain Eukaryota; kingdom Metazoa; phylum Chordata; class Mammalia; order Rodentia; family Cricetidae; genus Arvicola; species Arvicola amphibius. Next base: position 139,562,551 of record NC_052048.2, read on the forward strand.
TTAAAAGTATTGCAACTCAGCAACTGGCTAAAATCACTTGCTGCTCTTGCAGAGAACACGGACTCACTTCCCAGCCCCCACATGGTGGCTCACAACCATCTCTAACTCCAGTTACATGAGATTCAATATCTTCTTCTGGTTTCTGGATACCAATCACTCACCTGGACACACAGACCTATATGCAAGTAAAACATCCATACACAGAAAATTAAATCAGCCTTTAAAACAAAAATAAAGGGCCAGAATCATGGCTCAGTTAATAAAGGCACTATCCACCAAGCCTGACACTAAACCTGGCAACCTGAGTTCAATCCCAATGCCCAAATAGTAGGAGTGAATCAATTCCTCTAAGTTATTTTCTGACTGCTCCAAGTTTTCAAGTTTTCAGACATACACACAGAGACATAGTTTAATGATTTTTTTAAAAAAATTAAAGAAAAATCCTACAATATAGATGATGTTCTTGTATAACTTTAAAAACTACCTAAAATAATCTTCTTTAAAAGTATTTCAAATAAATGTATTCAATCAGTGCTACAATTTAAGCACAACCAAGTAAAAAAAATAAGTCAATCTATAATGTGACATCAGTCTTCAGTAAAATACACATAAAACTCAAACTAAAAACACTACTGAATTTGTAAAACTTCTTTACTGTTCCTGTGCTTGGCATCCAGGAAAATGTCTTCAGGTAAAGACAAATAAATTGGATGTGTTTGGTATATTTGCTAAGTCACTAATAAATGTATTAGCCACTAGAACAAATTTACTTAATTAAAAAAAAATTCACAACAAAGACAGAGGGTCAGTCAGTGGTAGTACACACCAGGCAGGTGTATCTCTGAGTTTGAGTCTAGCCTGATGTACAGAGTTGAGTTCTAAGGCAGCCAGGTCTCCATAGAGAAACCCTATTGGAGGGTGGGGGTAAGGATGACATATCAAACAGAAATAAGTTTACATCTTTTAAGAAAAAAAAATGAAATGAAACAAAACGAGCTCTAGCACATGTTTAAATTTGATCATCTAAAAGAGTCCATATATGGGGCCTGGAGAGATGGCTCAGCGGTTAAGAGGACTTGAATGCTCTTCCTGAGGTCCTCAGTTCAATTCCCAGAAGCCACATGGAGGCTCACAATCATCTATAATGGGATTAGATTTCTTCTTCTAGTGTGCACAAAGGTGTGCATAAAGACAGAGCACTCATATACATAAATAGATGAATAAATAAATCTTCAAAAATAGTATTTCATAAATTGAAATGTTACATAGAATTTTTTAAAGTCTATATATTAAAAGATTAACTAGAGATATAAACATGTTTCTGGCTGATGGCAAGTGTGGAGATTTGAACTCAGGGTCTTGTACATGCTAAGTACATCACCATTAGGCTACAATCCCAGCCCCTAAATAACAGTCGAGAACCCAAGTCTTGTCTTTATTAATACTATAAATGTTATACTTTGTGCCCCCCCCCCCAAAAAATGCCTGTGAATGTGTGTTTTGAGTTGGTTCTCTTCTTCCACCTTGTATTTTAGAGGCAGGTCTCAAGTTTCTGACTTCTGTATCCACTTCCCACTTAACTGTGAAGTTCTAGTATTACAGGCCCATGTCATACATTTTTTAACTGAGTTCCAGCTTACCCAGGCATGGTGTTACATGTCTATAAACCCCATCAGCACTCAGGAGGCTGAGCAGGAAGATCACAAGTCCATAGCTAGCCTTGGCTACAGCAAACACCCAACACTCATATTCATTCCTATTCTCTTTCTCCTTCTCTGCATATGTGTGTATACATGTATATATCTATATCTATATCTATCTCTAGATATATATATATAGAGAGATAGATATAGCTATAGATATACATGTAAATATACTGATATATACATGTATATGTGTGACTCTGGTAGTCTGAATATGGCCCCCCTATGCTCGTTTATCTACATGTTTGGTCTTCAACTGATAGAACCATTTGGGAAGGATTAGGAGATGTGACTTTATTGAAGGAGTTGTGTCACTGCGGGCATGCTTTAACGTTTCAAAGGTCCTGCCATTCCCAGTTAGCTCTCTCTGCCTTGTGACGTCTCAGCTCTCAGCGACTGCTGCAGTGCCATGCTTGCCACCATTCTATCCACATGATGACCATGGGCGCTCTCTCTCTCTGAAACTGTAAGCCCCCAAAATAAACTCTTGTATAAGCTGCCTTATTCACAACACAGCAATAGAAAGGACAGGTAAGTGTCCTTTTACCATCTTTGGAGACACACGGTTCCTGTTCATTATCTACAGTCCGTCTGGAGCGCAATCATAGCACATAAAGCCTTTTACTCTCACCGAGAAGATAAACTTTTGGTCTAAGGACCCACGATGAAAGTCGAGATCTCAGGAACTGTTTTCTCAGTGCATAAATAAAGTCATATTCCTTTTCTTCTAAGCTGCTGCTAGTAAACACAATAGTGGACTTGTTAAAGCCACAGATCCACATTCCTATGAACTACTATTCCCAAAGGAGCCAGAAAGAAGACAACAGCCCTGAAAGAAGAGCACGCTAGCCTTATGTCCCTCACAGATACAAGTGACAAATCAAAAGCTGGAGTAAATGAAAGGGTCTTTTGAAAGTAGAAATGAATGAGTATTGGGGCAACTTGAACTTCATCCTTGGTCGATACTTTTCCCTAGAAGCAACCAATCCTCGGCTTTTGTGTGAGAACATAGACTTCTGTTCTCTTACTTGTGTCCCTTAGCTTCTTAATACTCACATAGAAACTGTGCTGTATTGTGGTGGTCTGAAAGAAAATGGCCCCCAACAGAGGTGTGGTCTTTTTGGAGGAAGTATGTCATTGTTGGGTGGGCATTGAGGTCTTTTTTTCTCAAGGGTGACTTCAGTGCAACAATTCAGTCAACTTCATGTTGGCTGTAAGATGTAGAACCATGCCTGCCTGCATGCCATGTTCTCTGTCATGATGGACTGACTGAACCTCTAACTGTAAGCAAGCCACCACACTACATGTTTTCTTTTTAAGAGTTGCCATGGTCATGGTCTCTTCGCAGCAATGGTAACCCCAGTTAAGACATATATCAAAACCTTTTCTTAAGAAATCCCAAGTTTGCTTCATTTAAAAAAGAAAGGCATTCTGAATAGCTATGAAAACATTGTGTGCCCTACATTTGGTATTTATAGTCACCTGATTTTCACTCAACAAAGACACTCATTTAGACATGCCTGACACAAACAACAACAATACAGTCAGCTAGCTTGATCAAGTCCTTCAGTTTTTAGCTCTTACCTTGAAATGCGAGTACACAATTGACAGTTGATCCTTCCACATAATGTTCAGGCATAGGAGACCATAAAAATGTGTAATAATCACGAGCAGTACTCCAGCCAACCTAAAGGAGAAAAAGTAAACAAGGAATTTGAGTAATTATTTTAATATTAGCTAGATACAGCATTTCTATTACATCCAAAAGTTAAAATATGTATTTAACGCTTACAAATCTAGAGTTGTTAACAGGCGTGTCCAACTTTGATTTATTAAACTGTGACCTAAAGCTGCAGCAATTTACATAAATTGAATGACGTCTCTACTATAGATTCAAATACAAAGTGCTATCTAATTTCTCCAAGACAATTCACATACACACACAAAGATAAAGTCTTCTGTTTTATTTAAAATATTTATGCCACTAGACACAGTAGATTTGTGTGAATGTTGTGTGTGCAGAGGTGTATATATAAGGATAGAGAGGCCAGAAGTCAATGTTGAGTGTCCTCCTCAATTGCTCTCCACCTTGTTTTTTTTTTTTTTTTTTTTTTTTTTTTTTTTTTTTTTTTTTTTTTTTTTTTTTTTTGGTTTTTCGAGACAGGATTTCTCTGTAGCTTTGGAGCCTGTCCTGGAACTAGCTCTTGTAGACCAGGCTGGTCTCGAACTCACAGAGATCCGCCTGCCTCTGCCTCCCGAGTGCTGGGATTAAAGGCGTGCGCCACCACCGCCCGGCTTCTCCACCTTGTTTTATGAGACAAGGTCTCTCGCTGATCCTGAAGCTCACTAATTTGGCTAAACTAGCTGATCAGCACACCCTAGATGTCTTTTGTCTCTGTCGGCCCAACATAGAGATTACAGACATGTAGACCCAGCTTTATGTCATGGGTGCTAAGGATCCAAATTCAGGTCAACTATGGCAATTTACTGATTAAGCCATCTTCCTAGCCCCCACCTTGTGGACTTTTAGTAACTTATTGCTTAATACCTCATATTTAGGGTCTATTTGGGGTGTTGTTGTTGTTTTTCTTGTTTTTTTTAAAATGTAGACACTTTCCTATAACTTAAATCCACTGATCTCTCACCTATGCAAGTTTTGCCTAAAAGCAATTTATAAATTTTGGATAAAGGGAGTAATTACATTCTTAGAGATCATTTACACCACCTATTAATAACATTTTCACCTAACAACATTTTCAGCCTGGAGGAATACAAGAAAAGATGTTCAAAGCACATTGTACACTCATGAGAAATGTCCTTACATAATCCAGTACCACATACAACAAATATATAATTAAATTAAATACATGTAATATTTTCAACTTAAATATATACACTACTGATTTCAAATTGTGTTTTCTAAAAAATTATACAGTGTAATTAGAGATAAGTTTAAAGCAAGTACATTGCTAGCAACATTACATAAAACTATACATCCAATACAGCTTTAGATTACATATTCTAGGATTTTCCTAGGCTCTCTTTAGTGTATGTGCGTGTGTCTATATACACAAATGTGCTTGTGTACACATACCACCAAACATCTTTCCTTCTGGGGACTGAAATTCGGCTGCCTGCCTTGGTGTTATTTTATGAGCTATCTTCACCAACCCCACATCCTACGATTTTGATTAACCTCAGTTTACAGACAAAATAATACTGAGCTGTGTTCTATTAATGAGAGCTAACTGAATCTGAACTTAAAGTTCAAAGCTCTCAACCACTGACGTGCTCCTCACTCTTTTCCTGACAGAATAGAGGGCTCTTTATAACTTTTGAAACTCTACCTCTTTCCTTCCAATACTGGCACTGTATTTAATTCCTGACAGAAATACTTGTTAAGACAGAAAAAAATGGTTCTTCTTTTGTCTGCAATGAGAAACATACAAACTGTTTCAAAAGTCACCCTTTACCCAATGAGTGAAGGGAAAAGTGAAGTAACACAGAGGAGACTTAACAGCCCTGCTCCCAGGCAGCCATCGATTTAACAGGGCATAATCCAGAAAATCCTTTGAGAGGACTCCAAACGCCCATTACAAAAACAAGCACTGCAGGCGAGCTAAAGTTCAAGAATAGCTACACTGCAGAACAAAAAAAAACAATTGTTTTCTAACAACCACAAAGGTCCTTCCCCTCAGTAGGCATAACTGCGGGGGTCGGGAAAGGGTGGGACATGCACTTAACATTTTGACTTTGTGATGGGCTGTGCAAGTTTGGGCCTCACCTAACTTGACACTGACAAAACCAGGATACTTTGGGTGCCTAAGCACTGTGGGAAAGGGACTGTTCAACAGCCCTTTGCAACAGAGAACATGCAGTACCACAGACAGACACAAGAGGGAGAAAGAGAACAAAGTCCTGAAACAGGCAATGCTTTCTGGTCGGGAAATTGCACAAAGGGGCCACAACACATCCCAGTAAAAGAATTAACAGCCTTTGGGCAGAGTATATGGTGCAAATCATTCCTGCACAAAACAAGCCTAGATGGATCAAAGAGGAGGCTACTTTATGAAATTCACAAAATGGGAAAATTCTTCTGAAGAATGGGAAGTCCAAAGGAAGAAAATAAATCTTAAGACACATTAAGCTGAAATAACCTCCAGAAATAGAGTTTAATGTATTATCTGACCAACAATCCAAGATAATTTTTTTAATCAAGTTCAATGCACTCCCAAAAAACTATATAGCAATCAACTCTACAAAAAACAATGAAGTATAACAAAGAGAGGCAGAGACAGACAGACAGTCGGAGATTGGGAATACAATAATTCAATTGAAAAATTCACAAGAGGATTTCCACAACTGACCTAAGCAGAATAAAGATTCTAAAAGCTTGGCCCAACATCAACTACACAGCCAATCTGTGTCCTCCTACGTAGGCTGCATTAAGACAGTCTTTTGTTTGGTTTTTGTTTCAAGCCAGGGTCTCTCTACATAACCCTGGCTGTTCTGGAAATCAGTATGTAGACCAGGCAATCCTAGAACTCAGAGATCCACCTGCCTTTACCTACTGAGAGCTGAGATTAAAGGTGAGTGCCACCACACCAGACAAAGACCCTGGGGGGGGAGGGGGTAAGGTACAGAGAGATAGTTCAATGGGTAAAAGGTTTGCCACCAAACCTGACAACCCAGTCACTGAGACCCACACAGTAAATAGGAATTGTCTTTTTGGAGCAGCCAAAGGTGTACAGAGAATTCTAGCCTACTCTAAGGTACAGAGTAGACTCTGTCTCAAAACACCAGAAGAAAGCACCCCTTGTTTGATGCAAATATGATTTTGCTGCCTTCCATCACTTCTAGACTCTTTTTTTAAAAATAATTTGAAATAACTTTTTTATATATATTTATTTATTATGTATACAGTTAGCCCTCCGGAAGAGCAGGCAATGCTCTTAACTGCTGATCCATCTCTCCAGCCCAACACTTCTAGATTCTTAATGTGCCAACTTGTTCTTTCTTGCTACTTAATTTATACAGATGAGACAATCATATTTCAATCCAAATTTCAATTTGAAATCGTATGTATGTTTGGCTACCCGTGAATTACTTTCACTAGTCATGACCATATTTGTTCTCTACTATATTCCGAAGAGCCAGAAAAATTCAGAAAACCTCCAGCACCATGAATACAAAAGTAGCAACCACTGAAGCATAATTTTCAAGTAAATATTATGAAAAATCAGTGATGACTATATGAACCAGACAACAAAGAATTTACTGTTCTCTCAAATAAAATGGAAAAGTCACCTAAGAACAGGACAACTACAGTACGAGCAATATTTAAGTGATACATAACAAAAGAGGTACTACATGACTACACAGCTGCACAAAATCAATCACAAATGACTAAAGACAATTTGAGACTCTAAAGAAATGAGTGGGTTTTCCCTCCTTAAATGTGAAATGGGAGAAAATTTAGAATTTAAAGAAAAAAAAAGATTGTGAGTTGAAGATGCAGTTCCTTGTACAGTACTTTCCCATGAAGCCCTAGGTTCAATCCCCAGTACAGAAAACACAGGTTTATGCACACATAGAATGATTCTAAAAAGTTTTTGATGTGGGATGTCCTTCTGTTTATGTGTTGCTTTTACTGGTTAATGAATAAAGCTTTTGGCCAATTGCTTAGCAGAGTAAAGTCAGGCAGGAAATTCAAAAAGAGATACAGAGAGAGTAGGCGGAGTCAAGAAGACGCCATGTAGCAGTCCAAGAATCAAGTTAACAAACCACAAGCCTCATGGTAAAATATAAAATAACAGAAATGAGTTAATTCAAGGTGTAAGAATTAGTTAATAAGAAGCCTGAGCTAATAGTCCAAACTGTTATAATTAATAAAGTTTTTATGTGATTATTCAGATCTGGGCAGCTGGGAATGAAAGTAGTCTCTGCTTAAAAATGGTGTCAATGTGAAGTAACTACATCCACATAAAACCTGAGAGAGTTTGGGAAGGAGTTCTAGATACAAAAGGAAAGAGTTAAGCATAGCTTCTTAGCAGCTGCATTTTTTTCAGATAGGTTCTGTTTTGCTGGAGGTGGACAGAGGCTTGACTTCTTTAAGAGCCAGTTTCCTGGTCTATGCTGGCAAAACAAATGGCTCTGGCTCTTTCAGGAGGTCCTGCACTTTAATGGGGTTTATGAGAAGAGTATTACAATTTATTTGATGGCAACACAGACCCGCTGCATCCATGGAGCTGGGGCAGTGAGCATGGCTCGCAGAAGCAGTGAACACACCTCTGCCATTATGGATGGGGCGGAGTCAACAGGCAAAGACGCAGCATTAATCCTAGTCATGCATGCTTAGCATTTAAAAAAGAGAAAAAAACAAAAACAAAAAACTCTCCTGGTCAGAAATTGATCACACATACACAATAAGACAGATTCAGATGACAAAGACCTTTGCATGGGTCAGAGTTGGGTAAATGTACATAGGCTTAGGAGAGAAGAGTATACATACAGACAGTCATAGATTAAAGGAGTAAAACAAATTAAGGCACACATAAAGATGAAATATACACAGAAAGTCTGGATTATGTGTATTATTGTATTTTCTTTTGATTTTTTTTACTATTAATGAATAAGCTGCTGAAAAACATCTGATTCTGAAGGCTACTAACCTAATATATATTTTAAAGGTACCTTGACTTCAAAATTTGAGTCTAACGACATGTTACTTTGGAAAAAGAGATTTTGCTTTTGTTCCCTGTAGGCCCATATTTCAGTATGGCACAAGAGCCATAGGCCCAGTCTGAGGTGGTCACGTAGCTTTGCAGACAAGCTGTCTCAGCCTAACAACAGCCTGGATGTGCTGCTCCTACTTTCTTTTGTTATTAATGTAGATCACCTGAGGAGAGGTGTTGGCTGAAGCTGATCAGGATGTTTGATGCTCCTTCCTTTCGTAATTTGGAGGATGTCTTATAGAGATGCTAATTCATGGCCTATGTGACAGCAAGCATACTCGCAAACAGGTAGATGCATTAGTGACAGAAGGCCATTCACCTGGTTACCTAGGATACAGCCTAATGTGTTTTCCCGCTTAATTGTTGTGATGATACATAAACTGTTTGGAGAATAAATGAAGGATCAGATCTTGCCCTTCAAGGATGACCGTGTAAGCTGTGTCTGATTACTCCTCGTGACTCCGTTCCAGTCTAATTAGGGAAAATAGTTATCTATGTTGGGGCCCACATGGCCCTCGACAGTTTCCACAAAAGATGAGACCATGTGGATTCCTTCAAGGCTAATGTGATTTGATAGAACAAGACCCCCTTCAAAAGTCTCCATGAATCCTAAAAATCCTTAGCCCAACAAACAGCAGGAGAAAGCTTGGAGAAAACTATTTTCAAATTCCCAAAATGATTGTTTATAAATGTTTGTTTTCATTTAAAGGTGAACATGATATAGAAAAGAATACTTTACATTAGTATGGACTTTGGTCTACTGATACAAATTTAAGGTTGATTTGTTACACCTGCTTCTGCCTCCCGAGTGCTGGGATTAAAGGCATGTGCTACTACTGGCATAAAATTGAAATTTTAATAGTGTTTGTTAAGAAAGGCTAGTATAAGAGAAAATATGCAGATTATAGGGAAGTCTCCTCATGTAAAGGTGCCAGCCTCCAAGCCCGATGACCTGAGTTCAATCCCCAAAACAGACATGGTAGAAGGAGTAAACCAACTCCTTTAAGTAGTCCTCTGACTAGACACAAACCATGGCATGTATACACACACACACACACACACACACACACACACACACTAAAAGTAATTTCTAAAAGGATAAAATAAAAATAATCTACAAGGAAGACAACATTTTCAGAAGCTTTTCTTACCTTGAATATACCAACCCAGTCTTTGGAATGTGGATGGATATATGGAGTTAAGGTGTAATGACACTCTAAGTGTGCATTAGGAAGGTAACTCTTAGCCACATTTTGAAAGATGACATGAGCAAAGTTGGAAGTCTGCAATGGGACTTCTTGAAAGGATGTCATTGCGAATCTGAAAAGAGTAATTCACACAAGTTAACACTGTCAGCTAAGAATAAACCTACACTTTAAAAACCTATGTAACTTTTGCGACTGGATACAGCAAAGTGTGGGTCCAGAGCTTGTTCCTTGTATATGAGACCCTAGGATCAACCCCAGCACCTCACACACAAATATAGCTGTCAATTCTAATTTTAAATATTTGCATGTCTTAAACATGAGAAATATTCCTTTAAAATGTGGTCAAATACTAAAATAAAATTTAATATACAAAGCTAATATGATACAGGAAGCCACAGTGAGTTTAAAAGTAAAAAATAGATCTGTCTCAAAACCAAATTCAACTCTATACAACGCAGCTCTCCTGGAAAGCCAAGCCCTCTGCTTCTAGTCTAACATAAATCAAAGAAACCATCAGCATTTTAATATAGACGCTACCAACATAAAGCTGTTGGCCTCTAGCAATAGGGGAGGGAAGGAAAAAAGGAGGTGGGGGGGGGGAGGGAGAAAGGGAAGGAGAAGGACGACGGACAGACAGTTAAGTATCAGTATTTTAGGGGCTGGAAAAATAGCTTAACCATTAAGAGCACTGATGGCTCTTCCAGAGGACCTAGGTTCAATTCCTAGTACCAAGATGGCCGTTTACAACTGTTTATAGCTCCAGTTCCAGGGGAACCAGCATACTCACACAGACATACATGTAGACAAAACACCAATGCACATAAAATAAAAATAAATTATTAAAAAATAATTATCAGTATTTTATTAAGTATTGTTGAATTAACTCTTCCTTTCTGTACAGAATCCCTGAATACCATGTTCCCCTCGTAACTGAGGTCTTCCCATCTCCCTCCTCTCCCCAGATTTTAGAGTTTGGATTACCCTGATGCTAACATTCTGTTTGCATTCTCACGCAGTATTGTGATATCCTGGATCATTACTTCTCAATCCTTGTTTCATATTAGAACCATTAAGGGCTTTTAGAAGAAAACAACCACAGTGATTCTGCACACATGCAACATATACACACTCCCCTACCCCAGTCTCTCCAAATAGCCTTATTTCTTTATGCAGACAAATAGAAAACCAGTTTTTTAACTTTGTAAGTATGTAAACTTTCTCAGTTGGTTACTTAAAATAATCCTACTTGCCAGGGATGGTAACTAATGTCTTTAATCCCAGCACTCGGGAGGCAGAGGCAGGTGGATCTCTGTGAGTTTGATGCCAGACTAGTCTACAGAGTGAGTTCAAGGATGGCCAGGGCTACATAGAGAAACCCTGTGTCAAAAAAAAAAAAAAAAAATTCCTACTTGTTCCTCTACCTGTATCGATATTATCCTTTCCTTCTGGGTTTAATATTTTCTTTAAAAACAAAAACAAAACCTACCTTAACTTTTAGTAGTCATTTACTTTACCTATGCACATACTTATGAAAAATAAGTAGGCAGTAACTAAAAACATATAAAAGTGATACTACACAGACTGAGCAGGTTATATTTAGGTATATAAAAACCAAAAAAACAAAAAAAAAACCCCAAAAAACAAAAAACTACACCAAAAACAACAACAACAACAAAAAGACTGTCTAGTTTTATAAAAGAAGTCTACCTAGAAGTCGGGGGGGGGCACATACTTTAAAACACCATCTAAACTGGATACCAGTTCAGATCTCTGAACTTAAGGCAAGATTAAGTTCTATTTACTCTATCCAATTTACTTTCCAAGCTATGCGGAATATCTTAAATAATTTAATTTTGGGGGCATAATCCTAAGTTTATAATTCAATGTATTTAAATTTCTGCAAGTACTTGTGTTATTTTTTTTAAACGATCATGTTGATATAAACCTCATTTTAATAATCCCTCCCCCAAATTCATTTTTTGTTTGTTTATTTGTATTTTGTTTTGGGTTTTTTTGGTTTTGTTTATTTTAGTTTTTTAGTTTTTCAAGACATGGTTTCTCTATGTAGCTTTGGAGCCTATCCTGAAATTTGCTTTGTAGACCAGGCTGGCCTTGAACTCACAGAGATCTTCTTGCCTCTGCCTTCTGAGTGCTGGGATTAAAAGCATGGGCCACCACCACCCAGCCCAAACTCACTTTTACCAATCAAAAAAATAAAAAACAAGGAGACTGAAGATATGGCTTGGTGGGTAAGAAGAGATGCTTGCTCTAGCATCACTACCTCAGTTCGTATCCCCAGGTATATCCTAGGAGCTCTCTGGCCAGCCATTCAAGCTGAATGAGCAAACTCCAGGTTCAAAGAGACTATCTTCAAAATAAATATGGTGGAGAACCACAGAAGAAAATACTTAACATCCACCTCTGGCTTCCACACTAACACACACAGAGACCTGGGAATGTACTGAGTTGGTAGAATATTTGCCTAGCATGCATGAAGCCCTGAGTTTTTCCCTTAGGAGAATAGAAATATAAAATCAATGCTATTAAAGCTATGGAAATATTTTACAAAAGCCAATATATTATTTTTATTATTATTATATTTATTTTTTACCTTTATTAAAACACAGTTAAGCATGGATAAATACAATATGAATCATTAATTTTAAATTAGAAAAAAAAATTCACTCCTACACAGTAAGTCTGCTTCACTCTTCCCACAGGTAAAAAGAAACTGAAATAACAAGAAAGCTACTAAAAACACTGGAATTCACTGAGAATGCCAAAGTCATAAAAGCATATAGCCCAGTGGAGAAGCAATGTGCAAAGCCCCCGCATCACAATGTGGTAATGCCTGGAAGGGTAGCTTCACTACCGTTCAGGGCAAACAACAGGCCCTGCTTAGCTGGACGGTCAGGCAACTTCACCGTGCCAGACTCTACCTCCTTGTCACTAAAGCCTATCTACAGAAACAGTACAGTAAGTTGGGAGGCCAAAGGTAAATAAAAAATTTCCAGTCACTAATTGAAGGGCCTGACATCTACGTCTAGAAATCAATGCCTGAAATGCTACAGTGAATGCTTCCTACCACACAACTCCTTTATGTGTGTCAGGCTATCAACTACACTCTGACAGTGGTTCTCAATATCAGGTCATGACCCCTTTAGGTGTCAACCAACACTTTCACTCGGGTCTCCTAAGACCATCAGAAAACACAAACATTTCCAGATATTTACAATTTGTAACAGTACCAAGATTACAGTTATGAAGTAGTAACAAAAGTAATTTTATGGTTGGGGTCACCACAACATGAGAACTGCATTAAAGGGTTGCAGTGCTAGGAAGATTGAGAACCACTGCTCTATGACATCTTTGCACTAAAACCCAATTTTATTATTTCTAGAATTCACTAATATCTATAGAAAAGGTAAATAAGAGCTAGTAGGCATTCAGCTAAGCAAATGGCTAAAATTAAAAAGAGGAAAGTATTTCAATGTCATCTTTACTTACTGCTCCTGTGCTTTTACAAGCCCCAAACAGGACAGCTTTGTGTGGTACTGTTTCTTCCAGTAGCTCCATATGAAGTTAAAACTAGGCTTTTTAGTCGGGACAGTGGTGGTATATGCCTTTAAGCCCAGCACTTGGAAGGGTTTCTCTGTGCAACAGCCCTACCTGTCCTGGCATTAGCTCTGTAGACCAGGCTGGCCACGAACTCACAGAGATTCCCCTGCCTCTGCCTCCCAAGACAGACAGACAGACAGATTAAAAAAAAATCCCGACTTGGCTTTTTAAATTTAGGCATTCACCTATCCTACCGATTAAGCTTCAAGAAAAATATCTCTATGTTTTTAATCATCACTTAGCTACTACATTAATTACAGGTGAAAAGCCTTGATTTCTAGCATTTGCTTTAAAAACTCCAGAAGAAAAAACAAATGTGTTGGGAGTTGGGGTAACAAAATAACAGCAAATATATTCTTAATTTCACTGCTAGTCCTTTTGTGTATGGTCATAAATTTCAAGAATAAAGTCAATAAAAGCAAACTGGCAATAAAAAGCCCCATGTCTAACTTCCTTCAACAGAAAACATTGCATGAACACTCTGTACCCTTGCAAAGTGCCATAATTAAGATAGTGGTTGACAGCCAATGTTTTTAAAAATCTTAAGCTACAAAAATAGGGGCCTTTCCAGCACTTGGGAAATAGAGGCAGGCAGATCTGAGTTTAGGAGGCCTGATCTACATAGTAAATTACAGACCCAATCAAAGCTACAAAGCAAGGCCCTGTCTCAAAAACATTACATACACAAACACACACACACACACACACACACACACACACTTGTTCTTACATATATTTGTTCCAGTGTTCAGAAACATCTGAAGGGGGATAAAAATAGCCTGGTAGGCAGTAAGTTCCCTTACTCACTCTTCATCTCTCTTGCCTCGTTTGTTGAATACCATACTCTCAGAAATACGCTATCAGCCAACATTTGGGTAGGCAGACACAGAGACCTTGTTAAATTTGCACTCCTGAAACATCTCTATCGCCAACAGTAGCCTTCACAGCTGAGTAGCCCTATATTCTGCCCAGGTGGCACCTAACTGTAGTTTTTCTGTGTTGAGAAAGGCTATGTTCTATGTGCTGTAGTCCAGGCTGTCTTCAAGCTCATGACACTTCCCCTGACTAAACCTCCCAAGTGCTAGAATCCCAGGTGATAAAACATCACATCTGATTTAACTTTTTATAAGTTCATTTCTAAAATACTATGTTCCTGGCCCATAAGTATTAGGGGACAGGAAATCTGTAATTCCTCCTAAGGCTTATTTCAAACAATATAAACTTTAAGAGCCAGGAGTGAATAACAGCCATTCCAAAAGAAAATCCAATAAACTTTATAGGTAAAGCTGGGTTTGGTGGGAAACACTTTTAATATCAGCACTCTGAAGGCAGATAGAGGCAGGCAGATCTCTGAGTTTAAGGCCAGCCTGGTCTATGTGAAGAGTTCCAGGAGAGCCAGGACTATACAGTGAGCAATAAGTAAGTAAAAATAAACCTTATAGGTAAGGTTTATTCCTCTAAAGAACTATAAACGTATAGATAGGATCAGACATAAAAACTTAGTATTCTAGGGGCTGGAGAGATGGCTCGGTAGTTAAGGGCAATTGTTGCTCTCTGGTAGAGGGCCCAGGTTGGGTTCCCAGCACCCATATGGTGGTTCACAACCATCCATCACTCTAGTTCCACGGGATCTGACAAGTTCTTCTGACTGTGGCCATGAGGCATACATGCGGTGCACATATATAGGTGCAGGCAAAACACTCATACACATCAAGTGAGTCTTAAAAATTTTTTAAACAGTATCCTCTAATAGTTGCAACTAATAATGTGAAGATGTTATTTTTGTCCTAGAAAACAATTACTGGTTACATTTCACACACATGGCTGCGGTTAATGTAACAGCTTGAAAACAAGTAATACAACTGTATTTGAAATTTAACAACGAGGACGGGGAAGGTGATTAGCAAGTCATATCCAGCACAGCCAAATATATTCCTGCAGAACTCTAACTTAAATTCAGAGTGGTGCCGTTTGCCTGTAATCCTAACATTTGGAAGGGACGCACAGAGATCACATTGACCATTTAGAACAGAACGGAGGCGAGCACTTGGCCTCCACACCCGGCGAGCACCTTAAAGCTCAGAAGTCCACAATCAGTCCTCTTTAACGAAATGTTATTCAAACAATCCTTTGCAAATGTTCTTGGATTGAGCACTACAATTTTAATTAGTATTTATTCGTGTATTGATCAAAAAAAATTTTTACTACGGGCAGGAAGCAGTGATGAAAACTTTTCCATCTAAATTTCTAACTATAAAGCCAGAAATCTATCATTGTCAAATGCCACAACGTTTTCCAACGAAGTTTTGAGGAACAAACTGCACTTCATATTTCTCAGTAGAGAAATACATGCGTCCACGCTAGCTAAGTTCTAACAGTACAGTTTTAGGGCGACGAGCACTAGCAGGAACTTGTCTCAGCACCTTCGGACCTGTCCAAATACCCGTGAACTTCGGCAGGGGGTGGGGCGAGGGGGCGGAGTCGTAAAATCCAGTCCAAACGTAAAAGAACGAACTTATTCTGCCCAAGATTTCTTAAAGCCTTCTCCAAGCTCCAAGGGGAGGGCCGCTTTCCAAACAGTAAGACTCAACTAATCTCTTAGCCCAAGTGAAGCCAGAGATCAGGCCAAAACACGTAAACACAAAATCAGGCGGCGCAGGGAGTCCCCGCCTCTTCCTCCAAAAGTCACTCAAACCAAAACAGTCGGACTAGCTGACGGCTGGGTCCCCCCCAAGCCGCCACGGCCTAGTGTCCGCCACTCTCGGGGCGCTCCACCAGTCTCCTACCCGGTAGACGATCCCCGGGGCCCGCCGCGGCCTAGCTCGCCCGCTTCCGCCGCGCTTCCCACTCCACCGCCACCCCGAGCCCAGGCACACGTCACAATCGCGGCCCCGGAGAAACTTGTCCTTGGGAAGGAGAGCTTCGTCACCACGGAGACGGTTCCCAACACTCGCCAGGCCTAGGTTCCACGGCCGAGACGGGACGCGAGCGCCGGGTCCCCCGCCAGGCACGCGGCCCTCCCGCAAGCCTTACCCGTCAGGGCCTCAGCCCGGCGCGCTCCGGCGCGCTTCGAAGATCAGCAGCCACCGCCACCGCCGCCTCCCGGCATAGACCGGCTACACTGCCTGTAAGCCGAAAGCCGGCGTCGCGTCACTTCCGCCTTAGGAACGCTCGCTTCCGCCGCCTCCTCTGCGCATGCTCCCTGAGGACACGCCCCTCCCGACCGCTGTGTGTGGCTCCTGGTGGTTTCCCTGACAGCTTGTGTCCTGGGACTTTCGCTCAGTTGTGTAGTCATCACACAACACAGTCCGTTTAAGACAAGTTAATTGACTTGCCAGCAAGGCGGGAAGGATCGCTCAGAGGCGACCTAGGTCTTAAATATATCAGTCTGAGCCAATACATCTGCTTAAATATATAGAGAACCCCCAAGAACGGTTGGGGCGACCACGGAATGAATCATCATGTTCCTGTGTTGCCATAAAACTTACGATATTTACAGTATCACCAGCGAAGAAAGGATAACAGATTAAACATTAAAACAATAATATATAAAAATCTGCTTTCATGTTCTTTTATTTTCCACTTAATCCAAGTCCACATTGACTTCCATAAGACAGGTTCTTAATGTTCGCTGATTCATTTGTTTCTTATATATTGAAATTTTTGAAGGTAGGGTTCTTACAGGGGACTCCATTCTTTTCCTCCAAAAGGAAAGAATGTTGAGATATAGGCAGTTGAAGCAAAAGTTATTTAGCAAAGTATTCCAAAGGGACGACGTAGCAGTACATTGAGTTCGGCATTGTGGCATTTAGGAATGAGGTGGGTAGTATATTCAGGAAGTAAGGTAATTAATATTCCGACACAGGAATATGATGGATTTGAATAGAATATACTTGCTTCCATGGAGTTTAAATTCAAACCGAACGTTTAACAGAGAAAGGTAAACAAGTCAAAAGTAATTTTAGAAATTAAAATTTAAATTATTCTCGCTTCCACATCATGATAACCAAGTCCTCTATTTATTCCTGTGTTGCTCTAGCAAAGCCCACAAGGGAAAATGGGTTGCAAAACTACAATGTTAATAATAATATAGTGAAATTGAGATCTTATGAGGTTCCAGACTCTTCATTTTAGTGCAGCTATGGGAAATGCCCTGGAGTCTTTATATATATGAGACACAACCCGTTTGCAGCCTCAAGAATATTTAAACCACAAAGGGACATTCTGTCAGGAGACAAAATACAGGGGCAGGGTTTTGGTTTTGTTACTTCACATGGAACCCCTTTTTGAGATTACTCAAGGTCACGTGATTGATCTCATGGCTGGCCATGAGTTAAGACATTCTACTGGATGTCTTAACCCTAGGATGAAGACATTCTGTTATTTATAAACTTACACTTCATTAAGAAAACTGCAATCAGGGATTTACAATATTGTGTAGTACAAACAGGAACAGAGCTTGGGTTGTCTTTCAGTTTCCCTTCTCCCAATTCCACTGTCTATATCTATCATCTACCTAAACACCCTTACTCAATAGTCTTATGCTATATATTGCACTTGATCCTAGAATTTCAAGAGAAATTTGTTGTATTAATCCTAGCCTCCTCAATTTACAATTGAAAAATAGTGTGTAATCAAGTTCTGCTAAAATTCCTTCCCCGGAAGGAGAAGTAAACAGTATCTACCCCCTCTTACAAGGTCCCAAAAGCAAACGGACAAACAGAGGCCTGATTCCACCAAAGCACACTCTGAGAAACCAGTGAGTTTATTAAATGTACTTACAGAGAGCACAGGTGCGGGATTACCTATGGGCTGTGGGTGCTCTTCCCCCAAAAGACTGCACCTGGAAGTCTTTGCTCAGCTGGAATAATGGCTTTCCCCTAGTGGCATAAATAGAGCTCCTCCCTTCTCCTACTCTTCTTCATCCTATATACTCTAGCCCAGCCGTTCTCAACCAGTGGTTTGTGACTCCTTTGGGGGGGTTGCATATCAGATATCCCGCATATCAGATATTTACATTACCATTCATAACAGTAGCTAAATTACAGTTATGAGGTAGCAACAAAATAATTTTATCGCTGGGGGTCACTACAACATGAGGAACTGCATTAAAGGGTCACAGCATTAGGAAGGTTGACGTTGGTTCCTGCCCGACTAATTTGCTGGTTCCTGGAGAGAGGCATATGGATTGAGAAATTGCAGATTGAGAAAGTGTAGAAATAACAGAGACACAAAAGAAATAAACAGAATGGATTCCAGAGCACTGTCAGTGAATACTGCAGCTTTAAGCTTCTTTTTCATAGTCCTTTTAGACCCCAAGTCAAAGGGGAGGGCAAAAAGAACTTTTTTTAAAAAAATCATAGTACAAGGAACAAACAAGAGTTCAAAAGGCCCAGTAGCTACACCTTAGGCCAAACACCCTGTTATCTAGGCAAGACTTTCAACAACTTCACCTTAGGCCTGCTGTTTGACCTTGAAGGAGCAAAAACAAGCTTGAACTCTAACCCTAAGTCAGGACGAAGCAGAGCCACTTGTATTGGCTCCCTCATGTTGAGAGCCACTGCTATTAGCCCCTTGTTCAATTAGGCCAGAGCTGCATACAGCACGTGGTAGGGAGCTGTTGGGTACTCAGGTGAGGGTCTTCCAACCCCTCCAGGAGAGGATACAGTCAACAAACCCAGCTAGAATAATCCTTTTGAAAGGGCACAGCTGAACTCCCCAAAATGGCAGTAGTTTGGCTTAGAAGGTGGTCATGAGCAACATCAACACAAGTTACTGATAGCATTAGAACCTGCAACGCAGTATCAGGGGTGCTAGGTAACTGGTCAGATATTAGCAGCCTTAAAGATTATTGAAGATGGACTTCTCCTTCATAATTAGCAGTTTGTAAAATCAAGAATCAAAATGGCAGGCTTTGATGACTGCTTAAAAGAATGGAATCTGGGGCTGAGGGTGAAGCTCAGTTAGTGGAGTGATTGTCTAGAATGTCCTGCATAAGCAGGGCATAGTGATGCATGCCTATAATCCCAGCACTGTTGTCAGAAGCTGCTTGTTCGTTTCCTGGCTGCCCAGACTCCTGAAATAACCACGCAGAGACTGTATTAATTAAATCATTGCATGGCCAGTCACTATAGCATATTTCTAGCAAGCTCTTACATATTAAATTAACCCATTTCTATTATTTTATATTTTACCTTGATGCTTGTGGCCTACTGGCCAGGTTCCACCTGACAGCTTGCATCTTTCCCCTCTGGCAGCTACATAACATCTCCTGACTCCACCGTCTTTCTCCCAGTATTCAGTTTAGTTTTCCCTGCCTAGCTCTGTTCTGCCATGCTACAGGCCAAAGCAGTTTCTTTATTCATTAACCAATAAAAGCAACACATAGACAGAAGGACTTCCCACACCACAGCACTCTAAAGGAAGACAGCAAAAGGATCAGAATTTTAAGGTCATCTCTAACTACATAGTAAGCTCAAGGATAGCAGGGCCTACATGTGATCTGTGCTACATCTCACGTTGAATAGAGACATGATATTCTGAACTGTGTAAACATCATAACACTCTTGTCTAGTCCAGGCTTTCTGCTAAAGAACAAAGACTACCATTGTCCCCTCCCCTCCCTTAAAAGTTAATCCAATCGACTTGTCAGTCACCTGGACAGGGTACCTTGTAGGAAAGCTGAGCAGGTAAGAGCACTTGCCACTCTTGCAGAAGACCAGAGTTCTTTTTCCAACATCCACATCTGGAAGCTCATGTCTGCCTGTAACTGCCTATGAGGCTTAGTCTTGGAAACCTGACTAGGGTCATTCAGTAAGGAAGAATTGACAGACACTGAAGAAACCATAGACACACACAAAAAAGCTGGGTTGGTTGTGCTATGCTGGTCCTGATGGAAGGCACCTACTATGTAACCTGGAATCTCAAGGACTTTATTACAGAGAACAAGAAGGGCTTAGCAACTCATTGCAACAATATTTTGTTTGTGTTTTAACAAATAAAGCTTTCTGAAGATCAGAATGCCGAACTAAGCCACTAGAGGCCAGGCAGTGGTGACACACACTTTTAATACCAGAACTAGAGAGATGGAGGCAGAGGAATCTCTATTAGTTCAAGGCCACCCTGGGCTACATGAAATTGATTCAGTCAGTAAGAGAAACAGAGCTCACACAAAGGTGATCCCAGCACTAGGGACGTGGAGACAGGAGTGACGCAGCTGGGTGGAGAAAGGAATAGAAGGCGGGAGGAGACAGGAGCTCCGTGTAGTCTGAGGAGCAGTGCAGTCAGAGGCAGTCAGTCTGAGGAGGCAGTCTGACGACAGGATCGCCCCTTCGTCTGAGCATTGGTAGAGTTAAGAACTCTCTAGCGGCTGGCCACATTGCTTCTCTGATCTTTCAGAATTTACGCCAATGTCTGACTCCAGGTTTTTATTATTAAGACCAATTAGAATTCATGCTACCGCTCATCTCTGTGGGAAGTCTCTGTTAGGGGAATAATCTCAGCCTGAAATTCGCAACAACTCACTTTTGAAAAATAGTTTTAAAATATTAATTTTTTTAAAGTTCATTTGCTTTTATTTTATGTGTATGGGTGATTTCCGAGTCTGTTGTCGTTGTCCAGGGAGGCCACTGGAGGGCGTTGGATCCCTAGAAACTGGAGTTACAGACAGTTGTGAGCACCGTGTAGGTGCTGGGAATCCAACGTTGTCCTAATTCATTTTCTTTTTAAAAGAGAAAAAGAAAGAAAAGAAGGAAGGAAAGGAAGAATTGTTGAAGGGTCTGAAAAAAATGGAAAGAAATTAGTAATTGATTGCCTTTCCAATGACCAATTAGTACCTCTCAGATCCATAGCCACCCTTTTGCACTTACGTTCTCTTTTATAGCTGGCAGTGTTAAAACAGCTAGAACAGGTGGAAAGTGCTGGACAGGCTTCAAGAGAAAGTATTCTACTTCCTGGTTCCTGTGCACTCCCTAAACAGACTCTTGCAGCATACGTGGCTTTTCCAAAGTCCACATCTCACTCAGCTTTCCCAGTGTCCTGTGCCTGCAAGTCAGGGACTTCCCGTGCTGATGAACCCAGCCTTCCCCTCCCCCACAACTGCCTCCTACCGGCCCCACCCCCTATCCCCATGCATTATCCTCTAAAAAGTTTTAACATGGAATGCCCCAAGCGAGATGTTCCTCCCACCTTGAACAACTTGCCAAGACCATAACAGCAAAATTCTCGGAAGTTCTCCGTGACAGATTTCTGAAAAGTCCTTGAGTTCTCTCAGAGAACGCTCTTTATTCAGTAGCCTCCTGTGGTGCCATCCAGTGTAGAACTCATCCCTGAGAGCGGCTCCTTTGGGGGCATCTCTGCCCTGCAGGTAGTAATTTGCTCCTCATATCTTTCTTTGTTACATCCTTTGAGTTCCCTTTATTCCTATTAGTCTGAGCCTGATACAGTCAGATTTTTCAATTAAACTTTCCCCTGTTCAGATCACTGCTTGTCCTCTCTGCTGATAGGACTCTGACCGATACATCACTTTCTTCAGCTTCCACTAGCTAACTCAGTGAGTTGATTTAGTTATGACCAGCCAGAATTACTGCCCTGCAGTCCTTTGCCGTACTGCAATTTTGTACTGTTATTTGATGTTAATTATGATGCATAGGTGTAAGAATTTCATTGACAATATAGTTTAAATTGTAGAATTCAGCGAATGATGATTTATTACCATTTAGCACCGGGTTTAATAGACGAGAAGACACCATATTTATAAACATGTTGCCTCAAGGACAAAGGAGGCATAGAATAATTACTCAGCACTCTATGCTGACCGTGTTTAGAACATGGCTTTTGATTTTAGTAAATTGAGAAAATTTGTTTAAAGTTGTTTAGCATGATATGTTAAGTTTCAAGACAAGCTGTGAGTTGCTGAAATTTCCTCTCTAACACTTGGTTAATTTGGTTGCTTTTGTTATGCTAGAGATCAAAGCCAGGGGCTCACACATGCTAAACAAGTGAGCACAACCCAAGCAACAGCTCCAGCTCTTTCATCTCACTGTTCATCAGGGAGCCAGTCTTCACTAAGTTACTCAGGCAGGTCTAGAACTCAAGATCTTATTGCTTCAGCCTCATTGAGTAGCTAGGGTTAAAAGTGTGAACTCTCAGGTCTGGCTGATTAATCATGTTTTCAAGACAGGATCTCACTAAGTAGTCCAGGATGCCTCTAAACTGCTATGTAGTTCAAATCAACCTTGAATCTATGATCCTCCTGCCTCTGTCTCCAAGGTGCTGGGATTACAAGCATGCACCACTAGGCTAAGTTTATTTTGAGCCAGGATCTCTGAAAATTTCCCAGGCTGGTCTTGAATTCCCTCTGTAGCCCAGGAAGTTCCTAATTTTGCAATCCTCCTGCCTGAGCCTCCTGAGGAACTGGGGCTGCAGGTATGAGCCACTAGGCCTGGCAGAATGTGGAGTGCTGGAGAATTGAATCTCTCTAGGGTCTTCGAATTGCCAGGAGATTGTTCTACTGCTGAGCTGTTTCCCCAGCCGGACATGTCCTTTCTTGTACCCTTTCCTATCTACACCATCCCTCCTTTCCTTTCAATTTCCTTTCTAGACTCAACAACAGGTACCAGGTAATCTTATCCAGGGAAAAACCGAAACAGACTCTTGTAGTGATGAGGCTAACAGGCCTGCTTTCCGTCCCGCCCAGATCCCACACAGCTAGCTTAGCCCCGGAAATAATAACACAAAAACTGTATTCATTTAAACACTGCCTGGCCCATTATCTCTAGTCTCTTATTGGCTAACTCTTACATATTCGTTTAACCCATTTCTAATAATCTGTATTGCCACTTGACTGTGGCTTACCAGGATGAGTCTAACGAGCGTCAGTCTGTCTCGGGCAGGAGAATCATGGCGTCTGCCTAACTCTGCTTTCTTTCTCCCAGCCCTCTGTTCAGTCTACTCTGCCTATCTAAGCTACTGTCCTATCAAAAGGCCAAGGCAGTTTCTTTATTTAACCAATGAAAGTAACAAATAGTCAGAAAGCCCTCCTACTCCAGACTCTCAATTGTCATCTCTGTACCTATGGAGAACTAAATGCAAGTGACAGATCTCCAAGGCCAGCTTGAAGCGGTTTGTCACTGAGGCTGCATCATCCGTGGGAAGGATGGGCAGGTTCAGGTCCACATGTGCTGTCACTGCAGGTCAAGCCTACTTTCTCTCCAGATCTCCTTCCAACATGCATCCCATTCTTCTCCTTCCTGTCCCAATTCAACTGCTTTAAAGACCAATCTAACGCCAAATCCGAGGGTGCTAGCTGCAACTCTCGACACTCGGAAGACTGAAACACGGGGATCACAAGTTCAGGGATGACAGAGTGACTTCAAGGCTAGCCTGAGCAACTGAGGAAGACCTTTCTCAAAATGAAAGGCAAAAAGAGGGCTGCGGACATAGCTCAGTATCATAGCAGTTTCTTAGCTGGCATGAGACCCTAAATCCAATATCCTGTGCCAGAAAAAAAGAAAGAAACTGATATCTGTGTGGCATGATACGGATACATTAGCTTACCCCCCCACCTGGTACTTTTCTCTATATGTAGCTCGCAATTTCCCCAACCTCCCCAAGCCTCGCCCTTATAAAGTAGCTTGCTTGCCGCCGTAGGAATGGATCATGGAAGAAAACCTATCTGGCTTTAGTTTCCAAAATCTCAAACCCCCAATTGGGGAGAAAATGTAAGCTACATAGAAAAATGACTTGAGAAGAAACCAGGGACAAATGTGTTCTAAATATTTCGGAGACCAGCTTCGACAAGAATACCTCTTCCCAGGGTCGGTCCATGGGGAGCAGAAAAATAACTAAAGAGCAAAGATGTGAGTGAAGATGGTAAAAGAGCACAGGAGTAGCAGGAGGGAGTTCCGGTGAGTTCTGACATCACCCGTGTTTAACATACCCCAACCCAAAAGGTAGGAGTAAGATAAAAATGGCATTAGCATGATACAAAGAAATGAACAGACCAGTTGAAGGATACAGGCTACATTCTTAGTTAAATATTCTATTGCCAGAACAAGACAAGTAATGCTCACAACCTAGACCAAAACATTCTGTAGGAAAACTATTCCCTGGGTGAAATGCATGGTTATCTCCCTAAGGGAGTAGGAACTTAATTGGATCCTTAGACTTTTGTTTGAGGTAGAAACAGATCTACTTCTTAGTACCTGAAATACAAGGGCTGGATATTAGCCACACCTGTTGACAATAACCTTGAGAGAGCAGAACTCTCTGGTCGAAATCAGGGTGGAATGGAGACTTGACCTTTGCTTGAGGTAGAAACAGATCTACTTCTTAATATCTGAAATACCAGGTCTGGATAATATCCATACCTGTTTTTGAACTATTGACAACAACTTTGAAGGAACCTTTAGTCAGAGAGTTAGTCAGAGTAGAATGAACCTGTAACTATGGGCCCAGTCATAAGTAGAGAAAGATGTGTGGCGTGCTCCCTGCCACCTGTTGGGGGGAGGCTGCGAGTTCGTTTCCTGACCACCCTGACTCGAAATAATCACACAGAAACTATATTATTTGCAAAACTGTTTGGCCAATAGCTTAAACATGTTTCTAGCTAGCTGTTATATCCCAGACTAACCCATCTCTACTAATCTGTGCATCACCACGAGGTCCTAGCCTACCGGCAAAGTTTCAGTGGGTTCCAGAGCAGCTGTCTGTTCCCTGCGGGAGTCTATGTGGCTTCTCCCTGACTCCACCTTCTTTCTCCCAGTATTTACTTATAGTTCGCCTGCCTAGCTTTACTCTGTTAAGCCATTGGCCAAAAGCAGCTTCTTTATTAACCAATGGCAATAAAACATATTTGTAGCATACATCACCTCCCCATCAGCCACCAACTCTGGTGATTTCTCTGAGCTGGCAATGGGGTAAAGGACATCGAAGTGAATACCCACACACAGCCTGGCTAATGTTCCTGAGTCTCCCTGACTCCATCTTAGCTATGAATGACATGCCCAAATTTTTGAAAATCTTGCAACTGGGTTCTTCAAAATAGAAATTGAATTGTTGAAATGTGCAAAACTGTATATTTATTTGTTTTTACTTATTCCTTATTTTTCTGAGACAGAATCTCATGACCAGGTTCTTCTTTTTTCTTTATTATTATTATTATTATTACAAATTTTCACCTCCTCCCATTTCCCTCTCCCATCTCCCATTCCCCCTTCCCTTCCCCCTCCAGTCCAAAGAGCAGTCAGGGTTCCCTACCCTATGGGAAGTCCAAGGTCCTCCCCCCTCCATGCAGGTCTAGGAAGGTGAGCATCCAAACATACTAGGTTGCCACAAAGCCAGTACATGGAGTAGAATCAAAACCCAGTGCCATTGTCCTTGGCTTCTCAGTCAGCCCTCCATGTAAGCCACGTTCAGAGAGTCCAATTTGATCATATGCTCCATCAGACCCAGTCCGGCTGGCCTTGGTGAGTTCCCACTAGATCGGCCCCACTGTCACAGTGGGTGGGTGCATCCCTCACGGCCCTGACTTCCTTGCTCATGTTCTCTCTCCTTCTGCTCCTCATTTGGACCTTGGGAGCTCAGTCCAGTGCTCCAATGTGGGTCTCTGTCTCTATCTCCATCCATTGCCAGATGAAGGTTCTATGGTGGTATGTAAGATATCCATCAGAGTGGCTGTAGTATAGGGTCAGTTCAGGCACCCTCTCCTCAGCTGCTCAAGGAACAAGCTGGGGATATCTCCTTGGACACCTGGGAACCCCTCTAGAGTCCAGTCTCTTGCCAACCCTCAAATGGCTCCCTTAATTAAGATATATACTTCCCTGCTCCCATATCCACTCCTCCTCCATCCCAACTGTCCCATTCCCCCAAGTTCTCCCCATCTTCCCCTTCTCACTTCTCTCTCCCCATCTCTCCTTACCCCCATCCCACCCCCACCCCCAAGCTCTCCATTTTTGCCTGGAAATCTTGTCTACTTCCAATATCCAGGAGGATAACTGCATGTTTTTGGGGGGAGAGGGGTTCACCTTCCTATTTAGCTTCTCTAGGATCATGAATTATAGGCTCAATGTCCTTCATTTATGGCTAGAATCCACTAATGAGTGAGTACATACCATATTCATCTTTTTGGGTCTGGGTTACCTCACTCCGGATAGTGTTCTCTATTTCCATCCATTTGCATGCAAAATTCAAGATGTCATTGTTTTTTACCACTGAGTAGTGCCCTAATGCATACATATTCCACACTTTATCCATTCTTCCATTGAGGGGCATCTACATTGTTTCCAGGTTCTGGTTATTACAAATAATGCTGCTATGAACATAGTTGAAGAAATGCTCTTGTAGTATGATAGAGCATCTCTTGGGTATATTCCCAGGAGTGGTGACCAGGCTCTTCTTGAATCTGTGATCTCTGTCTTACTTCCTGAGTACAGGAGCACATGCCTACACTACCACAAGGCATACTGAGGAAGTCACTGATAAGAGTTTAGTGACATAACCATTCACAAAATCTGCTAAACTTCTCTAGCGACACAGAACTGGCCACAGGGAAAATCTAAAAGTTATTGAGGCAATGAACTTATGATATACATGTGACAGAAGCTGTAACCATAATGATGACTAACCTGTGGCCTTTCTCTATTGTATCATGATGATGTTACTGATTGACTTAAATTCTATCTGCAGTCAGAAGTCAAGTGTTTAGTTCCTTCCTAGTCAGCTTCTTGGGGCAGAAAGCAGGGAAGTCAGGAATGGAGAAGGGTTTGGGGCAAGGGAAAGTGGAGAATGACCACTCTCTATCACCTCAATAAACGGCAACACTAAGACCCAGTTTCCCTAGCCAAGACCCCAGAATCTGGTAAATCCCCAGCTTGCACGCGCTGCTCGCTGGCACATGCTGCTCTCTGACTTTTCTCAAATTCACCCCTTCTTGTCAGCTGTGTAGCCCAAGCAAGCATTACAATTCCCATCCTTCTGTCTCAGCCTTCCAAGTAACCAGAAGTAACTACCAGCCTGCACCACCAGGCAGAGCAATCCTGCTCATCGTAATGGATAGACACATTTCTTATCTCGCCTCTCTGCTTCAGGTCTAAAAGCCTCCCTTTACCATCTCCTTGCTGCTTCATGTTGTTACTGAAGCTCTTTCTGAAAGACTAAGCACCGGTCTCTGTGATGTTAGGGCCACATTTTTGTGCCAAGCTTTTAGTTTTAAAATTAACTGTAAATATCATACGCCAAAATTTCAACAAAAGTCAAGATATACTGGTAAAGTACATAAAATGGAAAATCCTTCCAAGAAGTAACCATTATTAACAATTTCAATATGACTTTCTAGTTAGGCTCTTAAGAAATATCTTAGAATAAGTATAGACTTTCAGAAGGCAGGACAAAATGTGAATTGTGTTCTCCCAAGAGATATGCTTCAGTCCTAATCCCAAGTGCCAATATATGACCTTATCTGGAAAGAGAATCTTTCCAGATCTGTCAGGTTGAGATGAAATTATACTAGATTAGGTTGAATGCTAAATCCAATGACTTATGCTCTCATAAAAAGAGGAAACTATGACCAAAGACACATGAAGGATGAAGCACATGACACAGAGATACAAGTTATATCAACAAACCCAGGAGCAGCACACATTGTTTGGTAACCATAACAGCCAGGAAGAGGAAAGGTAGGGCGCTGCTCAGGTCATCTTCAGGAACATTACTCATCCCTTCAAGACAACGTCTTGACCTTGGACTGCTGGACTGCGGAGCTATCATCTGCAGAACTGTGAGAGAGTAGAGTCCTGTTGCTCTAGGTCATCCATTCTGTTCTAGTTTAGCAAAAACTCAGCATCAGGAGCTTCTCCCATGGGAACATCATTCATACCATGCTACAATACCAAAAAGAAAACTGCTATTAGCATAACTCAGTTAACTAGTCAACAAGCTTGCTCGGATTTCACCCCCCGCTTGTTTTTACCAGAGAGAGAGAGAGAGAGAGAGAGAGAGAGAGAGAGAGAGAGAGAGAGAGAGAGAGAGAGAATTTTCTGCTTTCCCATAAATGCCAAGAAAGCCCTGTTTCTCTGAGTTATACCCTCAGCCCTCCGTTGCTTATAAAATTTCTTAGTTCTCAGTTCACATGAAATTAATTATCAATGACATGCAATGGACAAAGGTTTTTTTAAATGAGGAATGCCCTCAAATCAAGAAAAATACTAACAAATAGAAAAAAATGTGTTAAAAATAGAAATAGCCAATTCATAGTAAGAAGAGAGTAAATGACCAGTGAACACACAAGGGGCTGCTGAGCTACACTAACACTCAGTGAAGTGCACTTTACAATTACCATTGAACACTTTTCAGCCTGGGTATGGTGGTCCAGACTTGTAATCCCGGCTTTCCAGAGAATCCCAAGCTTGATACTGGTCTGGTCTTTATAGTGAGTCCCAAGCCATCCAAATACCTTGCCCAACAATAAATAAAACAAGCAAACATAAATAAATAAATAAAGTTTTCAATTGAGGTAATCTTTCAAATGGATACAAGACAAGAGACAAGAATTCTTACATGCAGTCATATGGGGAATAAATTAGCACATTTTCCAAAACACAATTTAGGAATACCCATGATATCTACGATATACCATTTGATCCAGCAATTGCACTTTTAGGTATCTTGAGAATACTTGTATACATGCAGAAAAATAATACTTAAGAGGATGTTTTGTTTTAAATAAGAAAACACTATTCAAGCTCAATTATTGATCCATAAAAGAATGGTTCTGGGCCTGGGGTGATGGCTCAGCAGTTAAGAGCACTTGCTGCTCTTACAGAGGACCTGGGTTCAATTCTCAACACCTACACAGTAACTCACAACCCTTTGTACCTCCAGTTCTAGGAGATCTGACATATTTTTATGGCCTTCAAGTATACTAGGCATGTGGTACACATACATACATGCAAGAAAACCACTCATATATAAGATTAAATAATCTTTTAAAATTTGTAAAGGGAATGGTTAGATTATAATATGCCTTCATTTTGCGTCATTAAAAGAACAAAGTTAACAAATATTGCTAAGACACTAAACAAAATCATAGAACAGTAGGTATTAGAGAGGCTGTATATAAAGAACATAGGTGATACCTGGGTTACTATCCAAGCTCTGGGGACTTGGATAATTTAAATATTTGCTTAACCTTTGGAACTTCAGTTCCCTCACAGCAAGTGAGAATGTTAACATTAGCGTTTATCTCAAAGGCTTATTTTTCATATTAAATGAGTTACTACATGTATTTTAGAATGGTATCTGGAACATATCTGTTTTTAGTAAATGTTAACTACTATCATC
This sequence comes from Arvicola amphibius, assembly GCF_903992535.2. Classification (NCBI taxonomy): domain Eukaryota; kingdom Metazoa; phylum Chordata; class Mammalia; order Rodentia; family Cricetidae; genus Arvicola; species Arvicola amphibius. The sequence goes on from NC_052048.2 coordinate 139,592,152, forward strand.
ATTATTGCTTTGATACAAAATCTATATATTTTATATTTATATAAAATATATATATAAATATAAATAAATAAAGTTTTCAATTGAGGTAATCTTTCAAATGGATACAAGACAAGAGACAAGAATTCTTACATGCAGTCATATGGGGAATAAATTAGCACATGTTCCAAAACACAATTTAGGAATACCCATGATATCTGCGGTATACCATTTGATCCAGCAATTGCTGGATCTATTTATTTATGCACATCTATTTATATCTATCTGTCTATACATGCCTACATACATACATACATACACACACATGGACACACACACACACTGCTGAGCATGGAGGCACACACATAGTAGAGATAGAGGCAGAAAGACTGGGAGTTTGAGGCCAGTCTGAGTTAAACAAAGAGACCCTGTTTCAAAAAAGAAAAGCCAGCATACGTATACTGTGTGTGTATGTTCATATGTGCAGGTATATATGCACATGTCTATACAAGATGCCAGAGGTCAACCTTGGGTGTCATTCCTCAAAAGCTCTCTGTCATGTTTACTGAGAGAGACCATCTTGCTAGGTCCCGTGGATTCCTCTTTAAGCTTTGCTGGATGGCCAACGTGTCCCAGGGATCTGCCTATCTCGGGCTCCTTGGCACTAGGATTGCAAGCACACACCGCCACATCTGTTTTTAAAAGGGTGCTGGAGATCAGACTCGGGTCCTCAAGCTTGTGTGACAAGCACTTCCCCAACAAAACTGTCTCCATCCTCTATATATACTTAGCATGTTGGCAGCTAAATCTGGGTCTTCAGAGGGAGATTCAACAGCATCAATTGGGTCAGCAGAACTAGCTGTGTGGTCACCAGGGACAAAATGACTGGTTCTTCATGAGACATGCTAAGCAGTATGGTTTTCAAGCCTTACCTTGGGCCTGTGCTACCCACTTCCTGTCTTTTTTGGCGGGGGGGGGGAGGGTTGTTTTAGTTTGGTTTGATTTTTTGAGACAGGGTTTGTCTGTGTAGCCCCGGTTGTCCTGTAAATTGCCCTATAGACCAGGCTGGCCTCCAACGCAGAGTTCCTAAGAATACATTTTATTCCTTTCTCTCAAGGTGATGTTCAGTAAGGCACAACATGCTTAGTTGTCTGTTAAGGGGTTTATTTGTTTTGTCTTGACTGAAAACAAATACAGTTTTTAAAAAGCAGACTATATGAGATTTAGGCCTTCTTTGATGGCCCAGACTCTCCCTACAGCTCAAGAAGAAATAGAAACTAACAACAGAAACAGAAACTGAAGTTGTTTGACTTACAGGATGTTTTCGGCTTATCAGTGTTAAGTGGAGCAAAGTTGGTGACCACAGGACACAGGCTTTGTGTTGCTCCAAATGCACGTGATTTGCTGCTCTCACCTTCAGCCAGGTTAAAAGCAGACAGAGCCAGGGTTACAGAGCTAATCATTTCCTTGGCTCAGAACCACGTTACTGGGCAAGTTGAGCAGAGCAACACACACACTAATTATCATCCACTACTTTCAAAAACTTGCACAAAGGACTTAGCACGCTGATCAAGAACTGCCACAGCCTGATTACAATCTAACTGTCCAGCCCCAGCCACTTCCTCTTATGAAACCTCAGTTTCATAAGCAACACACAGTTTCTGGAATTGATTTCCTACGTTCTACAGGAATGCTTCCCCCTCTGGGTCTGTGCTCACACTCCCATTCATTCTGCAAAGCCTAAAATGTGCGCCATAAGCTCAGGGCCGTGTTTGCATCTGACTTATTTGCTTATCAAATTTTCGTATTATCATCTTGAGCTTTTCTCCATAGTAAGTCAATTCACAGAAGGCAAGAGCCTTGTTTTTGTGCTTTTCCATACTACTCAGCAGACAATAAACAGTCAATTTTTGTGAACTTAATTACAGTTAATGATCTATAGTAGAGTTGAGAGTAAATGCCAGTAATTAAAAGGAATTCTAATGAAAAAGAAGTTCAAATGGTCAAGTTTGAGGTGGGGATTCACTGTGTAACATAGCTGACCCTGACCTCACAATCCTCCTTTCTCTGTCTCCCCAGTGGTAGGATTACAGCCACCATACCACACCTGACTCAGAAGGTCAGTTCTTTACGCTTGTCCTTCTTCATAGCATATACCATATTCTTAGGGAAGCCTTCTGAGATCCTAAAAATTCTTTTTCTTTTGTAGAATTAGAACCCTCCACATGCTAGGTCAATGCTCTGCCACTAGCTGTCTCCAGTCCTCTTTTTGGCTAGTTATTTTGAGACAGGGTCTCACTAAGTTGCCTACATAGGCCTTGAACTTGGAATCCTCCTGCCTTAGCCTCCAAAGTAGCTGGATTTCAGGCCTGCACCACCAAGCCCCATCTCCCTACTACAATCTTTTGACACTATATACCTACTGTTTATTCACTCTTATAATTATTTATTAGTTTTGTAGTTATTTTATAATATCATTCTCTATCAGTAGGTAGATGTTTCTATAAGGTCACATTTGATTTTGTTCATCACCATGGTCTTAGCACCTAATAAAATGAATGAATAAATGATTGAATATATTGGTAGTGTGGTGTCTGAAAATCAAGAGTTTATACAGAGAAATATTAATAACTATATCAAAAATCATCCTAGAAGAGAGTAGAACTTTTAGTTACATGTATCATGCTCTGCTTGCCATTTTCAAACAATAACCAAAAGTATGAAAAACTATTCATGAATTAATCTAACAAAAATCATTAACAAATTAATTTTTTTATAAATCAACTGTACATATTCTAGTAGGCAGTGTTTTAACATATGTTTTCCAACTGCATGTTGTGATGTTTGCCTATAATTCTAACACTTATTGGAAGCAGGGGAACAGGAGGAGTTCAAGATTATCCTCAGCTACCCTTTGAGTTCCAAAACAACCTGAGCTATATGAGATCCTGCCTCAAAAAACCAAAAGCCAGACAAAAACAATTTTCTATACACAAGTGTATGTGAATATGTGCTCATCACACACACACACACACACACGCGCGAACAAAAAACGGGGGATAGTACCTGTAATGACTTTATTAGAAGTCATTTTTCAATTTGCAAAAAAATTACCTTCATAGTCTGAATCAATTATTGACATTCTACCTAATTTAGAGAAAGTAAAATGGAGCAATAACAATTATCTGATTTTCATGATGAAACATTTAATTAGCAACATAAAGCAAAAACCCAGAGTATCAAAATAACCAAGTTATTTATATTGACCGTATCTTCAAGATGATTTAAGCAGTCTTTATTTTCATTATGAAGAGAGTAAGCAAAGATTTTTCTATGGTTTCAAACTTATTTAAAATGGTGGGAAAGTATTTCTCAAAATTCTTTTAGCATTCTTCAAAACAGCCTGCCACTCCAGGTCAAGATTTCCTGTGTTTGGCACACAGCTAAGCTCAGATGTTGGTAATAGTCTTCATTAAGGCAAAGGCCTCTCTGTATGTTTTTGATGTTCATTTCTGACACTTAATTAGAATTAATGAACTTAGCCATTTACAGATGGCAAGAGGTGCCAGGATTCCAGAAACCATAGACCAGAAAGATTGATGAGACTTGTGACTTCCATCACATGAGGCCAAGTGAGATCAGACACTTGGTTCTACATGTATAGCTGAGAACATGTGTCTCCGTGTCTGTGTTGAAGACTACAAGAGCCTAAGGCGTGATCTTTGGCAGCTTTGTGCAGCACAATGGGAATACAGAAAACTGTAAAAGAGCAGGTTTATATCCCTAGTTCTGATCAGTGGGCTCATTATGCTGTCAAACAGTAAAGGGATATTTAAACACAAATAAAGGATGCTTTCTCTGAGTGGTACCCACTCTCTGTGTGTAATTACTGGGTATTTGGGAGTTCCAACTTTGAAGGAGTGTTTCATTTCTCACGTAAGGGACCAGCTCACCTCTTGGCACCCATGGTGCAGTGAGCAAGAGCCTGCAGATGCCAAAGTGCTCTCCTGCCAGCCCCGGCAGATGGCTATATGGGTGGCAGACATGAAACTGTCATGCACAGCTCCATCCTAAGCTAGTTGGCTCATTTTCTTTATCTGCTTTTATCAAGCATACAGAAGAAGTCACATGATTCGTATCTGACATTTGAAATAGTATAATAAAAAAGAAACATCCATAAAGCACAGGTGATGAGAAAAAACTAGAAAATTATCAATTTCTTTCATCTACCTATTTAAGGTCCTCTTCTATTAGTCTGACTCATCTTCAGAGGTAACTCATTTACATTTTTGTTTTTATTTTTCTATTTTTCTCTCCACCCAGTCCACAGAGGGTGGGGCATTAGGGATGCAAACTAGGGCCCTGTGCATGCTAAGCAAGCACTCTTCCACTGAACTACCAAGTTCTTGATATATATTCTTTTTAGATCAGGTCTTCTAGTAGTCTAGGCTGCTCTTGAGTTCAAGGTCCACTTGCCTCTGACCCTGTGTTGGGATTACAGAAAGGGACCACCAAGACCAGCCTCTATACCTTTTGAAAAGCAATTTTAGCATGCAGATATACATAAACTTTGTATTATTTTGTTTCCATTATTTGGTGCTTTATAAAAGTTATACCATATTTAATGTAGTTACTGTACCTTCATTTCTTTCTCGCGGAACAGAATGTCTCCAGGGTTCATCTGTGTTGTTGCTTACGGTCTCAGCTCATACATCCACACCACTGTTGGATCGTTGCATGAGGACAGCATGGTTTGTGAGTATTCTTTGGTCTCTGGACACTAGAATTGCCTCAAAATCGATTTGAGGTTTATTGTTTTGGCTTTGTCTTTATGAATGATGCACTTTGAGAATGTGTCCTGGTGAGGAGGGCCAGATTACACAAGGGATAAGGCCTAGGGATGCAGCCATTGAATCCCAGAATCTACAGCCAGCCTGCGGGTAGTCCTGGAGCAGCTCTTGCTGATCCAAAGGTCAAGAGGAATGAGGAACCGAAAGTTAGGCAAGCTCAGGGAGAGCACCCTGCCATCAGGGCTGTCAGGGCTATCAGGGCTATCAGGGCTGCCAAGGACACAAAAAGGCTCAGGCCTTGAGGATGACAGCAAGGGCTGCTGCCAAGGTCCCCAAAAGCAGCAGCACCTAAACAAAGACTATGAAGCCTGAAGGTCTCTACTCTCTGAGTCAGTGAAAAACGCTGAATTTGTAGGTTAGAGTTTTAAATAAAGATCCATCTGTAACTCTTTAAAAACAAAAGTGATTGCAGGGTTTACAGTAACACCAGCAGCCTGGAAGAGTTCCTGTTAATCCATTTTACCCCAGCACTTGAAAATTATGAGACCTTGTTCTAATCTAGGAGGTGAGATAAGTACCTCATCTGCAATCATCCCTTGGCTTCTTCATCGGATCCAGCCATGCTGACTTTCCAATCATCTCAGAGCTGTGCACCTAGAAGGAATTGAAAGAGACAGAGAGGAGTGGACTCTTTCTCACTGAGCCACTGAGAATGGTATCAACTGTACAGCTGTTCCCTGCAAAAAGCCTTTCCTAAATCTCTCAAGGTCATATGCCATGTACATGTAACCATTTAAACAGTTTAAATATTTTTAGTTTCTTCTCTCTATGTGTCAGCTGCTTTCCTAGATCCAGGGATATCACAGTAAATGAAATAATAAAAGTCCTGTCATTCACGGTGTGTACTCGTTGGTTATTGTCTGCTTCCCCTCTCACCAGGAAATTCGGGCTAGAGGATCAGAAGTTCAAGGCTAGCCTGAGCTACACAGTCAGCCTAGACTACATAGAAAGAACTTTCTCAACCCAAAGAAGCCAAGAACAGAAAAAACAAAACTAATGTGTACTATAATTAGGGTGAAAACAAGTTTAGGGGCTAGACAGGGCAGGTTCAAATCCATTCTCTAGCTATACCAGGCACTTGATCTCTCTGAACTGACACCTCTCTAGGGGTAGTGGAACCTGGGAGAACGGAGCAGATAAATGAGGCGGAGTAAAGTCTCAGGCAAGAGTCAACTTTACTCAGAGCATCAGACAGTTTATATTCTCAGGGTTAAAAAACGTTGCTGGAGTATAAAGATCTCATGCGTTTAAGCTGTGTACAACAATCACAAGGACAAGCCGCGTGGGGTAAAACATGTTTTCCCAGAGAGAGCTATAGAGGATAATTTAAATATTTAATTAAATAACAGCAGCAAGCAATAATGAGTAATCTGAAGTAAACACCACTCTTATCCCCTACTCCTGAGAGGAACACAAAACATTCCAAGAACAATTCGATTTTGCAGAAACTGAGGCCACAAGACTCTTGTTTTCTTGGACTGTGCTCAGAATTTGTCTCACACAACGCTCTTCCTGGACCAAGTTCTGACGTGAGCCGGCTCCCTGTTTTATCACGAAGCATCATCTTGCAAGTTCATAAAGACTGGGGTTCTTTCCTGTCTGTGCACTTTAAGAAGTGCCTTGGGAAGAGGACTCCAGGACTTCAAGGGTGGAGCAGTGTCATCTCCTGTTGTTTCTCCAGGGGCTGGATCCACAAGGGCAACATTCCAAGTCAACACAGAAGCCTACACACCTCCAGCATAGGTCCAAGCTTTGTAACCCATTTGCCTTCTTCGGTGAGCAAATATCGTGGGTCTGATTCTTCCTTTGTTCCTCTTCACGAGGTCATGAGAGCCTTGGCGTGACCTCTCCTCTTCCTCGTCCCTTATATCCTCTTTGCTATTTCCCTAATCCCACCAGCATACAAACATTCCCTGTAACTGGGTGTGGTGGCGCATGCTGGGAGATCATGAGCTCCAGCTCAGCCTGGGTCAAAAAGTGAGAACCAGCCTCAAAAAAGCAAGGGTCCAAACATAAGGGGACAGAATGTTCGCCAAGCATGCGCACGACCCTAGACTGCATATCTAGCACCGCAAACAAACCCATAAATATTTTAGTCAACTGTCCTGATTGATTTTTGTTCATTTGATGAAAACTTAGATGTATCTGGGAAGAGAGATCTTAAATCTTAATTGTGAAAATGTTTCCATAAAATTGACCGTAGGTAAGTCTATGGGGCATTTTCTTAGTTAATGTGAGAGAATCCAGTCCATCACGGGTGGTACCACTCCTGGGTAGGTGATACTGGGTTGCATAGGAAAGCAGGATGAGCAAGCCACAGGAAGCAAGTGAGTAAGAATTCCTCCATGGCCTTCTACTTCAGTTTCTGCCTCCAGGTTCCTTCCTTAAGTTACTGCCCTGACTTTCCCCAGTGATGGACTATAACTTAAGAGTAAGCTGAAATTAACCCTTTCCTACCCACGTTGTCTTTGGCCATGAGATTTTATCACAAAAATAAAAACCCTAACTAAACCACCAACCAAATGGCAAAAATTAATATTTTTTTGAGTCAAGGACTAACTGTATAGCCTAAATTGGCCTTGAACTCAACTTCTCGTCTCAATCTCCTGAATATTAGAATTATAGACATATGCCGTCATGCCTGGCATCTCCTGTATACTTAAAACCACCTCTAGATTATTTATAATATTACAACAATGTAAAGAGTCATTCTATATTACTTATGAAATAATGACAAGAACAAAAAAAATCTACCTTTAGAAATAATTGTTCAGCACTCAGGAGGCAGAGGCAGGCAGATCTCTGTGAGTTCGAGGCCAGCCTGGTCTACAAGACCTAGTTCCGGGACAGGCTCTAAAATTCCAGCGAAACCCTGTCTCGAAAAAAAACAAAAATAAACAAAAATGTAATTGTTTTGTATGTGTTGGGGCCTAAGTGTATACCACATATGTGCAGGAACATGTGGAGGTCAGAAGAGGCACGAGATACCTTGGATCTGGAGTTGTGTGTTGATGGTTGTGAGTTGCCATGTGGGTACTGGGAACCAAACCAGGTCCTCTGTAATAGCAGTAGATGCTCTTACCCACTGAGCCATCTCTCCGCTCCACATCTCATGTTTGTTTGTTTTTAAGCCTAGAACTCACAAGGGATTACAGAAGTGTATCACCATGCCTGGCTTATATGTCTTTAGTACTTTCAGTTTGTTTACCACCCCACGATAATATTTTGAATCTTTGTGAAAGCAAAACTTGGGGACACTGAAGACTGTATATATGACAATCTGAGAAAATTGAACACTGGTGAATATTAAATAATTAACTTTTTAAAAGTTTGTTTTATTATTTTATGTGTATAGGTGTTTTGCTCGCATGTGTGTCTGGGGTCCTGTGCTCACAGAGTCCAGAAGAGGGTATTGAAAACCCTGGTACTGGAGTTACAGATGGTTGTGAGCTGCCATGTGGGTGTTGAGAACTGAATCAAGTCCTCTGGAAGACTAAGCAGTGCGCTTAATTGATGAACCATCTCTCCAGACCCCCCTATTTAAGAGACCGGGTTTCTCTGTAGCTCTGGAGCCACCACTGCCCGGCTTTAAGATTTATTTTTATTCACGATTCATGTCTATGTTCCATGTGTGTGGGTGCCTGCGGAGGCCAGAAGAGGATTCCCTGGAGCTATAATTATAGGTAGCTGTGAAGCACCCTATGGAGGGGCTGAGAATCAAACCTTTGTCCTCTGGAAGAGTAGGGAGCACTTTAACCTCTGAACTAGTTCTTCAGTCCCAATTTAAAGACAATAGGTGGCTTTTCAAGGGTGATGACGTAGTGGCAGCTCACAGAAATGTGTTCTGATATTCAGAAATGTATTGAAAGAAATTACATGGTACGTATGAAATTGCCAACGAATAAAATTGTAAAAATAGGAATTTATAGAATGTCTTGGTTGGATTTAAAATAATCTAGTGGTAGAGGAAAAGCTGATAAATAGGTCACAGGTATAACCACAGGGGATTGGATAAATGGGGCTTGTGGTACAATCTATTTTAACGCAGTCTGTAAATTACATGCCAACAACTTGCATAAAATTGCTATTGTCAATTCCAATTTAGTCTGAAGGACTGAAAAAAAATGAATTGTCGGATTACTACATGAAAGTTGCTAGCCTGAAAAAAATCTTAGGAAAGCTTTAGAATCAGCTATCCTCAAAGCCATTGCCTAGAATTCCATTGTTTTCCAGGCCTTCCCAACATCGTCCCACACGGAAACACTGGCTGCTTATTTCTAGGACCCAGCACAACCTTCCTGCTCTTTAAAAAGCACAGTTGTGGATTGCCCCTGGGAGAGTTGGGAATTTACTCTGGTCCCTCCCAGCCAAAGACTGAGTCTTTTGGGAAACAGCTGGGAAAACTCCCAGAAGATTGAGCATGCCTCTGCTAATGTCATCAAGGAAACCAGAGTCCTAGCTTCCCTTGTGAAACCAAACTAGAAAGGCAAGTGCCCCGAGGTCCCCTTCTTAGCTTTCCTTGCCCTAGTCATCATGACATTGATTTTGGACACTCTTCAGAGACTGTGACTTCCTGGCCTTGTTCTGTTTCTGATGTTTCCCATGGTTCTTTGGGTGGTTAATAGAAACACCACCTGAGCCAGGAAGTCTTAGAACTACCCATTTTACAAAGTCTGCCACTCCAAGAAGGAATTAAACAGCACCAGTGAAAACTACCTGTGGTCTTTTATTAAGTAATGCATAGCAAAAATCTTGTATTTCCTTGAGGATTTCAAATTTGTTTGGTGTTTTGTTTGTTTGTTTGTTTGGTTGGTTGGTAGGTTGGTTTTTCGAGACAGGATTCTCTGTGTAGCTTTCGAGCCTGTCCTGAAACTCACTCTGTAGACCAGGCTGGCCTCAAACTCACAGAGATCCACCTGCCTCTGCCTCCCGAGTGCTGGGATTAAAGGTGTGTGCTGTGACCACCTCACTTCAAATTGGTGGATTTTTCTTCAAAGGAATAAACATATCTCTCCAAGATTCTGTGATTAACATTAGAAGCATTACATAAACAGAGCACATATGTAGCATATGTATGTAATACTAAAGACTCATACTGGCCTGTAACTCAGGATCCTCCTGCCTCAGCATCCTGAGTACTAGTATTACAGGTATGTGCTCCCTTTCCTGGCTTCTGAAGACACTTCTTACCTGAACTTCATTCTTGGAATGTCACCCAATTACCATAATGATATCTAAAAGGAGAACAATATTTTAATAAGAGAATCAGTCCAGTACCCTGCAGTTTGTATAGACAGTGGGTAATGAGCATTGGGAAATGTTTGTTTTAACATTTGCCTGCAGGGAGGTTTTCTTCATTTGCTCTGAGAGGAAACCGAAGAGACCTATGATTATGTTCCCACATCTTGTAAAGGCTGACCAGTGTGGACTCTGGCTCTTTTTTGCATATAATTTTTTTTATATATAGAAAAGAAACTTGGGCTTCTGGGAAACTCCACTTCCATGTAATAACGATGCCTTTGTTTTCAACAGTATCTGTGAGAAAGGAGGCAGAGCATGAGAGCAGCGTGGCCAAAGGTTCAACGGTAATGCTGCGAGGAGACATGCAAGCACCAACCAAAGGGACAGAAATGGTAACCCCCATGGGCTCTGGGCAAGGACAGGAGCTCCCACGGGATTTTCTAGCTCCTTCTAAGAATAAAACATCACATTTCCTGCTAAAGTGAAATCATGCGTTACAGACTGTGTAGAAAAGCCTTTCTCTTTGTCTAATAATAATTCTTAAAATTCTGAGCATGGGAGTAGTAATCAAGAGATATGGAAAGACCCAAGAGGCAAATGCATGGAATAGTGGCTTATTAAAAAAATCATACATCATCACTAAGGTATAACACAAGTTTGGTCATTGAAACAGTATGTCAGTATTTGATTTAGCATGAAGCCGTCTAGATATCCAAATAAATATAAAAGAGGGACTAAGGATACAGTTCAGGGGTACACTGCTTGCCTAGCATGCAACAGACCCTAGGGTCCGTTTCCTACACTGTTAAAAAAGTATTTAAAATTTAAAAAAGGAAACTGCCCTGGTATGGCTACAGTTTGGGAGAAGAAATGCAGCTCAGTTAGTAGAGTGCTTGCCTAGAATTCATGAAGCCCTGGGTTCAATCCTCAGCAGCACATAGAACAAGTCATGGTTGCACAGACTCTGTAAACCCATCACTCGGGGGTAGAGGTAAGAGGATCAGATGCTCTAGACTCTGGAGTGGCACAGCACTCTGCCTTACTCTGAATTGAGAGTTTATCACCCATTATATTCCTTGGGGATCGTGTTTGTGCCAACCCTGTAGAAATTATGAACATAGCCCTTCAATTCTAAAGTTCCAGGGCACACTGTAAATTATGCTAAAAATATTTCTTACTGCTCTAATCAGTTAATATTAAAATATTTTAGCCTAATATGTCTCTTTCTGCACTACATTATTTTAAATGGGTCAACTAATTGGTAGTAAAAATAAATAATTTATTTAAGCAATCTGAGGACTCAATAGATTAATTTTATAGTTTTTAATTTTCCTTTTTTTAAGTAAGAAGAAAAAAAGCCATTCAAAGTAGAAGAGACCTGGATGACCTGGAGCCTGGCCAATGAGGGCCTGTAGCACGTACAATCATCCAACGTTAGCCAGAGAGAAACACTTCTGCAGCGCTAATGGCCAAGGAGTGTGTGCTGCACTCTTGAAAGCAGGCGAAGTTCCCAATGAACTCAGCCTTGTTCCTGACCATCTCTGGTTATAATTTAGGTGTATTTCAGAGTTGTGTGTAAAAGCTTATTAACAACCTTAGTAAATCTCTCTACTGTTATGGTCATCTGAGAGGCCTTGCCAAAAGGGTAGAATAAAAAACTGATGCACTTAGAACACTGTCGGAGGCTGCCTCAGGAAAATAGGAATGGGTCAAAAGAAGCACAGTGAATTTTGGAATGGGCTAGATCAATGAGGCATTGATGGGAACCAGCAGTGAAGAGGGTTATAGTATAATGACTTGGGTTTTAGTATTTCATACATACGACAAAGACGTTCATATTCTTTATATAATTCTACAATCTTTTTTCCTGAAATCCAAACAACACGGAAAACTGGCAATAAGTTGTTCAAAATTCATTTGATACTAAAACCTTAGATGTATCTAAATTCCTTTAAGTGATTAATCACCACCCAAAGTAACTAACACTAGGTCATTTAAGTCACTTACTATAACCGTGTTTGCCTGCCACTGAAGAAATATTCATGTACTTAACTAGAAAGCTTTCACTTGAGAGCAAGCCTAGGTTAGCTTAACTCAAACAAACCAAAATAGGGGGTGGAGCTGGAGAGATCTTCAGTAAAGTGCTTGGCATGCTAGCATGGAGTCCTAAGTTTGATCCCCAGCACCAATATAAAAAGCCTGGGTTCATTGATAAATACCTATAACCTTACTACTGGGGAAAGAAAACAAGAGGATCCCTGGGGCTTATATAGCCAAGCTGGACAAGTCCTTGTTCAGTGAGAGACAGACCCTGTCTCAAAAAATAGGGTAAAGAGAAGACACCCAACACTGACCTCTGACCTCTGACATCCACACATGGGCACACCTGTACAGACACACACACACACACACACACACACACACACGTTCTGTTTCTGATTCCCTTTAGGAGTGGCATATTACAAATAGAATCACTATTCTCACAAAAAAAATGATAAATTCTAGAACATGCTGGGCCCTATGGGTTTCAAATCAGAGATCCTGGAACAACAATGGCTACCACTGCTTTAAAGGCTGCTGTGGACTGCGGCTGCCAGCATATTTACCATCTCCCTTCAGTCTTGGATGGAGACAAACGTGTTTATATGCCTTTGCTGTTGCTTTAGTACATACTACCACTGAATGTTAGTAAGATTTTTTCCCTGTCACCTCTAAATTATGAAGAGACCCCCAAAGCTGAGAAAAGTGCTAAAATGGAAGAAATTCGATCTTTGTTCTTCCCAGTGTAAATTCTCCAGAAAACTGTGAGATTTGCACTAGTGGATGCATGGACAGCAAAGCTCAGTTTGCTCCCTCAACCATCACCCTACAGCACAAGCTTACACACAAAGGGATTCTGAACGAAATAGCAGGGCTGTGAATTTTCTCTCATCATGCCTTTTTCCTCCTGCACCCCCTTGTCCAGCCCAAAGTAAACCTATTGAAGAGAAATTACCCTGAAATTATTGATGTATCCTGTGCACGCATTTGAGCAGGACAGTCCATTTGGGGTGGCGGTGTGAAAGCAGGCACAGAAAGTCGAGAATCCTCCTGCTCTTTCACCCTAAGCCTGGCTCTAACACCAAACACCAACCCCAACCTTCACCCGAGTGGAAGAGTTGAGGCTCTGTAAGAGCCCCATTTTAGACTTAGCTGTTAAATCACAAATGAAAGATAGCTGTGTGGTCTTATTTTGTTTTTTGTTTCTGTGTAATTGGTAAGATTACTTTGGGGTGGGCAGGGATTATATGCAGTCATTTTAGGCTAACTAGGCAAAGAGGACAATAGACAGGTTTGACCTATCTTGAGAGGTACCCTCTCCCTGTTCAAAAGTGTTTCCTGGTGGGCAGGGTGACGCCGACCAAGGAGCAAGGAGCAGCAGGATGGAGGAAAAGAAAATAGTTTTTTGTTGTCGTTGTTGTTGTTGTTGTTAGTGGTGGTGGTGGTTTGTTTTCGTTTTGGTTTTTAAAGACAGGGTTTTCTGCTGCCTGTCCCGGAACTAGCTATTGACTGGCCTCAAACTCACAGAGATCCACCTGTCTCTGCCTCCTGAGTGCTGGGATTAAAGGCATGTACCACCATTGCCCAGATGGTAGATTTTTTTTTTACATATTAGAAAGTAAGCATGATGGTACATACTTGGCACAAGTTTCTTGCCAGCCTGGGCTACATAGAGAGTACCAGGTCAGTGGGGGCTGTATAGTAAGGCTACGTCTCAAAACCAAAATGCTTGAATTAAACAGAATACAAAAGTTAGGCTTGTTTCTTTCGATCCAAAGAACGAACCAGCAGGGAAGCCCTGAATAGTCATCCCTAGAGACCCTCCATGTGCTCCACCCGCCTGTTTCAGAGAGGGCACTTTCAAACAAGAGAGGGCAGTGCATAACGGGGGGGGGGGGGTGTTTGTTCCTCGTCCTTGTCTGTCCTCCTATAGCAACATGTCTGTGCAATACAAAGCCCAGGACTGTGTGCGTCCTATGGAGTGCCCACACAGGCGTCGCTAACTTAGATCTCCACTGCTTACCTCTGCCCTGCCTACACCCCCACCTCGCCCTAACTTAGCATTCTTGACAAAGAGATTTTTATTCCCTTTTGGCTCAAGCAGGCACAAAAGAACATTGTTTTCCTCTGTACAGCAAGGCAAATGGAATTTTCCATAAGAACTCAATTGAAAACAAAGGGGCACACACAAAGAAAACATGAACTTAAGTACCGCGGAGTTGAGAGCGTACAGGTCTCCAACCCTGTACAAGAGCTAAATAAAATCCAGCTCTCTGGGGCTCCTGCCCGGTGACTCTTTTCCTCAGATAATCCACAGATGTCCTCTCCACACCCTTCTTTGTCTGCATGTCTTCCTGGGGCATGGGAGGACATCCTGGCTGTATAATTCGTGATATAAACATGGATAAAGGCTGGCGAACGTTTTTAGCTTTGGAGTCCAGCAGACCTGAATGACCTTATGAAAGCTGCCTGACTTCCATAAGCCTTCGTTTTCTCCATCTTTGAAACATTTCTTCGTAGTTATAAAATACTCAGCAAGTATGTGTCTGCACTAGGACCATTTGCTATCTTTAAGGCACTGAATGTGTGTAATCATCCCAAATTCATATATTGAAATATGAACTCCATGCTAGGATGTAAGTAGATGGGTCCTTTGGAAGGTTATGAGGGTAGAGCCCTCATGAATGGAATTAATGACTTTATAAAAGACATAAAGGATGCCCTAGAGAGAGAGAGCTCTCTTTTATCCTCTTTCTGCTAAGTAAGACTACCTTAAGAAGTTAGCAGTTTGCATTATAGAAGGGTCCTTACTTGAACCCAACCATGCTAGCACCCTGATCATGAACTTTCAGCCTTCCTTCTTTCATTCTTTCTTTTGTTCTGTCTGTCTTTCTAACCATGCTGAGGACCAAAACTTTAGAACTTTAAGGAATAACTTGCTGAAGTTGATAAGCCATTCGGTCTCTCATACCTGGTTATATGAGTCAGAGCATAAGTTAGCAGGGCACCATCTTTATGTTGCTCACTTCCATTTGGGAAGAAACTTCTTGGGAATGTCCTAAATTTTCTTCATATTTTTGTATACATCTTCCCACGCTTTTTTTGCACCTTTTCTACCCCCAAAGGCTGTTAAAAGTTGTTTCCTCAGTCTGGATTAGCGAACATTTTGTCCTATTGATTTTACTAAGCCAGACATTACATTTGTTATAATAAATCATGTATCAAATTCACCAATTTGATAAATTTGTAGAGAAAGGTTGGCATTTTCATCTAAAGTTCTTGCCTGGTGTTTGGACTATGCGACCTCAGCACCGCAGCATACTATTAAGTACTAGGGCCAGAAATGGATGGAGCTAGAAAACATCATTTTGAGTGAGGTAACCCAGACCCAAAAAGACAAACATCATATGTACTCAGTCATAAGTGGGTTTTAAACATAAAGCAAAGAAAACCAGCCTATAAATCACAATCCCAGAGATCCTAGACAACAATGAGAACCCTAATACATGGATCTAATCTATATGGGAAATAGAAAAAGACAAAATGTCCTGAGTAAATTGGGAGCATAGGGACCTTGGGAAAGGGTTGAAGGGAAAGGGAGAGGCAGGGAGGGGAGCAGAGAAAAATGTAGAGCTCAATAAAAATCAATTTAAAAAAAAGTTCTAGGGCCATTTCTGTCTATTTTATCTGTGAAGGGCATCTTTATTCCAAACTCCAAGTGGTGGACCGTTCAAGGTCAGCCATGTACCACAGATGTCCAGACTCACATGCTCATGTTTAATACACATAAACTGCTCTCTTAACCCCATGTAGGAATCAGACAAATCCAGGGTCTGATTTTGCTTGCTACTAAATGACTAACAATACTTAATGTTCCCAAGCTCCAGATCATTCTTTGCCAAATGGTGATCGGACCGTCTTTCTTCCTCTTGCAATCTGTGAGATTAGGTGATAAAATGAAAGTCAATCAAGCACTTAATGCTGACTCCCGGCGATTTGGGTACCATAAATAGTATATAGATTCACAGTTGATGTGCACAAACCAAATTTTCATATATCTAAATGGTTCTTTCCTGACTGGATTCCCTCTGTAACCCAGGCTAAACTTCTTCACCTTGGGATGATCCTTTTGCCTCTGAAGTATGGAGATTACAGATGTGAGTCACCACATCTAGTTTTTGCTCTATTTTTAATTGATAAATAATTGCATGTACTTAATAGGATACAATATGATGTTTTGAAGTTGGGGGCACATGCCTTTGCTTCTTTGTAGTGCTGGGTATTAAAGCCAAGTTATTGCATGTGCCAGACAAGCAACCTACCACAGAGCTACATCCCTAAGCTTTAGCATGATGCTACGTTAACATATACACTCCCAACAAAATGAGCGATTTATCGCCAAAGGAAAAAAGACCTTTCTTTCAGTAGGCACTTGGCCACATAGAACCTACCCAATAAACCAGTGTTTCTCAACCTTGACAAACACAGAGCTACCCATTTACCTCTGAACCTTCATAAGTTCAGATCACATAAGCTAGAACAAACAACACATTTATAGACCTGGGTATCGTTGATTTCCTAACAACGGTCCATCTTTATTGCCGGGCCCAGTCACATAATTGTACAGTGTTCTGCACTTACTGTTCCTGGAAAGGGTTTTGATCAACTACTGACATGCTTATCTTTCACACATTTGCCAGCTAGGGCTGCGTGTTCCATTTGCCCTTTGTTTCTGCCCAAAGTCCCTTCTGAAAAGTATGGCCATTTCTGTTCCATAGTAGCAGCTAAAATGCTTAAGTAAATGAATTCAGAGAAAGGGTTTGTTCTAGGTAGAGGATGACTAATGCCTTTTGTATTCACTTGGGAAGAACAATAGGGGGTAGGTGAATAGGAGATGGGTCATACTATTCTTAAAATAAGCTGGTAGGGGTGGGGGACAGGTGCACCTGGATTGGAAATTTGGTTGTGTGTGATGGAGACTTCTATTAACCCCTCTGAGCCTCTCTGAAGATGTGTATGGTATTAGTACCTTGCTGCCCCAATGACTGGTAGATTAAACAAGTTAATCAGTGAGAAGTGCCCTGCTTTTGACTTTACATCTTTTCTTGGCTCTCTCTCTCTCTCTCTCTCTCTCTCTCTCTCTCTCTCTCTCTCTCTCTCTCTCTTTCTTTCTCTTCTCTTTCCCTCTCTCCATTCCCTCCCCCTTCCTCCATTTTCCTCCCCCTTTCTTCTCCCACTCCCCACTCTTTCTGGCAATTTCTCTCCACCTCTCTCCTTTTCTAGTTTATTTTTTGAGATAGGATCTCATGTTGCCTTGAACATTGAACTTCTAATCTTCCTGTCTCCCCCTCCCAAATGGTAAAATTATATATGCGTGCAACTTCATTTTTGCTTTACTCAATCCTCTAGCTTTTGATCAGGAATAGGCTCTAGTCATGTATGGAAAATCATGCTTATTTCTGAGCTTTTTTTTTTTTTTGGTTTTTTGAGACAGGCTTTCTCTGTGGCTTTTGGAGCTTGTCCTGGAACTAGCTCTTGTAGACCAGGCTGGTCTCAAACTGACAGAGATCCGCCTGCCTCTGCCTCCCGAGTGCTGGGATTAAAGGCGTGCGCCACCACCGCCCGGCTTTTTATTTCTGAGCTTTTTAAATGTAAAAGTTTTACATTGTGGTGGGTGCTCACGTGAAAGCAAGGGCACCTTATGAGAGCCAGTCCTCTCATTCTTCCATGTGGGGTCTAGGAACTGAACTCAGGTTGGCAGCAAGTCCCTTTACCTACTGAGCCATCTTGCTGACCATATTTCTGAACCTTTAAGGAGGAGTTTCATAAGGGTTATAAAAAGAAAGAAAAGACAACGCATTATGAAAAATGGACTTTGGGGGTTGCTTTCAAACCATAGTGGGTGTTTCTCTTGCGGTGTGAGAGTTTGAATCAAGGGCTTCAAGTGCGCTAAGCAAGAGTTGTACCACATCCACATCCCTTCATTGCAACTTGCTGCTAAAAGTAATGATATCAGTACTCAGAAAACTAAGATGTGTGTGCATGCTCAGAACTTACTCTTTTACATATATAATAAATTATTGGGACAAAACTTAGAAATTTTAAAAATAGACCCTTAAGTAGGAATCTCATGCATTTTGGACAGATAATAATACATATCATTTCATAATGTTTCAGCCTCTAGTGTGTGGGGGAAAAAAAGATATGTGTTGAAGTATCCAGTCATGATGCTACATGCCTGCAATCCTAGCATTTGGAGGACTGAGCCAGGAGAAGACCAACTTAGGCAATATAGTAAATTTGAGAGCAGGCTGCACTCCATAGCAAGACCTTGCCACCAAAACAAAGCAATCCTGCCCAAGATACCCACAGTAAACATCAAGTAGGGAAGATTCAGACTCAACATCTTATTTTTTAATTTCATTTATTTATTTACTTGCATGAACTCCTATGCACATGCGCTCACTCTTATCTGTGTGTCCATCAGCCCTTCTTTCCTTTCCTATTGTCATCCTTTGGGCACTTTGCTTTACATTAAGAAGGGACTTCAGAGACCATCTAGTTCTTACCTGGTATATGTTTTTTGTTTTTTTTTTTTTTTCTGATGGTATTCTTGGCCTTTGATTTTATATGTGAAGACGTCTCTAGGAAATCTTGTTCAGTATAGTTGATTATATTTTTGTTCTTTCTAAGTCTGGCTCAAGATTCTCATTTCAAGGTTCCCCTGTTTTGACAACCTACACACACACACACACACACACACACACACACACACGTCTTCATCCCTGACTTCTGAAGACTCACAGATTTGTTCCTGACCTCTTGGCACCAAGTGAAGCTAAGGCTGGATCCAGCACCCGTATGATCCTATGCACCTGCGTAGCAACAGGGAGCAGGGAGACATCTGTGATGGATCACTGCCCAGGCCCGGGCCTGACTTCTCAACTCAGGAATTACTTTCATGAAAAGCCTGTAATTTGGACCATGGCCTCTCCTCCCCTTCTATATTTGCACAAATAGATCCCAGAAACGAAACAATGCAATTTAGAAAATAAATCGTGACTCAAAACAGATAAACTGCAGGGAACCATAATATACCACAGACCCTGTCAAGATCAAATGACTTAACCCTCTCTTTTTCAGATTCTTCTCAGTAAGATCACAGAGGGATAGATTTAACCATAACTTTGCAGATGAGTCTGTGTTCTACACATAGGACATCTGACTCTCCCAGCACACCTGTCATTTCCACGCTCTCACCAGCTCTGCACAAGACACGCTTGTTTACTGCTGCCGAGTTAACTATAACTCCCACCTAATTAACTTTCTATGGCTCCTCCCTTTTGCAACATTTATCAAAGCTGTGCTGTGCCCTGGAGTCACCTGTTTGCTGCTGCACCACCTACAGTGGATCAAGGTCACCAAGGCACAAGGCAGAACCAGCTAAAAGGGCTAAGGCACGGAACTTCACCTAGCAAGCCTTCCTCTGGGTCCTGGCAACTTGGGCTCCCATTGGCTTTCCTCTTACTACGGTTTTTGTTTATGGGTGTTCCCTCCTCTCAGCGTTCCTTCAGAGCAAGAATAGGTACTGAATTAATTAAACCCAGATTATTATTTAAAACAAGACAGCAGCCAGAGCCTTAAGGGCTGTAGGCTATCATCTTCCTCTGCCATCACATTTGTATGCAGGAGTCTCACAGAAAAGAAGTCCCCAGTCTACTCCTTTGCGGGTAGAAAGAATGTGTTTCACTATGTACTAGATAGCCAGACATAAGGAAGAACAAGATTATAGGGACTCCCTGACAGCCATGGCAGTTCTAGCTTGTAAAGAGGAAGATCAACCCCATTTGAGTATTTTCACTTCAAAACTATTTTATTTATTTATCTTTATGTGTATGTTGTGTCTGCATGCATGCTTGTGCATCATGTGTGTGCCAGGTTCCTACAGAGGTCGGAAAAGGACAATATAAACTGGAGTTTCAGACGTTTGTGAGCCACCATGTGGGTTCTGGGAACCCTACCTGGGTCCTCTGCCAAGAACAGTATGTGCTGTTAACCTCTGAGTAATTCTCTCCACCCTCAAATTTTCATTTTAAATTATTTTAATGATTGAAATAATATGTTTTAGCTTTTTGTAAAGATAGACAGATGATAGGGAGATAAATCAATACGTAACAGATAAAACTGACTTCCTCCATTCTGATCCCATTTCAGCTCTTCAAAAGCTTGTCATAGTTTCAAGTAACCATGTATCATTCTGGTTGTTTCCACGCACTTGCATATATAGGCAAATGAGAGTACTGTTTTGTATATGTTTAACATAAATTTAATTATCATAAGTGCCCTTAGACCTTCATTGTTATGAAGTCTTGCACATGAGATTACAATGACAAAAATGGCATAAAATTTACTTTTCCCTGTTATTTAATCCATGTTCACACAAAAATGCCAAGAATTCAGTATAACCACAATGCTAAGAATCCAGCATATACCTGGGTGGTGGTGGTGCATGCCTTTAATCTCAGTATTTGAGAGGCAGAGGCAGGGGGCTCTCTGTGAGTTTGAGGTCAGCCTGGTCTACAAAAGTCAGTTCTAGGACAGGCTCTAAAACTACAGAAAAACTCTGTCTCAAAAACAAAAAAACAAACATGCAAAGAATCCAGCATATTCAGAATGCATGTCTAATTTTACATGTGATATTTGAAATCATTAGTAACTATTAATATATTCTATAAATTAATATATTAACTATGTTCTTCAGAGATTGTAACTGATTCTCAGTATATTTCCTAGCAGTATTCTGAAGAGTTAAGAGATCGTTCAGAAAGCGATTTCACCTTCCCAGAATGCAAAGACTGAAAGTCAAGCCACACATGGGTGTCCTTTGGGTAAGTTATTTCATATCACACGTGAAGCTCTGGGATTGACTCCAGCACCACAAAAATTACGTATAACAACATTAAAAAAAAAGCAAGCAAGTTTGAGTGATCAAAAATATGTTCGATCATAAAAGCCATATAGTATCACATGAGAGCAGCAGTTCATGTGGGCCATGACCCTTTTGACAAACTTCTATCTCCGAAACTATTTACAACACAGTTCATAACAGTAGCAAAGAATTTTCGCTATGAAGAAAGCAACAAGGATGAGAAGCTGTGTTAAAGGGTCGCAGCATTAGGAAGGTTGAGAGCCGCTGCCTTAGAGTCAAAAGCTGACAAACAGAACTGGTTCTGTACGGCCCATTTTATCTGTGGTTTCAGCTGCAGCCTTGACGTGTGCCCTGGCCACATGAATGACTCTGGTTAGTAAGACACAGCAGAAGGTGCTGCTTGGTTCCACAACCCCTTCAACTCTTACTCCTGCTTCTTGTCTGGGGTACAGACATCTTGGCCTGAACATGCACAAGAGGAGCTTGGCCTTTAAGCATCACTAGCACAAAGGACAGACTGAATGAAAATAGGGTTTTCCCTAAAGCCTGTTTAATTTGAAAATAATATCAGCATCACGGAAACACTACAGAAAGAATACTGAGAGCTCACAAACCTTCTAGGATGGCCAGTTTTTCCTGTCATCTTTCCTGGGTTTAGAGGCACCCAGGAGATGGAGGGGCACCCCTAGATGTGTCTGTGAGGAGTTCCTGGAGGCTTAACTAAGAAGGGAAGTCACTGGAGTGTAGATAGCGCACTAGCCAATGGGCTCTGAGCCCAGAAAGGTGGAACAAGAGCAAAAGAACAAGCCAGCCGAGTTCCTGTATCCATTCCCCTTCCGCTACTTCCCGGCCTGCATGGTCCAGCTGACTCCATCTGCTCCGTTCTCTTACACCCTTCCTGCTGGGAGGGAATGAACTCTGAAACCTAAAAGCAGAGTACATTTTCTTTTTCCTTCCTGTAAGTTCCTCTGTACATTCTATCACTTTGTCACAGAGATTCAAAATGAGCATCCTTTGAAAGACTCACAAAAGGCTCTATGTTGTATTAGTTGCTATTCTACATACGATGACAAGGTATCTGAAGAATCAGCTTGGCCAACGGAAAGATCTGTGTCGGTGCACTGTTTCAATCCATGGCCAATTGGTTTATTGCTTTTGAGTGGAAACAAGGCAGTGCATTGTGGGGAGGATACTGTGGCGGTGGCAGCAAGCTCCTCATCTCATGGTGGTCAGGAAATAGAAGAGATAGGAAGGAAAGGGATCACAATTCCTGCTTCAAGGCCACACACCCCCAGTGACTAAACCCCACCTCCTAAGGGCGTTGTTTTCCATTAGCTTCACAGGCTAAAGACTAAGCCTTCAGCAACACATAGGCCTTTGGGAAAGTTCACTATCCAAACTCTAACACAGTCTGTGACTGTTACATGTGTGTGTGTGTGTGTGTGTGTGTGTGTGTGTGTGTGTGTGTGTGAATATGACTGAAATACATTGTGTGTGTGTATTAACATGTCATCATGACAATTATGCATAGTTAATATACGCTAATATTTTAAAAAGCTATCAACAGGTTATTACAGATAAAATAGATTGTTTTATTATCTTTCGAACAAAAAGCTCAGAAGGCTTTCTGTTAATTTTTCTGCAATTTCTTTGCCTTTATCGTCATCATTACAAAATGGCCTCTTGGCATTTGACCATCATATGTTCACACAAACACTTTAAAAACAGAAGGGCTGGTTGTGAGATGAGGAGAAACATAGCTCTCTCTTTTTGTCTTCTTTCCCAGAAATTCTCAGAACACTTCCCCTTAGTAAACGCCAGAAATGGAGCCAGAGGGAAACAGAGGGGAACGGGAATCCTTGGCGGTTTCTGTCTCTGCTGTTTTCTGACCCTGCCGGCAAGGAAGTGGGGTGGCTAGGCGGGTAAGTGAGCGAGGGAAAGCAGCCATGGTGTCTGCCACGGGGTGCTGTGGAACTGCACTGCCCTGTGCATTTCTATGAGCAATGGACTAAAAATGTAAGAGGTGAGAATGCCACGCAGGCAAGGAAGAGGAAGAGTGAGAGGGAAAGCATGAATAAAAACCTCCACCAGTGCGGGAGAGCTGCAAACTCCCTCTTCTCTACTCAAGTCAGCAGGACTAACCTGCCGGGTGCCGCTGAATGCTGAACACCGTTACTGAGAGCTCTCGCAGAAGCGGACCTTGATCTGCCTTACACACTCGGAAACCCCACGTACATTAAGGTTGTTTTCTCTGATGGGACTTTCCCCTTCATGATGTGATTGAATATTTATTTCATATTTGTCTGTTCATCATTGTTATCCAGGAGCTCCACTTGCATTGTAGTGTGGTCAGGGTTAGACATCTAGGAATTCGTGGTCAGAAATACCAGAGCCAGCATGCAGAGCGTCCATTGTTTGTCCCACTTGCTAAGATAATACGATTTGCCGTCTGCAGTTATCAGTGAGGACACCGTCCCATCCCCTTACAATCCAAACTTTGAGTCCCTGCCAAGTTTTGTTCAGTAGAATTTTTTTCTTCCTAGCAGCCACCCAGGGGCTATTCTCAGTATGTTCCCTAGAACAAATGTTAACACATAGCAATTTGAGAACCAGGGTTGGCTGATCATTATATAGTGTGCAGGGTAGACAAACATCTTTTGTTTTGTTGTCGCCTTATATAAAAACATGATAATAGTACATCTTAATCGAATGTGTAGGCAGGCATTTGAATATTTTTAATTAGAAGGACTGGTACAGAGTGCCACATTTTGTCAAACCCAGGGTCCCCATTTCAACCGTAAGCCATAAATATGAGCATTATTGCCTTTACAATACACCATTGATAGAACACCAACTTTAAGGCCAATTAAAGGCTGGCAATTTTCCTACCATTGGCAAAGTAACACTTGTTAACAGTTCCCCTTGCGACACGCCTCAGCATAATCACCGATTTCTGGAAACCTTAGTTAGCACTTACGGATATTTTGAAATCTCTAATGAATTTCTTTTTATAGACATTTTTTACGTTTGACTCTAATTTTTTAAAGGTGTTCAGGTAGTTTAATTTTATACACTCAGATGGTGCATGTACCCAGATATTTATATGTGAAATACAAAATGTTGGAGTGTGTAGGACTGGACTCTATAAATAATAGTTTGCCTGTAACAGCCACATTTTAACGGCTCAATTTCTGAAATCTAAATGTGCCCAAATTCATTCAGAAAAATTCCAAGTTAGACTCTAAATACCCAAATACTGTTCTATTTAATAAGTCACAGTTCTTATAACTTAAAATCCTGTTGGGGGAAAAAAACCTGGTTAGAGTAAATGAATTCTTTCACAGTTATTTACTTCAAATAAAAATGTTTTGGAAGCTAGTAAAGTCTTTTTTTTTTCATTTCATATGGAATTAATCTGATAAGCTTGGCAAAGATATGAGCGACATAAGAAATGAACTTAGAGTATTCAAACTATTTCAGTCTTGGGTCACCCCACCAGGAGACCAGTTGCCACAATTAACAAAGAGCTTGCTTACAGGCTATGCAAAATTCTAATGTAGAAATAAACACTACTCAAGTTCACGCTCAATTGTCATAATCCTGTATGCTCAGTAGAGAACATTACTCCAGGGTGAGGTAGTGCAGCAATATTAGAAATCACATAGCACCAAATCATTATTTTTAGAAGGTGCCCAGACAAGCAATATTAGATAGAGATAACACTAATACAAGATAGTATGGTGTCTCCAGACATTAGCAATGCATAATGCTTACTTAATTTTAAATATGTGTGTACATGTGTATCTGTGTAAGGATATGTGTCCACGGAGGCCAGAAGAGGGTGTCCCAGGAGCTGGAGTTACAAGAAGCTGTGAGCTGTCTGATGTGGGTGCTGGGAATTGAACTCAGGTCCTCTGGAAGAACAGTAAGTGATCTTAACCTCTGGACCATCTCTCTAGCCCTAGGTTGATTCTTGTAGATGTAAACAGGCTTCAGAAAAACCAACCACCCTGCAGATACTTCTGACATCATTTGGGTTTTTTTGTGATTTGTTGTGTAAATTAACAATACTGTAGAGTATAAGAAGACCAGAAACCCCACAAAATTTAGCATGCTTTCATCTTTAGGCATCTTGTCCCACAGAGTATTTATATCAGAACTAAATGTAAGTGTAAACATTTAATTGCCCCCATTTTATTTTCATTGTTTGTTTTTGAGATGGAGTTTCCTGATATTGCCAAGGCTGCCCTCAAATTCCTAGAGACTAGAAATCATCCTGCCTCAGCCCCATGACTTCTAAAGGAATTCTACTATCATTAACATTTAAAGTTTAATTAAGAATAAGTTGTGCAGTTTAATTTAATAAACAGAAAAATTCTTCTGAAGAAGCATACTCGTTTTGCCATTTTTCTTTTTGTTTTGTTTTGTTTTTGTTTTGGGAAAGGTCTCACTGTGTACCCCTGGCTGGCCTGGAACTCACTTCGTAAAACAGAGAGCTCCATCTGCTTCTGCCACTCAAGTGCTGGGATTTAAAGGCTAACATACTAGTTTTTTAGTGTTAAGTTTTTAAAGGTTTAGAGAAAAGACAGCCATGGAGACATATGGAGGCTCAGGTGGGAGACATATGAAAGCTGAGGTGGGAGGGTTGTGAGTTCAAAGACCAGTCTGAGTTATATAATGAGACTGTTTCCAAAGAAGCAAAAAGAATATAAAACAGAGCTGAACAGTTTAAATGGTTCATAAGTGATGCTGACAAGGGAAAAAAAACTGTAAGAAATAAAAATTAAAACTTTCTTTAAAGATTTTTTTTTTGTTTGCTTGCTTGCTTTTGTTTTTAAAGACAGGTTTGCCTGTGTAGCCCTGGCTGTCCTGGAACGCACTTTGTAGACCAGGCTAGCCTTGAACTCACAGAGATCCACCTGCATCTGCCTCCCGAGTGCTGGGTTTAAAGGCATGCACCCCCCACCATCCTGCTTAAGATTATTTTTTAAAACTGGTGTGGCTGACTGTTAATAGCCATGCTTTATTTATTTACCTTTATGTGTTAGTGACATCCTTGTCTCCTTTAAGGTGGCTAAGTATCCAGCACCAAGACTCCTTTTTCCCTGGGTTTTTTGAGTTAAGTGCAGCAGAGATTAAAGGAGTCACAAGCTGGGCTGGGCTTCTGCACAGGCTCCTTGTAAGAAACTGACCCAAGGATTACTGATGTTTAAGCCCAGCAATGAACTTGTATCATAAGTGATCTTGGGAACAGAAATCCCACTGAGAAGATGAAGGGGCCACAAGAAAAAGAAATCCAATTCCTTAAAAACCTGGTTGAACAAGCCTATTTGTGGGTAAGCGAGCCCTGCTGTCACAACACTCAGAAGGGCATTTATTGGATTGGCTTTGATGTTCTATTGCTGCTGCCTTGAAATTGTTAAATTTAAGAGTCAAAATGTAATCTACTGGAACCCTAGTGCAGTTTAGAAGAGAGACTGCATGCCAACACCCATTAGCCGTTCCTTCTCACTCTTTCATCACACAGCAAACAAGTTCTGAGTTCTAGTGGACCCACCTTGAGCAGGAGTCCATCAAGACCCCCAAAACAAGTACCCAGAAAATGTGCTACTCAGAGAGCTGTGGATTTCCACTCGAGCCCAGATTTACTATGCAGAAAAATGGCAATGCCATCTCTAGAAACACAAACATTTCAGAATTTCAACAGTATTGTAACTGTCAGTCACTTACTCTGAAAATGAGGACATAAAAATAAAGGACTAACGGGCAACACAGCTCCTTTCATTTCAGATCTTCCTGACTGCCAGTAAGCCAAGGGAAAGAATGCGGATTGAGGTGGGCAGCAAGAAATGGAATAAAAGCAGGTGGTTTCATTCTGTACCCATTGTCATTGTCCTTGTAATAACATAGTACAAATGCTGTACATGCTCGAAGATACGATGTGAATTCTGCCAGTCTACGTACTCATGAGATGCTCTTCTATCTGTACTTAAGACTAGTACTGCTCAATATAAAGAAGAAGGATGAACTTTATATTAATAATTCAATTTTCTGGGCTGGAGAGATAGCTCACGGGTTAAGAGCACTCACTGACTGCTCTTCCAGAGGTCCTGAGTTCAATTCCCAGCAACCACACGGTGGCTCACAACCATGTGTCATGAGATTTGGTGCCCTCTTCTGGCCTGCAGGCATACATGCAGACAGAATACTGTATACATAATAAATAAATAAACCTTAATTCAATTTTCTGTTACATAGAATATCAGTAAAGTAGAAGATTAAAAACGCTGGAGGCTGGAGAGATAGCTCAGTGGTTAAAAGCACTGGCTGCTCTTCCAGAGGACCTGAGTTCACCTCCCAGCAACCATACAGTGACCCACAACCATCTATAAAAGGATATAATGGCCTCTTCTGGCATTCAGAGCACTCATACAGAAAGTATAAATAAATTTTAAAAAATTGAAAAACCCACCATAATAAATCAAGAGAGGACTCTGAAAGCAAAGGAACAAAGCAAAAGTGTTTTCTCTTTGGTTTGTTGCTGCAGATCAAACCATTTGTTCAACAAATGCTCCACCTCTGAGCGCCAACCTTGGTCTATATTTTAGTACTTTAATTTTCATTTTAACAGTTAAAAAAATTGTGTGTGTGTGTGTGTGTGTGTGTGTGTGTGTGAAGTATTGTGTCTTAATTAGGGTTACTATTATTGTAATGAGCAAAAACAATTTAGGGAGGAAAGGATTAAGTCACTTACAGTTCCATTTAACTGTTCATCACCAAAAGTAATCAGGGAAGGAACCTGGAGGCAGGAACCTAGAGACAGGAGCTGATGCAGAGGCCCTGGAGGAGTGCTGCTTACTATCTTGCTCCTCCTGGTTTACTCACCTTTCTTATAGAACCAAGGACTACCAATGCAGGGGTGGCCCCAAACACAATGGGCTGGACTCTCTGCCATGATTCACTGATTAGGAAAATGTCCTACAGGCTTGCCACAGCCTGATCTTAGGGAGGCATTTTCTCAGTTAAGGTTGCCTCCTCTCTGATGACTCTAGCTTGTGTCAAATTGACTCAAAACTAGCCAGTCAATCAGAAGACAGTTGGAGGAAGTCAGCTCTCTTCGTACCACGTGGGTCCCTGGCATGGAACTCAACTCAGCAGGCTTGGCAGCAAATTCTTTACCCTCTGAGCCATCTGGCTCTTCCCCTCAGTGTTTTCTGTGGAAATCTACATTTTAAAAAGGGGTTCCATGTTTTTAGAATGCACTGGGTGCCACTATCATATAGCCAACCTTGATTTCAGGGTGTCATCACACTCTATATGAAAGGTTCACTTTCATGTTGCTTTGCATTAGCTAGATCTGATCCTAACATACATGGGTTCCAGTATTGCCACTAAATCACTGCTGGAGAAGGATGTTTCGTTATGTCAGACACTTTTGTGTTGGCTAGGGATAGCATTTTTTTAAAAAGACATACAAATACATAGATACACAGAGAGCAAGCTACTGGAAATACATCTAAGTGTTCATACTGTTCTCTCTAAAGACTGGAATTACTAGAGTTATTATCTATTATTTTTTGGTGCTGGGGGTCAACCCCTGGCTTTCTTGTGCTAAGCACATGCTCTACCAGTGAACTCTACTCCAGTTCCCATTTTCTTGTTCTCTCTGTTTATGTACTTTTTGGTCTTCCTAAAATGAATATTTGTTACTTTTAAGACAGGGATTCTCTGTGTAGGCCTGGCTGTCCTAGAACTTGCTCTGAAGATCAGGCAGGCCTGGAACTCAGAGATCCACTTGCATCTGCCTCCCAAATCCTGGGATTAAAGGCGAGCACCACCATTGCCCAGGCTATTTATTACTTTTGTAGTTAAGTGAAAGTTAGAAACTTTATCAATGAATCTGAGCTAGTATGCACATAACTTTTTAAAAAAGGCTTCTTTAATAACATCTATCTGTTTGTCTGTCTGTTTATTTTTGTGGTGCTTGGGATTAAACCCAGTGCTTTGTGAATTCTAGGTCCGAACTCTAACTCCAATCTATATATCCTCATCCCTGACATTTATTCTTGAATCTAGAAACTATGTCAAACCCAGCCCATGTAAGATTTTTTAAATTTCCTTAATATGTTTTTTTAAGTTATACAAATAATTCAAGATGACTGTTACTATTCAAGCAATACAAAGTCATAGAAGGAACAGCTGAGGCCTGGACAGATGGCCCTGGAGAGATGGCTTGATGGTTAATGGCACTTACTGTTCTTGCAAAAAACCTGGATGTGGTCCCCAGCACACACATGATGACTTCAAACATCTGTACCTCTAATATCAGAGGGTCCGATGCTGTCTTTCCCCCACCCCCAGCCCTCTTTTGACTGATGGAGGAGGGTTATCTGTCTATGTGTTACTTTCATTGGTTAATAAAGAAACTTCCTTGGCCCTTTAATAGGACAGAAAATTATGTAGGTGGAGTAGACAGAACAGAATTGTGGGAGAAAAAAAACAGAGTCAGGCAGATGCCTCAGGCAGTCGCCATGCCTCTCCTCTCTGAGACGGAGGCAGGCTAAGATTCTTCCGGGTAAGTCACTACCTTGTGGTGCTACACAGATTATTAGAAATGGGTTAATCAAGATGTGAGAGTTAGCCAGTAAGAGGCTAGAGCTAATGGGCCAAGCAGTGTTTAAAAGAATAGAGTTTCCGTGTAATTATTTTGGGTAAAGCTAGCCAGGTGGTGGGAAGCGTCCTGCAGCTCCTATTTCTACATTTGACTTCCACTCTTACTGCACACACATGATACATATACATACACTCAAATACACACACACACACACACACACACACACACACTTTAGATAAACTAATTTTAAAAACTGATTTTCTTTCTCCATTTTGTTCCTGCCATCTAATGAAAATGTGTTAAGAGGAAAGCACATTTTTTTTTTTTTTTGCCACAAACTAAGTAATGTAATCAACTTATATAATTTGCCTACCATACACACACACTAGGTGGAGGGGAGATTTGTTTTCTGTGAAAGAGGATATTGTTGTACACATTACTGACTGTTAACTATGACTTCTATGTGAATTGTAATTTTACAAATTATTTCTCTATGCATACATCACCGCTTGACCATCTTACTTCAGAATTTCAGTCAGGCTGTAAGCCTCCTCCCATGTCTATATATGTCTCCCATATAGATAGTACATATATATATGTACTAGCTGATTAATCTAGTTTCAGGAAGAAGCCTCATTCTTGATATCTGTTCAGGGGTCCTCATCACCTACCATTTCTCCAGGCCATTCTGATCACTCTGGCCTATCCTTCACAGGACTCCTGTAAATCTTTTCATCTGGAATAACCACTAACCCTGATGCACCCTCTTGGAAATCTTCCATCCGCTGCACCGCCACCCTATCCCTTTCTTTAAAAGATTTATTTTTACTTTACATCATGTGTACTTGTGTGTAGCGAAGTGAAGTATGCCCTCAAGAGTGTAGGTGCCCTGTGGGGGGGGGGGCAGAAGACAGAGCCTTGCCTTGGATCCTCTGGAGCTGGAGTTGCGAGTCGCTGTGAACCACTCAGGTTCTGGGCATGAGCAGTCCTTAACCACTGAGCTACCTCTCCAGCCCTCTCACCCTGTTTCTGGGGAGAGTTCCCACTTGCTGCACTGACTTTGGAGTGGGGCCCATCTCTCCGCCCCAGCAAAAACGCTCATTAACAGGTGTCAATAGAATACTTCTTTTAACGCTTTAGAATACGCATCTGTTCAACATTCTACAGATTATGCTGCGGCAGGCAGAAGGTGGTTTGTGCAAGTGGCTGTTGCTTCCAAAGGAACTCTTCCTGCCTTGATCTAAATACTAGGAGGAAATTATCTTAAATTTGTCTTTACGGTCAACATCCATGTCTTATTCACCTTCTCCCTCCTGCCTTCACATTTTGTTTTCCTGTCTCTTTGAGACAGAGACTTACACAGCCCAGGCTGATCTTGAACTTGCTGATCTTCCTGCTTCTTTTTCATTAGTACTAGGATTATAGATATGTCCCCATGCTTGAATGCCTCTACTCGATTATGCCATGTTGTTCCTTATTCTATCATACTAAGAGATCTGGTCAGGCTCTGGACTGCTTTTGGATGCATTATCCTCTGTGTTATAAGAGAGATTTGGCTATGCTTTAATGTTTATTAGCGGAGCTCTAGAAGGCTATGACAAAGGAAGCCCTATGTAGAATGACGCCTGCTAAGGAACTGTGGAATCTTTGCTGGTTTATAGGAGTTAGAAGGGGGCTAGCCGTGTAGCCGTGTAGCTCAGTGGCAGGGCACATGCGTAGCACGCAGGAGGCCCTGGATCCATCCCTAATATTAAACAGAATAGTTACAACATAGACTAAGGCGGCTGTTAATATAAACTTATGATTCTTACATCTTAGAAAACAGTCTCAGGACTGAGCAACCTAGGGTTTTCTGTGGACAAAGCCACAGTGAACTCTTCAGTGAACTTGGTGTCACTATTAAAATGAGACGTCTGGCTAGAAGGATCTCCTGCCCGTCACTGTATGCACACGCTCTCAACTACACTTAACTCTTCATTAATCCATGCTGGAAAAGAGTTGCTTTATAAAGGAGTTGAGGTTTGTCTGTTTGTTTGTCTTTAATCGCTTAAAAATGTAGAATGCGTCATTAAGTTGGTTGTTTTCTCTGTGACGGATCCACTGGTTCATCATCTGTCTGTGATGAACCACACCTGACTTCCACACAACTGCGGCCTTAGTCTCATTGTGCGCTGATGGCTTAGAAGTACTTGCTGATCTTAGAAGAAAATATTCCTATCCTTTCCCCCAAAGTCATATAATTACCCTTTAGTATTATTTTCTTAAAAAAAAAAAATGAAACGTTTTTCTTTGGGGTAGAGTTTTTATTCCTCAAATAAATTAACGGAAAAAATCTTTACAGCATAGGAATGCAGTGTATAGATGAAACAACTGTCACAGTGGGATGAGGAAACAGGAAAGACCTTCAAATGCTGCACCTAGAATAACTCCTTCAAACCTCAGGGTTTGTTCCGGTACATATGGTTGAGGGAAGTAATCACAGAAACTAATTTAAATTAATTCTTGGGAGATACACACACACACACACACACACACACACTACACACACATATATTCATACCCATATATATGTTTGTATATCATGATCACCTCAAGCTAAATGAGAGGATGAAGGTGTATGCTCCTCTAGGCCTAGCCTAATTACAGGCAAATTTGCCTAAGCTTGTCCCCAGCACCCCGGTTCCAAATAGCTGCCTGTACTCTTTGTGGTCACCTCTCCTCCTCCCTCCCTCCAGCTCTCAGGGGTCTTCTGTCCCTGGCTGAATTTTGCTCTCAGCTGGCAGCTAATTAATAGTTAAGAGGGTACTGTTGGTGGAGAAAATTGCACTGCTAAGTATTTACAACATCCTTATGTGTTTCAACATTTTTCAGTTATTAGAAACAGGGAGGAAAATTCTGGTAGTGGGAAAGCCAGTTGGCACTGGGTCAGTAAATCTGTCTGGCAATTTAATAGAATCAAACCTTAGTAATTAATTTTGCATTGTATTGTGTTAAGTGGCCATAAGCCATCTAAGGAATGGAACAAGGAACATAAAAGCTTCATAGTAGTTTTGCAATTTTTCATCTTCATAGAGTAGAAACAGTCATAGGATCTACCAGAGTCTGGAAAAATCACTGTCGTCTTCTGTGATCTTTATGGAAAGGGAAAACACCAGAACCTCAGAAAGTGTTGCTTCTCTAAGAGTTCAGAAATAAGCTTTACACGATCAGATGTTAGGAAAACAGAGCGTAAGGCTCAGCAGAAAAACAAAGGGCTGAAGCGTGGTGAGGTTGAAGGCTTTGGTATGTCTCTCCAAGGGCAAACCCGTGTTTGATTCTACTCCAGTAAAGAACTAGATATAAAAATTATAAAAGCTTTGTTAAGCATGCATTTTTACTGAGATGTTATGTTCTGCCCCAGCCTTCTTGTTTTCTAGTTAATTGTAGCTCTAAGTCACATAGTAATATTGCTTTAATGAAGAGTTTAAATTGCTTCAGGTGGTTTTCAGGTTCCTTAGAGCAGAGGTCTTCACATTTTTTTTTTTAAAAAAAAGCATATCTAATCTCAAAAGAATTTTGGAAAAAGCACAGGATCCTGTGAACATTTTACATAGACACTAAAGTGTTTTATCTTTTTTTTTCCTTTCCAAACAGAGGTCGAAGCTAAGACTGCAAGCCTGCTGGGTAGATGCTCTACCACCGAGCTACAGCAGCTCACTTTTCTTTTTCCCAGTTTTTGGTTTCAGTTTGAGACATGGTCGTGTTCAGTTACCCAGGCTGACTTTGACGTTACTCTGTAGTCCAGGCAGGCTTTGAACCCCTTGCTTTGGTCTGACTAGAAAGAAGCTGGGATTATAGTCCTGTGCCATAGGCCCAGTTAAAATGTTTTATCAAGATGAAATCATTATAAAGAATGTGTGTCTTGGTATGTTATTATTTGAGTACGTACTTTTTATTTTTGAGACAGAAAGAATCTTGTTGCCTCCCAAACACTGGAATTCTAGATGTGACCTTCCACAGCTGGCTATACTTTTACTTATATTGAATCCCTGGAGTTGTAGGCTTCGCTCACTCAGTTTATGGAATGAATTCATCGTTGGAAATGCATTGTTAGAGAAGTCAGTCTTCACTGTCAAACTTATCTACTTACTATACTGGACTTACTGGCTGTTCTTCTAATTGTGAAGCGAATGGGACAATATTCTGTGAGCCTTGATTCCGCAGGAGGCAGAGAAGAGGTAAAGAAAAGGCATGGAGTGTTGCCAAGCATTTGTTGTTTGGATAAAGTGAGTTGTTAGCTGTTTTTAAGGCTTTGTTTGGTTTGTTTGGGAGAGAGGATGGGAAGAAGCCCCTGAAAAACAATGCATTTCAAATTATCTGTCTATGAGTTAGTTATCTTGAGACTTGTATATCCCAGAGCAGTGCACCAAGATAATATTTGGATTGGAAGAGAGATGGGTGGGCTTGTCTTCTACATGATGGAAGGAGGGAGCTAATGAAAAGGAAAAATTTGCCAGACCTTGGGGCGAGACATATAAGCTGAGTTTGCAGACGTACTACATTAAAACTATTCATTATCTATGGGCATGGTGGTGTAGACCTTTGAGCCTAGCACTCAGGAGGCAGAGGCAGGCAGAACTCTCTAAGTTCAAGATCAGCCTGATCTATGTAATGAGTTACAGGTCATTACGGGCTACATAGAGAGATCCTGTCTCAAAAAAACAAAACAAAAAAACAAAAACAACAAAAAACCCCAACAACAACAACAACAAAACAAAACAAAAAACAAGATATCCATTGCCTCCTGGGTTTTCAAAGCTTTCATGTACCCCAGGGAATGAAGACTCCGCTTCAAGTCATTCTTCTAGAGGATTTTAAGAAGAGACATGCATTTGCTATAAAGACAGAAGATGCAAGAAAGAAGATTGCCTTCCAGCACTGAGCAGAGGGACAACAGCATGCAGGCCAGAAAATTGGGACAAATGAACCAACTTTGTTAATGCTTCCTATTAGGTAGGAAAAACAAAACAGCCAGCCACAGGCTCTTACCTCTACCTCAGTACAAAATGATTCTGCCTCCAGGAATCTCAGAAAGAGACTGTGTCTGAGAGCTGTCTCCTCCCGTCTTATATTCATCTCTAGGGCTGGGATTAAAGGTGTGCACCACTACTGCCTGGTTTCTATGACAACTAGTTTGGATATTGGGATTAAAAGAGTGTGTCACCACTGCCTGGTCTGTAAGGCTGATCAGTGCAGCTGTTTTGCTCTCTGAACTCCAGGCAAGCTTTATTTGTTAAAACACAAATGAAATATCACAAAAAGAGGGATTTAAGGCAGCTTGAAAACTGTGTGTTTCTCTGAGCACAGCTGTCTGAGACTCTAAACTTTATAATAGATGGTCTAAAGCAGATTGATTAACTCCTACCCAACGTGCTTAGAATCAGAACTGTTTCCGACTTTAATTTTCTCGGGTCTTGGAAGATCTGCTTGTACACAATGAAATTTTTATGGATTAGACCAAAGTATGGGCATGAAATCCCTTTGTGTTTCATATCTACCTTCTTTACGTAGCCTGAAGGGATCACACACACAATATTTAACATCATTTGTGATTAAACAAAGTTCTGTGGAGTGGAGTTTTCCGTTGCGGTGACATATCAGCCCTTGAGAAGTTCCAGATTTTAGAGCCTTTTGATTTCAGATTTTCAGGTTGGGGATTCTTGGCCAGTATTTCAAAGGAATGCTTCACAGGACATCTCTCAGTGTTCTGTTACTTTATGTTAAACATGTTTTCATTTTGCCATTTTTTTCCCACGAAGCATATGGTTCCTTGTTTCCTTCATAATTCCAAAACTTTGGAGAGCGGCAGAGGCTCTGCCGGCACTCGCTACTCTTTGTTTCCTCAGTCTTTCTGTCTTTTCTTATCCCGATGATGCGATGATGCGTTGTCACAAGAGGGAGTCTCCACACTCTGCTCCCTGCAGTTCACAGATGCTAGTCTTCCTCCACGTATCACAATGGCATTGGTGGACAGGGGAGGGCAGGCAGCTCTAACCATTGGTAGTAATTCATCTCTCTGCTCATACTCTGATCCAGAAGTGGGCATCTGACCTGAACAGGGACAAAGAGAATCAGTCCCCTTCCTGGGGGTGTTTATATAAAAACCATTTTAATGGAGTTACCAAAACACAAAAATGGTCTTTTTGTCAAATGTCTTATGGAAGATGGTAAACAATGGAGATTCGCACTGGGGCCTAACGTGAAGCAGAGCCCAGCAGGTCCCTCAGGTAGAATGGACTGGGAAGGATAGAAAGATGGAGGGCTAGTGAGATGGATCAGCAAGCAAAGGCTCTTGCCAACAGATCCTGACAACCTGAGTCTGATCGCAAGCCCCACATGGTGGAAGGAAAGAGCAGATTCCTGAAAGTTGCCCTGGGTCCTGCATACACAAATAAATAAATATATATAAACAGTGAGACAAACGGAACAAGACAAACCAAACAAGATAGAAAGATACAAATAAGAAGGAAGGCTTGAGCGTCTCCAGTCTCGGGCTGATATTCCGAGACACTAAGAGATGGAGTGGCTCCTGTGGCTTATGGATGACAAAACCTGAAAATCGGAAGTCAAAATTAACTCAGCACTTAGGAAGCTGGGGCAGAAGGATCAGGAGTTTAAAGTTAGCCTGGACTATAGACACCCTTTTCACAAAAAGACATAGAAGAGCTTGCCTGGGGATGTAGCTCAGTGGCAGAGCGCTCATATAGTATGTATACAGCCCTGGTTTCAATCCCCAGCTCTGGGCCGTGGAGAGCAAGGGGTGGAAATAGAAGTTGCCGAAAAACAGGAAGAACCTGTTTATATACATCTCAAGCATGCAGAGTACTTGCGAGCCTGTTGAGGTTGACATTTCCTGCACAGAAAAGAACTGCATGTAAGGCGGGTTAAGTAAGGAACCAGGCCTGTAGAGGAGATGATGTATGCGGGGTCACTGGAAAGCTTTGCAAGGCTGGGGACAATAAACGGGGTGCTTCCTGGTGGTAGTGGAAGGGTACTGAGGCAGCTGCGGTCCCCATGTTTCAATAGTGCCACCCTGTGGCTGTGATACCAGAACAGTTTGGCCCCTGCCCAGTGTGCCACTTTAGTTACTAGGGCCTTTTCCCGTGTTTCTCTTCTGGAGGTAATTAGAGGGCGAGCCGATTGCACAGTCCTTAAGGTCCGTGCCTGTCTTAGACAGGGAGATGGGAGATGGCTAGAGGGGGATTGGGAAGGCAATCACCAAGGAGAAAGGCATGCTCTTAGTATCTGAAAAGTACTCTTCAAATCACCGTATCTTTTTGATCCCCCCCCCCCACCCCAGACTGGAGACATGGGACTTATGAGCAATAGTACTCTAGGGTTGGCTTGTACCAAGCTGCAAGAGCTGCTTATAAAATTTTAGGAATCTTGCAAGCTGGTTGTTAAACAAAACCCTCAAGAAAAATAAAATACACATGTTGGATTTAATAACAATAGACTTATGGGGGAAAGCGTGCAGATTGGGATGCAGCTCCATGTGTCAAATTGTAGCTCATCGTAGCCATATGTTGGCCACAAAAACAAAAGTTTGGCAAAAAATAAGTGCATTCTATAAGAATAAATATATATGTGTGTGTATATATGTACATATACATACATATATATAAAGTATTTTAGAGTTTATTTGTAAATTATCTGCCATACATATTTACATTATAAAATTTCTAATAAACTTACATCTATAAACAGAGATATAAGTATACATGCATATGCTTTCCATGAAGGGGTCACCTTAACATTTACTATCATAGAACTACTCCTAGGTTTTTGATTACTGAATTGCTAATAATGCAATATAACAAGCAAATAAAATGAAAAAGAAACAAAATGATAATAACAAAATACAAATAATACATCATTTCAGCCCACTCATACTCATTTCCAGATAGGCAGGGCTTGATCCTGAGTCATACTGCATTGTAGTAGTTTGAGTGAGAATTTCCCTCATCAGCTCAGCTATTTGAACACTAGGTCCCTGTTGGTGGTGCTGTTTGGGGAGTTTTATGAAGGGTGGCATTGCTGGAAGGAGCATGTCACTAAAGGTGGGTTTGAGATTAAAAACCTCAAGCCATTTCCAGTTTGCGTCCTTTGGTTCCTGCTGGCAGTTCAAAATGTGAGCTCTCCTACAGTACTGAAAACAGCCTGGTATTGGCATAAAAACAGACAGGAGGACCAATGAACTGAATTGAAGACCTGAATATTAATCCACACACCTTCAAACACCTGATTTTTGACAAAGTAGCAAAAAATATCAAATGGAAAAAAGAAAGCATATTTAACAAATGGTGCTGGCATAACTGGATATCAACATGTAGAAGAATGAAAATAGACTCATATCTATCACCATGCACAAAACTCAAGTCTAAATGGATCAAAGACCTCAACATAAAGCCAACCACACTGAACCTCATAAAAGAGAAAGTAGAAAGTACACTTGAACGCATTGGCACAGGAGACCACTTCCTAGATATAACCCCAGCAGCACAGACACTGAGAGAAACAATTAATAAATGGGACCTCCTAAAACTGAAAAGCTTCTGTAAAGCAAAGGACATGGTCAACAAGACAAAATGACAGCCTACAGAATGGGGAAAGATCTTCACTAACCTCACATCAGACAGAGGTCTGATCTCCAAAATATACAAAGAACTCAAGAATTTGGTCATCAAAAGAACAAATAATCCAATAAAAAATGGAGTACAGATCTAAACAGAGAACTCTTCAGCAGATGAATCTAAAATGACTGAAAGACACTTAATAAGGAAACGTTCAACATCTTTAGTCATCAGAGAAATGAAAATCAAAACAACTCTGAGATTCCATCTTACACCTGTAAGAATGCCCAAGATCAAAAACACTGATGACAACTTATGCTGGGGAGGATGTGGGGTAAAGGGAAGACTCCTGCATTGCTGGTGGGAATGCAAGCTGGTATAGCCCCTTTGGATATCAGTTTGGTGACTTCTCAGAAAATTAGGAAACAACCTTCCTCAAGACCCAACAATACCACGTTTGGGTATATATCCAAAAAAAGGTCAATTGTGCCACACGGACATATGTTAAACTATGTTCATAGCAGCATTGTTTGTCATAGTCAGAACTTGGAACAACCTAAATGTCCCTTTACCAAAGAATGGATAAGGAAAATGTGGTACATCTACACAATGGAGTTCTGCACAGCAGAAAAAAAATAACGACACCTTGAAATTTGCAGGCAAATGGATGGAGCTAGAAAACATCATTTTGAGTGACATAACCCAGAACCAGAAAGACAATTATCATATGTATTCACTCATAGGTGGTTTTTAAACATAAAGCAAAGAAAACCAGCCTACAATTCACAATCCCAGAGAACCTAGACAACAACGAGGACTCTAAGAGAGACATACATGGATCTAATCTACATGGGAAGTAGAAAAAGACAAGATCTCCTGAGTAAACTGGGAGCATGGGGACCATGGGAGAGGGTTGAAGGGGAAGGAGAGCAGAGAAAATGTAGAGCTCAATAAAATCAATTTAAAAAAATAAGCTGTTACTTAAAAAAAGAAAAGATGTGAGCTCTCAGCTTTCTGCTCCTTTTTGTTATATCTGCCACTTGCTACTGTGCTTCTTCACCATGGTCAAAAGAAACTTCTTCTGATATAAGTTGCCTTGGCCGTGGCATTTTATCACAGCAACAGACAAGTGAGTCATGCATGCATCCGTGCTGCAAAGGGTTCAGTGTGGCCCACATCTGGAACCCCAGCATGTGGTGAGCAGAGGCAGGGAGGAGTAAAAGTTCAACCTGCCCACTAATAACAATTTTAAAGTTCAGGCTGTTACTAGTGCTTAAAGGAAACTTCTTGTTTCCTTAAATGCTTTGGAGACAAACCAAGTGAACACCTCTGAGATCCATTCCGAAGAGCTAAGAGCCTAATATTTTTTGCAAGATGGAAAAAGTATGGCAGGTCTATCTGGACAGATGGCTCAGCACTTAAGAGTACTTTGCTGCTCTAGCAAAGGGGCTGAGTTTGGTTTCCAACACTCAAGCTGGGGAGCTCACAAAAACCTGTAACCCCAGTTCCATGGCATCTGATATCCTCTTCTGATCTCCCTGGGCACACACATACATTTTTATATCCACACACACATAATTAAAAATAAAAGAAAAAATTAAAAATGGAAGGCAAGGAGAAAGGGAGGGAAAAAGAAGGCAGACCCATATTTTTAATCCTGGTTGAGCGGAATTATTTAAAAATTCAATGAGATTGTTGCTAAAGGGCAACTGTCCTCCTTGAAAGATGCCTTGAATGTGGATGGGGACATGTAACAAAGTGCTGTCCTTAGATGAAGAGCTACAGGCAATCAATGGGGGCCGAAAGAGGGAGATTCGATCTTCTTCAGGCCTGTCCAAACCCGTGGTCAGCCCCAATCACACACACATAGGCAACACTAAATGGACTTCACCAGTTCTATCTATGTAACAATGATAATTAAAGACGAGGTCATGAATTTGAGAGGGGGTGGAGGGGAAATAGAAAGGGCTGGAGGAGAGAGAGAGGAAGGTGTAAGTGATATAAACACAATATTCACATATGAATTTTAAAAAATAAAAATAAGTTTTTAATATGAAAAACTTCAGTATTTGGTTCATGTATTCTTTGGGGGTTTTGTTTTGAGATAGAATCTCACTAAGAAGTCCAGGCTAAATTTGGATTGTTGATCTACTTATTGCCGTATGATTGACTCCTGAGGGCTGGGATTCCCAGCATGGGCAGCTTGTGGATCTTTGAGCATGAGTTAAGTGGTGATAGAAAAGAGACTTGGACTTGCCTTTGAGATGTCACAAGGGACAGGTTACAAGCATAGATTTCCTGAACCACATGATGATAGGAATTGATTCTGAGATCTGCTCTGCTCTGGCATAACTTTCATGGGTATGGCTGGCTAGCCAGGGTTACGTATGCTTAGACATAAGCAATAGAATACAGCCCTATTGCTCCTGAGATAGACCAAGAGAAAAGGGAAAATTGATTATCAAATCATATAACATGGCTTTCTAGAATACTTAGGGACATATAAGTGGCTATAGTGGCCTTCTCTCAGGCCAGCTGGTGACAGTTAGATATGCCCCAGCCTCTCAAGGGCTTTAGAGTCTTCTGGGTCCTGGAGAGTTTTGAATAAATGTGTGTGATGGAGGAACTTCTGGTTTTCCTGCCCCCAAAACCTGTTGAGACTCAAGATTAATCATCAAGAGTTAATGAATAGTGCCTCTGGCTTTAATTTCTAGGAATATCTCTCTGCTTGGGACTTCATTTTGAGTTAACTATTTTTGAGATGAGGCCTTTAGGAGGTGAAGACAGATTTCACAGTGAGAAGTTGTTTTTCTTGTTTAGTTACCTTTAGCTCATCTAGTGACACCCCATGTGAAGCCCTTAAGCACTTAACAGAGTACCTGTCTAGGCACCTGACACTGGGGACATTGATGTATTGTCAACAAATGGTCTAGGCATCACTGGCACTGGGAACATCGCTGTATTGACAACAAATGACAGGCATAGAGTGCTTTACAGGCTTTCCAGTTTCCTGACAGCTATGACAGAGGCTGGATTCTGAGTGTCATCTTGGTTTTTGTTTAGAGCTTCACTATTTAATATAGTAGTCAGTGGCTACATGTCACCACTGAGCATTTGAAATAAGGATGAGCCAGACAGACATGAGTTCTAAAATACAAAGTAGACCTGAGCTCTTGAAGATCTGGTATGACAAAGCAAATGCAAAATAAGCCTCTAATAAGTTTTAACATTTATTATAAGAAACAAAACAAAAAACTTTAAATATTGGATTACATTTTAAAATATATTTATGTAGGTGGACTTTTCTGTCCCTCTAGCCAGTTCCCCAGTAACTATACAGAGACTTATATTAATTATAAATGTTTGGGGAGCTGGAGAAATGGCTCAGTGGTTAAGAGCACTGACTGCTCTTCTAGAGAACCCAGGTTCAAGTCCCAGCACCCACATGGCAGCACACAACTGTCTGTAACTCCAGGGTCTGACACCCTCATACAGACATACATGCAGGCCAAACACCAATACATAGAAGACAAAAATAAATAAATTCTTTTTAAAAAAATTATAAATGTTTGGCTGATAGCTTAGGCTTGTTACTAACTAGCTCTTTCAACTTAAGTTAACCCATATTTCTTATTTACATCTACCACATGGCAGTACCTTTTTTCAGCATGACATATTCATCTCCTGCTTCCTCTGAGATTGCTCTGCCCTCCTTCTTCCCAGCATTCTCTCAGTCTGGCTCTCCCATCTAAACTCTTCCTGCCTAGCTATTGGCCAGTCAGCTCTTTCTGAACAATGAGAGCAACATATCTTTGCAGTACACAAAAGGATTATTCCACAGCATATTCATTCATTTTTATTTAGCATTTTCCTCTACTCTTTGGCAATTTCATACATGTATATAATGTATTTTGGTCATATTTCCCCTTTTCAATCCTTTTGGACCCATTCTTATTCAAACAAGCCCCCTCCAAGGTTCACATTCTTTATTCTTTCTTTTATTCCAACAAGGCACTAAGCTTAGTTACAATTGTTTGTTTGTAGCAAGGCTGTGGGGTTATTTCCAGGCAAATTAACAGTGGCTACACCAATAAAGAAAAATTATTTCCTCTTCTCTCCCAGCCATTAATTGTCAATAAGTCTCTAGCCATGGGTGGGCCTCATGAATCCCTCCCCAAGTCATGTTGTAATGTTGATGGTTTTATCTTGTGTAAGTCTTATGCAAATAACCACAGTTGTTGTGAGTTCAATAGTTCAACAGCCAGTCATGTTGTGTAACACTGAGGTCCTGCTTGTTTGGGTTTCTGCCCTGCCCAGTTTCCACAGCCGGTAGGTCCCAAAGAATCACACAGAGGTCTCCAAAAGTTATAAACTGATTGGCCCCTTAGCTCAGGCTTCTTATTAACTCTTATAACTTGTATTAACTCATTATTCTTATCTATGTTAGCCACATGGCTCGGTACCTTTTCCAGTGGGGCAGGTCACATCCTGCTTCTTGGGTGTCTGGACATGATTGCAGAAAGAGCTTCCTTCTTCCCAGAATACTCCTGTTCTCATTTCCCCACCTCTACTTCCTGTCTGGTTGTCCCACCTACACTTTCTGCCTGGCTACTAGCCAATCAGTGTTTACTTAAAACATAATTGACAGAATATAGACAATTCTCCTGCACCAATGTTGTGTTCAGAGGACATTCCACAGCATCCTTCTGATCCTTTGCCTTCTACACTCTTTGTGTACCCTCTTTCTGAACAGTAACTAAGGTAGTCTTTGGTGAGCTCACTAACATTGGGAAGAAGTGTGTGGATATTGGTGTGTAAGATCACTATGTCCAAGCCCCAGTATTCCTGACATGGGCCATCTTTCTTTCAAAGAACATGGGACACTGAATACTCAGTTTGAAGCCAAGAGAGGATTCCCCCTCCTCCCAGAACAGCTGACCACATGCTGTGGCAACACTCTCTGCAGAAGTCATCATCTGTCACAAATGCATCATGAAAGAGCCACTGGGTTCATGTCAGACACAGTGGAGATTTCAGACTTTGGATAGAAACAAGGAAACTGGGAAAGAAGAAAAATGAGGCCTAAGATACTGTTATAGTACTTTCTAGAAAACTCTCTACAACAGCCAGTTCCTGCCTTTCTGCCTCTGGCCATTCTGCTATGCTGTGGGGGACATTTGAGGAGACTCTCTCTGTACCTTTATGCTTCTTGATACAGCTGTGCCCTTGGGAAGGTTTCTTCTAGTACTCAGTAGCATTTAGGGTCTACTAAAGTTTGGATGTTGAATATCTCCTTAAAGGCCCATTGGTCTCCAGGGTGGTGCTGAAGGGAGGGAGCGGAACCTCTAAGAGGCAAGGCTTTGGGGGTGGGCCTTAGGTAGTTGGGTTGTGCTTTCAAAAGGGAAATAGGATCCCATTCATTCTCCTTTCTTCCCTCTTTTCATTCCCCCTCCCTTCTTCCTTCCCTTCTTCAACTTCTATCGGTTAAGTGACAGCTTGTTAGTTCCCAGTCAGTCTCATTTAATACCCTCACCAGAGGCCAAACCAATGGTACCTGCCAGATCTTGGACCTTGAACCTTTAAAACAATGAGCTCCATAACCCTTTTCTCTATACAAAGTTGGTTGCCTTAGATATTACATTGTAACAATATGAAGCTAACACAAAATCAATCCCCTTTGACCAAAACAGTTCAATGGATGTGTAAGTTCTTATTGTTAGGACAAAGGACCTTGACAAGTGAATTTAA
This sequence comes from Arvicola amphibius, assembly GCF_903992535.2. Lineage (NCBI taxonomy): Eukaryota > Metazoa > Chordata > Mammalia > Rodentia > Cricetidae > Arvicola > Arvicola amphibius. Next base: position 139,636,162 of record NC_052048.2, read on the forward strand.
GGAAAGAAGGGTTATGTTGGCTGGGTTTGAGGGTACAGTCTGTTATGGTATGGAAGACATGGCAACAAAATCCTGAGGCCACTGGTCACATTGCATCTGTAGTCAGGAAGTCCAGAAAGACCAATGCTTCTGTTCAGCTCACTTTCTTCTTTTTATTCATCCTAACACCCCAGCCTGTGGAAGGTGCCGCCCTTACATAGGGCAGCACTCCACTCTCACTTAACCTAATCTAGATAATCCCTCACAGACACACCGGCAGATCTGTGGCGATTCTAAATCCCATCGGTTTGGCAGCCAGCATCACCGCGGGGTTCACAATAGAGATTTTGTTTTGATTTTGTTTCTCCTTCTTTTCCATTCCCGGAGCTGTGGCAGTTATGGCTTAGAGCTCCAGTCTCAGTGTCTTGGCTTTCTCTCAAAGAATTTGCCCCGCATCTGTTCTACCAGACTTCAGATTTCCTTTATCTGCATCTCTGCGGGGAAAACAATAAAAAGCAGAAACATTAACACAGCGTGCTTGACTGCTCTCTTTATAACTGTTTTCTTTTCTCTCTCTCTCTGTGTGTAATGTCTACATGTGCCTGTGGGGTGTGTACCCGTATGTGTGCATGTGGAGAGCAGAGGGGAACATTGAGTATCTTACTATATTGAGACATGCTCTCTCATTGAACTGGAAACTGGCTATTTTAGCTAGATCAGTGACTCCTGAAATTGGCATGCCTCCCCGTCCCCACCGAGGAGGGAGGGTTGTAGGCATGCACAGCCACGTATGGCTTTTCTTCTTTCCTCCCTCCTTCCCTCCCTCCCTCCGTCCCTCCCTCCCTTGAACCTTGAACCTTTAAAACAATGAGCTCCTTCCCTCCTTTCCTCTTTCCTTCCTCCTTACCTCCCTTCTTTCATTTTCTTAACATAGGTGCTGAGAATCAAACTCAGGCCCTTATGCTTATTGCAATAAGTATCGTTACCCATTGAACCATTGTCCTAGCTCCTAGCCCTTCACTGCTTTTTCTTTTTGACACTATATAGCCCGCTGCTGTCCTGGATCTCACAGTGTAGACTAGGCTGACTTTGAAGTTAGACAGATCTTCCTGCCTCTGCCTCTGGAGATCTGCTGGTAAAGGTCTGTAACCCCACATCCAGCTTAACTGCTGTCCTTTAGAAAGCCTCCTTACAAGCATGATTCTTAGCTGGCATATAAGAAGTTGGATTTGGGAAAGTCTTTTACTATCTTGATGGATAAAAAATGATTTACTAACCATGTATGGTGGTACTCTCCTTTAATTCCAGGACTCAGGAGGGAGGTAGAGGTAAGAGGTCTACATAAGGAGGTCCAGGCCAGCCAGAACTGTAAAGTAAGACCCACTTAAACTAATAAATAAATAGGTAGATAAATAAATAAAGATTACTTGTCCTAAATCCTTTGTGCAAACAGCATGTTTTGTGCTAAACGTGTGTTCTCTTGCTAGGAATCTGGGAGAGGGCAATAGGCAGAAGGAGTCTATATGCCCAGGCCCCAGTGAAAACCCAGGCTGCTGAATCTGGCTCCCCTGGCAAACAGCTGTCCGTGTGTGTTGCCATGACTCCTTGCTGAGGAATCATGTTCTGTGTGGCTTCACTGTGAGAGGACAATTTGTTTCCTTTGGACTTTATCTCATGCATTTTTACATGCATAACTTTGCTTGGCATCCTTTTGCTATAGTAAGTTATAGGTAATACTTGCCACATGCATGCTTCTGAGTCCTCCTAGTGCACAGTTAACACTGGGAGTGGTCTTGGAGACCCTCAGAAATAATACACAGAACCTACCAGGGGGAGACTTGAAGGTAGATTCTTTTTGGTTTAATTGTCCTTAGCTGGAACAGGTTTGGTGGCACATGCCCTTAAGCTCAGCACTTAGGAAGTATTGATACAGCTTGAATTACTGTATCAATACAAATAGTAAGATTCTGTATCAAAACAAATAAACAATAAAAAAGAGTTAACATAGATACAGTGTGTATTATAGAATGTGGAACTCAGAACTCTAAAAGCCAAGGTCAATGGTATGTGGAAAACTGGCACACAGTGTACATGTCTCAGAAGATATCCATTAGGAAAGGTTATGTAGGAAGTCTCTAGGGCAGTGGTTCTCAACCTGTGGGTCGCAACCACTTCGGGGGAATCAAATGATCCTTTCACAGAGTCACATATCAGATATCTTGCATGCTAGATATTTATTTACATTATAATTCATAACAGTAGCAAAATCACAATTATGAAGTAGCAACAAAAATAATTTTCTGGTTGGGGGTCACCATAACCTGAGGAACTGTATTAAAGGGTCACAGCATTAGGAAGGTTGAGAGCCACAGCTCCAGAGAGATCAGTGGAAGATCATCAGATGAAGCATAGAGGAGTGAGTATGGAAATCAGACATTAGTTAAACAAAATCCAAGGGCAGATCCCAGAAAAGCAAATAAAGGAGGCTGGCCTTATAGTCACATTGTCCTCTAAGCTAAACCAGGAAGTTTGTTGACAAATAAACAAAGGAGCCAAAACTTTACTATAGGTCAAATTTCTTCTTTCAGGCATATTATGACTGGCCAGAGAACTCAGAGGGCAAAGGCACTTGTCACCAAGTCCAACAATTTTGGGTTTGACTCCAGGACCCACAGGGTAGAAGGGGAGAACTGACTCTCCCGAGTTGTCCTCTGACCTCCACAAACTCACTGTGCTATGAGCATGTTCCCCAAACCCCACAAAATAAATATAATAAAAAAGAATAATAGTTTGGGGACTTAAGAGATGGTTCATTCATTAAAGTGCTGGTCTCATAAGCCAAAGGACCTGACTTTAATCCCTAGAACCTGTTATGGAATCATCTTTTTATACACTGTGAAGATGTGTCTTTGTCAAGGCACCTTCTGATTGGTTTAATAAAAGAGTTGATTGACCAGGCAGGAGATATAGGCTGGGAAAGCCAGACAGATGATGCTGGGAAGAAGAAGGGCAGAGTCTGGGGAGTTGTGAGGAGAGGCAAAGAAGCAAGATAAATGTGCCACGTTAAAAGAATGTGGGCCAGGTGGTGGTAGTACACACCTTTAATCCCAGTACTCAGGAGGCAGAGACAGGTGGAGCTCTGTGAGTTTGAGGTCAGCCTTGTTTACAGAACAAGTTCCAGGACATGATCCAAAGTTATAAAGAAACCCTATCTCAAAACCCTCCTTGCCAAAAAAGAACCATGTGGCAGAGGATAGATAAAAAATATGGGTTAATTTAAAATGTAAGAGTTTGCTAGTAATCAGCCTGAGCTATTGGCCAAGAATTTGTAGTTAATAATAAGTCTCTGTGTGGTTGTTTGGGAATAACAGCATTGACACAGAGAAACTCTACTTACAAGAACCCACATAACAAAGTAAGGTACATCTCATGACTGTAATCCCAATGCTAGGGAGGCAAAGACATGGAAGATCCCTGGGACTAGCTTATCTAGTCAAATTGGTGAGTTCTAGATTCAGTGAGAAACTTGTTCATAAAACAAAAGGTAGAGAGTTATTGCGAAGGACATCCAATATCCACCTCTGGCCTCCACATAAATGTTCACACATGTACACCTCTGCATGTGCACACACACACACATGCATATGCTTGATAAATGGATTATTATGAGAAAGGTATAGTGAGGAGTTAGTTTAGAGGCAAAGAATTCACAAATAAAAAGTGAAAATGTTGTTTGTATGTACATAAGGTAGATTAGGGTTAGCACTGAACATTTTTCATGCACTAAATAGTAAGAGTACTAACCAAAGCCCTGCTAAGTGTCACTACTTCTGTTAAAGCTTATAAGACTAAAGATCAAATTCCCAATAAGAAGGTAGCTTCCATCACTTTATATAGTGCTTATTAACATGGATGGCAGAATAAAATGCCTAGTTTTGGCTTATTTTTTTCTGTTTAACTTGTTTAAAATAATAGTTCAATTAATTATTTTAGAATTCCATACAATGTGTGAATGGTCACATTCACTCCCTTCCTCCCCCTCCTCCCAGATCCACTCCCACCTCCTTATCCACCAAGCTTCATGTTCTCTCCTTTTATTTAAACTCATTGAGCTCAATGTGTGCTGCTCAAATACTCTCAAACATGCGGCCTGTCCCAGAGTACAGTCTACCCACAAGGAGTGACATCATTAAACAACAACATACTCTCCCTCTTCTGGCAGTGATCACACGCCCACAGTTTCTCAGCTATGGGTGCCTCTTCATGCCTATCTTTTCCACTTCATGCTGGGATTTTTGTCTGGCTTAAGCTGGCAAAACTTTTGTGTGTGTGTGGTTTCAATTGCTCATGTGCAGCTGCCCCACTGTGTCTGCAAACACTCTCTCCTTGCAGTTATCCACCACTTCAGGCCCTTCACATCTTTTGTCCCCCTCTTCCACAGAGGTCCCTGAGCACTGGGAGAAGGGTGTGATACAGACATCCCATTTAGGCCTGAGCATTCTGTGGTCTCCTGTTGTGTGTATGTTGACCAGTTGTGGGTCTCTGAGATAACTGTCATTTACTGCAAGACAAGCTTATCTGGTGAGGGCTGAGAGATGCACTGATCTACAGGTATGGCAGTAAGTATCAGGAGTCATTTTAATACTATGCTTATTTTAGAAGAATAAAAGGAGTATGCTCTCCCCTTGGGCCTATGACCCAAGTTTTTCATTGTTTTGGAGTGTTTTCTGTTGTTATTTTAATATATTTGCGATCACTGTGTGCATATGAGGATCAGAGAACAACTTTCAGGAGTTGATTGTCAACTCTCACCATGAGTTCCAGGGTTCAAACTCAAAACATCAGACGTGTACAGCAAGCACTTTTACCCACAGTGTCATCTTGCTGACTCCCCCTTTGCTTGTCTTTGAGATAGAGCCTCTGTATATAGCCTAGGCTAGCCTCAAACTCTACATCCTCCTGCCTTGGCTTTATGGGTGCTGAGATTTAGGTGTGTGACTCCATGCAAAGCATGCTTGATTACAAGCTCCAGCACTAGTTTCTAGCTATGTGATCCTGGATAAGTTACTAACACCTTAGGCTATACATGTCTCATTTTAAAATATAAATATTTTGATCACTTTATACAGTTACTAAAAGATAATCTGAATTAATCCACATAAAGAACTTATTTGGTTCCTGGTTCCTGCCATAAATATGTGCTCAAGAAATGAGACACATTGTTGGTGTTTGTCTTAGTGTTCTATTTCTATGAGGAGACACCATGAGCAAGGCAACTCTTACAAAAAAAAGAGCACTTAATTGGGAGTTGCTTACAGTTTCAGAGGGTTAGCCCATGGCCATCATGGCAGGGAGCAGGCAGGCAGGCAGGCTCTGGAGCAGCAGCTGAGGGCTTTACATCCTGATCTATAGGCAGCACTAGGAAAGAAAGAACACTGGGCCATGCATGAGCTTTGAAATATCAAAGCCCATCCCAGTGACCAATCTTCTCCAGCCAAGACCACGCCCACGCCAATAAAGCCACACCTCCTAATCTAAGCATTCAAAGGTATGCACCTATGGGGACCATTCTCATTCAAACCATCACTATATTGTTATAAGACATTGATTGTTGTGCTGCCAGCAAATGAGGCCTCAGGATAGTGTGCAAACCTGAGGGCTAGGATAATGTGCCCTTAAAATTTGTAAATGAGATAAAATACAATGTTCTCTAAGAGTTTTGTTACATGACTAACAAAAAGAAATCATCTGAGAAGAGCTGAAGGCAGTTAATGTCTGCTGAAGAGGGAAAGTCAGTCTTCCACAGGGACTAGCCCCCTCATCGGTAGCTAATACCAAATCATCCCTTAAAAAATATACATATGAGCTATACTAAATGAATACTAAATGGACCATCAGGTTTTATTTATACGTAACAATAATAAAGAGAAAAGAAAACAATAGACATAATATTTGAAAGTAGAAAAGAGGGCTTGGAAGAAGGAGAATGGTGGGAAGGGGGCAGGATATAAATATGGGGGCTCAGGATGATCAGCATTGTTATATACATGAGTGAAATGTCAAAATGAAATCCATTAATTGTACAATTAATAAATGCTAGTGACAATGGAACAAAGAGAAAGGACAGCTCCAAGGCCTTCAAATGTCAGTGTGAACAGTTTGAAGTTGCTATCTTTTCAGAATGCTGATAATTTTTATTTTAAAAAACCTGCTGCTATTCAGCTTTATCAGGATCAAGCAGTACTTCGAGGACTTTTAGTTTTTTGACCACCTCAAAATGTTACAGGACACAGTGAAGTCCTGTTAATCTTCCAAATGACAAAATTTGGCATGAAAAGATAGATCAAACTATAGTCACCATCAAACCCTAAAGAGAAAGTTATTTTCTTTTCTTTTTTTTATATTATTTATTTATTATGTATACACTATTCTCTCTGCATGTATGCCTGAAGGCCAGAAGAGGGCACCAGACCTCATTACAGATGGTTGTGAGCCACCATGTGGTTGCTGGGAATTGAACTCAGGACCTTTGGAAGAGCAGGCAATGCTCTTAACCGCTGAGCCATCTCTCCAGCCCCAGGGAAAGTTATTTTCCACACAAAAAAAGAAGAAAAGAAAGAAAGAAATAGCATCATCTCAAAATGAAGACAGTCCTTCCCCCAAAGTTTATTGATCCAGGGAAATATTTTTTTTAATAACAGGATGAAATCTCCTTAAAAAGAAGCAAAACTCCCTGGTCTATGCCTTGGGATGAGTAAAGGGAAAAGTAACCCTTGATGATGCCCATTGTCCAGGCAAGAGGAAGCCCTATCCTCTTCCTGGACCTCATATGTCCAGCCGCAGCACCATGTCTAGCTTGAAAAGAAACACGGGAGATGTAGGCATCGATTGTGAGCATTTCCAGTTACCATGGTCACAAAAGGGAGAGCAAATCTGCTTGACATCTGATTTGTTTCCCCTTCTTTCAGTTCCATGCCTATGAAGCAATCCTTGAATTCCAGTGAGGGTCTGTGTACGGGGAGAGAATGGACTGGCAAGTGAACTTAAGCCTGGCGGATCAGTGAAATGGTTTCTGAGTATAGCTTGGCTTTCCGAGTAACTTTATTAGAGCACACAGAATGTGCTGATTACATCCACAAGTGCAAATCATTATTTTATTTCCCTAATATATTAATTAATTCTACTTGGTGGGCTATTATAGTTTCTTGTGCTTTTTAAAGTAATTTGGAGTTCATTGAAAAAAGATTTTCACCTAAATTTAAACACAGGCATTTATGGAGAGACAACCCTTAGGAAGAGGGAAGTGCATATCCAAGTGTGGGTGTGGTCTTCTGCACAGGCAGTGACATTTGTCTCAGCAGTAGCTGTATGTTCAATTCTGGTAACTTGAGAGCTCATGACCTCATTTTTCTCTCTTTTCTTTCTTTCTTTTTCTTTCTCAAAGATCAAGTGGTTTCTGAGCTGCATCGGGTGGGAGTGCAGGGCAATAAAGTGACATTTCTAGATAATGAAAATAGCCAGTCTTCAAGAGACCCATGTCATAGATACGCTGAGCCATTGTCAAAGTAATGGGTATTTACAAGGAACACAAAGAATGACGATACAAATTAAGCCCCCACCCACCAGGGAGACCAGCCTCTTAAAGACTCTCCAGTGCCTCAAAATAGAACCTCCAGCTGGGGAACAGATGTTCAAAACATGCACCTGTGGGGGATATTTCATGTTCGAACTGTAATACATGATGACCAATTTCATTCAATAACCTTTGTAATTCGTATTTACAAGGGTAGATAACTGTTAACCACCATCGTCAAAGATTGGGAAATGGAACTAGACAACACTTAATACTAGGTGTACTCATTGCTAGGCCCCCTTTGATGATGGAGCAAGGAGATATGTGTTTGTATATATACCTGTTAAACACGAATTTCTGCTATAAAAATTTTAATCCTCTTAAGTAAACACAATAATACGAACTCAGATAAGCTTTCTATTTGAGCTATAGTTCAATTATCTTATCAATGTTATAGTTCAATTATCTTATCAATGTTTTGTGTTGCAAAGTATTTTTTTAAATTGATTATGGGAAAGACTGGTGGTCATGCCTATCCAGATCCACTCTTTTAAAAAAAAAGTGAAAAGAACATTCTCTCCACTATATTTTTAATATTTCTTCAGAGCTAGGTGTTGCTAAGTGACTAAATTCTAGCATGGAAAGAGCCGTTGTAGGGTGGGAGTTTTCGCACGCTGATGAGGACAGTCAGTGGGCTCCTTGACTTCTTTCATCTTTCCCTTTGCCTGGGACTCCAACAAGACGAAAAGCTGGAAAGCTGTGCTAGGTGTAGGGATATTTTGTTTGTAATCCAGCAAATAAAACTTGCCTGATGATCAGCGTGTATAGCTGCCACCAGTTAGCCAGAGAGGCCAGGCAGTGGTGGCACACTCCTTTACTCCCAGCACCCAGGAGGCAGAGGCAGATGGAACTACGTGAGTTCAAGGCCACCCTGGGTTACACTAGATGGATCCAGTCTCAAAGAGAAACAGATACAGTTGGTGGTGGCTCACACCTTTAAGCCCAGTTCTTGGGAGGTGGAGACAGGAATGATATGGCTGGGTAGACAGAAGACTATAAGGCGGGAGGAGCAGGAGCTCAGATGCAGTCTGAGGATGCAGTCTGAGGATTTAGCCTGGGCACGCAGCTTCTAGTGGCTGGCTGCACCGCTTCTCTGATCGCTCAGCTTTCACCCCTTAATATCTGACTCCGGGTTTTTATTATTAGGACCAATTAGAATTTGTGCAGCAGCCAGGTAGTCAAACCAGAACAGTCCGGAAACAAATGAGAGCTGACCTTGGAGTTTAATAACCTGGAACTGGCATACTGGAAATGTGTCTACTGAAAAGCTATTTTTTTAAGGTTTTTTTTTTTTTTTTTTTTTTTTGGTGGTGGCAATGAGTGCAGGTCCTTGCACATGCTACATGTATGCACACATTCATATATACTGTACTATGGAGTTACACTTCCAGACATGGCTTCTTCGTGCATGGAAAAAAAGAATTGCTATCCTTCGGACTTTTGGGTTTCAACCAGCCAAACCTGATGCTAAGTTTATAAATTTTTGAAAGGGTCAAGTGACTTTAGGTATCCTTTCTTCTCCTTGTCTCCCAGCTCAGTGGTGAGTATTCAACACAACCTCACACATACTGAACAAGGGCTCCACCGCTAAGCTATATGAACATCTGGATCCAGCTTTTGAACCCGACTGAACTATTTTCATGTTACTTATTTGTCACCCAAGCAAATGACTTTGAGATGGTCACTTCCAAGTAAGTCTTGAGAGTTGAGAAGTAAAACTGTTGAAGGAACAAAGGAAAGGAGGAAAGGAAGAAAAAGGAGAGAATTGGGGAACTCAAGTGATGGAGCAAGGGAAATAGTGTCATGTTATCATGGAGGTAACTAAGGACACCGATGTTTTTCTGTCAGCTTAGTGGCTGCAAATGAACTACTTATATTTTTATTATCCTCTGCAGCCCCACAGCTCTTCAGTCAATGCCCCACTGGTCACTCAGGCCTCTGCCCTGAGGGCCTTCTGGTCCTGCAGCCTTGGTAGATCTGAAGCTTTAAACTAAGTCTCTACCGTTCTATTTACCATCAAAGACTCGTAAATCAGATGTGGGGGTGAAAACCAGCTAGGAAGCTGAGACACAACCAATTGACCTTGCTTTTTGCCTAGACACCCAGCAAGAGATGGGTCTCTTCACTTGTTCCAAAACCAAAAAAAAAAAAAAAAAGCACCAAATTCAAGGCCCCGCCCTTTCCTTCCTGTGCATCTTCTCTATTCAAATTGCTGGCTTCTCTATGGCCAATTCTGGTTAGCTAGTCACTGGCTCCACCCCCTGATTCAAGGTAAACTTTATTGAACAGTCTCTGGAGTGTCACAGTGTGATCAAAATTCCTGCAATAGCGTACCATCTTAAAGAGAGGAGAAAGGGAGAGGGGAGAGCCAGGAGACCAAGAAGCAAAGAGGTAAAAGGGTACCCAAAATGACTTGTTTATATAGGGAAGAACATCTGGGGAAAGGGCAGCCCTGTCCCTGGGCGGGGTGTGCGAACTAGGATGACTCCAACAAGTACTGACAGATGCTGGAGAACTAGGCGGCCAGAGTTAGCTTTGATATGTTGACACCCCAGTGAGTCATCGTCCCTTTGAGACCTAAGGAGGGCTCCCTGTGTTCCCCACAATCCCATTTTTCCAGCTCTCAATCAGGGATAGATCAGGTTCTTAAAGAGTCCTGGAATGGGCTGGGTGTGGTGATGCATATCTTGAATCCCAGCACTCAGTGGGGGAGAGGCAGATGAATCTCTATGAATTTGAGGCTATTCTAGTTTATATAGCAAGTTCCAGGCCAGTCTTAAATCCTAGCCCCTCACCCACAAAGCTAACCCCAGGCAGTAACTGCCTAACAGATAGTAAGGATTGGTAACAAAGTCACACTTATGAAAACCTCCTTTGAAAGTCCTTGGTGAAGCAATTCAGGACTTCTGAGAGGAGACTACAGTCCACGCCATATGGGAATAAGTCAAATATTATGACTTACCCCTTTGTGGCACTAAAACAAAAAGAATCAGGCTTTCAATAGTATGGGTTCCAAAGTCTGAGCAAGCCGGGCGGTGGTGGCGCACGCCTTTAATCCCAGCACTCGGGAGGCAGAGGCAGGCGGAACTCTGAGTTTGAGGCCAGCCTGGTCTACAAGAGCTAGTTCCAGGACAGGCTCTAGAAACTACAGGGAAACCCTGTCTCGAAAAACAAACAAACAAACAACAACAAAAAAAAAAAAAACAAAAAAAACCCCAAAGTCTGAGCAAAATCAAACCAAACTAAACCAAAGCAAACCCAGAAGTAGAGCTCTGCTTTCTCTCCCACAGGCTCCTTTCCTTTCCACTCTCAGGAGGATGGTGTTCACAGGAGTCAGCCTTTTGCAAAGAAATAACTCATTTTCAAGAAAGGAGCCCCATAAACAACCCAGAGAAACAAAAACAGTAGCCCACAATAAAAATGACAAAAGCAATCTGATTGGGTGTAAAATCTCAAGAGGACTGGGATATTAACTCAAGGAGTCGCAGAGATGAATTGATGTGTCGTCCTGTGTCGTAAACAGCTCTGCTGTGGGGGTCGACGTAGCTGGAAAGCAGACTGCACGTCAGCAGTTAAGTACAGAAACCTGTAGGGACACATTTATTGGTTGCAGAAAATCCATTCCAGTTAAAACCTAATAGAGAGACATGAAATGCTCCAGAAACCAATTAGTCCTATTAGGATGGAAGCACCAAATCTGAGAAATTGTCTAATAGCTAGAACTTTTTTTTTTTAACTTTTCCTTTACCTCTGCCTTTGTTCTTTCTATTACGGCACGGGCACGACAGAGGACTGTTAAGAAAGACAACCAATGAAGGTAATTATTTATTTTCCTACTATTTACAAATGGGTCCTTGCACTTAGTGTGGCTTCCTGGGAGCATTAACACCATGGCAAAACCTTGAGAGCCTGCGAAGAAATTCTCCACCATTTTGATTTCCTCTTATCAACCAACTCCACAGATAACTAGGAAGAGTTTTTTGTTTTGCTTTTTAAAGGTCAAACTCAACCCCTTGAGTCTGTTTTTTAGGTTGGATGAATATAATACAAGGGAAATGAATTAAACAAGATAAAAACGGACTTAGAGGGTGGGAGGCAGACATCTATGGATTGCTATGGCCCCCAAACCTCATTCTTTCCTCCTGATTTACTTTTCTTTGAAGGTTACAAGTCTTGTTTGGTGGGTACCGAAGATGAAGATCCTTCAGTGGAAACAGAAAGTGTTGCAATTATCCTCAAGGAACAGAAATTCAGATATGTATATCAACTGTTCAAATAAGGACAAACAGCAATGCATCTGTTTGTATGATACACATATCTATTCCCCAATGGATTTTAACATACCATTAGATTCTGGTTTCAAAATGAAGGCAGGGTGTTGAATTTTCAATCATTAAAGACATGTGTCTTTAGATGGGCGATGGTGGCACACACCTTTAATCCAGCGCTTGGGAGGCAAAGGCAGGAGGAACTGAGTTCGAGGTCAGCCTGGACTACAAAACAAAGCGTTCCAGGACAGTCAGGACTGTTACACAGAGCAATCCTGTCTCGAATCAATCAATCAATCAAACAAACAGCGTTTGGAACTCAGCAAATTCCTAGAAAGTCTACTCTTCAAAGAAAACAACGTTATTCAATTACTTTCTTACTTACTATTTTTTAAATATGATTGGAAAAACCGTTGAGTCATATATCACATGGATTTCAGAAATTACACATGGTAGATCTATTGTTTTTCAACAGAAACTAAAAAATATATGCTAACATTGGGACATCCATGTATTTATTACTAAAGCTAAAACTGAGTCTCTATACTAGGAAACATGGAATTTCTGCTCTTTCTTTAAATACTGCAATAGCTGCATTCTAGGAAGAAAAAACAGTTACCAGCCCTAGGAAGAGGCAGTTCCCGAGGGCAGGTGCTCCGAGGAGGCGGCAGTGATAGCCACCGCCTCCTACACACCCCTCGGCTTGGGATAAACAAGGGTTCTTCTACCCGAAGGTGGTAAACTTTGCTGCAGCGGGCCACAAGGCAGGGCGTCTGCAGATTTGGGAATCCTGATTGGTCCGTTTCGCTTCTCCGGCCACGCCTCTCGACACCGTGCTGCGCTCCTCGTTGGGCGGAGCCTACCCAGAGCAGCGAGGGCGCGTGCGCGAGCTGTCCTCTTCGTACAGCCCGCTAGTCCGGCTGCGCACACTCGCAGTCCTCAGGCCGTGTGTGAGGTGGCCGAGGTCACGGCTCGGAGGCGGGGCGGGGGCAGCATGGCAGCCTCCTTGGGGCTCCGAGGAGCAGCCTCCCGTCTGTGGTACTGGAGCTGCCGGCGGCGGCCCGCGGCCAGCCTTGCAGCGGGTAAGGACCTAGCGCCCCTTCTGCGCGTTTTCGTCGGTCCATCGGAAGAGGGCTTGTCGTTCCAAGGGCTGCGGTTGGTTTGAGGGTAAAAGCGACAATTGTGGTTGTCTTCAAGGCCCGGGGCCCCTCTGCGACTGCCCCCTGAGGGGTCAGTCTTCCCTTCCTGCTCTTTGCGGGACTCCAGATTGTTTAGCGTCCTCGGCGGGACCCAGGAACAGCTTGGGTTCTTGAAGGGGAGGATTGTTTGGTTCTGGGGCGTGCGCTTTGGAGTTGGGGCTCCTAGAACATTTGGAGGGACTCAGCTCCAGGGTGACCCCCGCCTCATCCACCTCGGCGACCCCTAGCCTTCCAGCTTCCCGGCTTCACCCTAAGCGGGCGCTACCTCCAACTGCAAGGCCCGATTTGTGTTTAATCACCCTTAACCGTAGCATGGCGGTATCCTAGCATCTGGCAAAGTTTGTCACCCTTGACCAGCAAACCGGGCTCACTCCATTATGGAATGGAGCTGTGCTGCCTGAAAGTGGTGGACTTTTGTCAAATTATTAACTACAACTCTTTGAACGTCCTCAAAATTGTAGCCAGAACCTATCTTACTGACTACGCTTTGCTGGAAGTTGTGGAAACTGACCAGGGGTTTAGAAGAGGCCATGTTTAGAGCCAGAATGCCCGAGAACTCATTCAGTCATTTCGTTTTTCACACGAGGAACTCCCGAGACCCCTTGAATAAGTAAATTGGAACATCTCCAGCAAGGTCTAGGAAGTAGCTCTTGGTTCTTCCCAATTCTTGGATTTTTTAGGACACCAAGACACCTCTTTAATTAAGAATTGGTTGAATTGTGGGGGACACCGAAAGATTTTTTAAATGTAAACGTTTATGGATTAACAAATCAACAGCCCCCTTGTGTTTGCCTAGCATGCAAGGGGCTCTGGATGTAGGATGCCTGTTATTTTTGTGTAAGAAATAGGCTGGGAATTGGTTTCTGAGCTGTCGCCAGGCTTTCCCTTTAGGAAAACCTGTGGATTTCCTTCCTGCTTTGGAAGAGTGTAGGTGTGATAGATAACAGGTAACTTGGATGACAGACAGAAAAGGAATCATGGTAGCAAGATGCAAACACGTGATTTTGGATACAGTTTCTTAAACATCACTTTCCCAGAGTACTAAAGGGAGCAGCAGTTTTTACGGGAATGCACGTGTCTTTCAGATCTGATTAGCCCGGGATGATGTGTTGCTGTTCAGTAGTTTATTTACAAGGTGCTCTAGTGAGCTCTTCATGTACGTTTTAAGAGTTATGCAAGTTCTTATAACTCATGATAGGAGAATCTGAGGCCAAAGGCTATAGTGCTGTGCTCTGACAGCTGGAAGGACCTACTTCTCAAGGCTGGTTAGACTGCTTTAGCAAACCATCTTGTACTTGGGGTGCTTTGGCCCAAAGGTATGTATATATGAACAGTTTTAAGTCGTAGTTCTTCAGCGAAGTGTTTAAAACAGTTGAGCCATCCTGTTGTACTCTGGAGTTGTTTTAAATGCCGGTGTTAACATAAACTAATATTAACCACTGCAAATAGTAAACTAACTCCAAAAATGTTAACTTTTTTGAGATTTGAATCTTTAAAAAAAAGGGGGGGAACCCATCTCCAAGCAATTTGAAAGTCTAGAGAAATGAAGAAAAGGAATCATGTTCAATTATTAACATTTAATATTCTGAATTCTCTGGGTGTATTTGCCTCCACCATGTATTTGAGCATATAAAACATATAGCTTGTAGATGGTACTGTTATAAAGATCTGTATACCTTTAAAAAAATGAGACTTACAAATGCATCCCAGAAGAAATAGAAAAAAATACTTTCCTGTCTCATAACTCATTTGATAAGAAAATTTTATATTTTATTTTAAAAGGTAATTATATTTAGCTTTAGGTCTATTTTTGTAGAGAGGTTAAAAAGCATACAGATATAGGCTCTTCTACTCACTTTTTGGGACTCCTTAACATGTACATGGAAAAATTGTATCAGGACATTTTTAAAGACCGCCTGACCAAAGGTGGGGTGGAAAAATGAAATAGTATTGTAGAGAGAATTGCAATACTGAGTTTAAAACAAATCACTGATTCTTTTTGTACATGTGGGTTGTACTTTTTGTATGTTTAGATGTAAAATTTTTCAGTTTCATGCATAGATACAGCATATTGTGATAATATTCGCCTCCATTGCCCTCTGTCACACCTCTTCCATTCCCTCGGACCCCTTCCTTCCAGCCAGTCCCCCAGAGGCTATGCCATTCTGGAAATGATACCTCGTAGACTGAAAATACTACATGGAAAGGTATTTTTGAAGTGACCACATTTTTATAACTTCAAAAAGTATATTGTTATAATTGTTCTCTATTATGATTATTGCTATTGGTGTCTTACTGTGCCTACTTTATGAATTAAGCTTTATCGTGGGTACACACACACACACACACACACACACGCAGGAAAATATGCGTAGAGTTTGACATTGTAACTTCAGACAACCAGTCTTGAATTGTATCTCCTTCAGGTAAGGGAAGAATACTCTAATATCTTATGACACAGTAAAAAGTCCGTTCAGAGGCTTTGCATGTTTTCTTTGGTACTGTACAATAGATACGTTCCTTTGACTAGGAAGATTTTGGAAAATGTAAAGTAATCTTTTTACGGATAGTATACTGATTTCTGGTAGCAGGTCCAGTTACCAAGCTATATATAACCTTGCTCATATTACATTTGCGAGATCATAATCTGTAAGTTTAGAACCCAGTGTTGTCAAGTTTTCCAATTAGTTTTGTCTCCAATCACCCAGTATCACCTTTATGCTGGCTGAATTTTTTTTTTTTCAGTTTGATTTTTATCTGTCACTTTGCTGTTTCCACACATTCTGTTAAAACTTGCTTTAAGGAAGATGCATTTCTCTTGTAGGTTTGATTTTTTTTTTTATTTTTTATTTTAGAGTTCCACTAAACTCCTTTGGATCCCTGTATCCTCGGGAGCCAGTTCTGTATGTCAACTACTCCTTCAGAAGCTCCATCATCACTGGAGGCTTGTAGTCCCCTAAATGATCTCTGTCACCTTTAATCTTTCTTTTCCTTTTAACCCCTAGGCCAAAAGGGCCCTTTGGTGTAGGCCTTGTTTGGCAGTGGTGCCTCTTGGCCTTGTTAATAAAAGTAGCTACTGTGTACTGAAGTGTCAGGTGCTAGGCATTGTTTAATGCTTTACGTATCTTTTTTCAAGTAATCTTTATAGTAACCTATTGTTGTAGGTACTGTTGTTGATAAAACGTAGAAGTTAAAGTAACTTGTTCCTTCAAGGGCATACATCTGAAAGGTGACTTCACATGGATCTCGTAAACTTAGAATTTAAATTTGATCATAACAGTGCTTTTCTTACTCCCTTGTTCATTCCTTATTACATTTTCCACAACATTTCTAGGTCATTGGCAGGGTTTGCAGTCCCTGGACCAGACATTTGGCAATGGGGCATTACTAGTATTGTTTAGACAGGTGGGATCTGAATCTGGGATGAAGAGTGCTGGAGGGTTAACCTGTAATGGTTGTAGCAACACAGCTCTCATTTGCTGGATCCACTTTATCACCACTGTTACTCTGATTGCTTCAGAACTGGATTGTATCCCCATGTGCCCACTTAGTGAAACCTCTCTAGTTACAATTAATTCACATAGCACTTAACATTCACTGTGCCAATTCATTTATTTCCTTTTCTTACAAATGTAGTTATAAAAATTAAATGCATATGGTAAAAATGAAAGAGATTTACTAAAAAAAATCTTTTATTTAAATCAGACCCATGACTCGACATTTGAGCTGTAACTAGTGTTTTTTTAATATACCCATACAAAACCCCAGAAAATAACTTCATGTGTATTTTTTTTCTCTGCATATTCTTCTATTAATACTCTACATCTTACTGTTTTTTATTGGTTTTTCTCTTGGAGGCTTTTCCTCTGCCTTAGACAGGTAGGCTGTGGTAGAACAGGGTAGATAGAGATATATATTCATGTATTAATGCACTGAATCTTCCGGTGTTTTATTTGGTAATTTATCCTGAAGGTTTTCCCTCTGACTTAAAACAGGTATACCATGGTAGGGCAGGATAGAAAGACAGTTAAGGATACGCGGGAGGGAAAAGACTCTCCTCACTCTGGACTGGCTGGCTAAAACTTCTTGATAGTTGAGTTGATGTGGGAGATCTTGGAAGGCCCCAGTCCTGCATGAAGAGCTGTAGGCAGTTCATGTCTGCTTAGAGGGAGAGCCAGGCTTCCTCAGGGATGAGCTCTCGGATAGGCTGGCTGTAACAAATACACACTTGAGTAACACTAAATGGACTCAGCCGACTGCGCATGCGTGCATGCGGGCAACAATAAGTAAAGGAAGTCATGAACTTGAGTGAGTGGAGGGGACACACGAGGAGCTGGAGATGGGGAGAAGGAAGGGTAGAAATGATGTAAATATCTTCATGCATGAAATTCTCAAAAATTGAAAATGTTGCTTTTCGTAAAAAAGAAGAAATCTAGGATAATCGACATTTTTAGTTAGTTACCTATAAGAGACAATGTTCCTTTTATATAGAAATGTTTCAGATAAGACTTAAATGACAGTCATGCTTAAGACCTAAACATATTAATCACCTCCTGTGTGATCTTTCTTCTTTTTTCAGTTGTAACCCTACAATTTTCAAGGACTCTCATAGCATTCCTGTTTACAGTGAAAGACATGCTTTGACCCCTTGTGTATTCCTTGAGACCCTGTTTTTACCTCATAGAGTTCAGTTCTATTCAAGACACCTTTGGAACATTCTATAATTTCATTTATGAAAAAGAGGGAAAAGGGGGAGGGATGTTAACAATCTTTAAGATGTAACTTGAGAGCCACCAAAGTCATATACGTGGCAACTGCAGCTTGATGTGTTTTTTCCTTTCTGTGAGTGCCTCTCTGATGACCACTGTCCTCTTGGATCTGTGTTAAATTCTCTTAATCAGTCAGGAATCCTAATCAAGCTTCACCTCAATTGAGGATTCTAAAAGGAGCCCCAGCTGCTGCATGTGGGAGCGTGGAGCTGTTTCTTACCCACTCCCATTCTTTTCAATTAAATGTGGGAGTAATATTTCATTGCATTGGGCTAATATGAATTACTGTGAATTGTGAATTAAGTACTCTACTGATAAGTTATTAGTTATTTACATTTTTCTGCTGTAACTATTGGTGCTATAATAAACTGTTTGTGTGGTTCAGAGTTTAGTGTATAGGACCCGGCAAATGATGGCTCATATTCTTGTATCTGTTTTTACAAATAAAATTGTATTTGAGGGCTCAAGACATGGCTCAGTAGATAAACCACTTGCCATTTAATGCTGAGGACCCAAGTTTGGATTCCAAACAAACAAATAAACCCTGCGTGGGTGTGGTGGCCTACCTGTATATAACAAGTCCCCTGCCCCATACCCCAAGCTGTCTGTCTACGTCAGCTAATCAGTAAGCTCACAGTTCAAGAGATCTGCCTCAGTAAATAAAGTGGAGAGGGATCTAGGAAGACATCCAGTGCCAACCTCTGGCCTTTATATGTATCCGTACACGTGTGAACATGCACATATACATCATACTTAAACAATATTGTGTTAGAATAAGCCATGCACTTCTGTTTATTATCTATCACGATTTTCAAACTAGAGCAGATGAATAGGTTTGTTATAAAAGGCCTTATGGCTTACAAAGCTGAAAGTCATTTACCACTGACCCTTTAAAGACAAAGTTTATAGCTCCTTGTAAATAGTAAATTTCTACGAAGTTAGATTGCTGAGTCAGTTGTTTTAAATTAAAACATAGATAGATTTCCAAAAAGGCTGATCTAATGTGTTTGATAGTATGTGAGAATGCTCATTTGCATCAGTCCTTACATGCTGGTGATAATTTTTTGTCCAAGACACAAAAGTTGGTCCATTTAGTACTTGAAGAGTAGCCCCATATTTCTTTGTTTTATGTTTCTTTGCTTATGACAAGGTGAAAATATTTTCATTTTTTCCTGAAGAGAATTGACATGTTTTCTGTTGTCATTCTGTGATTTTTTTTTCTATCAGAGTCATTCTTCATGATTTCTTCCTGATTTTCAAGTTACTTGGGGTTCAGACAGTCCTGTTTATATCCGGTGCTAGCAGCATTCTTCTTAGTTATTTTCATCTATAATATTTTGAAGTATAAATACATTAGTTTTCCCCTGTGTGAAAAATTAAGATGGGAAGTAGTATAAATACTACAGGGAATTCTGAGTAGTTTTTTTTTTTTTTTTTTGTGTAGAGTCCACAGTTTGTTAATTTTTGCCATTTCCTTTATTTCTCTCCACATAAATACATATCCAGTGTGCGTCATTTGAAAAACAATAGCAGCCACCATAATATATCCTATTACAGTATGCACCTCCGAAGACTAAGAACATTCCTCCATGTAACTAGGCCAAATTATCATAAAAAAATCAGAGTATGTTCAGAAGTCATACCTAGCATGAATTCAACTTCCAGCACTGCAAGACCAGAACCAGATCAAACAAACACAAAGCCTGACTATATCCTTGATCATTTGACTTAAGCTCCCTAAGCTTCTAATGTTTTTCCTAGATTCTTAGGAAAGATATTACATGATGGCAGTTATCAGTGAAGTGCTTAGGTAACAATGTCTGTCATGTGGTGAAGCTGCCACGTTAACTTACTGTTCATGTCTTCTGGCTTTCCTGTTCTTGAATGTACTCATGCTTTCTTTTATTGATGTAATTCTTTTCTTCCTGCTCTGTTGGAAACCTGATCTGTTGTAGAATACACAAGTTAAATGCACCTTCTTCAAATTTCCAAACCATGAATTCTGTGCCAGCATTTTTTAAAACCTATTATCCTTACCTGTCTTGTGTTAATTTATTTTGTGTGTTTAGTTTATGTCTTCATGGATTTTAAGGTCGTTGGAAGCCAAGGACTGTATCTCATTTGAATGTTCAGTGGCTAGGTGTTGTAGTGGTGCATACCTATAATCTGTAACGCCAGCACTTGGGAGACAGAGATGGGAGGATCAGTTTGAGGTCAACCTTGGCACACAGTACATTGAAGTGACTACTTAATGATTGTGGAGTGTGTGACTGCATGCTTACTCTTCCTTGTCATACCTGTTACCTGTTTGACTTACAGTAGTTGCTGTTTAAATTAACGGCTTTAAAAATGCAGTGCTCCTTGTTTGTCATGCTTTTGGATTGTTAGATTGCACCTTCCCAACCTCAACACAGTGGTCTGATCTCCTTGGGCTTCATTTTCTCTTTTTGTTAATTCACTTATGGGCATTAGAGCTCTTTTATAAAATGTACTTCTTAATCTATTTAATTTTAAAATAAAATTTCAATTAGTGTCATTTCTCTGTCATCAAACCTTCATGGACTATAAAGACACAGGGTTCCTGTGCCTGTAGTAAACAGCAGCAGCCATGTGATGCTGCACAGGAGCAACACCTTTAATGGAAGTGGTAGAGTCAGCCGTGAAAAGGAACTAAGTTTACTTCTAACCTAGTATGAGCTCTGTTTGTCAAGCCGAGAGCGTCAAATAATTTGCCTTTGGGATTTTATCAGACTCACATATGTGCATGGTGAGTAGGAGCAGTTGTTTGAGAGGATTTGAAAACTGAAAATGGCTGTGATTAGTTGTCACACCACAGTCTCCAAGACTCAGTCTTTGAAAGGAAGAATAAAACCTGCAAATGCAAGGACAAGTAGAGTGGTTTCTCTTCCTTCTCTCGGGAGATTGTAGACTTTCAAGGGCAAGTACTGTATCTGTGTGTCTCTAAATCTTGCCATTATTTCATGCAGTGCACATTTACCGAGTGGTATTTGTTGAAAGCCATTGTGAGATGGAGAAATTGTATCTAATGTTATTTCCAAGGTGAGGCAAAGCCCTTACTTTCTAAAGCATCATTTTATGGGATTACACATTTTTGATTATTTTGTTGTATGCATATGTGGGTGTTGTTCCCTTGTATGTGTACCATGTGAATTCCTGGTGCCCATGGATTCAGAGGAGGGTGATGGAGCTCATAAAACCGGAGTTACAGATGATTGTGAGCCCCCATGTGGGTGCTGGAACCAAACCAGGATCCTTGGCAAAGAACTCTTAACTATAAACCATCTCTTGAGCCCGTTTTTTGTTTTAATTATTAAACTCGTGTGTGTGTGTGAGAGAGAGAGCGAGAGAGAGACAGAGAGACAGACAGAGAGAGAGAGAAGAGAGAGAGAGAGAGAGAGAATGAGCAGGAGCCACCACAGTAAGTGTGACAATCAGAGGACAGTCTCTCCTACAACAGGGTTCTAGGTATGTAATTCAGGTTGTCAGTGCCTTTTTTTTTCTGGCCCTGTTTGTTTCTGAAGTATTATGAAGGTAATCTCAAACTTTGGATCCTCTTGCCTTCATTTCTAGAGTGCTGGTGTTATAGCCATGTACTTCTCTGCCTGACTAAGCCATTGCTTTGAATTATAGGCCCCCAATGGGATTTCAAAAAGTATTACAAATATATTTTTTTATTTATAAATGTATTGAAATCAGTGTGTTCTAGGTCAATGGCTTCTAAGACCCCAGTTGGATTCATTGGACTGGGAAACATGGGAAATCCAATGGCGAAAAATCTCATGAAACATGGCTATCCACTCATTCTTTATGACGTGTTCCCTGATGCGTGCAAAGAGTTTCAAGAAGCCGGTGAACAGGTAAGGCTTATCTTTGGATTTGCTTTAGATTTTGGCTATTAAAAATAAATTTTATTTTCCTTTTTCAAAGAAGCAAGCACTTCTTAAAGTATATTTAACAAAGTTGTAAAACCCAATTGTTAATTCTACTTCATTTTGAATTTAACATTAATCCAATATTTGGGTGCAAATCAAAAGAGCACGTAGTGTGAAAAGGAGGTCTGTTTCCTGCTAGGTGTCCTGTTTGGTCATTTCCTTAGATAATATCTTCACTGATTATACTGATGATGCAGTTGTTTGGTGGAAATAGCCAACTTGTTAGAGGAAGTCAAGGATGATTGTCTTAGCACAGGAATTGCTCTGGGACTTAAAGCTGAGTCCAAGTTCCAGATCAAACACTTACATTTTGTCTTAATGGGGCAAGTTATCCCCTCAGCTGGCTTTCACATCTGTAAAATGTGAATGATGACTAATTACTTGTGTCATTAGACTATGAAGCTCAGATGAGAAAATATATGTGAATGTCCTTTGAAAGTGTTGCGTGACAGCACTTTGTGAGTCTGTAATTAGTTATTGGCCATAAACCAGGAGACAAACTAAAAACATTGTGGGCTGTACTATGGAGATGAGTTATGACCAGACTGTGTTGCTTTAGGCTGCCATTCACATTTCAAGAATTGAGGTACTAGAGTTTATTGTGTTTAATAATAGTATCTGCCAGGCAGGTCCTGTTCCGTTTGGATTTGTCAAACTTTATTAGTTAGTAATTCAAATGACGAGAGACCATGTTTTAGTCTCTGAATTTAGTAGATTTGCTTTTTCTACAATATGAGGGAAACTGCGTAAGTTGTAGAAGGGTAACTAAGGGCAAGGTACGATCCCAGAACTGGAAGAATACCAAAAGCTTCCTAAGAAACAGAAAAAGGAAAGAACTAAATAAAGCAGAATAATCAATTTCCAGATCATTTTTGAAAGCAAATCCTGAGAAATGCAGTCCTGAGATAGAAATAGGTTTAGTGACTCAGAAGCCGTTTGGGAGCAGAACACCTGTGTCTTTCCAGTCCATGCCTTCTGTGCTTTGTAGTCCTGGCGGTACTGCTTGAGAATGTGACCATGATCCCGGGGCTTTTCAGTATCGCATCTGAGGCTGCTCATGCTCCTTGGGGCTCTTGGTAACTTTGTAGGAAAGATGTGATGACTCACTCTACTAGAGAAAGTGAAGAAGGTGACCTTTTATTATCAGTAAGCATTCCAAGTTGGCTTTCTGTCTGGGGTTAATCAATCAGTAGCCAATGGATTTAAGGAGATAAATACTAATTTTGGAGATAATCCTGATACTTGACATTTGTCACTCTATGGTGACATGTATATGACAATGCTACTTGATCTCTAAACTGCGGGAATGTCTTAGTTAAATACAGAATTTAGCCGGAAAACAAGGTAGAGGTTGATTGGCGACCCTTCAGGGAATTAGAGTATGGCCTGCAGAGCAGAAACGTGGGGGCTTTTACTGCCCACAGTTATTCCTCCTTGCATGCCTGTGGAACTGATGATAGCTTACTTTCGGAACAACTGAAATGATTGTTACCGCATTGTATATATATATATTTTGGTTTTTCGAGACAGGGTTTCTCTGTGGCTTTGGAGCCTGTCCTGGAACTAGCTCTTGTAGACCAGGCTGGTCTCGAACTCACAGAGATCCTCCTGCCTCTGCCTCCCGAGTGCTGGGATTAAAGGCGTGCGCCACCATCGCCCGGCCGCATTGTATATTTTTGTAGTTTCCCCTAGAACTTTCCAGAGTTCTGCTTAAATTATTATATTCTCTGAAGTTACCCCTGTGACCTCTATTCCCCAGTAATATTCCTGTTCTTTGCCTACTTTAGGTAGGCTCGAGGAAAGACTAGGATGAAGGAGACATTTACATTTTAAAAGGAAGAAAAAGGAACCTGATATTTAGTGAGAAACTACTGTGTCTCGGGTCATTTGATAGTTTTTTTGTGTATCTTATTTTTTTTTTTTTTTTTTTTTTTTTTTTTTTTTGGTTTTTTCGAGACAGGGTTTCTCTGTGGCTTTGGAGCCTGTCCTGGAACTAGCTCTTGTAGACCAGGCTGGTCTCGAACTCACAGAGATCCGCCTGCCTCTGCCTCCCGAGTGCTGGGATTAAAGGCGTGCGCCACCACCGCCCGGCTTGTGTATCTTATTTATTTGTTTCAGGGGACAGGGCTCTTTGTATAGCCCAGGCTGGCCCCTAAATCTCAGTCTTCCTGCCTCAGCTTCCTAAGAGTTTAGATTATTATGGGTTTGTGTCACAACAAAAAGCAGCTCAGGCACTCGCATTTTGTTTCTTTTTGTTTTGTTCATTTTTAAGTATGGCTGTGAAAGAAAAGGTGCAGTGCCCTTAGGGACCAGTAGAGGTCAAAGCCGATGCCTGGAAAAGTCAGGTGTTGTCCTCAGAGAGTGACAGTTTGTATGCCTCCCAATACTGGGGTTTCAGACACATGATGCAATGCCTGGCTTTTATTTGGGTGCTGGAGATCCAAACTCAGGGCCTTATGATTGCATGGCAAGCACTTTATTCACTGAGCCATTTATCTCCCAGTTTCTGAACTAGTAATCAAAGAAAACCTGCATCTCAGCTGGGCATTGGTGGCACACACCTTTAATCCCTGCACTTGGGAGGCAGAAGCAGGCAGATCTCTGTGACTACAAGGCCAGCCTAATCTGCATAGTAAGTTCCAGGATTGCCAGAGCTACCTAATGAGACCCCGTCTCAAAACAGAAACAACAAAACAAAAACTCAACAACAACAAAAAACAAACCTGCATCCATACCCAGGAGAACTGAAAACATCCCACACAGAACTTGATAACAGCTAAGTGGAACTCTCATGCAGTATCAGCGGATGAATGGATAAATAAAGTGTGGCATCTGTAATGGACTGTTTAGGAATTAAGGGGAAGGAAATGCTGATACTTGCTATGTAACAGGTGAATTAAGAAAACACTAAATTAAAGAGCCAGTTACAGAGGACCACACACTATGCTCTCCTATTATCTGAAAAACCTTAGAAAAAGGAAATCTATGGAGGTAAGAAAGCACATTAGCTGCTAGTGCTCAAGAGGAGATAGGCAGCTTGGGCACACAAGGATGACAGCTCATGGTGTACAGTTTCTTTTTGAAGAGACCGAAAACCTGACTGTGGTAATGGTCACTCTCTGTGGGAATTTATAAAAGCCAACCAATCATCCACTTTAAGTGGGAAATTGTGTGGTGTATCAGTAAAGACATTTAAAATGAGAACCGGGGTGTAGCTGGTGGCAGCGGCCAGCCAGGACCAACCGTCCCAGCAAGGAGGAGGACACAGACAGCCAGGAGAGCCAGCTGCTGCCCGCTGGAGAAGCAAGAGCCTCTCTAGAGCCTTTGGAGGGAAAGTGGTCCTGCTGACACCTTGCTTTTAGGCCCAGACTGCTGCTTTCCAGTTCTTTGAGAGTAAATTTCTGGTTAAGAATGGGGCACAGGAATCCTTTCTTCAAAAGGCAGAGCCTCAGTCTCCATTTGTTAATTTTCTGCTTTTATGTGTTGACTTTGACCTGAAAGTGACAAGATGTCTCATGTGACATGCTATTTAAACTATAATGTGACTAAATAAAACGCCAAGCCAATTTTTGAGAAGAAAAAGACAGGTAGCTCTTAACAGTTCATTAATGATAGAGAACTACAGAAAAATATTGTGTATAATCTTTACTTACCTTCCAGCAGAGGTAATGTCATCTGAAATGAACATTGTGAGGACAAGGTCTCAGAGGACTTAGAGAGTTCCAGCACAGACTCAGTGACAGGTTTCCTTCTGCTTCCTTGTGAGAAGTAAACAGACAGAAGGAGGATGACTTCAGTGTCATTTTCCAGTGGCCAGCCTTCCTGGAGCTGAAGGTTCCTAGATATTAACACGTTCTACATTGCAGGTAGAAGCTAAGTTAGATGTTTCGCTGTTGTTTTGTTTGGTAATGAGGGCACATAGGGTTCTCTGTGGGGGCAGAGGGCAGAAGATTTATTCAGGTTAAGAATGAGGACAATGAGTCATTTCTTTACAAAGCAAAGCCACAGTCTCCATTTGTTAGAAGTCTCCTCTTCATCCCAGACTGGTTTCAGATGTGCAATTCTCTTGTTAACACAAGTCCTCCTGAGTCCTGGGATTACAGGAATCAATGTACTGTTCTTTATTATAGTTTGGGAAACTGAAGTCAGTGGAGTTAAAGGATTTGCACAAAATCATACCTGACTACTTTGCTGAGCTGCATCCCTGGCTGCCCTAAATAAGTGTTCCTTTGTTCCTTCCATGCTGGCTTTTCTACCTACTAAATTAGCAAATGTAACTGAGGGATTCTAATTAGTTGGCTGCTAAAGGCTTTTGTGGCTACTGTCAGATTGGAAATGAGGTTGGTTTCTTTCTCTCAGCTTTTGAGTTGTGGCCAAATTTTGTCAGTTAGTATTTCAGAGTTTTATTATGTCAGTATTATTTCAGTGGTAAGATTATTCGAATGCCTGTGTCTAAGAAGCATGCCTTTGTTGCACAAATCAGACATTGTTGTTATAACATATCAAATATATGCAGTCATCAGATAGCGAGCAGTTGTGTCCAGTAGAGTGGTGGCATTCCTCCTATCACCATCAGTGTGTGTTTTTTCCAGACCTGTGCGCTTTGACACTACTTGATATAATTGAGGAGTTAGCAGTGCTCTGGCAACCCAGAACATCCCAAGAAGCAGATGCTAGGGATGCAGGGGGTCGATGGATCACCCACGCACTTGGCAATCGGATGAGTTGGCACTGCCAGTTCATGGGCATGAAAAAGCTTTGAGATATTTAGCACCCTAAGATCTGTGAATTAATTTTTAGTACCCTGTAGGGAACTTTTAAAGAAATTATCTAGATGGAACTAAATTTCTTTCAATGGAAGAGAACTCTCAATTCTAAGGGGATGCCTAAAGTTTTTTTGACATAGACTTCCAGGCTTCTCTCTTGGAATGATCTAGAGATGAATCTTCAATAGGAAGCAGTCATGCCATTATTTTGCTTTGTATTTACTTCAGTGATGTAGGGATGGGCATTTAAGGGGGACTTTCTGTGAAACCCATGTTCTCTAGATAGTTCAGTATGGGATGAAGACTCTTAGCAGCTTCCATTTGTTATTTCGTTTAACTGAGCTTTGTCATTTGTGTATGGTCTTGAAATGTTTGTCAGTAAATAGTTGCCAGTCTTATCTAAGGTCTGGAAACTGTTTATGTTTGAATTAAACAATTCTCCTTTGTGGTTTCTTTAAAGGTAGCATCTTCCCCAGCAGATGTAGCCGAAAAGGCTGACAGGATTATCACAATGTTGCCCAGCAGTATGAATTCGATAGAAGTTTATTCTGGAGCAAATGGGATTCTAAAGTATGTATTTCTCGAGGGTTCATATTTCTTGCTGTAGTTCCTGTTTCACATGTTTTAGAACTGCTAGGGCATTGCAGCTCTGTTGCTTAAAAATCTTCCTGTGTATTTTTTATTTCACAAAGTGAACAGGGTGATTTCCTGCTCACCATAAGGGTTAATTTTGCTCTAGAGTCCAGTGTATGACTTTTGGGAATGAAGACCCCCCACTTTGTTTCTTTCCTTTAACTCTTGCATTAAACTTGCTTTCATTGGTAGCGTGTTTAAAAGACTTTTAAAGCTTGCATTTTAAATTGTACTACTCTTAAAAGCGTAATTTTCTTATGGTGTACAGAAATCCAGAAAAGGGGTTCTGTGAAAAATAAAACCAAACATTGGAAAAAACACCGTAATTTAAGATTTTATTATATAATAAAAAGTTATTGTATGTCCTCTGGGTTAGTCCATCTGTAGTGAGGACTTTGGGAAGCTGGAATTCAGTATTAGCAGTAGCTCTCTGAGTAAAGTATAATTTAGGTCAGTGTTTCCTACCAATGTCTGGCGCTGTAAACCTGTTGGTGAATTACCGCTTACTGCCAAACCCTTGTGGTTATGTCAGAATGACAGTGGTTGGATTTCATTTTCTAGGCTTTCTGGTTCCTATTTCTAACTTACTTTGTTGTTGAACTCAGCAGAGAGGGAGGACGAAGTCGTATGCCATGTAGACACTTGAGTCACCTACACGCTGATTTCTGATAGCGCTGTCAAAAAGAAAGTAAGGTTTACTTTCAGAAAACCGTAATATGTGAAATCCGAGGTTTGGGGAAATTGAATTACTTTGGAAAATTAACAGACTTGGAAGGAAAAGACATTTGGATATTAGGCAGAAAACTGATAAGATAAATGTTTAGATTGTAGGGTGGTTGAGTGGCACTCATTTTGGATGGATCCAGCGGACAGACGCACAGTGTGTGTGGTCCTGAGGCATCCTGGCTGACTCATTACTAGCCTGCTTCAGTTATGGCCTGCTTTACCTCTCAAGGAAGAGTTACTAAAACACATGTAGTGACACAACATTTATTAATATCCTTTACTTTACTTTGGAGGAGGTGCCAGCTACCAGACGTGTTTTGTTCAGGGAGTGCTTAGGAAGAGTTTAGTTTCCGTATTAAACTATAATTGCCTTCTCAGCGATGTGCCGGGCCCCCTTCCCGTCAGGATTCTTTATCCACACCCAGTGCCTAAGTAATTTTGAGATGATTTCCTACTTGTTTTTAAGATTGTTAAAAATAATACCATAGAAGACTGGTAGGTTGCATTCCTATTTTCTCTGTTCCATGAAGTAAAGCCTTTGTAATGAGGTGATTTCTAGCAGTACTTGGCATGTCTTGTGTGGAGTGCACCTACACAGATCTACTCTGTTGGATCTGTCTACATTGTTTTTGTTTTCAAGACAGGGTTTCTTTGTGTAGCCCTAGCTAACCTGGAACTAGCTCTGTAGACCAGGCTGGCCATGAGATCTGACTGCCTCTGCCTCCAAAGTGCTAGGATCAAAGGTGTGCATCACCATGCCTGGCTCTAGGATCTTCTTTTCTTTTTAAAACAGTGATTTTCCGCATTTCCTTTTTTAATATTTCCTCATACTGAGTTCTGATTTTCCAGTCTCGGTTGTGCACTCCTTGTTGAGTAGACCTGCGTGGAGAAATCGAGGAGCTTACGGCTAGTGAGACGGCTCTGGGTGGCCTGTGTACATTGACTCCACAGAGCTGTTTTCCGGCCTCCGTGTGCACAGCCATGCACTAATAATAAATAAGAACTTTGGGGAATTTGCATATAATTGTTAACTATTATCCTTGATTTATATGGTTTTTCTTTGTTTACTTTTGAGACAGGATCTCACTCAATTGCTTAGGTTGGCCTTGTAACATTGTAACCCAGACAGATATTGAACTTCTGCTTCAGCCTCACCAGTAGTTAAGATTGTTGGCTTGGACCACTAAGACCAGGGAGCTAAATTATAATATAGGCCAGAGTTTCTTAGCCACTAGAATATGCACTGCCTTATAACTGTAAGGGAACTATTTCAGGGACATGTCCTGAACTCATAGCATAAATAGAAATCTTTTACTGTAAGAATGATAAAGATTTATGTAAAATATCTGTGCTCCTGTTTCCATCTTTATCAATGCCACAAAAACATCTTTGAAAGTTCTCTTTATTTCTGTTTCTGCCTGTTTAATATTTTGCTTTTTAAAAAGTTTCTATTAGGATGGGTGTGAGTGGACCTGGGCAGAGCTGGAGGAGGGGGTGAATATGATCAAAATACATTATTTGAAATTCTCAAATAATTAATAAAAATAATATTTAAAAATGTTTTCATTATTAAAAGAATATGCTCTCTTGAAGCAAATAGCTATATTTCAGTTGCTTGTGTTTATTCTTAGCGAAAATGATATGGTTATGGGAAGTTTGCAGTGTAGCTTACTAAAGACTTAAGCTTTTTAAGACCCAGTAACTCTACAAATAAAAATTTAAATGCAATCAAATACTCCTTTAAAGTTCATAGGTTTTAAAATTTTTTTATATATTAGCTTCACTTGTTAGCAAGGCTGGTGTACTTCTAATACCAGACTTTACCAATTACTTTATTAGATTTTTATTTTGTTATGTTTTTCTGAATGAATATGGGTTTACTTTGAACTGAAATTGATCTAGAACATGAATGAGTAAATATGAGATTTTCAGCTATTTCAATACCAAGCCAGAGGCCTCTTTGATAGTCTAGCAGTTTTTAGCTGATTCTGGTTGTATAGATAGTTGTATGAAGTACTTATGTAGAATTGTAAACTTGAATATTTTTATTTATACTTAGAAAAGTGAAGAAAGGATCATTATTAATAGATTCCAGCACTATTGATCCTTCAGTTTCAAAAGAATTGGCAAAAGAAGTTGAGAAAATGGGAGCTGTTTTCATGGATGCTCCTGTTTCTGGTGGTAAGTGCTGTCTAAAATACATGTGCACCTATTTCTGCTTGTCAGAAGTAGCAGTCTGGGTTTAGTGCCTTCCAAGGTATTCACAGTTATTTTTAGATCTGTAAAGATTCTTAATCACTCATTAAAATAAGAACAAAACAAAATTGGTTAAGTTGCCTGTAAATTTGTGTAAAAGTCACACATTTTGGGGGTTGAGTTATTGTGTGATAAAGATAGATCACCTCCTGGAAGCTTAAGAACTAGTTCAGGGAATAATTAGTTGGGATCTTAGGCTGTAGTTCAGTTGATTGAGTGCTTGCCCAGCATGCAGGAAGCCCTGGGTTTGATCCCCAGCACCCTGTAACTACATGTCCTGGTGAATGCCTGTAATCCAAGCACGTGGTTGGCAGAGGCAGGAGAATCAGGGGTTGAAGGTCATCCT
The DNA here is from genome assembly GCF_903992535.2 of Arvicola amphibius. Taxonomy (NCBI): domain Eukaryota; kingdom Metazoa; phylum Chordata; class Mammalia; order Rodentia; family Cricetidae; genus Arvicola; species Arvicola amphibius. The sequence continues at coordinate 139,666,690 of NC_052048.2, forward strand.
TCACTACATAGGGGATTTGAGGCCAACCTGGAATATCTGATGTCCAGCTTCACTGACTCTACTGTTCAAGAAACTGAAGAAGAGATTTAAAAAAGAAGAAAAAGAACAAAACCAAACCATCTGACCCTCAAGGTAAACTTGAGGTCCAGGTGGATTTTCAGGTGACTGTTATTAAAATATAAGGCAGAGATCATCAGAGTCATGTGAATGTTTTCCAGACAGTAGAGAGTAAGGAAATACTTCCCAACTCATTCTACAAAAAGACCTTGTAACTCTCTTACTCAATCAGTAAGAATGATAGGTGAATTTCAGTCAACACTATAGATGTTCAGCCTTTAAGAACATAATTAGCAGACCAGATCCAGCCATAAATAAGAGAAATCAAGCATTACAAGTTCTGTGTTACCTATATGTAGAGATGGCTTAATATTTAGAAAATCTGTAATTGTAATCCAGTGTGTAACATGCCTAAAAGTTACATGATAATCTTCGTGAGAAGCGAAGGACTCACTAATGAAATTCTTAAAATTTAATTTTCTATCAAATACTAGCAGGACTGAGTGTCTGGGGATGTCGGGTGTGTGGGGATGACAGGCATGTGGAAATAGCAGGTTGCTGGTTTGTCAGGATCATGGGTATGGTAGGATTTTAGGTGTGATTTTCTTTCGTTTCCAAAATTGCTGTGTAATAGGAAAAACTCTGTGTATGTTTGTGCCTATACATATGGGAAGATAAGTGTACATTTGTAGCGTAGGCAACAATAGCTCTTTTATTCCAATTATATTATACTTGACTTTGGATTTCTAAAAAATAAGTGAAGTATAATTTAAATCAGTTTTTATTTTTTATAAATAAAATGATTTTCTGTAAAAACATTATATTCCTTTATTATTTTTGTTGTTATTTTGTTTGTTTATTTGTGATAGGTTTTATGTATTAGCCCAGGGTGGCCTTGATTTCCCTGTCCCTATCTCCTGAGCTGGGATCAGACATCCACTATCATGTTCAAGTCATTTTTTATTTTTTTAATTTTTTTTTTTTTTTTGTTTTTTCGAGACTGGGTTTCACTATTTAGCTTCGGCTGTCCTGGAACTCCCTTTGTAGATCAGGCTGACTTCGAACTCACAGAGATCTGCCTCCCACTGCTGGGTTTAAAAGCGTGCTGGGTTTAAAGGCGTGCGCCACCACTGCCTGGCTTCAAGTGATTTTTGAGTATAGATGAAGACTAAATAATTGTTAGCTCTTCTTGTTATGATGAATTAGTTACATAAAATTTAAGCATAAATATTTGTAATAGTACTTAGACACTTAATTAAAATTGATTATTAGTATGTGTGTATGAGATGTGTGGAGGACAGGGGATGACTTTGTGGAGTTGGTTCTCCCCTTCCGTCTTCAGGGATTACACTTGTCAGACTGTGCGACAAATGCTTTACTCACTGAGTCATCTGTAGGGCCTAATTTAAAGAGTGTGTCTATATATGGTGTGTGCATGTTAGTAAATGTGGGTACATGAGTATGTGCACATGTGGAGGTCCTGGCTGATTTGGGGAGTCTTCATCAGGAGCTCACAACCTTATTCACTAACTTATTCTCTGTTGAACCCAGAGCTCACTGATACAGTTGTTCTAGCTAGTCAGGATGCCCTGTTTCTAAGTGCCATGGTCACCTGGTGTCTATGTGGATGATGAGAATGTGAACTCTGGTCCTCATGCTTGCATAGCAAGTGCCTTACACACTATCTCATCTCCCTGGCCTGATTCAGGCACTTTGATGGTAAAATAGTAATACTATTGGGGCTGTAAATGAAATTAATGAGCTGAGCAAATCTTTCTTTAAGTGGGATGATGCACAAGTTCTTGCCGAGGAGTCTCCTCTTTCTTCTTCTCATGATGTCACAGTAACACTGGGATTAGGGATGCCTGCTACCTTGTGTGGCTTTTTCTGGACCAGTCAACAGCAAAATCACATGCTGAAGGAAACAGTCAACAGGGTAACTTACAAGACGGGAGAAAGGAGCTGCACATTATCTGAGTCACTACTGAAAACGCAACCTAATTAAAAAGTGAGCAATGGCCCTATACAGCATTTCTTACAAGAATGCTCAACAATGTGTAAAAATTGTTCAAGGACTTAGGGAAGCTAGGTGGGTAAAATGCGTGTAGTCCAAGCATGAGGGCCTGAGTGCACATCCTCAGAACCCAGGATTTGTGTGTGGTAGTGGTGGTGGTGGTGGGGATACATATGTACATGTTTGTGTGTGCTCGTGTGCATGTGCATGTGGAGGCCAGAGGTTGATATTTGTATTTTCTTCTGTTGTTCTCTGCCTTAACTTAAAAAGCTTTTGGTATTTCTGTATTTATTTCTTTAGCGAGAATATGCATATTGAAGTTAAAAGGACAACTTGGCAACATCTGTTCTTGCCATCCACTGTGTGGTCTCTGGGAATTGAACTCAGGTCACTAGGCTTGGTGGCAAGTCCTTTATCCATTGAGACACCCTGCAGGACATACTTTTACCCTGTTATTGTGTGTGTTGGTGCGTGTGCACTTTCATTTATGCTGCACCACATGTATGGAAGCAGAGGACACCTTGTGGGGGTCAGTTCTCTTCCGCCAAGTGAGGCCTGGGAACCGAGCTCAGGTGGTCAGGTTTGGCAGCAGGCCACTCTACCCACTAACCATCGTGCCAGCCACCCAGCCTTATTTTTTTCAGCTAGTCTTTCCCTGAACCTGGAGCTAATTGACTTATTGGCTGTGCTGGCCAGCAGACTCAAGGAATCTGCTTGTTTCTGCCTCTTCAGGGCTGGGGCTATAGATGGGTGCCTGTTCCAGCCCAGGTCCTTAAGCTTATGCAGGAAACATTTCGCTATGCGCTGTCTCCTCAACCTGAAATAGCCAGAAACACTTGAAGTTATCCTTTTCTTCTCACGGAGCAATGTTTAAGTCCTAATATGACAGCGAGAGCAACTGGATTTGTACTGTTATTGATGAAAACTTTGCATAGGGATAGTTTGTGATAAATAATTGGTTTGACACTTGATCATTATGAGATTAATTAGTAGATAATAGCAGCCTATTTACATTTATATGGTCCTCTCAGTTATTTTATAGGTACTTGATATGATGGATTATTCTCATGTTATTTTATGTGTAATTATAGTTTGTTGAAAATGACTCTAAACTGAGCACACCTAATCTCATTAGCAGGGAACCTGCAGCAGGCGGATTACTCTGAGATCCAGGCCAGAATGGGCTACATGGTGAAAGAGACCCTGTCTCAAAAACAACAAGATTGTGTTCTCTCAGTTAAATAAAGGATTACCTGTGTGTCAGATAGGCAACTTTAAAAATTTTTACGTTTTAGCCAGGCCGTCGTGGTGCGCACCTTTAATCCCAGCACCCGGGGAGGCAAAGGTAGGCAGATCTCTGTGAGTTTGAGGCCAGCTTGGACTACAAGAGCTAGTTCCAGGACAGGCTTCAATGCTATACAAAGTAACCCTGTCTTGAACCCCTCCCCACAGAAATCATTATGTTTTACCCAAATAAAATGAGGGAGGAGGAATGTGGGGGAAAGTACAGTTTAGTAACCTGGAATTGACCCAGCTATATTGTTTGTTTGTTTGAGACAGGGCTTTTCTGTATTTTTGGAGTTTATCCTCACAGAGATCCTCTTGCCTCTCCCTCCCAAGTGCTGGGATTAAAGGCGTGCGCCACTACCGCCCAGCATGGAAGCTTTGTATTCGTCAGTTTTGGAATACAGAGTATTTTGGATCATTTGAACAAAACCTTTAATTTTTTTCTCCCATTGTATTTTTCTTTGTATCTGTTTCAGAGCTGGAGAGTAACTTTGGGTATTTTCCTTTATTACTTTTTATTGTTTTTATTTATTTGTTTGTTTGGAGTGTGTGTTTTTCTTCTATTGCTCTTTATTGTTTTTATTTATTTGTTTGTTTGGTGCTCTCGCGTGCCTTAGCCTGCATGCATTTGAAGCTCAGAAGATAACTTTGGGAGTTTGTGGAAACGGCTTGATGGCAGGTGCCTTTACTCACTAAGCAATCTAGCTGGTCCCTCTTATTTTTTGAGATAGGATCCTTCCACTGAACCTGGAGATTTCCATTTCAGCTGGCCTGCTGGGCCAACAAGTTCCGAGCAGCCTCCTGTCTCTGCTTCCCCAGTGCTTGAGATACAGATGTCTACTGTTACGTCTGGCTGACTTTTCCATGGTGCTGGAGTTAATAACTCGGGTTCCCATACTTCCACAGCAGGACCTTTACCCACCGAGCCATACAGCCACCCCTGATGTTTTAAATATACAAATACTTTTAAATAGACTCATATATTTATATCTATAAATATAGCAGTGTACACGTGTAGATGGTACTATACCACAGTTTCTATTACCATTTTAAATAAAAGAGAAATTTTCAACTTGGATGGTTGAGTTGGTGTAGTGTTTCAAGATGCGGATGATAACCCTATCCAGTACTTCCATTTCTTACTAAGTAATATTCTGGGGAGTAGCAAAGATTATTCCTCTCTTATTTTCACAGGGTAGGTATGAAGTAGCAGGCTCAATGTTTATTAAAACCACCTGAGATGACTTCTGTATATGTTATCTTTATTAGAAGTTGTCACCACACCATGTCGGTGTTATTGTTCAGAGTACTTCACCAGCTCACCTCTTTGATGCTGCTTTAAAAAGCTTCCAAACTGTGCATGTTAGATCTCATTCTGCTGTGTTTCAGCCGCTAATTCTCTTGTTTCAGGGATTTCGGCTTTTTTTTTTTTTTTTTTTTTTGAAGAATATGGAATCTTTTTTTTTTTTTTTTTTTTAAAAAAAAAAACAATTTCTTTGGTTAAATACTGCACATATATTTGCCCTTCCCCATTCCATTCACCGTGTTTAGAAGGCGCTGGGAAAGTAAGAAATTTTAAGTAGATATTGAGCTGATAGGTACCACCTAGTTTAGGGGAGAACTTTAGTACTTATTACCCTCAAAATTCTCTTTTTTAAAAGACATTTTGTTTTAACTAATGGAGTACTTGTTTATTGTTATGTTTACAGTGTCTAATCAGATCCACGTAATTGGACTGCCTGTCAATCAGACATTGATGCTCTTGTGTACTCCCCCATCCTTTTCTCTTTGACTACATAGCCAGTATCTTGAATTTTACATCCTGTTCTCCTGCTTTTCTTTATAGTTGACTATGTATTTCCTTTATTTATTATGCAGTGTTCTGCCTGTATGTATGCCTGTTCACCAGAAGAGGGCACCAGATCTCATTATAGATGGTTGTGAGTCACCATGTGGTTGCTGAGAATTGAACTCAGGACCCCTGGAAGAGCAGCCAGTGAGTGCTGTTATCCTCCGAGCCATCTCTCCAGCCTTTGACTATGTATTTTTAACCTCCAAACAGTAGTTTTATTTTTTCATGGTTTGGAACATTCTAGAAGTGGAATCATGGGCATATTCTGTGACTTGCTTTGTCGCTTTCTGTTCTGTTCCTGTATCGTCCGTGGTGTTAGAAGAGGCATTAGCTTTTCCAGTCTTTTGTGAGGATTAGAAAGAACTGCCTTCTCAGTATTGAAATAACTCCTAGTAAGCCAACAGCTTCTGATTTGTCTTTGAAATAAGGTATTGCTACAAAATCTAGGCCCCAAACTTGGTACCTTCAAGCCTTTGCCACATAGTACTGGAACTGCAGTGTGTCCCACCACACTTTGTTCCAAAGGGACTTCTTCTCAAAGAAAAAGTCATTCTTTATCAGGGTTTATGGCCTGCCAACAAGTGTGATTAAATGTCAGCCTCTACTTACCTGTTTGGCTAAAGGACCACATAAAGTACATGAATGTCTTGTCATTACATATTTATTAAATGTAGTTCATTAATTTTAACTTCTGTGTGATAGTTTATATAAATAATCACACTTCAGCTTTTTTGCTGTGATGCATGTTTGGATTACTTCCAGGGCTTTAAAAAATTTTACATTCATTTTTATATATCATGGGAGCCTGCCCTTTCAGTCTGTCTCGTATAATACTTGGAACATTGTTAGTCTTCAATAAATGTTTAAAATATCAAGTTGAACTCAACTGGAAAAACAACTATGAAAAATAGGCAGGGTAGTGGTGAGACCCCTTATGAAGGTGGAACTCATGCATGGTTGGTGCTAAAGCTAATAGGAGTGTGATATTGCTTCATATTTTGCTGTGTGTGACCTCTGTTCTGCAGACAGAGTGGGTTAGGGCCAGTTTGTGGAGTCCTTCCTGATTGGGATTACCTAGCTGCTGCTTAGTCAAATAAGCTGCAGAGGAAGAAGTAAGTGCTGTCTTCCCTGTATCCCTACCAGGACTGGCTGTTCCTGAGACATGATCTCTTCCAAGATGTAAGCCCTTGGGAGTTAAACCGGATTGTGCCTGAAAGAAACAGGACAGGACTGTTTTATTTTGCAGCAGTGAACTTATTGTCTGTCTTCTATGCCATTCATTGCATCACATCTATGCTAGAACTTGACGATCGTGTTAAGGTTATGCGCTTGTTTCTTCTACTAGACTCAGAAGTGGGTAGACCTTAATGTTTTTTATTTTATATCTCCATTGTATAGTTCTGTGAACATTAATAAGATTGAATCAGGAATCAATCAGTTCTTCCTTTCTTTTATTCCTGCTTTACAAGGCTACCTGTTCATTCATATCTGTGATGCTGGGGATCAAGTGTAGCAGGCTTCTTTGTAGACCACCAGACAGCTCTCAAATCATGAGGCAGGAGAGTTATCGTTAGTTAGGAATGTGCAGCCTCATCTTAGCTCTTAGTCAAATCTGTTTTTCTTTATTGACATTTTGCTTTCCTTTCTGTATGTCCTACTTTCCTGCTTCTTGTGTCTGACTTGCTTCTGGCCCCGGGCATGTCCCTCTCTTTCACCCTCATTCTCTTCTTTCTCAAGCCTCGTTTTCTCCTCATACTTATTCTCTCTGTCCACCAGCGCCATCTGTCTCTCTACTGTCTAGCTGTTGGTCAGTCAGCTTTTATTAGACCAGACAGGTGTCTTAGGCAGACAAGGTGAAACAGCAACACATCTTTACATAGTTAAACAAATACAACACATCTTTACATAGTTAAACAATACAACACATCTTTACATAGTTAAACAAATGCAACACATCTTTACATAGTTAAACAAATACAACACATCTTTACATAGTTAAACAATACAACACATCTTTACATAGTTAAACAAATGCAACACATCTTTACATAGTTAAACAAATACAACACATCTTTACATAGTTAAACAATACAACACATCTTTACATAGTTAAACAAATGCAACACATCTTTACATAGTTAAAAAAATATAACACATCTTTACATAATTAAACAAATGCAACACATCTTTACATAGTTAAACAAATACAACACATCTTTACATAGTTAAACAATACAACACATCTTTACATAGTTAAACAATACAACACATCTTTACATAATTAAACAAATGCAACACATCTTTACATAGTTAAACAAATACAACACATCTTTACATAGTTAAACAAATACAACACATCTTTACATAATTAAACAAATACAACACATCTTTACATAGTTAAACAATACAACACATCTTTACATAATTAAACAAATACAACACATCTTTACATAGAGTAATGTTTCACAACAATCAAACATGACTTTCTCTACCACTGCACCACATCACCAGCCCTTTTAAAGATGATGCACAGGACCCCAAGTTCAATTCCCAGGACTGCAATAAGTAGATAAATAAATAAACAAATATTAAGATTAATGTTAAATATTTTGGGTTTTCCTGCAGTCATTCCTCGTTTTTGAACTGCGTAGTATTCTGAATAAGAGAAAGTCTTCACATGAAAGTTTAGAATGTAGAAAAACATACTAATAATTTGTAAACAGCTGCTAAGTGCAAAGTAAGGAGAAAGCAGCACACCCAGGCCCTGTGCAGAACAGGAGCTCCTCTACAGCACTTTCTGTTGGTGGCCACTTGCCATGGAGAGGGAGGTCACCCTGAGCTGGCTGGCTATTCCTGTTCTGTTTTTTTCTTTCATACCCTGATATGGATATTTAAAGAGAAACCAACACTGGGTTTAACATACAAAGCTGATTCTACAGCAGCTGAAAGAGTTTTTGAGTTTGGAAATGGAAAATATATGTTAAAGATACACTCTAGAAACCTCAGATGAATTCTTGTAATATCCCGTGGGAACCACTGGGATTTAAGTTTAGATTTAACAGTTCTTTGGGAAATATTCTTTAAACAAAGGAAGGAAGTTGTTTAGTTCACATCATTAGCTTTGTTAGTGACGATGTTAGAAGCCTGGAGCTTGTAGTGAGAAAGGATAACTAAGCACCAGGGTAAAACACTCGCCACAAAGGCCTGAGGGCTGGAGTCTGAATTTCCAGAGCCCACATAGAGCTTGTGTGCAGTAGCACATGGATGCAGCCCCAGCAGCTGCAGCACGATGAAGGCGGAGACTGGAGAGTCTGCCTCAAACAAGGTGGAAGTGGAAGACTGACACACAGCATCGTCTTCTTGGCTTCTGTATGTATGCCATGGCTCGCAAGCACTCATGCACACGCGTCATACACAAGATTAAAACTGAAAGTAAGGCGAGAGTGCGTGGAGCCCTCCAGTGTCAGCTGACCTGCACATGCACACTCACGTGCACACATGAAATCTATACCTCTCTGACACAGACACATAAAAAGAAGAAAAGGTACATATACATTTCCTTCAGCAAAATGGCTTGCAATTAAAAATAGTGTTCACATAATTTTTATGATATATATTATATTGATTACTGCTTGCATACTCTTACTTTTCATTATACTGTAATACTTCGACCACAAGGGACACGGCCATGCAGTAAATGTCTGTTTGGTACTTGTTACATTTTGGTATACTTCAGATACTAGGGCTTGAATTTTTCTTCTTGGAGCATATGTGTAGTGGGACTAGAAGGAGTAAGCAAATAACAGGAATTTCAGTAATTAGTACTTGGAAATAAAAGTACTGATTAGGGAGATAGAGACTAATGGGAGGGCCCTTTTCTGTAGAGTGATGGTTAGCCTTCCTGAGAAAGGGACATTTAGTCAGAGATGTGAGTGTAGAGGCCTAGGAGAGTGGTGTGTTTCAATGGAGGCACTGCTCTGTACAGTTTCCTGTTTGTGGACTCTTATCACTAAGATGTCACTGGTACTTGGTTGATAGGTTGAGTAATAGCCTTTACTTGATTACCATTTCTTATACCATTCTTTATTTAATATCTTGTGGTTATTAAAGTAATGCTAACCAGGCCATTTATTAATTAAACCCTGATACCTATCTCAAGCACGCTGTCATAATCTCTTTATTCTGGGCAAATCACATCTTTGTGAGACTTGGAGCCATCACACTACTTTGGGTATATGCACATCTTTTGGGGGGCCTGTATTTGCCTCCACAGTTTAATAACTCATTTCTGGTATAGATGCCAGACAGGAAGCAAATTTAAAATCATTGTGATTAATGACCAGGTTCATAAGCTGCTCCACCACCATCATTACAATACTTAACTGTAATAATTGACTTGAATAATTAAAGATAGACTCACCTGTTGCCTGCTGTGCCTGTAGGTTTCCACAGGAACTTGAGTGGAAGCAGCCTTGAGGTGGCACTTGCAATAGCTCCAGCTTCCTGTGCTGCCAAGCATGATTGACACACTAAGCTGTATTGTTTCACTTAGGAATTAATGTCAGAATTAAATAAATGAACTTGTGTGCTTGAGTAACACTTTCCTACCAGGAAGACTGATTTTATATTCTACTTGCCTGGATTATGTTTTAGTAATTTGAGGTGTTCTTAGACTATGGAGTTAGCACAGAAACCTATTGAGGAGTTGCCCTTAAACTGCCAGACTTACAGGTTATATCTCAATGAAAGTTTCATATAGTCTCCATTCTTATTTAAAAATCAAGTATGCAATCTTGGCTTTTACTCTTACTGAACTTGATACCTACTGTTTTTCCACTAGATCTGTATCTAATTTATAGTAAAAGGACCACAAAACCAAAAACCATTTCTGTTTTGGCACCTAGCGCTGTTATAGTTAAGGGTCTGTTGGCATTTCGGTTACAGCGTTTTCCTAGAAAAGTTTACAACTTGGCAGTCTTACTTGGCTTTAGGCTAAAATGTTGCTATTTCTGTTCCAAAGCAAATTCTTTTTATCAAATTTCATGTGTCTGATGCATTGAGGGAGAAGGACGATTATAGTACTTCTTTTCCTGATGCCCTCACAAATGGTTTGCTTACATGGTAATGTTGTATATGATGTTGTTCATTCTTTAGAAATGTTTTTTATATTTATTCGTTTTGTGTAAGTCCTTGTTTGGATATGAGTGTCACAACCTGCTTGTGGAGGTCAGAGCAACTTGGGAGAGTGGCTGCTCTCCTTCCATTCTGAGGTCCTGGGCATGAAGCTCAGGTTGTTAGGCTTGGCAGTGAGTGCTCTGCTCTCTGTGCTATCTCACCTACCAGTGTGGAGCTCGTCCTTATGTTCTGTTCTTAGCCCAGTAAGAATTTTTGTTATGCAAAATAAGTGAGTTCTAGAGATGCTGTTACACCATAGTGCTCACTGTTAGTGATTCTGCCTTCCCTACTTGAGGACTTCTCAAAGTGGGGCTCAGAGAGTCAGAGAGTTAGCTGTTAAAAGAGTTTGCTGTGAAAGCATGAAGACTAGTTCAGATCGTAGCTCCCATTAGCTGGTTGTGGTCCTGCACAAGCCTGCGGGCTGAGGGGGCACATGATTATTGGGGCTTGCTAGCTGTAAGAAAAATGTGAGCTCTGGGTTCAGTAAGAGACCCTGTTTCAAGGAAACAAAGTTAAAAGAGACAGAGGCGGACACCTACCACTCAGCTCTGGCCTGTGCCCTTCTACCTTCCCGCATGTGCATACACTGCACACAGAGGTAACTGAGTGAAAGAAGAGCTTACTAAGGAAATAGAGGGACACAGGCCTATAATTCTAACATTCTGGTGGCAGAGAGGAGACCTCATCTCAAAAACAAAAAACAAGGATTGGAAGGCAGATCTTTTGTTCAGTGTTACTACTGCAAAACAGCAGCAATAAGACACAGGATAGGACGAGGAAACTTTGGAAGATAAATGTTCTTTACCTTGATAATGGTAGTATGCTAGGTTTCCTGAGCCTCCTTATTCCCTTATTTTTGCTGTCTCGTCCTCACTCAAACTCAAGCCAGGCTTTTCTCTGTCCTACAGGCCCTGAGATAATTTTGGTCCAACAGTGGTAGGCTTATGGGTACATGCTTGTGAAGATGGATTTTTCTTTGGGCTGCCAGCTCACAAACATGACATGGAGACTTATTATTAATTATGAAAGCTCAGCCTATGGCTTAGGCTTGTCCCACTAGCTCTTACAACTTAAATTAACCCATATATATTTAATCTACATTTTGTCCTGTGACTTTTTACCGCTTTTCCATCTTGCACTTCCTGTTTCCTCTCCGTGTCATCTGTTTGGCCTCTCTCTCCCACATAGATTCATCTCCTCTTCCTCTCTCTCTGCCTGCAAGTCCCACCTAACTTCTTCCTGCCTAGTTATTGGCCATTCAGCTCTTTATTAAATCAATCAGAAGACGCCTTGGCAAAGACATATTTTCACAGTGTACAAAATGATTACTCCACAACGTATGCTTATTTCCAAACTGATCACATTTTATTCATTAAAAATTTATGAGGTTTGGTGTATCAGTTATCATTCAATAAAGTTACTGTAATTTTTATTTTGAAATAAATTGGTTAAATTTTCATAGTTCTGTTTTTTGTTCTTTTTTTAAAAACTCTCCTTTGAGACTGTATTTTGCTGTATTGTCCAGGTTGATCTTGAATTTGTTTCATCCTGCTTCATCCTATGGGCCAGAATTACAGTTTGAGGTACCACACTGGACTAGACTTCACTTCTCAAAGAGTTACATCACTGTTGCAGTGTATTTTTAAAGTTACTCTCTAATTGGAAAGTCTCATCATCTACTAACTAAAATGTAAAAATATGTTGTAGCGGGCTGGAGAGATGGCTCAGTGGTTAAGAGCATTGTCTGCTCTTCCAAAGGTCCTGAGTTCAGTTCCCCGGCAACCACATGGTGGCTCACAACCATCTGTAATGGGGTCTAGTGCCCTCTTCTGGCCTGCAGGCATACATGCAGACAGAATATTGTATACATAATAAATAAATATTTTTAAAAATATGTTGTAGCATTGACTTTAGAATGAGAGACTTGAGTTACTCTCTTTAAAAATATTAATGAAGTCTATACTCTCCTTGGTCAGATTTTGATTGTTTTAGTAGCTTAAATAGTTAAAGTGTACTTAAGCTTTGGTAGCCTACTCCATTTCCTTAGGAATTACTTAAGATTCATTAGTAGAATACACTCAATTGAGTTAATTATTTTAGTCAGTTCATTCCCTGAGATTCTTATTATCACCCTGTATCCATTAAGTATCCTTTTTGTGTCTAGAGGATCTTGCCTCGAGGTTTTCTACAGTTCACACAGGTAGTTCAGAAATGTTTGAAAATACATTTCAAGAATTTATTTGAAATGAGCTCTGAAGTGGCGTCATAAAAATCTCCGTATCTTCTTTGGCATGCTAAGACTCCCTTGCAGCAGCTGCTGTAGTCAAGTGTCCCCTGTGAGTTGTCAGTCAGTCAGTTCTTAATGCTGGGAAAGAGTTTCCTGTCTCAGTGCGTGAGATAGTGTATGATAAAGCTCTGGTAGTTTATATCCCAAGGAAACAACGGGAGAATGAGGTATAGACAGAAAAAGTGTTTCCAGTATTGCTGTCGCTATCCATTGTTATAATAGGCACTGCTACTAATGGTCTACTTTCTTTCTGTTCACATATTCTCTCTTTTGGGATTCCTTCATCTCTGCCTCTAAAGGCTACATTTTAATTGCCTTGTAATTTTCAGTTGAAACTCACTCCCTACAAAGGTTGTTCCTGGCAGGCCCTTGCCTGTGCTGGGGGGCACTGTGTTCTCTTCACACTGCTAGGCAGGAGAGCGCAGGAGAGCACATCAGTGAGGCAGGGGTCCTGCCTGCGGTAATCCTAGGGTATTTTTAATGTCTTTTAATTGCCATTCAGGATGTAAGTGAGACCAGACATAGTTGGGTCTGGTCACACGGTTAGGAGTGCCTACCTCTGTTTATGTAAAACTGAAGTACACTCAGTAAATAAACCTGAAGCTGCTGCTTGTGTGTAATGTATTTTTACTTAGAATTATTGATTTCTAAGCAGCATGAAACAGTCCTGTTAATGCTTTACATATTTTTATTTTGTTTGATCTGGGTGTAGCACTTGGGGAGGGGTGAGAGAAAAGATGGAATTGAGAATTTGATTAATTAGAGTTAGAGCCTTGTAAGTACTATGAAAATAGTTATTTTCTCCAGATGTCTGATTCTCATAATTTGATAATGTTGGTAGATAAAAATTATATGAAGTTAAGTTTAATTAGTCTCTTTGTATTTGCCATACAGTTATATCTTTCCTGCATTCCTTTGGGTGTTCTAGTTGGGAACATTTTAAATTTGTCTGAAGATTTCATGACCGTTCCTTTCTTTCCTGTTGGAACAGGAACAGTGGTCTTACCTTCTCTTTCTTGCCTTACAGGGATTTAACCTGACCTGATGGTGGACTGTTGTTTTGTATTTAGCTCCACTTATCAAGGATATGAAAAATAGGTTTTTTTTTCCTTTTGTTCATTGGGAAATTTAAACGCGGTAGTGGATGTTGTTTTGTTGCTGTACGAGCTGTTGTCATCACAGTCGTTTGTCCCTTGCTGCCCTCAGAGGGTATTGTTCTTAGAGAGATTTTTTTTTTAAAAAAAATAAAAGTGTGAGGCCTGGCATACAAGTAATTTTATCATCAATTAATTTCATTGCTTGTAATTCTTTTTATGTGTGAGAGTAATACTTGTTTTCAAGCAACCAATATTTTTAATGTGCTATGCCCATATAGTAAGAGTACAAAAAGTCTTGGCAGACACTGAAATAGGTAATTGGCTTTTCTAGCCAAGATAGGTTTGTAAAACCTTCTGAAAATGAAGGAATGAGAGGAAAGTAATATTTTTTTCGCTAATGACATATGAACCCTTTATGCTAGGCTGCAGAACTTTCTCATTTCACATTCTTTTGTTAGGAGACATCTGAAGAAAATAGTTTATTTACTGTAATTGTTAAATGTCTGTCAGCATTCAGATTGTTGAAAGAATTGTTTTCATTTAAAATCCTGGGTAGAGATGAGAGTTTTCTAAAACTCAGAGATAATTTTAAGAAAGACATAAGAACAACCATGTAACTGGCTTCAAGACTTGGAATCTGTAATAGCAACTTTAAATCAGCACTTAAAAATATTTGATGATAGCTCATGGCCTTTAATTGTGCTGAATTTTGATATTCTTATTTATATTCTTATTAGTGCTCATATAAAATCATGTTTTCATGATATAACATTTACATTTTAGACCTTGGACTCAGCTCCACTCAGAAACAGACTGTCTTTGGTGGGACATTGACGTTGACAGGAAGGAGTCCACATCTGATGCAGAGTGGGCTCGGTGGATGGCCTGAGTAGGGTGGCGAGAGAGCAGGAGCACAAGCTTGCGGGGAGGTGAAGACAGACTTTGTCCCCTCCATTTCAGCTGCTGGGTTTGTTCTGAAAACTATAAAGTTAAACTTTTTGGAATTGTTACTATCCCAAGTGGGAATATAAACTATATTGAACAAAATTTATTTAGCTTGTTAAAAAGTCAACATAAAACTGTGGTTAATTAGTTTATATTATTACATCACTTCTAGTAGAGGCTCAAACTAGTACCCGGTAAGAGGAGCTGCCTCAGGTGAGCTGCCTGCTGCCTGTATGAGCTTTAAGATAATGATGAGTTTAAATTCCCTCTTAGAGCTAAGTGAGAATAAAACTGGAGGCAATAAATATTCTTGGCCAGGGCCATTAAATGAAAAAGCTGGGAATTCTCCAGCTCTTGACTTAAATTGTTTGTTTATCAGCTGGCGCCTAGTCTGGAGTCAAGAGCTGGAGATTTCTATCTGGGACAGAACTTTGAAACTCTTGCAGGACACTTTCATTTCAGCTGAAGGTAACTTGAGTTTATAGCTTTGGCTTTAAAGATTACTAATGATTTACTCATTTCCTTACCATTTAACCGAGTGGACTTTTTCCCAGGAAGGGATCTGTGTTTATTTAGGGCTTTTGTCTGCGGAGGGATTAAAAGGCAGCCCACCAGCATTGTGAACTTGATGGTAATAAAAGGTCACCAAAACACACCATAAAAACATTCTTACCATGGAATTAATTATACAGTGTAATTTTACAAAGCAACTTGGTTACTCCAGCCTCACCCTCCTCCTTAGACGTTTTGTTATTTGAAATGAAAACTTTAGTACAAAATTGCTTTGTGAAAACATGTTTTGCCTCCTTTTATGGTTTAAACCTGGAGGAAATTGTCCTGTGCATTCATGCAGTTCATTGTTTAAAGACCTTAAAATTTCTGAATACAAATTATTTTTCAACCATTTTACCATCTTTTGGGAAGATGGTAGAGTAGTTGAAAAGAGGTAGTTGGTGTTCTAAGGAATGCTCAACTTGTGGAAACCTAATCTTGGTCAGAGTTCATCTATGCCACCAGGGGGCATTGCGTCCAAACCTGCTTGTGATGAAGGAAAGATTTTAAGATGCATTAGTTTTTGTTTGAGAGAATGTAAGACATTTCCTAGATCCTTGCTTTTGATGTTGCTTAAAAATACATCTAAGAGTTAATAAAGTGTCCTTAAAGAGCTGAGGAGACTTTTGAGTTTTACAAATACCGTATTTTTAGGTTGATTGGAAAGTGAATCAAAACATTTACAGAGACTTATCTTTTTAATAAATAAAATGAATACAATGTTTGGCTATTTATTTATTTGTTGCACTGGTCTGGACAATAGATAAGGGATCCTTCTTGTAAACATGCCCGCAAATATTTCAAAATCCCTTAGTGCCTTGTGCACACATGTACTGCTCATGCACATGCCTGATAAAAATACGTTAGCAGGCCTTTAAAAGGTTCAGGTTGGTCTTTTTCACAAGCTTACCTATGAAACTCATTAGGCAGTTCGTGTCCACGTCTTAAAAGTTGTTTTGAGGTAAGTAAGTTCTTGAATGTTCTATACTGGTTTTGAAGGAATCTTTATAGCTTTTTGAATCAGCTCATTTTAAAAAAGTGATAACGTAAAACAAAAGAGCACGTCATTTATAAATTTTATAAAAGTGAGATATTTTCATTAAAATGCATATTTGTGTTGTATTTTTATGAGCCGTTAAAAATATGTTACTAAACAGTACCAAAACAATTAAATCATTTAATACAAATGACCAGTTGGAATAAATGTAGTTCCCTGTATAATCCCTTGATTTTTATTCTATAACAGTGTGTACTTACCATGCAGAGAGGTGACTAATACTTGGCTTTGATCATTTATTAGCGTGCTTTATGAAATTTACTCACTGTATACCCTTGCCTCTTCTCTGGGGCTTCTTAACGTGCAAAGCCTATAAGAAACATATATGTTTTCAAAGTAAAGGCCAGACCTCCCACCTTGATGTTCTCGTTTAGCAACAAAATAAACACTTCCCTTTCACAGGGTGAATTAGTGAAACTCTTCCCTCTCTTACTGTCTCTCTTATGTTGTGAATTATTAACATGTGTGTTTACTAGAATATATTCTATATTACTAGAGACTTTCTTTGTGTTAAAATTATAACTTCACATTTGAAAGTGGTCGACAGTGATATTCATGACATTTGACCCTGCGTATTTTACTTTTAAACTTAATATAACAGTCTGCTTCTTAACTTTGTTGTATGCTAATATTTCTACTTATTTCACATCAAAATGCTGCTGTAATTCCTCTGTAGCTTCCGTGTCCTGTGTCTGGAATCACCTTTGCTGTCCATGAATTGCTTCTTGGCATGTCAGTTTTTCTCACCCAGGTGTTGTGAGCTTTGTAGCCAACATCTTTAAAAAAATTCAAATTTGATACAGTAATCTGGTTTTACAAAAATTATACTTAGTATACATAATTATAATTGAAGCAGGCTTCTTGGCCCAGTATGTCAGATTTATGTATTAAGAGTAAGTAAAGGTAAATCTTGTTTAATAAAAAAATAATTGTCTACATTGACTGTGCTTAATTATTTCTATAGCATTAACTGTTTTATTGAAATTCTAGAAATGAATTGTTTTCATTAATAATAGTGATGGGTAGAAAAATCCTTACTCATGTGCCATTTTGTAATGAAACATTTTGAGTTTTGGCTGCTCTCATTTCACTTGGAAATAGTATTGGCCTGAATGAATGTTGCCATGGGAACATCCATATAGATATAAAGATAAGACTGCCTAAAGTCGGAGGGGCACTGTAAATACTTCTGGCCTAGGTGATGTGCGTTCCATGTGTGTTGGAGGGTATGGGTTAGGGGTGGTTAGTTCAGATGAGACGGGAAGAAAGCTGTACCAACTGTTGACTGTTAAAACCATTAAGGATGGAAGGAAACATTTTGGGATTTGAAATATATTGAATTATTTTTCATTTGAATATGTTTGGGAGTTTTTGCACAATAAAATTGCATTGATGAGAAGTATATTCATTTGATTTAAGATTAAAAAATGTTTAACTCAGTTAAATTTGTTAGTTTAAAAGTTAGCATTTTGGCCTTTGAAATGGCTTTAGTTATTGAAGATGCCTGTCATTGTTTTTCTGAGAGCTGAAATAACGAACTAACTGGCTAGGAGGTGGTCATGGCTTTGAAAGAAAACTGACTGGCATTGAGCTTCATAGAGTTTTATTTTAACATTTGATTTTTAAAATTAGGCATTTTTGTATTTTTTTTTAAATATTAGGCAAGAAAATAATGACATACTGCATCTGAATGTTTAATAATAGTAAAAACAAAAATAAAACAAGAAATGATGACAGTAAAATCAAGTACTAAATAGATTTTAGATTCTTTAGAAATACATAAGATAATTAGGTGTCGCTGCTAGGAAAGATGATTAGAGATCAACCGGCTTTAACTGTACAAAGTCACATTTTAGTTGACAATTAAATTACAGTTAGCAAGGCAGCTGTGCCAGTGTGGTGAGTTAGCATAGTAAAAAGATCATTATCACTGTACTTCTAACATTGGATTCTGGTTGTCACAAATACATTAGGGGAGAAGAAAGACAGAAATTGTTTAAACTTACCTTTTAATCCATCCAGAGAAAAAGTAAAGTTGCCAGGATAGTAAACATCGAGAAGTTTTAAAAATTAAAATGAATAATTTAAAAGATGTGTGAGGGTGCTCTTGCTTGGGAGGAGGCTTAAAAATGACAAAAACTTCCTGATTGGGCCTGGCCATGTCTGATGTCAGTTAAGCAGCAGTGGGAAATGTATTGTTTTCAAGACTACATAAACAGTGCTGGCATCTTTGTGGTGTAGGCTGTTGGGATGGGTCTTTGAGAAGTGAATTGGGATGCAGAAAGTTAACCAGTGGACTTTTGTGGCATGTAAATCATTGGGAATAAGAATAAAGAATGAGAATGTTTATAAATAAAGTTGGCCAAGTTCTGCAACTAAGATACCTCACTTTTATTTTTATGTTTTATTTCTATTTTTGACAGCATATCAAAAGAGATCAGCCTGCCTATATCTCCTGAGTACTGAGATCAAAGATGTACAATCACAGCACCTAACATATTTTGATTTATTTGTTTATTTATTTATTTTTCATCTCTCCCCTCCCCCAAACACAGGCTGTCTCTGTGTAATAGCTCTGGCTATCCTGGAACTCACTTTGTAGTTCAAGGGTGGCCTTGAGCTCAAGAGATCTCTGCCTCCTGAGTGCTGGAATTAAGGGCATGCACCACTACTGCCCTGCTAATGACACCCACTTTTATTTATTTATTTTTTTTTTTGGTTTTTCGAGACAGGGTTTCTCTGTAGCTTTGGAGCCTGTCCTGGAACTAGCTCTTGTAGACCAGGCTGGTCTCGAACTCACAGAGATCCGCCTGCCTCTGCCTCCCGAGTGCTGGGATTAAAGGCGTGCGCCACCACCGCCCGGCTGACACCCACTTTTAAATATACTTTTGGTGTGCACATCCACTTAATTCTAGGCATGGCTTCTCTCATTTGTTTGTTTGTTTGTTTATGAGGTAGGTCAGGGTTGTGTGTTCCCTGGTATGCGAATGGTGGTCAGAAAACAGCATCTCTCTTTCTACCGTGTGGGTTCTTAGGCTCTTCGGACTTGGTGGTAAGCATCATTAGCCACTAAGCTGTCTTGTCAGCCCTAGACTTAGCTTCAGAGTAATGAAAGGTTGATCTAAATTGCATTTTTTGGCAAAATAAGTAATAAGATTAATGAAATATCAAATCTTTAAAAATAGCCAAGAAAATGAAAGTAAGAACGTCTCTGAAATTTTGGAATTTGTAAAATTGGAAGTGGTCAGGGTTCCAGTGTTTTCCAGCTGTGGGCTAGCATTTCCAACTTCGGCACACTTAATCTCTGAAATTCAGAACAATGGCAAAGCAGGTTTCACACATCAGATTCTCTTAAAACCTTCCAAGAAATCTCTTTCCCATTATACCCTGGCGAGTGCCGGTGGGCGAGTAGGTTGGTTTTAACTAAAGTAAGTACAGAGTCATTCTCCATAAGGTCCTGTTAAAGCTATTAGGATAGGTTTTGTAATGTCACAGAAGATTGTGTATATCAGTGAGGGTTAAAAATATTGATGAGATGAAGACATCAAAATTTCTCATTGTTTCCGTTCAGTAAAACACAAGATAATAGTTGCAATATTAAATTAGAACTAGTGGTGTACTTTTTTTTTACTGAGTCATAAGTAGTGTGTACTGTCAATGACGAGTCTTATTGCTGAATACTGAAGTATATCTTTGTAATCACACACACTAAAATTTTCGTTGACTCACAGGCTAGTTTTAAAAGTTTAAAGATAAAAGTAGAAAACGTGAATTCGTGTATTACTATATAGTTTTCTAACTAAAACACGTTGGGGATCTTTTTACCATTTCAACTCCTACTCCCCCCCCCCCCAAGTTGAACAGATTCAAACACTTAAAATAAAAATGTTTAAAGTTACATGGCGTTTTTAGTTGGGAAATAATTCTTTCCATGTTTTGATATAGGGTAACTGTGAGGGAAGGTATTACAGAATGGCAATATCAGTGGAGCGTGACAAAGTATTTCTGCTAATTTTGTTTGTAACTGAAACACCACAAAGCCTTTTCCTTTTTCTAGTAACCAAACGAGTTCTAAAATGGGTGTGGTGGGTTCCATCTGTAATTCCAGATCCAGAACATAGGAAGCTGCCAAAAGGTTGAGGCCAGCCTGGACTGACATCATCTCAAAGGGAAATAATTGTGCTAGCCCTGCTTTGATCTTTGAAGATCCTCTGCTTGCTATGTCTCTCCACAGAGTCAAGCTAACTGTCATAGTGACTGTGCATATTGTATCAGCCCATGCCCAGTGACCTTCGGCTTCCTCACTCAAACATGAGAATCCAGGTGTCATGTAGTAGTAGTTCACATCTGAGTCTTACCACTGAGGCAAGAGGCTTGCCGAGAGTTCAAGGCCAGCCTAGAGTATAAACGGACCACATTTTAACAGTACACAACTTCCCCACCCCAAAACTCTTCCCATTAGACTTTTCTTCTTCTATCAAACTTTTTAAGGTGATGGAAAGTGTTTTAAGTATACTTACCTACTTTAAGTATATTTAACACTGTGTGCATTTTAATTTATTCCAAGATTGCCTATTTCCTCCAGTAGGGTTAGGGGAAGCACACAGCTGCTCAACTCTCATTTAGCATAGTCTAAGATTTATTTCAAGTGCTTAATTACCCTAATGTGCCTGATTTT
Organism: Arvicola amphibius; assembly: GCF_903992535.2. Taxonomy (NCBI): domain Eukaryota; kingdom Metazoa; phylum Chordata; class Mammalia; order Rodentia; family Cricetidae; genus Arvicola; species Arvicola amphibius. The sequence continues at coordinate 139,687,691 of NC_052048.2, forward strand.
GTGATGCAGACATTTTTCCTAAAACTCAGCAGCAGCTTGGAGGAAAGAACAAGAAGGCCCTTCTTCCTCTTGTGTTGTGTGTTCAAAAGGGAAACAAACCAATAATATTCCTGCAGCATGGAACACTAAAGAGCCTGCCACGAGTCCCCAGGTTGTTTTGGAAATAATATATACGGGCTTTTCATTCCAGAGTTTTCCGTTTACAATATACCAAGTTATTTTCAGAAATGCTTATTATATAAATTGCTATGAAAGGAAAGGATGAGAGAAGATAAGCAAAAAATTTCTGGAGGAAAAACTTTCCTTTGTGTGTGCACATGTATGTGTATGTTGAGTGCTTGCTGGTGTGTGCATGTATGTGGAAGCCCAAGATTGATGTCGGGAATCCATTGCTGTTTGTCTTATTCCTTGAAGCTGGCTCTCTTCCTCAAACTTAAGAGCTCACTGATGTTGTGTGCCTGGCTTACCGGATTGTCTGGGGGTCATCTGTCTCCGTCTTCCAGGGCTTGAATTACAGGCAGGCTGCCAAACCTACTCATCATTTATGTAGGGTATGAGGATCCAAACTCTGATCCACACAGTTGCAGGGCAAGTGTTTTTACTATGAAGTTATCTTGCCAGCCCCTAAATACTTTGAGATAAATAGATTCTGATTCCTAGGGTGATAGTCCAATGTAGTAAGGGCTTTGGGCAGGCCTGCTTTTCGCCCTGCCCTGCTCCTGGCTGCCTGCTAGCTTATGCCCCGAAATAATTACACGGAAACTGTATTCTTTTAAATACTGCCTGGCTCATTAGTTTCAGCCTCTTACTCACATCTTGACTAACCCATATCTAATAATCTGTGTAGCACCACAAAGTGGTGCCTTACCAGGTAGATTCTAGTATACGTCCATCTTGGGCTGGAGCTTCATCGCGTCTGGCCTCTCTCTCTGAGGAGAGGCACAGCAGTCTGCCTAACTTAAGAGAGGCGTGGCATCTTACTGATCCTTCTACCTCACTTCCTCTTCCTGTACTGTCTACTCCACCCACTTAAGGGGCGGTCTATCAAATGGGCCAGGCAGTTTCTTTATTAGCCAATGAAATCAACTCAAACAGAAGACTCTCCCACATCATTTCCCCTTTTTCTGTTTAAACAATAAAAAGAAGGCTTTAACTTTAACATAGCAAAATTACATATAACAAAACAGTTATCAAGCAAGAATTATAGTTACAATATTTATATCTACTTTATCTTTTATCATAACTAAGGAAAACTATAACTATCTATCCATTCTTCAACTCCATCAAAGACTCCAGAAGGATATAATATTACCTAGGTGAACAAGAAGTAAGCTACTTCCAAAACTCTAGAAATCACAGAGACATCTCGCTGCCTGGACAGTCACCCAAAGTTCCTCTGTACCGTTGGGGCATCCATCTTCGGCCTACAGGCCCATAGTTTCCAGCAGACGTTTCCATGAAGCAGGAAATTTCAAAGGCAGTTCAGTCAGTATCTGCTGTGTCCTGCAGAATGTCTCGCAGACTCTTTCATGAGTCAGGAACCCCAAAGAATCATCTCACCTTTAGGCAAGTTCAGCAGTCCTCTCTCTGTGGGTTCTTTGTGTCCAGTTTCTGCAACAGTCCAGGCAAGAGCAGTTTCTTGCCCAAATTGCTACCAAACTCCATAAGGATCCTCTTCGATGCCTATCATCTTCTTGAAGTAGATTGGTGCTGCCAGGAGCAGACGTGTCTCATTGTCATGAAAAGCCTTAAGTTATTAAAACATTTAAGTGGAATATTCTGTAGTCTTTGAAAGATATGAAGAATGTCTATCTAACTGAAATATATCTCTATATATCTAGAAAATCTAACTAACATGACTATAAGCTTTACTATTATCGATGATTATCCATTAACAACCTATATTTCTTAACTATACATTACATTTTTAAAATGAACTACACAATCACAATACCTTAATCAGTATCAAAAATACATATACATATAACAAAATTGACCTTAAAATCCATACCAATGCAAATTATTCATATATATATCATATCCCCCTTTAAATGTAAAAGAACATTTATAAACAATATTTGGGAACATGGGCGCAGTTATTTCTCTCCAAACTGCTTCCTGCTGAATGGGGATGCTGTTAATCAAATCTTTCATGGTATAACCTGTGTGCCAGGTTCATCTCAGTCATCAGTTGAGTGAAGTAATTTTCTGAAGTTGTTCACAGCAACCTTTCAGGAGGCCGTGGTCTATCATACCATATTGGGATAGATGCAATCCATAGGGTCTCATTTTCTGTAAAAATAAAAGAAGAATCTCTTTTCCAAAGTATCATATCCTTAGATCCAAATTCTGAAGTCAAAGTATTTTCAAAATATCTATCTTGGATTAGTTCAGCAGCATTTATAAACAAATATCTTTTAGCAGCTGTTGCTCCTTCCTCAGCATTCAAACAATTCAAAGAGAGCACAATAGCATATAGTATCAAGATTCTCTGTTTATTTTCCATCTTTGTGCAGCTTTATTTTAACCTCTATTTCGTTTATTTTTACTTTTATTTTTTGAGACAGGTTCTCTTTATATCTTTGTCCTGGAATAACTCTTTAGACCGGGCTGTCCTTGAACTCACAGAGATCCACTGTCTTTGCTTCCCAAGTGCTGGGATTAAAGGTGTGTGCTACAACACCTTGAACTCACAGAGATCTGTCTGTCTCTGCCTCCCACGCATTGGGATTAAAGGTGTGTCCTGCCACACCTTGAAGTCACAGAGGTCAATCTACCTTTGCCTCTCAAGTGTTGGGATTAAAGGTGTGTACTATCACACCCAACTACTTTCTTTCTTCCTTTTTTACCCTAAGAACTTTAACCTTTAGCTTGCGTATATTTTTAACACACTGTAAAACATTTAGAGGTTTTCTTTGTCTTTGAATCTTTCTTTACTGTATATTTCTCTTTTTCTGACCACATGAGTCTTTAATTTACCAAACAATATCAGTAGGACTAAAGCCGTGACTTTGGCGGCTGGATCCAGCCCATTCCTTAGCTTTCCAGCCTCGTGGCAGAGGTACCAGCTGTAGCCATGTTTATCATCACAACTCTGTGGCGGTTCAAGGTCCCTGCCAGCAAGCAAGCTGCAACAGTGTTAAACAACACCCCAAAGCTCCGTAGTCAGGACTGCCTGCTTGAAAGAGTCAGAGTTTGCCCTGGCAGGATGGCCCAGAAAGCCGGCATTTTAAAACAGCACAACTTTTTTCCTGCTACAGCTGAAAACTGAAAAACATGCATTCAGCTTTTCATCAACACCGTTTAAGTGTTTCGTGGCAGGACCTCTTAAAAGAGCTGCAGGTTTTTGCAGCTAAAGCTGAGTCAGGAAGCCTCTCTTAGATGAGAGCGCTTGCTCTAGCAAGCAAAGCCAAACCCGAGAAATTGCTGCTACCGAGAAATCATGCTTTACTCTATTCTTTCCCAAGCTTTCTCAGGCTTTCTGTGGATTCAGTTATCCACGTTGGGCGCCATTCTGTAGTGAGGAGCTGTTGGGCCGCTTCCCACCGCCCAGCTCCTGGCCGCCCAGCTCCTGCACGGCTAGCTTTACACGCGAAATAACAACACACAAACTGTATTCTTTTAAATACTGCCTGGCTCATTAGTTTCAGCCTCTTACTCACATCTTGACTAACCCATATCTAATAATCTGTGTAGCACCACAAAGTGGTGCCTTACCAGGTAGATTCTAGTATACGTCCATCTTGGGCTGGAGCTTCATCGCGTCTGGCCTCTCTCTCTGAGGAGAGGCACAGCAGTCTGCCTAACTTAAGAGAGGCGTGGCATCTTACTGATCCTTCTACCTCACTTCCTCTTCCTGTACTGTCTACTCCACCCACTTAAGGGGCGGTCTATCAAATGGGCCAGGCAGTTTCTTTATTAGCCAATGAAATCAACTCAAACAGAAGACTCTCCCACATCAGTCCAAGGAGATAATGATTATTACTGAATAGAAAGTTACTCACTCAGTAGTAATGAGACCTGAAATTCAGTCAAGACTACTTTTGTATGGTTTTGCTTTCTTGTTGGTTGGATTGTAAGGATGCTTTAGTGTGATGGTTCTCAACCTGTGGGACCCAATCCTGTTGGGGGGGGAATCAAATGACCCTGTCACAGGGGTCATCTAATATTTACATTACAATTCAAAACAATAGCAAAATTACAGTTATAAAATAGCAACAAAAGTAGTGTTATGGTTGGGGTCACTACAATGTGAGGCGCTGTATGTAAGGGTTGCAGCATTAGGAAGGTTGAGAACCTCTGCTTTAGTAGGTTCTGTGATTATGGGAAGACCAAGTTTGTATCAGTGATATATATTATCTTTTCTTGCCAGAATGCCCATGACAGCAAATTCATGGAGCAGGGGAGGGCAATTCTTGATCTTTCCATGCATCAGTAGCACCTACAACTCCAGTTCCAAGGGATTCAGTGCTTTCTGGCCTTCTCAGACACCTACACACGTGTGGTAAATGGAAATCCCCGAGGCACACACATAAATAAAAAGAATAGATGCATCTTTGAAAATGTGATTGTTACTAATTTTTAAGATAGAGGGTACAACTTTAAGAAGGTTGACTGTGATTCTCTAGAAGGTGTGTGACTGAACCTGAGACGGTGTTGCCGGGAAGGGAAGATGATGTGGGAAACTGGTAATAAAGATGAGCAAAGTGAGGGATGCCGTGGAATTCTGGTTTTATTGAGTAAAGGAGAAAGTTGGGGAGCTCTGGAGTACTATATTTGAGTGAAAATTTAATTGGAAGGAAAACACTGCTCGTAGTGGCTTATGCTTTTTCAGATAGTGCCTCCCATATAGACTACATTTACCTCATTATATAGTCCCTCACCATAGAGACCACACTAACCCTGTTACATAGTGCCTCACCGTATTAATCCACAGTAACCCCTTGAAACACTGCTTCACCAAATAGACCGTACTTGCCTCATTACATAGAGTAAACTGTCCTTCAGATTGTCTTCCTGCTCCAGCCTTCCGAGCTCTGGGACTGGGGTGCACACTGCCGCTCTTTACTGTTTAACGCTGTCTTTGTTGTTATTGTTGTTTTTATGATGGTATCTTCCTATTAGAGATTAGACTAGAATTCATTGTGTAGCTTAAGCTGGTAGTTCTGCCTCTGTCTCCTGAGTTCTGGGATTACAGATATCACACTTGTTCTTCTGAATGATAATTTTGGTACTACACCAAAATAAACTGTTGACATTTACCTTTTAATCTGTAATCTGTAGTGTATGCCCGTCACGTGACTCTGGGAATTAGAAGTTTGGGGAGAGTAGGAAATGAGCGGTCTGTGGTGTCATGGCCTTACATTTCTATGCTCTTCACTGCTGTGGCTGTACCTCTTGACTTCCCTCTTTCATTACTCCACCAAAACATTTTATTGTCTGAGAAATAAATTGGTTTTGTTGTTATTTCTTCCACATACCATAGTAACTCTGAATTTTAATTTTCATTGGCAATGAAAAAGTGAATGGCTCACCTTTTATTTATCTGTTTTAAATGCTCTTGAATTTTTATATGATGCAATTAAAATATACACACTATTAATAAAGAGCCTCCAGACATTTACATATAACCTTCCTTGCAAATTCTTTTAGGGAGAAGACTCTTTAAAAAGAACTAATTTTGAGTAAAACTATCTAACTTTATTTGTATTGTTTTGTTTATATTAATTTCTTCTGATGAAGTTTTAAAACTAATAAAGAATTTAAGTATAAAAGATCCCAAATAAAGTTTAAGATGGGAAATGTATCTAATTGCGTGTGGTTTTTTTCTCTTTCTGTAGAACAGTTTTTCTGTAAATATTCTTTCCTTTTAACCCTTCTTTAAATCACATTAAATTATACATGAAGAAGGCATTTAAGATACTTTTTTGTTTGGATGCCAGGACCACAACTCCGACTGGCCTGGAGTTGGTATATGAACATGTCTTTGTACGGTACTTGCTTCTCAGTGATGATCTAAAGGGATGAGTAGGATCAAGTCAATGTCCCTTTAAGGTGTTCTGCACTAAACCTTTATCTGGCGGAGATGGTGCTGTTACATCTGCTTTGTCTTGGCTGTGCTGGGGCAGACTTTCTGCTTTTCAGTACTCAGTGGATGCGTCACTTCTGAAGGGAAATGGTGGTAAAGCTGTGGGAACAAAGTCCTCGTTTCCCGTCTTTGTTGGTATTTGTGGGTTCCTAATCTCCTAAGCATCTTGGGACGGAGAGCTCTGCATCTCAATCAGGAATGAGTAGTTTTTATGGTGAGGAAGAAGGGAAAGATAGTATTGAAGCAATTCCTGTCTAGGTCTGCAAAGAGCAGATTGCATTTGGCTGTCAGTGGTGTTAAGTTTATGGCCCCTTTTTGGGAAAGTGCTATTAGGGCTTTGGAGGCCTTTATCTTCCTCTGTTCTGCTGTAGCAGATGAACTGTTCTCTGGCGGTTTTGCTGGGTATGATAAACGTAGTACTAAAACTCCTAAGGTGGAAGTTTGATCTGAAAGGATTAGTTTCTCTTTCCTGAAAATGGAATCACTGTATTCAAATTATCCAACAAGCCCTTTGTCAGATCAGCAAGCATGTATACTTCTAATTTCCTTTAGAACAGTGTAGGGATGCAAACCACAAATGACTGGTCAGTTTTGTCTGAGACAGTATCAGTAGTAGAAATAGTCAAACCTTTTCCACCAGAACTTCTAGGGAGAAATGTCTTTTATCAAAGAAGGAAGAAAGCAGCGAGTTATGGGGATCTTTTATATTATAGAATGTATGGTCCAGGGACAAAATGTTGAGGTCTTTGATTCACCCAGCATAGCTCTTCTTAGTTTTATTTCTCCAGAATTTTTCTTTGTGACCATTTCTTATGTTCTAGGATATGCTTCCCTGTCTGTCTTTGTTGTTTAGTTCTGCTTAGGCTGACTAGTGGTGTTTTAAGATAACTGTACACTTCAGTAGCTTTTATGCAGTCCTGGTTTATCAGCATTGGTTGTAGGTGTTAGCTCCTACCTAGCTATTGGATTGATATACATGTCTGATTAAATTCTTCTAACAAGTAAATGTGTTAGTAAAAACAGGTAAGAGGTGTCATCAAATGACTTGGTATCTGAAGACAGTTTTTCTTCTTTCTTGGGTAGTTCATACTTCAGATGCTTTGATACAGGTGAAGGCAAGTTTATAGCTCCAGTTGAGTATGTAAGGTGATTTGTAAATTATTATTCTCTAATTTCATTTATGTGTTTTAGTATTTCCTTTCTTTACAGAGGCAATCAAAAATTGATGTTCATGGCTCTTTAACTCTTTCTTTAAGCTTCTTTATATTTTATGTTCTAGCTTTATATATTCCTGCCAAAGAATAGCAACAAAGGAAAGATAATAACTCCCTGAGCGGCTTGGTGCCTGCCTTTAATCCCAGTGTTTGGGAGGCAGAGGCAGATGATCTCTGAGTTTGAGGCCAGCCTGGTCTACAGAGCGAGTTCCAGGACAGCTAGGACTACATAGAGAACCCCTCCCCACCAAATAGCAATATTTATAATCTTTTTGTTGTTTTGGATAGATTGTTTTTCCAGTGTTGATGACGTAACCCTAGAGCCCTTGCATGTGCTGGACAAGCTCATAGCCCTGAGCTAAATCTCCTTCCCTTGGCTTTTTCAGAATGGGGAAGATTATATATATCCCAAGATGCCCTTTAAACCTGTATTGAGGGGACATAATAATTTGTGCTTAAAATAGCAGATGAGGGAGCTGGAAGTTAAATTCATTGGTAGATACGCTTACCATGCCGAAAGCTTTGGGTTTAGTCAGTCTGAATCATAGAGAAGAGAGAGAGAATGGTAGATGGTCTTGGTGGTACCTGGAGTCCACTCAGTTCTTTGACTGTGGTTACAGCCCTAGAGATACAGCACGCAGAGGTTGTTAGACTTTGGCAGTTTGCTCCATAGTGCTATAGCTCCTTAAGCTGTTGAAAGACTAGTGACTTCCAGCAACATGTAGCTTTCTATAGGCTGTCAGGAGGCCTGCTGCAATTTTAGTATTCAATAACAATCATTTTCCAATCCTTTCCTTTTCTGTATGATTTGCATTTCATTTGTATGTTTTACTTTAAAAAAAACCCATTTTCACTGTCTGCCAGGTTTTGGTTCAGTACTGGTAAATTTGAGAGATCTGTGTTCTCTCTTTAGTGCTATAGTCCACATGTTTATGCCATCTTTGAAAATAACTTAAAATCATGATTGGAAGTAACAGTATACATTATTATAAACATGACCTCATAGCCATCGGATTTTCTTAATGCTTATCTTTTAATTTTTCTTCTTTGCTTATGTTTTTCTTTTCTTTTTAAAATGAAATGAAGAATCTCTACCTCTGTTCTGAAAGCTTCTGGATCATTAGGAATAGTCCTTAGCAGGTGGGAAGCCTTGGATTCAAACTCAGCATCATGTAAACCAGGCATTCCCAGGAAATAGAAACAAGGCTCAGTAGTTCATCCTCCACTAACACCAAGCTTGAGGCCAACCTGAGTTACCAAAACCCAAATGTTTCTGTGTGTTGTAGCTGAAGAAAGATTGCCTTATGTACATTTTTTAAAAAGAAAATTAGATTCTGTTTTAAAACTCACCTTTCTATTTAATGTGTCTTGTACTGTGTAGTAGGTTTGTTTTACCGCTTTCAATACTACGAAGTATTTTATGATACGGACAGTCTTACTGTTGTGAAAGAGGCAACTCCAAATATTCACGAGCATAGATCCTTCCATGTGTTTTTCTTTAAAAATGGAATTGCCAGCTCAAAGAATATATGGATTTTATTTAAATTAATTAATGTTTTGGTGTTTTTTGAGATAGGATCTTGTTCTATAGTACAGGGTGGCCTGGAGCTGCCTGTGTAGATCAGTCTGACTCTAAACTTGGGGTCCTCCTGAGTGGAGATACTGTGGCATTTGCTGCCACAGCTAGCAGGGTGCCTGTATTTTGGATTTGGTAGAGATTACCAGCTGTCTCAACAGTTTACACAATCATGGTGTAGGGGAGTGATCTGCTCTGAATGTGCTCCTCAGATTTCTTGTGCTGGGAAATCATTCCCAGTGCTCTAGGGTGGGGAGGATGCTGGGTTATGAGGCCACTGTGCTCAGAAATTGGTTAGTGCCCTGATGAAAGGGTCTGACCTGGGGAGTTTGGTCTCTTAGCCTCCTTCTGCCTTCCCACTTCCTGCCTTGTTGAGGATGGCATAGCATTTTTTCCCTCTATAGGATGCAGAGATCTGTCCATTACTAACCACAAACCTGCTGGTGTTTCCATCTTAAATTTTCTGTCCTCCAAAAAATCTGAGAAATTTTTTTGTCCTGTATAAATGACCCCATCTCAGATAATTTATTGTAGCAGCACCAAGTAGTGGAGAGGATTTATTCACTGTTGGAAACTATCTCCACATTTCTAGTCTGAGAGGTTAAAAAGTTAGGTAATTGGCATTTTAAGAATGTTTATCAATGAGGGTGGGCAGTGGCTCAGTGGGTAAGAGTGTGCAAGAATGAAGACGTGAGTTTGAATCTCCAGCACATACATTTTAAAAAGCTCTATGTGGCTGTATGTTTCTGTAACCTCAGAATTAGCAGTAGAGACAGGTGGGTCCTGGGAACTAGCAGGAATCCAGCCAGCCTGGCCAAAACATTTTCATTTTCACTGTGAGACCTATCTCAAGGCAGTAAGGTTGAGAACAACTTTGTAACGTCCTCTTCTCAGCTCTGCATATCTGTGCACTTACTTGCACATAAACACACAAACAAAATACATAGATAGGAGAGAATGTTTATTATTAGTTAGTTGTGAAGTTTTTTTATTTTTTTCAGGTTTTTTTTTCTTTTTCCTTTTCTATTTTTCAATTTTTTTCTTTTTGGTTGTTATTTTTAGGTTCAATTTTCAGTGTGTCAGGAGGTATTTTAAGCATTGACCCTTTCTAACTGAGACAGAATATCAAGTGCTTATTCATTCATTGATTCATTCAGCAATTACTTACAGAGTATATGCCATGTATGTAGTGTTATTCTAGGCCTAGAAGCCTAGGAATGTAGCAGTGAACACACATACATATAGATATATACACATACTCATACACACACACACACACACACACACACACACACACACTTTCTCTATGGAGGTTGTATTGTAGTGGGTATGAATATGTAAGGGAAAAATAAATGTTAAAATTAGTCTCTGGGGGCCTGGAGAGATGGCTCAGAGGTTAAGAGCACCACCTGCTCTTCCAAAGGTCCTGAGTTCAATTCCCAGCAACCACATGGTGGCTCACAACCATCTGTAATGAGTTCTGGTGCCCTCTTCTGGCCTGCAGGCAGAGCACTGAGAATACTGTATACATAATAAATAAGGAAATCTTTTAAGAAAAATTAGTCTCTGTTAGTCTGTCCTTTATGGTACCTTTCAAAGCACAGACATTTTGAATCACGTATATAGTTGGATTTTTGTTTTGTTTTGTTTTGTCTTACCTTTATGGCTTCATAGTTTTATGACCTATTTAAAAAGACCTTGCCCTCTTCATTTTATAAGACTTTAAAATTCATGCAAATTTTATTTTAGTTATGTTAGGACTTTATTTTTAGGCTTTAACTCTTTGGTCTGTATGTGGTTTATTTTGATGGAGGGAATCTAGTAGAGATCTAGATTACTTTTTTCTTTTAAAAATCCACTTAATGAGGACTGGAGAGGTGGCTTAGCAGTCAAGAACACCGGCTGATCTCCTAGAAGACCCAGGTTCAATTTTCACCACAGATGTGGTGGTTCATAACTGTCTGTAACTCCAGTTCTAGAGGACCAACACCCTCTTCTGCCTTCCTTGGGGAACCAGGCATGCATGTGTTACACAGGCAAAATAATTGTATACATAAAACAAACATAATGTTTTTTTAAAAAATCCACTTAATGAAATAAAAATCTTTCCTTCATTAATTTCAACTACTCTGTTAATTTCACACTCTCATTTCATAGATATGGTGGTGTTCTTCGGCTCTATAGGATCCTGTTGATAGGTCACGGCTGATTCTTTTCCTAGAGGACAGTTTTATTTTATATTGCTGTGTTTTATTATCTGGAAGGGATAGTCCCCCCCCCCCCCCCGAAATTCTCTAAGTTTTCCAAACAACTTTTACTTGGTTCTTGTTCCAAAGCAACGTGGGAGTGATTTTATTATGTTCTTCTAAAAGCATCCTCTTAACAATTTTGTTGGGATTTCACGGACTTTTTAGAAAATTGGCATGTTTACAAAACTAAGTCTACCTTAGTGTCAGAAGGGGAGGAGAGACTGGCCTAAGCCCTGTTAGACATGCTGCTCATTTTGTTCTTCATGCCCAGAGTAGCGAGAAACTGTAAACTTGTAAGCAGTGTGATCACATTAGAATCTCTAAAAGCAGCTATGGTGTGGGAATCTCATAGCAGCTATGGTATGGGAAACGCCTCAGATAGAGGGGAAGAGTAAATCTGGGGTGCCTGGGGACTCCCTTGTAACAGCCCAAGCATGCTAGTTTGTACTAGTCATGGGAAGTGATAACATGATTTTTCGTTTGTTTTCCTAGAAGTATTTTAGGTATTTAGGTAGCCTATAAAATGCAACAGGGTTATTGCATGTTAAATAGGCTCAGTGCAGGTACCACCTGTCTTTGCTTTTATGTTGACTTAGAATTCTCTTCTTTTTGTTTCTTGATCCAAGGAAGTATCAGATTCCTCTTTTCTCATTGGATTTCTGTTCTTTATTCCTTTTTGAAGACTTGTTTTATTTTTAATCTGTGTGTATTTGCTTATATGCCACTCTTCATTGTATTGTAAGAGTTTTGTCTTGGATTTTGAACCAGCGTCTCTCTATGTAGCCCCAGCTTCTGGAACTCGCTATGTGGGTCAAACTGGCCTTGAACTCAGAGATCCTTCTGTCTCTGCCTTTCAGGTACAGAGATTAAAGGCATGTGCCACCACACCTGGCTTGTGTGAGATTTTGTTGTTGTTGTTGTTTTGTATTTTATATGGCCTCTCCTTTTAAGAAAAACTTAATGCTAAGCTTAAAATTTTAAATTTAAGACCTCAATAAGACCATATTATATCATAATATGAAGGAATGTCTTTATAAAATGAAAACTTAAAATGGATCTTTTGCAGTGTTGGCATTTTATATGTGTGTGTGTGGTGTGTGTGTGGGTGTGTGTGTGTGCATACACTGTGTTTTCCTCCCATTGAATTTTCTTTGCGGTTACATTCAAGGATTGAAACTGAAGAGTACCTCATTGAAAGGCTGGAAGTAAAATTTTACTTAACCATACATTATGGCATTTTCTTAAATGTGATTACTTTCCATTTTTTAAAGATTTGTTTATTAATATTTTTACATCTCTGACTGTATGCCTGCAAGAGATAGGAGGTCAGAAGAGGATGTTGAATCCCTTGAGACTGGAGTAACTGGCAGTTGCATGGTACCCAGTGTGGGTGCTGGGAACCAGTCCAGGGCCCCCACAGGAACAGTAAGTAACCGCTGGGCACCCCCAGCCCCAGTGATTGCTCTTCTAATATCAGTTGCTGCTATGATGACTGGACTTGAAGAAAGGGGCATTTCTGGTCTACAGAGCAAAATGAGGCCTGTGTGTGGGTTTGTGAAGGATTAGCGGAGCCTCCAGAAGGCTACAGCTGAGGTAGCGCCAGATAGAATAGGAGTGCTGAGGAGGGCGGTTCGGAGCTGGCAAGGGCAGATGCTGTAAAATCTACAACGTTGGGTTTGTTGTGCATAGTGCATGTTTTTTGCTGACTTGGTTCTGTATGGGAAATTTTTGTTTTTGACTGCTTCTGAAAGAATCAAGAAGAAGCTGTTCAGATGGTTTGGAAACTAGATTTGCCTAGGCAATAAATCCCGATTACAGACAGCAAAGTATTTCATTCCAGACGGAAAGGGAATTGGACATAGTGAGTGGTTGCTTACACTGAGACTCTAGAACCTGGTGTGGTGACTCACACCTGTAATTCTAGGATTCCAGAGGGTGAGGCAGGAGCATCATTAGCTAGGTCAAGACCTGCCTGGACTGAGTAGAGAAAGTAAGACAGAGAGAGACAGAGACTCTAGTCGATTCAAGGATTGATCTAGTTACTGAGACCAATTTACCCCTCTCTGCATTAAGTTTGGGAAGAAATGTTTACAGAAAAATCCTAAATTATTCTAAACTGAAGTATTTTTGTGATTTTAAAGATAATAATAGAGGGGGCTAGAGAGAGGGCTCAGTGGTTAAGAGTACTGACTTCTCTTCCAGAGGTACCTGAGTTCAATTCCCAGCAACCACATGATGGCTCACAACCATCTGTAATGGGATCTGATGCCTTCTGTCGTGTAGGAATACAAAAATAAATCTTTAAAAGAAAAAAAATAAGGATAATAATAGAAATATCCTTTACCGCAGTGGAAACATACTTTGTCCTTTTTGTGACTATGAGTATGTAGGTAGAAATGTCAGATGCTGGTATAACCAGTCATTAGATTAAAAACACGCCTTCTCAGTTTACCCACGTTACTTCATATAGTCACATTCCCACACTGCAGAGATTTATTCCTATAATGCAAATGAGAATAAACTTAGGTTTTTAAATACATTTGAAAATTTTGCTTTCAATTTCAACTTATATAATTCTTACTAAATTTTAGTTTCTAAAGAGTTAAAAGATGGTGTCTTTAAAATTACTTAAAGCTGGGCACTTGAAAAGTAGTTGTTGAATAGCTTGTTTGGGCTTAAGATTGATCTTATAGCCACTGTGCATTTCTCTCATTTGATCAGGATCGGAGTAAAATAAAGAATATAAGCTCTTGTGCTTTTTAGTATCAAATATAATTTGAAGAAATTTTAGTTATTTTTAGAAATAAAATTAGAGAGTTATAAATTACTGAAACTAAATGTCTTAGTAGATAACAAAGTGGTCTCCTGGTATATTTTAAGATGCTATATTCTCATAGATCATAATTCTTGCCTGATGTTCTTTCTTACCCATTTTTCAAGTCAAATTAGACAATGAAGCAAACCTAAAACCATGAAGCAGCATGTAGCAAGCAGACTAGTCTCTGAATCTTAAAAGTTGAAGTGTGAGTGTGTGAGTGTGCAAATCTGGCTCATGTCTGCAGCCAGCAGTGAATTGTGACCTTCAGAGTAAAGATCCTGAGCATTCCTACTCCAATTACATGCTTCGAGGAACTGAGGTTTAGATATCAATGCTTTTTTATAATGCTGGTTATACATTGTTCATGCAGTTTTGCAATTGACAAACAGGTGTTTATGGAGGGCCTTTCCTTCCTAACTGCTGGACTCGAATCCTGGAAACTACAAGTTTGAAAGGACAGCTGCTGATACACTCATCTTTCCCCTTCTCAATTTATTCAAGTGTCTAATTTTATAATGGTAGTTCTTGGGTGAGACTTTATAAATTACAGCTATACCATTGTGGTATCTTTCCTCAGTTGACTGGAGTAGAAATAGTTAGACTTTAAAAATTTACTTCCCAACCAATCTTCAAATTAGTGGTTGCTTAGAATGAGTTATTGAAAGAGAAAAAGTAAGGGGTGAATTAGGATTCATATAGAGAGTTCATGTCCAGGAGATGGTACAGGGAAGAAAGGAATTCAGAAAGGGCAAGGAGCCATCAGCATGAGCCTAATATGATAAAATCTGTCATCTTTTTAAAATACAAAATTGTATATTAGTAAAAAAGTACTACTACAGCCTTATGTAATAATTCCACTTTTGTCCAAATCACTGAAATGTCTCATATTTCTAGTAGCAAAATCACCTCCATCAAATGTAGGGAATCTGCAGCTGTGTCTGATTAGAAGGTTTTGTTTTGTAATTAATTTTCCTCTGAGCTCCATGTAGAAAACAGGAACCCACTGCAGAGAGGTTAGAATACTGTGGAGTTTAGCTGTTCTGCTTTGATGATACATGGGCCTAGCAGAGGAAGAATAAATGAGGTACGTTTTGGTGAGAAAAAAAAAAAAAACGCGAACTGACTGTCAGTGTGAGATGGGTTCTAGGCGCACTTAGCCAGCAGTTACAGGGCACACTTGAGTAATTGGATTTGCATAACAAGGCTTGCTGAAGAGATCTGACAGCACAGAGATTTGTCTAGCTAGAGAGCTCCAGATGGACGTGACCACGCAGCAGCTGGGTGGCACGTTGCTCAGCATGGACAGCACCGCCCAGACTGGCAGCTGGACCCTGGCGACTGCAGGGCTGTGGCAGGCCAGCTGGTGGCTTCTGACAGCCAGTGGCCCTGTTAGAGAGCCTTTTCATAATGGCCTGTCAGGGTACTGGACCTGCAGGGACTGGCAGGATAATGTCACAAGTACCAGTAAGGGCTGCTAAGCTGAAGTCCTAGGGAAGTAGAGATGGCCGCCGTTGAGCCACAGGCTAGCACCTCCTGGAGTGACAGCCTTCCTTTCCAAAGAGGACAGCTGCTTTCCACTCTGGGCTTCTGTGTATCTGAAACAAAGGCCCAGTGTCCATAGGAAAAAACCACATGTTTAAAGACACAGTGAATTGGGGTCGTCAGTTCATTTGGGTGACTTTTCCCACCCCTGTGTCTGGGTGGGTTGCATTTGTGTGGAGGAATTAACCCACCCATCTTCTCAGATTAGAATTGGTTTAGAAGAAGGCTGGCCTTGGGTCTGCCATTAATAAACTACATGTGTGCTTCAGTTGGGAATTTTGTCTTATATCATTTTCCCTCTAAAATGTCATGTGACAGGATACTATAACTTATTTTAAGGGAAGGAAACAACTTAGATTTTTTTCTTAAAAGTGAAAAGTTTGTTAATCTAAGCCACCAAACTTATTTCCTTTTGATGTAACAAAATTCTGTGAGACAAAAAAGTTTATATACTTCCTTAGAGTGCTGTTAACATTTCATCTGCCCCTCGGCCATCTAACTATTCTGTCTGTCTGTCTGTCCGTCTGTCTGCGTGTGTTCTTGTATTTTCTTGTATTTTATTTAGTCTGTATGATAGCCTAGTGAATTAGACAAGGTAGAGTAAAATCTCTGTTTTAATAAGATAAAATGGGGACATAAAGAAGCAAATATGCAGAGTTGCCTGGCAGTTGTGGGACAGTTTGCACTTGATGACAGCAAGGATGGTCCAAACAAAAAGCCACAACTTTTAAACCTTTAAATTGAAGAAGGAATTTTTTTTTCTTAGCAAGGGCTGAGGAAATATGTGAATTTATAGGCAACTTTGGGAATAAAAAAGTATTTTAGACAAATCAGAAAACAGTTTGGTAGTATGCATCAGATGCTTTAAAAATTATACAAGCACATGCCTTTAATTCCAGCACTTGGGAGGCAGAGGCAGGTGAATTTCTCAGTTCAAGGCCAGCCTGGTCTACAGAGTGAGTTTCAGGACAGCCAGAGCCACACAAACAAAAACCTTGTCTTGAAACAAAAAACAAAAATTGTACACATAATTTACCTAGTAATTGTGTTTCTAAGAAATTATCACTACATTAGGAATGTGTATAAATATTTATCGATAAGCATGTGTTTTCTAGCTTTAAGACCCTAGGCCACACACATGCTAGAAAAGTTCTTGACTGCTGAGCTGCTGTCTCCATCTCTGAGAATACTGGTTCCTGATGTGCCACCCACAGCCTTCCCTCCAGATGGACCATAAAGTCAAGACCATTCTCCTAATGAGACACTAACCCTCATGAAAGGACTGGTAGGTACCACTGCCTTCAAGCATGAAGCAGGATGGCTACTATGTAGGTTTTGGTGTTTTTTGAGACAGAATTACATGTATTCCAGGATTGCTCCATCGCCTTAGGTGATCTTGAACTCTGATCCTCCCTCCTCTGTCTCTCAAGTGCTGGGATTTGCACCATCATATCCGGTTTATGTGTCAAACCCAGAACCTCATGCATGCTAGACAGGCACTCGATGAGCTGAGCTACATTCTCAACCCCACACTGTATTCTTGCTGACCATTCAGAACAGTTTCAGTTAAGAATATCCTCGATGAAGAAATAATAATTATTTCATCAAATTTTGACTCTGCATCTTTTCTTGTTCTCGCTGATGGAATGGCACATGTGCACGAAGATCTGCTGCACTTGATACAATGTATAATTGCAAACTAAACTGGCTGGGGTTTTTGTAGAACATTATTTTACTTGTAAAAATGACTAATGAGGTCTTAGAAAAAGACCTAACAGAGTCTTTAATTTCAAGGAAAAATGTTGATATATTCAGTGTCAATTGTAAAACCAGCTCGTTCAAGTGAAAAAATTAGACTTTTAGAACTATCATATCTGACTACGATATTGAGAGAGATCTAAGATGTGCTATTAAAATGCTATTAAAGAACACAAATTCTTAACCCGCTCTTTAATCCCAGTACTCAGGAGGCAGAGGCAGGCAGATCACCTAGTGTATGAGACCAGCCTGGTCTACAGAGCAAGTTCCAGGACAGCTAGGGCTGTTGTTACACAGAGAAACCGTACCTCAAAAAATCAAACAAATAAACAAATAAACAAACAACCCCACAAGTTCTTCATACTGTGTACTTGTACTGGGAATTTTTGAAGCTTTGCATAATTACTAACTTAATATATTCCATGATCATTATTTGGAGCTGTAAAATGGACTGTTGATTTTAATGCGCCAGTACAGAAAGTCCCCAGTAGCACTTTCAGATCTCATGTTGTAACTAGACCTGCAGAGAACATGCGACAGATTTTGGTTTGCTGTCATGGAAGACTAGCCAGTTTTCTGGAAAGACTATTTAAGAACTGCACTTCTTCTGGTGTTATCTGTGTTCCTTATCTACTCAACTGAGAACATCGTATATCCACATTTAATCTGCCTGCCTTAAGAATTCAGCTGCCTTCCATTATACCAGAGATAAAGACAGTGCAGTTGTAATGTTTTACACAGCAAAATAAAAATGTGTTAGCTTACTTTAAGTAACTAAAGAGAAATATTTTATATTTTTCTTAGTTTTAATTTCTAACATTGTAAGTTCCGATGGGCTATATGTGACCCATATGAGCAAAAAACTTTGGGGCCTCACTAATAAGTAATAAAATGTGGGGATCCCAAGACCTAGAAGATTTAGGAACCGTTGATGTAACTTTGTGATGACTTAGAAATAGCTCGTGTCCAATAAGAATGAATTAATTAATCTTCATTATGATTTACTTTGTTTTTGCATTAATTAATCTGCATTATGATTTAACTTAAGTAAATAAATACTCGATATGAAAAAAATAGTTTTGGTGAGATAGGTCTCATTGGCCCAGACTGGTCTCCAACTTTACTGTATTTTTTGTTACATTGTGAAAACAGGTTATAAGAATTTGGTTATTCAATTTTTAAAATTATTGTAAATATATAATAGGATTATAGTAATATTAAGTGTTTGTACATAATTGATATGCATAATTATTGTAAAATTTAAGTAGTTTTCTCTGGAGAGGAAGCTAGAAAACATTTTGTAAAAGGCATTGTAAACCAAGATTAGTGGCACATGCCTATAATTCCAGCACTTGAGAAATGCAAGCAGGAGGACTGCTACAAGTTTAGGGCCAGCCTAGTATACAGAACAAAGTTCCCAACCAGGCAGGGGTACCTAGTAAGATCCTATCTCAAAAAAAGGGGCCAAAATTTTTTTAAGGGGCAAAAAGAGCTTGTGTGTCTAAGAGCGAGTGTGTCTAAGAGTGAGTGTGTCTAAGAGCTTGTGTGTCTAAGAGTGAGTGTGTCTAAGAGCTTGCCCATGTTGCTCAAAGCCCTGGCTTGATCCCCAGCGCTGTCGAAGGAAAATGATGGAAGAAAAGTATTCTGGTGCATCCTGAGATGCTGTTTCCTTCCTCCTGACTTTCCACAAAGACAGTGTTCTGTATTAGTTTTGTGACACTGGCTAGGCTACTCAGCCTGGTCCCCTTTTCTACTGTTTTATAAACCAGGACAATGATAACCACTGTTCAGACTTGTTGAATGGATTAGTGAGGCCTCTGATACCATTTAGTATATATATTTCCCTGTCTCTTAGTTGTAAAATTCTGTATGAAAGTTAGAATTTATAACACTCAGCACCTCACAAGCTTTTTCCTTAAAGTAAAATGGAGACCTCTGACAACAAGAGGATCATAGCGTATGAATTTCATTTTACTACAGGGATGAAAGAGTTGTGTGGCTGTAATAGAGAAAGGAAATGTCACTATGTAAATGCCTCTTATAAATAAAGGTAAAGTAAACTAATATTTAATAGGCTGCAGTTGCAGCCTTAGACTGAGTCTTAGTCTTAGACTGAGTGCCTAGCTAAGGAGCTCTTGGCAATTGGTAGATACCGGGACAGGAAGAGTCAGTTTTCTTTAAGGATGTGGCCCCTAGCAGGTAGAATACTCCAGTGGAAGGCCACACATCCAAGAGTGTATGAGCGGCACAAATTGTACTTGGTTTTTTTTGGTTTTTGTTTTTTTTTCGTTTTTTTTTTTTTTTTTTTTTTTTTTTAAGAGAATACAAAGTAGGAAAATGAGGTAGATCTGGGAGAAATGAGGGAAGGAGGTAAATATGATTTAAAAATACATGTATTAAATTCTAAAAGAACTAATAAAAAGTGTTTAATTGCTGAGTGTTTTACAGACTGTATCCCATGTGATCCACATAACTGCTTTTGAGTTAAATACCATTGATTTCACTGAAGTGAAAATGGTTTGTGAAGAGGCTGGAGTACTTGTCCTAGGCCTTGTGAGGTGCAGCTAATTAGCTTTGCCATTCTAACCCACTTAATGCATGACCTGAGTAAGAAGGGCACAGGAACAGCTAACTCAGCTCCTAACCCTACAAAACCTAGTGGGTTTGGGGGAAGAAATGGCCTGTCTTAAAGTTGACATACTTCCAGATATCTAGGCTGTAAAGATTCATTCACAATATTCAATTAAATTGAGATAATGTGGACAAAAGTGAGTACCTGGTATATCATAAGCAGCCAGTAGTCAGAAACAAACACTAAGTTAGAAGTTTAAATTCTTGTTTATAAAATAGGAAAAGAGAAAATAGCCTCTATAAGACAATATTCCCTTACTTAACACTGTGGAGTCATGTAAGCTGTTCTTAAATTATAGGCAGCATTTGTATTTACTCTATGTTACACATTAATTCCAACAAAGTCTAAGGCAACCCTCTGTAATCAATACACTATTTCTGCATTGAAATATAATGTATGAATATTAATCCTAAGCAGTTTGGTTGCCAAATGAGTAAAGGAAAAAATGCTATTTGGTATTGTGGTCTTTGCAGCCCTAAAGATACACAAATACAAAGTTCTCCTGATCCGTGATAGACACTAAGAACATAGTGGTTAGTCACTCCTGAGCCAGCGCAATCAAGGAAAATGATGTGTATGTGATGTCAAAGGTGCTCGTTCACCACAATAACATGTACTGTAAATACACAATTCTTATTTGATAATTAAACTGTGATAAAGTTAAGGAGAAAGACATCCTACCCTCTGCAAAGGAAAATGAATGGGGGTAAAGAAAAAGAATCTCAGTGTTAGGATAGTTAAGAGTTACAGTTAATCACTGACTGCAGTGGTGGCAGGGATGTGAGACACCCTCTTTCTTACCCTTTCTTATGTGTGCCTCCTCCCCACTCTGCTCACACGTTCCACTCTGCATGGCTGCATAGCCTCAGCTCTATGTTCTTTGCCTCTTGAATTTCCCTCTCTCTTAGTCAAATCCGGCTGCTGTCGCCCTTGAGCGGGTGAGTGTGTTGCCAGGAGGTTCGCCATCTTGCTTTCACTTTTAAACTCCTGATCCCTGATTGCAATGGGACCATAGAGCTGCTGGACAAGTTCTTCCTCATTCTATTGTCTGCACTATTGTCTCGTGCTTTCTTCTGTCTCCAGATGTCTGTTACTGTTCTCAGTGTCAGCTGGTGGCCCTCCTCCTTTCATTAGAGAACACTCACATTTGTGAAAGACACGCCACACAACCTACCACCAAGACTACTAATTCCATGCCTTTGTGTGCATATCCTCTGCCTTCCTCTGTCACAGGATGGCGTCAGTGATCTCTAAGGTCAGCCTTTATTTCAGATTGTCACCTCTCTTGCTGTCTCCCTGTTTAAGTCAGAATCTCTAGGAGTTGTTCTTGATACACTACTAGATTGTAAGTGCCAGTAAAGCCAGAATTTGTTTCTATTTATGCTGATTGCTGTATTATCTGTTCCTGTAAAAATACCCACTCATAGTAGGCACCTACTTGTGTAGAATGGGCAGATAAGTGAATAAGTAAATGGGTGACTCTTTCTAGAAAGAAAAGACTTAAATTACAGTATCTGCCTTGAAGAGCACAAAGCATACCTAGTAAATTGTCTCTCCCTGTGTTCTGTACTCAAGTTGGAAACAGAAAAACACATTTCTCTAGCTATTGGCTTGAAGAGCCCACTACCTTGTTACTATAGAGATCACTGTCAGATAGTTTTGAACATCAGCTCTAGTTGTTGGGACACATTTTGGCTCCTAGGAATTGACTCTTCTGATTCTAAGCCATTAAGCTCTGGATCTGTACAAACCCAAACTTCTGTCCTTTTACCTTACTGTCACCTCTTAGAAGTCCTGGTTAACTGTTTGCTCCGTCACTGTCTCTCATCTGTGAAGGACATAGGGCATGATGATTTTTGTACTGAGAGATATTTATTATGATCACATTGTAATGGATTGTATTTCCTTAATTAAAATCACAGGAAGCCAGGAGCATTTCCTCACACATGTAATACTAACATTTGGAATTAGAGGCAGGATTTTGAAATCAAATTTGACTTGGGCTATATAGCAAGACCCAGTCTCAAAGAATCAAAACAAAAGTCACAGGAAGCATGTTTGTTTCTTTGACCCTTCAGTTTCATGGGTGAAAAAAAATCATTGTAAAAAGTATTCAAGTATATTTAAATGTAGCCTTATCTCTCTCCCACAAGTCCTCATTTGTGGAAGTACGGTTATGCAATCCTGTTTCTTTGCTACTTGAGGATATACATGCACGGCATGCATGCAGTGCAGTTTGGATAGAGGGGAAAGCCCTGGGTTTTCATGAGCTCTAACTCAGCATACAGTGTGCTGTAGAATCTCACTATATCAGCTAATACCAGCTTCTTACTTGGTAGCTGAGGTTTATTTGCTGAACCACCTTCAAATGGAGCTCCAAGAGGGTGTTCTCTGTGTAGATATCTAGAGCAACTTTGCGACGTAAGGTGCATTGATGAGTACTCAACTCTGTTTTTAGAAATTTGACTCAGAATAAACTGAAGATGCAGCTCCGTGGTGTGCCTGGCGCTGTAGAGAAATTCCTGGGTCCGGTTCCTAGCATTGAAAAAAAAAAGTAAACTAATGGTAGCCTTATTTGCCAGACTTGTTGATACACACCAGGAGTCCCAGCATCTCAGAGGCTGAAACAGCAGGATCCAGACTTTGAGACCACCCCAAGGTACATCAAAAATTAAAAAAAAAAAAAAAATTGACTCCGATGTTTCAGAAAAGTGATGTGTAAATCAAGAGACACTTAATTTACTTTTCTTCATCTTTGGGTCACAATTTTCTCCACATTCTTGCTCTTCTAGAAGTCACAGTAAAAATGGAATTCAGGATCTAAATGAGCATAAAACCATTTATACTCAGATTTCATGAATTATGGTTGATAATACATCATTATGGAATAGTTATGATAGAGCCTCCTGCTGTCTAGTCATTTGTTCTGCTTTGTTCAGTTTATGTGCACTCCATACTTGACTGTCACATTTACATACTTTCTGCTCTTTGGCCAAAGCATACACCTTTAAATACTTTCTGCCTGGAGTACACCTGTAATCCCAGCACTTGGGAGGCAGAGGCAGGCGGATCTCTGTGAGTTCAAGGCCAGCGTGGTCTACAGAGCGAGTTCTAGGGCAATGAGGGCTGTTACACAGAGAAACCCTGTCTCAAAAAAATAAAGCAAAACAAGAAATACTTTCAGCCTGTTTTTCCTCAAACGAGGTTCTTCTGTGTAACTCCAAGACTAATATCAAACCCAAGAAATTTGCTGGTTTGTTGTTTGTCAGTCAGCTTAGCAACTGCATCTGAATCCACTGATACTTTAACTACTGTCTACCCCCTGGACTTCTGGTCTGGGAGGCCACCAGATGTAGGTCTTAACTAAGTCTATTGTTCTATTTACCAATAAAGACTGGAAGTCAGATGTTGGGGTAAAACTTGTTAGATCAGAGAAGCCAAGAAGCAGCCAGCTGACCTTCCTTTTTGTTGGAGGGGGGTGGTTGTCTTGGGCCAGAGACCCAGCAAGAGAAGTGTCTCTCCTCTCACCGCAAACCGAAAGTCTGAAAATCTCTTAAGTCCACTACTCTTCCTGTGTCTATCTGTATTCCTGGCTCCTCCATATTCTCTTTGGCTAATCCCTGTCAACTAGGGCTCTACACCCTAATCCAAGGTTAATTTTATTAACACAGTCACAGAGTTTCATAGTGCGATCAAATATCCTGCAACACTGGTTAATTAGCGTCATTGGGTGAATCACTTATTTATGTCATTCTATTTATTAAATAAAACTCAGGAGTCAGATTTGTCAGAGAAGCAACCAGTGACCTGTCTCCCCCATCCAAAAGGCCGTAAATCTTTCTAAATTCCTCCCTACTACTTCCTGCCTCTCTCTATATATGTATAGTCAGTTCTCCCAAACATCTATGGCTAATTCTGCCCTCTGATTCAAAGTAAACTTTATTGACAGCCTTGGAGTGTCCACAAATATCCCACAACAATTGGGTAGAGTGCAGACTTTGCTCATGCGGCCCCACAGTTTGACCCAGAGTCTGACAGTAGTTAGTGAATTGCATTGGGTGCTGCTTTGTCATTTGACTGTAATCTAGAACAGTTCGAATGCCCCATCCATTTAAAAATTTTTATGATAATAAAATCTTTAGAGTCCTGTCGGTTGTTCTTCAATCTGGATTTGTCTGTTTCCTTATTATTAGCTTCAGATTAAATCTTTTAGTAATCATGTAGAACCTGCTTTATGTTTTAAAAAGAGAGGCATTCAGCTGTAGAAACTTTTGACTTGATCTTCATGGTCTCAAAGGTTTTTCTTAGGCGTACTCAAAGATAGGGAAGCTGAGATTGAGTTAACTTTTTGCAGGTAAAGAAACCTAGCTACTGTGATAAGAAATGAAACCTAATGGTGGGATTTGTGGTTTTCTGTCCCTGGTAGAATCTGGAAGTGGCAGTGTTAAATGATTCCCTCTGATGTGCCACCTTAAGGTCTACATCCTTTCAAAAGTGGCCACTGTTCAAAACAAACATAGGATGAACTGCAAGAGAATGTTCTCCAGTGTGTGTGAAAATGTACGAAGAAGTAGGTCTGATCTAGTCTAGTTGTTTTTGAAATTTATACATAAGAAGAATTTAATAATTAAATGTAATAATTAATTATTAAATTAAAATTAATAATTAAACTAATTTATATGCTGAGAAAATAAATATTTTAAATAATATGCTGAACTTAGAGAATGTGTAATTTCAAAAATATGTTTCTTTAGTTGTAACAAAACTTGACATTTGTTAATGTCGCGGTTCTTTTCAAACCCTCTAAGCTCTGTTAGTTAAGTGTCTTCTTAGTTCTTGGGTGTTGCCTCAGTGTAGCAGTTTTGCTGCTGGATCTTCATACTCAAGAACAGTAGATGTTTGTAGTGGTGTGCTGCTGTAAGGCAGTTTTGGGTTTTTTATAAGGTCATAGTATTTAGATTAATCATGTTGACATGTCTTGTTGGTGGGTCATGAACCGTTGATAGTAGTATTAAATAGTGATTCAGTTGTTACAGAAGGGTCAACTCATTATCCAGCTAGCACATTAAATCATCAGGGAAAACCACCAGCACCCACACCAATGTGTTCTGTAGCAGTGGTACATAAGGGAAACATGAAAGTTTCTTTTGTTTACGTCTTAGATTTATTATAAGCTGAGTCATATCTTAAAGGATGCTCCAGCCTTGCCATTATTTTAGAAAACCAGAATCAATAGCTCGGCTGGTCTGAGAGAATGAAAGAATATATAATGCTTCTTGTAACAGTCCAAGTCTTCTCTTTATGTTGGTAGCCTTTCTGAAACCTTATCTTAATAAATGAATGTACCTGAGTTGCAAGTAATAAAAGCAAGCACATTAAACAGATTTGTAAATTGCATTGTAACTTAAACTATTGATGTGAACATATGGGTTCTGTGTTCACTTTAAGAAAGCTCACACATATGATGACTTCTTGAACAACACCCTTGTCCAAGGTATCAAAACCTCTCTAAAAGTTGAGACAGAGGTGTATTTTTTTTTAATGCTGGGAATTAAACCCAGGGTCATGTATTTGCAGTTTTCTCTGCCACTGAGTTCTGCCCTTAGCCTGTTAGATTTGTTTCATAGTTGCTAGTCATTTGCCGTGTAAGGTAAATAGTTCAAAATGTAGTGAATCAGAAATTCCTAGTATCTTTCAAAATTAAAGTGCACTTTGCATGTTTGTGTGTATGCACAGTGAATAGATAGTACTGTGACAGGTTAAGAGGAATTAGTGAAGTCAGCTCTTACGTTTTAATAAACTAACTACCTTGAACACTCTGCCCAGGGTCTCGGGCATTTATAATTTAGTAAATCGTGGTGTCACTTGATCAGAAGCCGTAGTCTTTAGGGGACTTTATATTGCCATATAGAATTATTTTAAGCAGGAAAGAGAAGTATTTCCCCTTACTGGGAAAGGTAATTGCTTTATTTAGGGCAAATAGTTTCTAACCTATTTGCCCTAAATGCTGTATTACTTTCTAATGCTGTATTACTCTTGAGAAGTAATACAGCATTAGAAAGTCATGGGCCACTAGAGGTCACTGTTTAGTAATCAACTGCTGATGAACCAGAACAGTCAGGAGCCAGTAAATTACAGTGTGGGTTTTTCTAATTATGAATTCATATTTAATCATTCAATGACAAGGTAACTGGAAATGGTTCTGTGTACTTTGCATATGTGGTTATGCTAATACACTATTACGTTTTTCAGATGTTGGTCCTCCGTCATTAGAGTAGCATATCACAGAAGGCTTTGTTTTCTAATCTTAATTACCAATTGTAAACCATAATTAACTTTGTTACCACTTCCACACCTTTCATGGAACAAACATTTATTCTTTTAAATATAAAGTTTAAGTGTAAGCAGAAAAAAAATAACGACATCTTAAAATTCACAGGCAAATGGGTGGATCTAGAAAACATCATTTTGAGTGAGGTAACCTAGACCCAGAAAGACAATTGTCATATGTACTTAGTCATAAGTAGTTTTTAAACATAAAGCAAAGAAAACCAGCCTACAAATCACAATCCCAGAGAACCTGGACAACAATGAGGACCCTAAGAGAGACTTACATGGATCTAATCTAGATGGGAAGTAAAAAAAAGACAAGATCTCCTGAGTAAATTGGGAGCATGGGGACCTTGGAAAAGGGCTGAAGGAGAGGGGAGAGGCAGGGAGGGGAGCAGAGAAAAATGTAGAGCTTAATAAAAATCAATGAAAACAAAAGCTTAAGTGTAAATATGTGTTCTGTTTGTGTGACCGTTGTCTAGTGTAACAGCTGATGGATCCCTTCTCCATGTCTTCAGGCTTCACTCTTGTTTTCTTTTGCCCATGCTCTGTTTTTTCTTCTTTCTCACCTGGTTTCTTTTTTCCCTCCCTTGAATTCTCTTTTCACTTAAATGTGCTTCAGCTAGTCAGTAACTGTTTTCTCAAGCCTTCCAACCTTGACTGAATGCCTAGGAGAATGACTTTCACTGAATATGTTAAAGGAATCTCAGAATGGGCAACTTGAGTTGAGCCAGCCTGCAGAAGGATGGGGATGCTTGTCAGCAAGCTTGGAGCTGCTCTTACTACTGAGAGACGATAGCTCTTTTATTCTTGTTCAGCTTAAGAGAAGAGAAGGAAGAAGCAGATTTCCACACTTAGGGAAGAGCCAAACGTATGCACAGTTCTGTTTCTAGAAATCTTGCTTAGACAGTAGGCATATCACATGTTGCTGCACAGACTGGCTGGCCTTGCTGCTGCTGCCTTCACTGTTCCTGCAGTTCTGCACTTACACCTGCTACCTCACCTTCAGGAGGGTTACTTTGTGCTTAAAGTCACCTCGATGCACTCTTCAGAAACCTCTGGTTCTTGATGGCTGTGCAGTCCAAGCCAATTTTTCCAATCTGCCCCTCCAGACCTCCCCTCTGGATCTAGCTCCTTTTCTATTGGTATTTACTTAAATCTTAAGTTCTAGCCTAAGAGGACCTGTCAGTGTTCCTTAAAGTATACCTCGTTTAAGAACAGTGGTCCTTATGCATTTTTAAATTGACACTTTCATTTTTCCTTATTTAGCTATTAAACTTACAAGACTAACAAAGCCCCATCTGCTTATTCCTGCCCTTAGGCAGAGGTGACCCACTGTGGGCCACTTACCCCGCTCCCCCATCCTAAGCCTGTGCTCCTGTGCTTCAGCTACACCGTGAGCCTGTCAAGTCTGGAGAGTCTTGGAAAAGAAAAGCATTAACAGTTTTTATGTAAGACCTGCTTGATAGTACCTGGCTCTCTTCTGAAAACATCTAAGTAATGTTGTAGTTGCGCTATTAGTGAAAGTTGTAGGGTAGGTCTCATTTCCAAAAGAGATAGACCTTTGCTAGTTTGATCACATGAGAATAATAGTTAATCTGCTGTCCTCCTGAACTATCTGCTCTCTAAGATCACTAGAAATGCAAGCATTTGTATAGTTTATTTTGAAGAAACTGAGAGCTTAGTTAAAAATAGCTATTGGCTTATAATGCTCCAAATTTCTTATAATTTGGTAAAAATTAAAATATGGAAGATTTGTGGATTTTGAACTCAAATTTGTATTTTTAATTCTTTTCAAGTATTATTTCTTGTAAAGAGAGTATATAGATTCCTGCCATTAGAAACAGACATGCATAACATTCTTTTTTTTCTCCTTGAAGAACATACATACCTTGTTATCATAGAAACTGATTTGTAAGATTTTTGTTTGTTTGTTTATAACTCAAACAGGTAGGTATTTGGGATACACCTTTCCTTGTAAGCATTGTTTTCCAACGTATCTTTGTTTCTGTATAAAGTGATTTCTGAGATCTATTGGAGAAAGCAGGCCAAGGATAAAGAAATCTCTTATGTCTTTATGTTTTGGTCTCAGCGGTGTCCTGTTACCATTCCCAACCCCCACCTCAGTGTGTATGTGTGTGTCTGTGTGTGTGTGTGTGTGTGTGTGTGTATAGTTTGACATTGACCATTTTCTCCACTCTTTTTTAGAGAGTCCCATACTATCACTTGCCTAGAGCATTTTGGTTAGACTGTCTCCCGGGAGCTCCTGGTCTACGTACCGACAGATGTGCCCTTACATTGGGCTTTTATGCAGGTGCTGGGGATCCAAACTCAAATCCTGTGCTTGCACAACAAGCGGTTTACCCACTGAGCCCTTTTCCCAGTGCCCTGGTGTTAATTTGGGTCTGTAGTTTATTTCATTTCATCATAACAGGTTTTATTGTTTTGTTTCAGAATGTTTATCCTTTGACAATTTCATACATGTGTACGATGTATCTTAATTATATGTAACCCCACCTCCTCCATCTCACTCACTCCTGCATAGCCCCCAACATATCTCCCACCTTCCAGTCTTTCATGAGCACCTGGGTCCTGTTAGTCTTCCTCTTAGAGTGGTGACTGCCCTTGTGCAGGTGACCAGCTGCTGTGTCTGTGAGTCAGCATGCCCACAGATAGCATTTCTTACCACTCCTCCTCGCCTTTGACTGCTACATTCTTTCTGCCCCCTCTTCCATGCTCTGTTGGTTTTTGAGACAAGATCTCATGTAGCAGACCTCTTAACTCATTTTGTAGTAGAGAATGGTCTTGAACTTGTGATTCTGCTTCTTCCTTGCTTCTACTTCCCCTTTGCTTCATGAGCCACCTAATCCAGTTTTTACTGCATTGCTGCAGAGTGAGCCCAGGACTTCCTATATTCTAAAAAATGGGAGAGGGGGCTGGAGAGATGGCTCAGAGGTTAAGAGCATTGCCTGCTCTTCCAAAGGTCCTGAGTTCAATTCCCAGCAACCACATGGTGGCTCACAACCATCTGTAATGGGGTCTGGTGCCCTCTTCTGGCCTGCAGGCATACACACAGAATATTGTATATATAATAAATAAATAAATATTAAAAAAATAAATTTAAAAATGGGAGAAAAAAAGCACCCACAGTTTTATTTTACCTGGAATTTCCTTCTCTGCCCAAGTCAGTCTCGTCAACACAATGAAATACTAGATTATTTTTGATGGCTTCATTAATCTGATTTTTTTTTTAGTTTTATGATCTGATGTGACATTTCACTTATTTGAATTCTGACCATCTTAACTTTTTAATGACAGTTAGTTTTCTTTGCATTCAGGTTTATTTTATAGTGCAGTAACTCTTGTCTGGATCACAAACTCAACTTGAACCAAAATCAGGACTTAATTATTTTTTTGTATGATCTGAAAACTCAAAGTGTATTGTGTATGTACAGAAGATATCTGGTAAATACTTGATTTGTAGAAAATAAATATTTTACATGGGATTTTAAAAACAGACTCCAAAAGTGCATACTTAACTTGAAGTGATCTTGCAATTTTAAGTATCTAATTTTTTTTCTTTTTGATTCATAGAAATTCATGAACTAGATTGACTTCTATGTCTTGATTTCATATGAAGTCGAGGCCATAAAAGAAGCATTGATTTGTAAAGTTTTAGTTTGATGCTGGTCCTAATGGTAAAGATGAAACTTATTTTACTGTCAAAACAGAGAGATATCCTAGTATAAAAGTAGGGGAAGTCAGTCTTTTCTTCTGATACCAAAAACACGACTTGTTTCTTCACATGGCTATGTACTACTTTTGGCAGTATAGAGGACTAGGTCAAAAATTTTAGTGTTTAGCAACAACAAAAATTCATAAAAAGACTGGGTGTGGTAGTACACATCTTTGGGAGTCAGAAGCAGATGGGTCTTCAAGTTTGAAGCCAGACTAATCTATATAGAGAGTCTCGGGCCAGCCAGGGCTACACAGTTGAGACCCCATCTTAAAACAAAACAGACAAAAAATGTAATGTTTATCTATTTATTATTGTATGTACACATGATGTTTATAGTTTACTTGCATGTCATGGCATGCATGTTGAGGTCAGAAGACAACATTATTCTCTATCTGGGTTTGGGGGATTAAGTTCAGGTTATTTAAGTGGTGACCATTCTCACCAATCCCCAAATAAATCTTCTTTTAAAGACTTTAAAATAATTTTATCACATGTATTTGTATTGTATGTGTATGTTCATGAGTGTGCATGTGCCACTCAGAAACAACTTGTAGGAGTCTCTTCAACCCACTGTGTAGGTCCGACCAGATCATGAGGTTTGCTCAGCTGAGATATCTTATTTATCCAATTTTGCTATTTTTGTGCGTGTATATAATGTGTTTTTATCATACCCTCATTACCCTCTTGTTCCCTTTACCATTCTATTGACTTTGTGTTCCAAACTAGTCCATCTTGCTTCTGTGTGCATTCATGCATGTACATTTGCTTGCATGTGCACACTCGTGTGTTAGTGATATAATGAATTTAATTAGGATTGTTACAAGAACATGGGTGGGGAGTTATGTATAGCAATGTGAGAGAGCTTTACCTAGATATATTCAAATATGGGATGGAGAGATGGCTCAGAGGTTAAGAATACTGGTTGCTTTTCCAAAGACCCTGGGTTCACTTCCTAGTACCCACATGGCAGTTCACAACTGTCTAACTCCAGTTCTAGGAGTTGTGACACCTTCACACCAAAGCACATAAAATAAAATGAAATAAATTTTAAAAAGAAAAGATATTTTCAAATACCTTGTTGTGATAAAGAACCCATACTCAGTATAAATCACCATAAACTTTGGTGGGTGGGGGTCAGTACAGGCAAACCCAGAGCCTCATCCATTCCATACATGGATTCTACCACTGATCTGTATCCTCAGCCCTACAAATTCTGTGGGGATTTTGAAACAGTAACTCCTGTGACTTGGGCCAGACTTGATCTCCTAATCTTTCCTCTATCTCCCTAGTACTGGGATTACAGGCGTGGGCCACCACACTTCATTTCCTAAACACGTTTTTAAATGCATTTCACATTCCTTGAAAGATAAGGGCAATAGTCAAAGATCAAGTCATTGAGTAGTAATGTGAAATCAAAACTGTGGATAAACACAGGAAGTTTAGCTGCTCTGGAACTTGCTAGTTCTGGGAGTCAGAGACTTTGGGAATTAATACTCCTGGATAAAGATCACAGGGTAATGGGAACCTAAACTGCGTGCTTACACAAAGTGGGAAAGCTAACCACTGTGCCCCTTTTAAACAAAAATGTAGAGGCCTAAACAGCCCCACACAGGCCATACCCTCAAAGAGAAAGGATCATCCGGAGATAATTTGCCTGCTGGTCAAGGGGACTACTGAGGGAATCTGTCTGTCTACACCAGCCAAAGTTTGAGAAAATGTATTAGACTCTTTTGAAACTTTATAGTAGCAGCCCTGAATTAACAGATATAGAGTTTAAATGTAAATTATTCACCCAATTGGGAAAATAACCATTGACTTTATGGGTTTCTAAGTAGAGTTAGTGTGAACTATCATTCATAGAAAGAGTGAACATCCTCTTTGCAGAAAATCCTTCAATCTAGGACTGTCAGAATTTATAGATATTCATGTAGTAAATGTAAGTGCTCGGGTAGAAAAGATCACCTGGGGCTGGTCTCTAACACTCTAGAACCAAAGCCCAAGGAAATCCTTTCTTTTGTGAGTTGCCTTGGTCACAGTGTTTTATCTCAACAGTAGAAAAGCAACCGATACAGTACTTAAAGCAGTAAGAACAGACAGCATCATCTACAAAGGACAGCAAGCAGGCAGCAAGAGCCTGTCTGCCTCGCCCTGTCATCCCCGTCATCTGAGTGGTAGACAATGGAATTCAGCCGTTTTAGATGCAGAGACGGATGCGTGTGGACAGCTGTACATGGCTATGTAACTGCAATCATAGTTAGACACTTTCTGTTCTCCAGCAAGTTTGCTTTTCTTTCTTTCCTTAACCACTTATCCAGCCCTGGCTAAACACTGATTTATTGGCTGTTGCTTTAATTCTGCATTTCCTGCACTATAATATAAATATTTTATGAATATGTATGTGTGAGTGCAGGGTTCATATAGTATGTGGTCTTTTGTTCTGTAATAAACTTGATAAGAATAATTGAAGCCAGAAGACAGTAGAACACTATTGTCAAAAGACTGAGTTAACTGTCATTTTAGAATACAATCCAACAAAAGTTCCCTTCAAGATGATGGTGAGGTTCCAGTTCTGGAACAATGGAGTAACAAATGTGCTCCTCCTTTTTCCTCCTGTTGCATGTGACTAAAAATCTTGGACAGAATGTGTGCAGCAGTTGTCTGAGGACACTGAACAGTAAATGCCTGAGAGGAGAAACGGGACTGCAAATCAAACACTCCGGCAGCGAGCACCCCAGCTTGTCCTAACCGCCACAGCAGACTGCAGCTGCACACAGGAAGTCGCCCCCAGAAGAAAAAGTTTAGCCAAGAACAGGAAGGAGGTTCCTATAAAAGAGAAGGAGGCGGGGGTGGGCTGGAGGGACTAAATTATTTCTCTATTTCCCCCCTCACAGTTCTTCCATTAGAGTCTCACTCCTGAAGTGTAAGTTGGGTAATGGCCAAGCAGATCATGAAAACCTGCGAGAGGAGTTCTTTTGCTTCAGAGGAACTGTGGTCCAGATTGAGGGAATATATTGTGGTTTTCTTTCTTCTTTTCCTCCTGTTTGGCCCCAGGGTCAGCCTTAGTTACCGAAGCACAATATTTTCTAGTCAAAGGGTTAGTTGGGCGTAGGTATTGGAGTGTTAGGGGGTCCAAGAGGAAATAATAATAATAATAATAATAATAATAATCTGTGTGAATTTCTGGGTCTACTCCTGGGCTGTATAGCAGGGCTCTGATCTCCAACAGCACACCACAGACTTGTGTCTTGAATGGCAAACCGTCTTCTGGGGGACTTGCATGTGGAGCAGATGCAAATAATACTTTGGAAGATTGTGAAAGCAGGTTGGAATGTTGCAGCCTGCCTCTGACCTGGTTGGTGTCAGGTGAAACATATACCCCACATATCCAAGGTGCACTATTTCTAGTAGAATCTGAGCAAGTTTGAGGGTTTCATAACATGTTATGTTCCAAATGTCTATGTTGCTTTAAAGAGTTACAGAAAGACCAGGAAAGGCTGATAAATTCCCAACGGAAAATCAAGATGCCAACCACAAGATCGCACAGATGTTTTCCATCAGGCAGAGGCTTTGAAACAGCTGTTGTAACCGTGTTTCAAAAAAATGAGTAGAAAGTCTTAGTACTAAGAATATAGAAACTTTCAAAATGAATTTTTTAATTTTAAATATTATTTAAAGTTTTGGCTTTTTCTGACAGAAATAACTTCTATGTAACTCAGGCTAGCCTTGAACTTCAGCTCTTCTCAAATACTGGGACCACAGGCTTGGACTACCATGCCTATTCTTCCCCTTCCAATACCCACCACTCTGTTCCCCTTCCATTCTTTTTCTCTTTCTCTGGAGCGTGAGTTATGGGCTGTTCATATTAAGTTGCCTAGTGTGGGTGCTGAGAATCGAGCACAGGTCCTCTGGAACAGCTGCCTGGTGTGGGTGCTGAGAACCGAGCACAGTCCTCTGGAACAGCTACATGCTGATTAGTTTTTTTTATCATCTTGATAACAAATTAGGGTCAGCTGGGGAGAGGGAACCTCAGTTGAGAAAATGACTTCATTAGATTGGCATGTAGGCATATTTGTGGGGCATTTTCTTAAATAATGATAGATTTAGGAGACCCAGCCCACAGTAGGTAGTGGCACCCACTCCTAGACAAGTGGTCCCTGGTAGTGTAGGAAAGCAAGCTAGGGAGAACATCTTAGTGAGGGCTCTATTGCTATGAAGAGACACTGTGACCACAGCAACTCTTAAAAAGGAAAACATTTCAGTGGGCTGTCCTACAGTTTCAGACATTCAGTCCATGATTATGGCAAGAAGCATGGCAGCATGCAGGCAGACACGGTTGGTGCTGGAGAAGGAGCTGAAGAGTTCTATGTCTTGATCTGCAGGCAACAGAAGGAGACTGTGTCACACTGGATAGCTTGAGCATATAAGACATCAAAGTCCACCTCATCAGTGACTCATTTTCTCCATCAAGGTCACACCTACTCCAACAAAGCCACACCTCCTAATAGTGCACTCCTTATGGGCCAGCCAGTCAAATACATGTGTCTATGGGGGCCTTTCCTATTCAAACCACTGCATTCAACTCCCTGGTTCCCAAAGGCTTGTAGCCATAATATAATGCAGAAATGCTTTCAGCCCAACTTCAGAACTCTCAGCTGAAGTTCAAAGTCTCTTCTGAGACTCATGCAATCTCTTAACTGTAATCCCCTGTAAAATCAAAAAAGATTACATGCCTCCAACATATAATGACACAGCGTATACATCACTGTTCCAGAATGGACAACAGGGAGCATAGTAATACTGGAAAGCAAGACCGAAAGCCAGCTGGGCAAACTCCAAATTGTGCATTTCCATGTCAAAGTGCTCTTCAGATCAACAAAATCCTTTCAGCCTTGTTGATTGCACATTTCTTTCTCCTGGGGTGGGTCCACTCTCTGTTATCAGCTTCTCTTTGCAGGTATCCTACAGCTCTGGGTCTCCAAGGCAATCCCTGCTTCACCTTCACAGTTTCACACAATGGCCTATCTGGACCTCCATGCAGGGACACCCCTGACACATGCCTGGCCTTAGCAGCTCTCCTTAGTCGCACAGGGAGGTTATATAATCCCCTTCTTGTATCCTTGACTCTAAAGCCAGAACTATGTAGCTGAAGCTGCCAAATTCTGCTGCTTGCTGGTATTGGAACATGCCCCCCTCATTCAATTACATCTTTACTACTTTCTGTTTTCCATGGTTTCCTTCACTCTCTAAACTTGGCTATCCTGGAACTTGCTCTGTAGATCAGGTTGGTCTTGAATTCTGTATGTCTCCATTTCCTGAGTGCTGGGACTAAAGATTGTATAGCACCACTTCTGGACCCAAGGTTTTCTTTAATTCCTTTTTCCAGAAGCTTAACTGGGTGGGGTCTTACCCAGAGGTCATCATTACCTTTGTTCCATTTAACATCAGACTTTCTTCTTTTATATATATATATATATGCATATATATGTATATATATGTATATATGTATGTATATATATATTTCAAGACAGGGTTTCTCTGTAGTTTTTTTGTTTTGTTTTTTAAAAAATTTATTTATTCATTATGTATACAATATTCTGTCTGTGTATATGCCTGCAGGCCAGAAGAGGGCACCAGACCCCATTACAGATGGTTGTGAGCCACCATGTGGTTGCTGTGAATTGAACTCAGGACCTTTGGAAGAGCAGGCAATGCTCTTAACCTCTGAGCCATCTCTCCAGCCCTTCTCTGTAGTTTTTGGTGCCTGTCCTGGAACTTGCTCTTGTAGACCAGGCTGGCTTTGAACTCACAGAGATCTACCTGCCTCTGCCTCCTGAGTGGTGGGATTAAAGGCGTGTGCCACCACCACCCGTCCAGACTTTTCTTTAATCTGTTTATCTCCTTGAACACAGGATTTAGCTCCATTCCACTTCCTGGTTCCTCTTTTTTTCCCTCAGTCTGTACATTTTGTATTTTTACTTGTTTAGTTTGTTCTTTTTCATTATTATAATGTTCATAAGAGTGAACGCTAGTAACCATAGGACAGCGTCTATCTATACTAGGCTGTTTCACGATTTCCTTTCCTAGTGCAGTTAATCTAAAACTCTTCACTTTAGCCTCAGTCAGACTTTTTGGAGAAGGGCAAAAAGCAGCCAAATTCTTCACCAAAATACCATAAGAATAGTCTCTAGACCATATACTAAAATTCTTCTCTGAAACCTCCAGATACCTACAGTTTAAATCACTCTCAGCACCATTGTCTTCCATGCTCCTACTAGTATGGCCCATTAGTCAGTGCTTAAAGTACTTGACTCCTTTCCTAACCCAAACTCCTAAAGTCCAAATTTCTCCCCCCCCCCAAAAAAAAAACATGGTTGGGCATAGGTAATACCAGTCCCTGATACCAAATTTTGTTATAGTAAACAGCATTACTCCAATGTCTCTGCTTCAGTTTCTGCCTCCAGCTTCCTGCCCTGACCTCCCTCAGCAGATGACTGTGATTGAGAAAAATAAGTCAAATAAGCCTTTCCTCCTCACAGCACTAAAAAGAAAACTAGAACAACAAATGTTCTTAACTGCCTGCTGAGCCATCTCTCCAGCCCTTCTAATTGGATAAGAGGAGGTCCAGCTGTTTGTGGTTTATGAGAGGTCCACTTTAAAAGCCATATAGATGGATTAGAATTATAAAAGGAAGATACTGTACTTACTTAATACTAATCAAAACGAAGAACAAAGGGGCAGAGATCATAACTCAGTGGTAAAGTGCCTGCTTGAAGTGCTCACAGTGTTCAGTGTCCACCACACTTATTTTTTAACAAAAAAAAAATTAATTTGGTTTGGCACTGTTTTTCTGAGGCAGGGGTTTTCTATTTATCCCAGACTGACTTCAAAACCTGTAACCCTTCTGCAACCGTTTCCTGAGTTCTAGAATTACAGGCATATGCCATGACACCCAGGAAAGAAAGTTTAGGGAAGGCAAATTTTATATAATACTCAAGTAACAGAATTCTTGTATGCAGGTGCTATGGTTTGTGTGTGTGTGTCCTCCAGAATACAGGAGCAGAAACTTAGTGGCTAAGATGTGATAATAAGAGATTGTACCTTAAAGAGCTGTGTGGGAGGCTGTGTATAGGAGTGCTTGCCTAGCTTATGCAAAGATGAGTTCAATCCCTTTTCACAAAGAAAAGAGTAGTAACTGGATCATGAGGGCTCTCTTTCCATTTGTGCTTGGGATTTGGTGACCTTATAAAGAGCTTGGTTGAGACAGTTTTTTGCCCTTCTATTGTCATATGGATATATACTGTTCTGTAGGTAAAAGGGTCTTTTATGACATCAAGATATATTCTTTTTAGTCCAAGGATTAACCTTTTGTCCCCCTCTTTGATCATTTAAAGCACTGTAATAGCTTTCTTCTTGGCATTACAGTGGCCAGAACTCATAAGCATCTTATAAATAGATCATGCTCATTTTTGAGACTCTCCAGAATGTTCTTTTAAAATAACAAATCAAGAAAAAGTCTTTTTATGGATTCATTCTGCATTAAGAAAAATCAGGTTTGACCAAG
The DNA here is from genome assembly GCF_903992535.2 of Arvicola amphibius. Lineage (NCBI taxonomy): Eukaryota > Metazoa > Chordata > Mammalia > Rodentia > Cricetidae > Arvicola > Arvicola amphibius. The sequence goes on from NC_052048.2 coordinate 139,725,198, forward strand.
GAAGACCCCCTGAGAAATCTCCAGTAGGAGGAATGGCCCAAATGTCTGAGTTCTACATTCAGAACAGTTCAAAGACTGCTGCCTGAGATGATCAAGCCTCATAGGATACTCCAATCAGGACTTGATCATAATTCTAAATTTTCTTTAGGTCCCCATAAGATTATCAGCACCCCCAATCAGCAGGAGGTAGTCTGGAAAACTGTACTCCCAAAAAATGGATTATCAGCCGGGCGGTGGTGGCGCACGCCTTTAATCCCAGCACTCGGGAGGCAGAGGCAGGCGGATCTCTGTGAGTTCAAGGCCAGCCTGGTCTACAAGAGCTAGTTCCAGGACAGGCTCTAAAAAAGCTTCAGAGAAACCCTGTCTCGAAAAACCAAAAAAAAAAAAAAATGGATTATGGATGTTTGCCTTTGTTTAGAATGTTGGTTACAAGTTGTTATGGATAATGGTCAAGAGAAATGTTAACCAAAGGAGATTAGATTTGGAGTTCTTGTATTTAAAGAAAAAGGGAGGGGAAATGCTATGAGACAATGGTCTGTACTCTATCACTTGTATTTTAAATAAATGCTGATTGGCCAGTAGCCAGGCAGGAAGTAGAGGCAGGTGACCAGGCAGGAAGTAGAGGCGGGGCAACAAGAATTCTAGGAAGAGGGACATTTCAGTCTGCAGTCGTCACCGGACATAGAGGAAGCCAGACACAGAGCAAGCAAGATGTGACTGCCTTGCCCAAAAAGATACCAAGCCATGTGGCTAACATAGAGAAGAATTATGGGCTAATATAAGTTAGAAGAGTTAATAAGAAGCCTGAGATACTAGGCCAATCAATTTATAATTAATGTAGACTTCTGTGGTTTCTTTGGGACTGAATGACTGCGGGACTGGGTGTGACAGAAAACTCCCATCACATCCTTTTTTTTTTGTTTTTACTAAAATGAAATTAATTCTCTAAGGTATTTTCTACATTACTTCTCTCCTGCCTGTGTTTTTTGTCAGTTTCTTAGACTTGATTTATTTAGCAAGTATTATACAAAGAGCTCATGATCCAGAAACAGTGAACAGGTAGACAACAGAAGTAGACCGATGATGATGTGACCACGGGTGAGAGGATGAGTGATGGCCATGAGACCGATGCACAGGTGGCTTAGCAAGCTCATGATGCAGGAGAGGGGTCTGCAAGGGACGGTAGGCAGAACTGTAAAGAATAGACACAATTTTGCCAGCTGAGTAAGCCCAAGGTGGGTGTCAGAGTAGTGCAGATGAGGCAGCATTTCAGGATAAGAGGACCACTTGGGAAGGTCAGCTGGTCATTCTTTATGGAAAGAAAAGGGAAAGTCTAGTTTGACTGTTGTGTCAGGTTCAGTGACACGAGTGTGGGAAACTGAAGACCACCAGCCTTGCACACCCTATAAGGTAGTTGAGCAAGAATTGGAAATGTGTAAGCAGAGAAAGACAGCTGAGTAATTACAATACTTTTTAAGTGAGAAATGAACAGATTGAAGCCAGGATAATAACAGAATTAGAGAAAAGAAAGATACAGTTTTGTTGAAACTCTGCTTTGTTCTGAGAACATAAAAGTAATAGGATATAATAATAAAATCAGAAAACCGTTAGTAGTGTGCTCCAAGATAATGTCTCTACGAGCCGAAATGGAGTGTAAATATAAGGAGAGGAAATAAGAGTGCCAATGCCACCCAGCAGCGGGGCACACAGTGTCTGGGAGTGCTGTTCCTGGATTTTAGAGCAGCTTACTCCTCCATGTGAATAAGCACCTGTGCTGCTTAGTGTTGACTGTCAGTTTGACAGGATCTAGAATGATCTAGAAGACAAACCTCTGGGCATGTCTGTGAGGAAGTTTCTAGATTTGAGGTAGGAAGGCCCATCCTAACTGTAGATGGCGCCATTCTGTGGGTAGGCTCTTGGACTCAACCTCTTTAGGCTTCCTGACTGGATTCAGTGGGATGCCTGCCTTATATTCTCGTTGCTTTGTCTTCCCTGCCATAATGGACCACAGCCTCAAAGGGCATAGAAATAGACCTTTCTCCAGCAGGGGATCTGTAACTGATTCAGGAATTCCCACTTTCAAAGGCTGGAAACTAGCTAATATCTGCTGATGACTGTTGCCAGGGGCTAGTGACAAACACGGTGGCTGTAAAGCCAGCCACCAGACCAAGCCACTTCATGGCTGGATCTGCAACACTCTCACAAAGCCGGGGCTTCAACACACCAAGAACTGGTCCTAAACTAGAAGCTTGCAAGGCTCCAAGATTTAATGGTAAAGTCACAGAGAGGACAGATAAGAATGGGTGGTAAGAGGTGGAGTAAGGAATGGGACTGAATAAAAAACACTCCACTAGAAATGAGTTCAAGAAAACAACCTTAGCCTTGCCACGGAGACACCATGAGCAGGGGCCACCACCTTCCTGAGTTAGAGAAATTTCTGTTACTGTTACTGTTCTGTTACTGTTGTAATTGAATGTTGGCAGACATGTCCAAGGAATATTGATGAGGATTTGATCTCTTTATGAAACTTGTTAACAGTGAATGTGTGGAAGTGGCAGCAGAGCACCACAGAGTGCTGTGCAAGGAGACACACGTCATGGTAGACGTCTCGGAATATGGCCGCTCTGCAGAGGAACTTATCTCCCCCGCCTCAGATGTTCTGGGTGTATAAACAGACGAGAAAGAGACAGACAGACAGACACACAGAGAGAAAGAGCCTGAAAACCAAAACTCTAAAGTTTATATAAAAAAAGTCAACAAAATCTTACATAAGTTATCACTGCATATATTGCAGTATAAAGGAAAGTTTTTCTAAGGAGCAAAATAGAATATAACTAAATCGCCATAGACACAAAATGATATAAAATAAAACTCAGCTACCTTAAAAACTTGCTTTTGTGTACATTTAGAAATTAAAAGGAGAAACTAGAACTATCAGCAATAAGATTTTAATTGTGTGTGTGTAAGGGGTGGGGCGTGTAATGCTACTCCCAGGCTGAAAGCATATCAGAGTTCATGTCATGCTCAACAGTTTAGAAATACCAACACAACTTCAGACATTATTTAGAACATTTATAGTTAATGATATATGCTTTACAGTCTGAGATTATCGTTATGAGAACATAAAGAAGGAAAAATGAAATAGAAAGTAGAAAGCTTATCCAGCTGAGGCAAGAAGGCGAAAGCGATGAAATGAGCCTGAGTCGTGGCTACAAAATAATGCATTATAAATAACTATCTCAGAAAGTAAAACAGGCCAAACCCATTTTTCATCAGTTCTATTTTTAAACTCTAGCCTTCTAATCCTTATGAGCGGCACCGTCTATTAAAAAGCTGAAATGAAAAACCAATGCCATGAGATTTAACACAGAAAATTATTCACTGAGAAAATGCTAACTAAAAATGAAATTTCACAGTCAACAGAAATTAGTGGCTAAAAAAGGAGGTGAAGTCATGTGACTATAACATAACATTAAATGAAACATCCCCTGAAGAGGACAAATTTGGAGATACATTGAAAAGGAAATTTAGTAAGAAGTTGGAGAGGCTGCACTGCTTGGTCTTGCAGAGGACCAAGGTTCAGTTCCCAGAACTCACATGTTGGTTCACAACCGTCTCTAATTCCCATTTCAGAGGATCTGATGTCCTCTTCTGTCCCCAACAGGCACCAAGCACACACATTTATGTAGACATTTATGCAGGCCAAGTGCCCATATACATAACATTATAATATTAAATTTTAAAATATATTTTTAAATTTTTTAAAAATAATTTATGTGTGTTTTATCTGTCTGTATGTATGTGTATGGACCATATGCATGCCTGGCGCCTGTGGAAATCAGAAGAAGGCATTGGATCCACTGGAACTGGAGTTACTTATGGTTGTGAGTCACCATGTGGGTGTTGGGAAGTGAACCCAGGTCCTCTGCAAGAGCAAACTGCTCCTAACCACTGAGCCATCTCTAGCCCCAATAGTAAAATTTTTCTAAAAATAAAATAAGTTAGAAAGCTTCTCTCTCAGCCTCTAGAAAAATTCAAGGTATATATTTGCATATTAATATAAGCTTATGTTTTTAAGCATCTGTTTAACATATGTGTTTGACCATTAAACCTTTAAAGAACCCTTTGTGGGCGAGGGGTGGGGCCCATGTTAAGAAGTTACTGGGGTCGCTTTCAAGTTGAAAGAACCAGGGTTCCAGTCCTAGTAATGTTTCTGCTCCTGTTTTCCCTGCTGCAGACCCTGCCTGTGAGCTCTTCTGGTCTTTTGAGCAGAATTCTTTTGGTCTTGTTGCCATTTGGATGGGGTACTCTGCCCATCTTATTTGGAGTTGTTACCAGAAAGAGGAGGATGGGAAACTATACTGGTCAGAAACAAAATATAACTGTAAATTTCTTTCCGTGTAATCCCATCAGCGTCCTGACGTGATCTGAGGGCTAACCTTGGGAAATGCTGCTCTACAGCGTCTGGTGCTTGTAGGTGCTTGTAGGTGCTTGTAGGCCACTCACAGTGGCCAGGCCTGAAGAAGTGCCACGGTGGGTGTGGCCGAAGGAGAAGATGGAGGGTCAGTGTTAGAACATGCTGAGTTGTACCTGTGAGGGCTGACACGAGACAGACACATTTTTGTAGCTCTTGGCTGTATGTGTAGTCAAGAGGTAGGGTGTATTAAAGGGTGAAGAGCTGAAAGGCCATTTTCCATGGCAGGTTGTTACATATGGCTTCACTTTAAAGAAAGCAAGACAAGGAATAGAGCTCTGCTGTAATTCTCACAAAACCAGATGGAGTTCTCCTTGCTCACTGGACAGCAGCCCTCAAGGAAACAGTCGCCTTTGTCTCATGGTCTCACCGCATGCTGTAAATGCATTGGCTCTAAGGTGTTAGTACTTGAAGTTGACTATAAATGCAGTCTTTTTTTTTTTTATTACTTCCATAGGAGTGCTTTTTTTATTCAATGAGGAGATTGCCAAGTGCATGCAAACTGTAAACAGTGACGTGTCCTTTACCTTTATGCAAATATGGTGGCTGTCCTTCCTTGAGGTCGTATGCCACGAGGAATGATGTGGAATGAAACACAGTGGCTGAGGGGTTAGCAAGAACGGCGGGAAAGCATCTCATAATATAAGTGGTAACTTCTTCAGCTTGAAACCCAGAGTTCAGATTCTCCAAGGCTTTGCAAGTGGGACGGGCTCCTGGTTAGCCAGCGCAGTTGCTTGTGATCCCATTACTCCCGTTACCATTAGGTTGCCTTGCCCTTGGCTTGTTTTTCCTCCTCATCCTCTCCTACTTGTCAGCAGTCATTTCCTTTCCCCTTCCTTTAAAGCTACAACACATTCTTTATAAAATAAAAGGAAAGTAATTATCACGTTCTCTTTTATAGCAGGGTGGGCTGGGTGGGGTCCAGACAGATGTGGAAAATGGCAGTAACTGGATTACCTCGAATCTGATTATTAGCCTTTTAAATTTTGATTATTAATGCTGCGAAGAAGACATGAAATTCATAGGAAAATCGCCAATTCCTATCACAGAAGGATAAATTCCTAAAAATTTTTAAATGATAAAATAAAAGTTCATTAAAGTTACAAGCTACTTAATAAAAGTTTTGTTTCATTTTTTAAATTGTTTTTAAAGTTCAAAGCTATGACAGTTACAAGATGAGTTTTTGTTTGTATGGCATTAGAATATGTTCTACCATTCTCTGCCCCCAAGACAGAATTTTAAAACTCCGTGCAAACTCCGTGCTTTCCAGAGTCCTCGCCCTGATTCTCTGCAGGTTCTGAATGTGTGGCTTTCAGGTGCCGAGAGTTCCGTTGCAGTTCAGCACTGAGCAACCGTCCCAGTCTGGGCAAGATGTCAGGAGGCTGTTTTTTAAAGTGATGTCAAAATGAAGGTAAACCATTGATTCCCTACCAGTTAGACCCCGCTCTGCATTTGTCTGGTTTTCTGTAGCACAGTGGTCCTTCTCAAGCCAAGCTAGCTCCACAAAGAACATTCTGTTGCTCTTTCAGTGTAAGCAGGGCTATTGTGATATTTATCTGGATTCAAACAAGGCTAATTAAAAGAGCTGCTGACAGTTGTTGTGATCTGACTTTGACTGCAGCTTGATGGTCATTATGGGTAAATAATGAACCAGGTCTGCAAATGTAGCAGCTGCCAACTTGGGCTAGAAGAACGGCTATTGCTTCCAATTTAAGGATCTATCGACCGCTTCTCTTCTCCCTGCAGATCTTCTGCAGGAAACAAATGTGTTCTGCTGCTGTGTATTGTGGTTTCAGCTGTTTCAGATATAGCCTATAATTTCCTTCTTTAATATTTAACTTAGCACATTATTAGCTTTCAGAGTTAACAACTTTTCTGTTTTAAAGAAGTTGGGCTTTGTCCTTGTGAATGCTGTAACCAGCTAACCAGCTGTAGCTATTTGTATGGATTTGTTTAATTTGTACATTGTGCAAGAAATAGTCTAGAACAGTACAGTCCAACTTAGTACAGCATTTCAAAATCCTTCACCTAGCGCTTTTTTTGTTGTTAAGAGACCAGCGCATGCCCGTGCTTTTGTTTTCATAAAGATGGACACCTCTTGCCAGACCTCAGTTTTAGGTTTTGTTCACCCCCTCATTGACTCTGAAATATTTGATACATGCTGTATTTATCAATTCGGAATAGCTGCTGTAGCTTTCATTAAAATGCAGTAGTGAATATATTGTCGCTCCATCATGAGCGTCTCCTTGTCCTATTAGTAAGTAGGAACAGGTGCAATAAAGGTAGGCACAATAACAGATTGCATTCATAGATTAATGTACTTCCCTGCAGATTTCCTACACTTACAGAATGCAGCTTCTGGATCTAATAATTGCAATCTAGAATTTAATATAGGCCAGTTCTAAACACTCCTACTACTTAGTCAGTTGCTATGGAAAGCCTATCTGCATTATGTAAAATCTGAGGCTCCAGCAGTGCTTTGTGCATAATGTGGCCGAGCTCCGAGGTCTTGCTGGGAGGAAATGATCCCAAACATGCCCCTGAAAGAGAAATCTTACTTTGAAAAATAATGATGAAAAATTGCTTATTTTGCCATGCATTTGTCTGTGTTTATTTCAGGAAAGGCTAACCAAACTTTGTTTATCAGACTCCAGAATAGTGCTGTGAATGTTTTGGCTTTCCTATTTCCAGCTTGGATTATGCCAGAAGTAGTGTTAACAAGGGGTTATGTTATGCTGGCTTATGTTAAACCAGATCACCCCTAACATGTGCAGAGCCATTCATCTGTGTCACCAAAACCCAGGAGAACGTCTGACATGGGCTCTGAAACAGAAACAGTGATCACTTACAAATCAAACATGGCACGCTCTAAACTGATTGTGCACGGCAATCTTTTCTAGAAAGGACAACTAATTGAACATGATAAAGTGTAAAGTTAATTAACACCCTTAAATTTGTTGATTACTTTCACGGGATTATATTGTTCGTTGAGTAGCAGCTTTCTGTCCCAGCTGTCGCCCTTTTTCAGCGAATGATGCTGGTAAACAATAGAGACACCATAACAAGTCGTAAATGGTCCCTGTGACAGCAGCCCCTTGTGAGGCTGCATCTGTAGAAAATGATTAGAACAATTGCATTTTAAAGACAGCTCACATTGCAGCTCAAGTCCCATTGGCCCTCTTCTTGATCTCTTTTGATGGCAGACTGGTTAAAACATTTAAGTTCTTTTGAGTAAATTAGGTGATTTACTGCACTTTTCCTGGGAGTGCTTTGGCAGCTTGGCTTTTACAGTGTTAAAGGCAGATCTAGCTGGAGCAAGCGTACATTTTAGCTTTCTGTCTCTCAATCTCTGGGTTTGAAGGCTTCTTTCCGATAGGCGTGGGTGAAATTAACTCATTTGTGATTCCTAAGAGGTTATTTTAGGTTACCCCCACTTGGTTCAGCTTTTTTTAGTAATGCTAATTTCCAGATTTCAGCTCTTTGAGGTTCTTAGGCCAAAGATTTTGACGTGTCTAGGCTGAGTAGATTTACATTTAAGTTTCATGGCATTTGTATATTACTATATAAAATACTTTTCCTTTATACTCTTTGTTGCTTCCATGTAAGTGCGGCACCTTTTAGAATTTGAATTGTGTGTTTTTCATTTTTAACTCTTCATATAATATCCCTGCACACACACACACACACACACACACACACACACACACGTTTGTTTGCATGGCAATAAGTGAAAATGCTAGTGCCGCATACAGAGAATCACACTGCTCCAAGACTGAAGTTTTCTTTTTATATATAATTGATAAATAAAAACGATATTTATTATTATAATGTGTTTCGGTAGTATGTATATGTTGTGGACAGCTAGGTGGAACTTTACTCACTAAGATTCAGAGAGTGCATGCACATAAAGATCTTAACACACATCAGAAGAAAAACATGGGTTTGCGTAGTTAGGAGTACTTTTTACCAGCAACCTTCAGAATCCCACAGGAGGAGTGGAGGAAAACCAGGGCTGTGAGGGCTCAGCATGAGTACCATCTTGGAGATGAGCTGCTCAGGCAAGGGGGGACAAGAAAGGAATTTCATGTGAGGGAACAGCATGAATACGCAGAAACCCATAGTTCTCAATGTACACAGCCAGGTAGTTTTGTTGTGGGGGTAGAAATACTTAGCATTCGTTGACAAGAAAGATGAAGATAAAAGATTTAAGGTGAGAGAAGAAAAACATCACTGCTTCCTACAACTCTTAAGACCGAAGAAAGGTAAGAGCAAGAGTTCTGTTGTCTGTCTTTGCTGAGGACAACATACAAGTTCTTCAGAAAAAGTAGGGGGACAAGGCTGGCTTGGTAATAGTGAGTGGTGTCTGCAGCTGGCTGTGTTCACGGGAAGGCATCGTCTGAGACACCAGCCTGTGCTGCCCCAAGACTGGGAGATAGAGCAGCATAACCATTAGAACAAGATGGTTTATGTTGATGTTTACTGTTTTACAGGTAGGAGGCCAAGTTCAGCCAGAAGAAGGGACAAGCTCTTACCTTAGTTCACTTGGAGCAAACAATCTTTTAACATAAAAATAAGAACAGTATTCGTTATATCATTTTTTATATTTTATGTAAAGTACCAAATAAGCATTGAAAAATATGTAAACTTACAATATATAACTCATTTCAAAGAAAAACTCTTTTTTTGAGGTTGCTTTATTCCTCTCCAAATGAAGTTTGCTCTTACTTTGAGGATAACCTTTGTGTGTGTAGTGTGTGTGTGTGTGTGTGTGTGTGTGTGTGTGAAATCTTAGTGTTTTGCATTGTATTTGTTAATTCTGAGTTGCTCTTTTTTTTCTCCTTTTGATCTGTGTGTGTTCATATTTGAATGTGTATGGACTCTCAAGTGTGTACAGGTGTGCATGCAGAGCGCCGTCATTGGCCTCAGGCATCCTCTTACGGCTTTTTTTTTTTGTTTATTGAGGCGGGATCTCCATTGAGTAGATTTGGCTAGCTTAGCCAGCTTGTCCCTGAAATCCCTGACTCTCCCTCTGGTGCTAGGATTACAGGTGCCTGGCCACACCTGCCTGGCTTTTACATGGGTCCTGGGGATCTGAACATTGATCATATTGCTTACATAGCAACAGCTTTATCTACTGAGCCATATCCCTAACCTTTTAGTTGACTTTTAAATGACAAAAATATATACTACTTGTCATATATGGTGTGCTAGTTTAAGATATGTATACTTTGTAGAATGGTTAAGTTAAACTGTCTAAAGTGCTATACTGTGCATACTTGATTTTAGTTATGAGAGCACTTAAAATCTACTCTCAGCAGTCGGCAGAAATACAGTTCATTATTGCTAACAATAGGCATCATGTTGTACAGTGGGCTCCTGAACATTCCCCTTCTTATTCCTGCCTTTCTGCTTTCTAAACTTACTGTTCCAATAAGCAGTTCTAAAGCTCTTGAGGGTCTCTGTGTGGTTGAGAAGAAGTGGAGTTGGTGAGCACTCAGGAGCATCCCACCCTGCTCCGTTCACAATTGCTTTAACTGCTTGAACCAGGTTTGCAAGTGCATTTGGAACACAGGACACTATGTCACCAATCCCATGTACCTGTCTGGAAATTTCTTGTTCCCTTTTTTGCCTTTTCAACAGTAGAAGTGAAAAAAATTGAAGGAAAGAAGGAACCAGGATTTAGTTGTGATTGCATTATACATGATCTGATTCAGGTATCATATAATGAATGCTATTTTTTAGCACACTGCTGGTACACATCTCTTCTCTGTAGTTATGATTTAGACCTTTAATTTTTTGAGATTATAATATACTTGTATCATTTTCCATTTTCTTTTTTCTCTCCAAACCCTCCCAAGTACCCAGCCTTGCTCTCTTTCCAATTCATGACCTCCTTTTTCATTGATTGTTACATAGATACATATATACATTTCCTTAAATACACAAATACAGTCCGCTCAGTGTGTATAATGTTGCTTGTGTGTATCTTTTCATGGTTGACCATTTGGTATGGGAGAACCAGTTGGTGTGCTTTTCCCTGGGAACGACTATTTCTCGCACTCTCTGCATCTCTGCCCCCTATTGTTCTCTGAGGAGGGCCGAAACCTGCTGAGTGTTCCCTTGTACTTCTAGCATGTCTGTTGGTGTCATCCTGTTCAGCTCATGCTTAGGCAGCCATGTTGGTGAGTCTGTGGTTATAGCTTCAGATACGCCTAGGAGACATAATCTCAGAGCAAACTCCCTGTTCCTCTGGCTCCAGGAATCCTTCTGCCCCTCTTCTACTGTGGTCCCTGCACCTTAAGTGTGTGAGTTGTATGTATGTTATCCTTGGGTACTGAAGGGTAAAGACAGAGTTCTGTGTCTCCCATGAACTTCACATTTTGGATTTCCTGGAATATTCATGTTTTAAATGTTCTCCTAATATGCCAGAAAACAGACCTTGATTTTTGGTTCGGGAAACCTGTTTACCATTGAATCTTTGTACTGAAGAGGTAACTTGCTGGTGGAATTTGTGAACATCTGTATTTATACTCTCCAGCTTGTATCTGTTTTTTGTTTCTTGTATGGATTTTCTTGTCCATTGCACCCCCCCCCCACACACACACAATAGATCTCATACTCCTTGATCCGTAGGCGCTGTTTCTTAGTGCTAGGTTGAAGACCACTGAATGACTGGTCTCCAATTGTCAGTTCTTTGTGTCAACTCTTAAGTCTCAGTTTTTAAAACAGGGAAGAGTCGATAACTTAGACTTTGATTAGGGATCTGGGGGAGTTTAAGACTACTGGCTGTTCTTCCAGAGGACCTGGGTTCAATTCCCTGCACCACATGTTAGCTCACAGCTGTCTGTAACCCCAGTTCCAGGGGACTTGACAATCCTCACACATACGTGCATGCAGAAAAACACCAATGCACATAAAGTAAAAATAATTTAAAAAGAATGTGTCTCTCCACACTGCCAAGACATATGATAGATGTCTGTGACCTTTAAGAACAGAGTATTTGTATCTATTTAGGATGATTTGGGCATTTGCATTTTCATTTGCTTGTACAAATGAATTCATTGTTTTTATTCTAGGGTTATGGAAGAGAATCTCTAAAGACATTATCACACAAAAGGGCTAGATGAGCTCTAAAGGGAGCCACAGGATTTGGGCTTATTAACTTTATTAGCATAGTTATGTAAGAAAAAATAATCTGCTTTTTCTGCACTTGTTCTTAGGCAAAGGACAAGAAGCAATAAAGGAGACTGAAGGGTGTGTCTGAACTTAATGAGCTAGAAGACATTTTATTTATTTACTTACTTACTTACTTACTTACTTACTTTTGAGGCAGGATTTCTCTGTGTAGCCCCGGCTGTCCAGGAACTCACTATGAAGACCAGGCTGGCTTTGAACTCAAGAGATCCTCCTGCCTCTTCCTCCCAAGTGCTAGGATTAGAGATGTGCACAGTAAAATGCTCAGCAGTTTGACTTAGCCGTTCTACAAAGTGTACACATCTTCAAGTATTACATCATACATGATAAGTAGTATACTATTTTTGTCATTTGTATTTTGTCATGATCTGCCTTTCTTTTGTGCAGAGTCAGGTGCACCTCTATTTTGTGTATTAATGTTATACCTGTTTGAATGTGGATGCGTGTGAATTGGAAAACCCCAAATGATCATAGAATTTCAAAACTTAGTAGTATCTTTGTGGTTATGTTGTTTGACTGCCTTCATAGATTGAAAGTAAATAAAACAGGCAGCATTTAATGGCATACTAGAATGATGAAAAAGATGGGTAACCCTCACCATCATTGAGTATTTCCGTGACAACAGGTCTCACCCATTACTACATCTCAGTGTTTCTAACCTGTTGTCTCCTTTCTTAGTCCCCTTTGATACTGTAACTGTACTTGAAAGACTGGAAGCTGGGGATGTAGTTCAGTTGGTGGAGTACTTGGGTAGTCTGCTCAAGGTCCTGGTCTGCCTAGCAACTGCAACCATCACCACCCAAAGAGAAAGAGAGAGACTTGCTAATTTGTAAGGAATAACTTCTTATGGTTCTGAATGTTGGGAAGTTCGAAATAAAGGGCTGTCATCTAGCAGGAGCCTTTATGACTTAGAGCAGCAGGTTAAGGTTAAGGTTAAGGGGTGAGTATGCCTTTTTGTAAGAAACCCATGTCCTTGAATTTGCATGAACACACACTTGATGAAGGCTTACCTCTCGTTGGGTCTCACTGTTTAGCACTGTTGTCTTGGGGATGATTTGCTTTTTAGAGGACACATTGAAGCCATAGCATCTCTGAACATCTCTTTTGTACCAGGTTCTGTGGGTATGTGCCTCATAAGTCAGCTGTTGCTGCCTTCTTAGAAATAATGTTCCTGTGGAGAATCGAGATCAGAAATAAATGTGTTGAAACAAATCGGGCAGGAAGTGATATAAAGTTAAAGGCAGGAAAGTTAACAAGTGATAAAGAAGTGTGGTCTGACTTCTCTGAAGAGGCACATTTTGAGCAGAGTTCTCAATTATTGGAAAATTGGTTGTGAATAGTTTCTAGAAGAATGTTTCAAACTGAAAAGACTAAGACATTCAGGGCTTTGGGATGAGAGGAGAGCATCTTGATCTGTTTCAGGGTTAGCCAGAGGCCAAAGCAACTAGGAAGTATGAGTGACAGGAGAGGAAGCCATGGTTTATTAGAGGGCTCTTTGTAGGACTTTGGATTTTATAGTAGGCATGGTGGGAATCTTTGGGATGATTGAGAGTAAAGAAAAACTGTGAACTGGATTTATGTTTTAGGAGGGTTCCTCAGGCTGCTGTGTGGAAAATCGATGTTGGAGACTAGGGCAGAAGGGAGATGGAGTGGGAGGGAAGTGCTGTTGCCATAGTCCACACTCAGACCAGGGTTGTAGAAAAGAGTGGCCGGGCCACAGGTGCATAACTTCGTAGAAGCAAGGGTATATGTAATTTAGCCTTTACCCTTCAGCTAACCACAGGCGCTGATACTACTGGGTCCTGGCAGATGGTGTTGAATGGACAAATAAATGCAGATTTTTCAGCTCTATCTAAAAGATAAACTAAGCTGTTGTTGATTTTTTTTTTAACCCCCAAGAGTTCTTGACAGTGATCTTTCTCCTTTCCCCTCTCTTTTTCTTTTTTGAGATAGGGTCTTATTATGCTGCTTAAATTGGTCAGAATTCATGGTCTTGCTGTCTTAACCTCCCAAGTTCTGGGATGGCAAGCATGTGGCACCACAGCCAGCTCACAGTGATGTAATCTTAGCATCAACCAGACATGGACTGCTCTAGCACTGCCTAGGCCAGCCTGCTTCTCTTGTTTATGGGGTCAGCCAAGCAAGCAAGACTAAAACTACCCTAGAAGAGACCGTGACTTGGAGAACCAAATAAGAAAATGCCCACTTCACAAACTCAGATTATAAACCTTCTATTAAATGGTGTGCACAGCTACTTTCTCATTTTATTCACTGGCTCAGAGTTATTTCTTTATAATCACACAGCCAGCAAGTATCTCTCTCAAAACCAGTTATACATCTCTAGAGCTTTTATTCTTTCATCCATGCTTATTGATTTATTTTCCAAACAGTCGTCTATTGAATGCCTTGTAGGGTATACATAATAGGAATACTGACATAAGCAAGACCCCATGCTGACCTTGTAGGAAAAATCAAATAAAGAAAATCAAAGATTTTAATAAAGTATGATAAATTTTATAGTAGAACTAAAACTGTGTTTGGTTTTATGTAAACTAAACTAAAATACGGGCTTAATATTTGAAGTGGTAGGGGCCAGTGTTTCAGATTTAGGACTTCTTTGGATGTTGGAATATTTGAGTGTATATAAAGAAATATCTTGGGGTTGAAACCCAAATGTAAACACAGGATTCATTTTTGTTTTATGTGCACCTTATACTCATAGCTGAAGGTAATTTTGCATAGAATTTTTTAGTGTATCTGCATTTTGACTGCATCCTATCACCTAAGGATAGATGCTCAAATTTTCTGCTGTGGCTTCATGTTGGTGTTCAAAAAAGGTTGGATTTTAAAAGGATGATAACAGATTTTAGATTGTTCAGTTAAGAATGCTCAGCTGCTGAGCAGTGGCGGCACACAGCTTTAATTCTAGCACTGGGGGATGGAGGAGGCCAAAGGTAGTCAGATCTCTGAGTTCAAGGTCATCCTGGCCTACAGAGTTCCAGGATAGCCAGGTCTACACAGAGAAACCCTGTCTAGAAAAACAAAACAAAAGCAGTGGTCAGCCTGTAACTATTTCTCCCAGTGCTAGCTACCTGAGCATGCGTTAGTTCTTTGTTATCTTATTTTAGAAAAGAGATGAATTAAAATAGCATGGCAAGGCAGTACATGTATTGCTTACATAGACTTAAAAATCCCATGGGGTGTCTTCTGAAGTCTGTAAGAGGTCTTGGGAAGCTTTTGAGTTCCAGCTTTTCTGATGTCCTTCTCATCTGTCACATTGGTCACATTTCTTTTAGGATAGCTTAGGCATTAGTTCTGCCTCTGCATTTGGGAGTAGGCCTGATAATGTGAAAGGAATGTGTATGGGAGGAAAGGATTTGGTCCCAAGAACTGCTCAGTGTAATCAGACCAATGTTGGGATGTAGGCTGCGATAAGGTTAGAAGTGAACACACTGTCACATTGAGAGAGGGGGAAGACTGCCATGGACTTCTGAATCAAGGGTAAACGATTCTTTTTTTGTGGGTTTTTCCTGCTTAAGTAACTTATTTCTTCTTTTTGAAATATGTTTTTGAGTAAGTGAGAAAGTGCACCTGTCAAAAGATTAACCAGCTGAGAATCATTGTCAGCATTAATTTTTTCTTCAATAAATGACTCTCTGAAGCTATTTAGCAGTCTGTAATCTAGGTACAGAGCTGCTGACCTATGATGGATAATGCTGGATTTGTTTGTAAGCTTTGACTTAAATTGTCTACTTAATTTCTCTAGGTTAGAGCAACAGGATTAGGAGACAGGGTGGTTATGTGTTTTGAATAAGAATGAATAAGGAAATTGAGTAAAATAATTGTAAAGTATTAACACTTTACCATTTTGGTGGAGTAAATTAGAAGCTAGCAAAATGGTAGTCACTCACATGTCATTATCAAATGTTATGATAATTAGGTGTTTGTACATAATTGGTTCCAAAGTGTGTCTAATGCTATTATGAAATGATGTAACCTAACTTCCTGTGAGCATTGTAGGCTTCCACACACAGGGAATGCACTCCCAAGATCATTTGACTTACATCACACTGACTTTTGCTTTTAGTAAATGGTTAAAAATAATATGATCCAGGAAAGAGAAAGCTACTTGATCTGGCAATAGCAAAATATTGACAATTTAAGCTAGGCAATTGTGGTTCATTCCTTTAATCCCAAACTTGGGAGGCAGAGGCACTCAGATCTCTGTCCGAGGACAGCCTGAACAGAGGGAGTTCTAGGACAGTCAAGGCAACACAGAGAAAAACCTTGTCTTGGGGATGGATACACACACACACACACACACACACACACACACACACACACAACAAAATTTAATTTAATTTTTAAAAACTGTTGCATTGAGTAAGTTAAATTGAAAAGCAGGCATCACTTGTAGCTGTCTGTTCTAATGGCCAGGTCTAATCGTGGTACAGCTATGGTTTCCTGTTTCTAGGTTGCAAATGAGCTGTAAAATAATTACAAAACAGAAATTAACGCTTATATGGTTTATGCACATATTTACTGTTTTTAACAAGAAATATAACTTGAAAATTATGAACAAAGACTTCTCAATGTTAAGAAATTTTATTTCGTGGTTAATAAAAAGCTGTAGTGAAGTGGCCTTTTCTCTCCGTGAAGCCTGGATTAGAAGTCGTTTCACTGATCCTTTTAACCAGAGACTGTTGACTCATCAAGTCAGTTCAGAGCTACGAAGTAGCCAGAGTATGCTGAAATTCATTTCTGGTTCATGCTCATGTCACCAGAAAAGAGTTGCTCAGGGTGTGGCCGGAGGAGGGGAAGATGAGAACACTGCTGGTGGGGAATGCGTGTGAGAGAGACCTAGAGAAGCAGCCACCTCCCCTTCAGAAGGAGCCTGGCCACCCGAATGCCTACATGCTGGAGGCCCAGGACCCAGGTCTCCAGATCTCCAGATCCAGTAGGTGGGATTTGGAGAAGGAGCTTGTGAACTTGCCTTCAGAGCAGGTTCCTTTGTATGCTGTGGTGCCAGTCGGGCCTCCAGTAAACTCTAAGTGTATATGGCTGTGTATGTCTTTGGGGTTTATGATGAAGCTACATGATGCTCGGTTACTGGAACACTCTGAAGATTTGAGAATCTTCGATGCCTGGCAGAAATAAATTTTTGAGGCAAGGGTTAAATAAATCCCTTTTTAGGTTTTAGGCTTATCTCTTATTTTGGTATTTTACCTGAGCAGTTTTGCTCTAATCTCTTTTCCCTAAATAACTCAGGTGTAGGAGCTGCTCGGTCTGGAAACCTTACATTTATGGTGGGAGGAGTTGAAGATGAATTTGCTGCTGCCCAAGAGTTGCTGGCGTGCATGGGCTCCAATGTGATGTACTGTGGAGCTGTTGGGACTGGGCAGGTAATGTTGTCACATGATTGAGTCAATGTAAAATGTTCTTGTGACCAATTCTTTTTTTTTGGTTTTTCGAGACAGGATTTCTCTGCAGCTTTTTTAGAGCCTATCCTGGAGCTAGCTCTTGTAGACCAGGCTGGCCTCGAACTCACAGAGATCCGCCTGCCTCTGCGTCCCGAGTGCTGGGATTAAAGGCGTGCGCCACCACCGCCCGGCTCTTGTGACCAATTCTTACACCGTTTCCCCTTTGGCTCATGCTGTGGATTTCCTGCTTAGATTTAAGTTAAATTGGGATGAGCTGGTTTTTCATCATTGTTGGTAGGCTTGGGCAGATGTCAGTTCGATGAGGAAGAAGTAACGTGTGCACTTTAATCTTCTTGAAAAGCAAGCATTTCCTGTAGAAATAGATGGCTGATAGCACTGAACTCAGAACTGAACTGGCTGTTCCTGTCCTGCTCCTAACTCATGCTCATATTCCTTTCTTCCTTGTAATGCTTTGCCCAGTCACTAAAGCTCAAGGCTTTCATATTAGGACTCCTTGTTGAGTTTAAACTTACCATTTTGTAATCTGTATTGAGTTTTACCTTTGTTGATCATCTTGCTCATTCCACACATTACCTGGGTGTAGCCTTCCATTATCTCGAGCCCAGTTTGCTGCTCAGGGGGCCAGTAGATCTCTACTTCTACCATGTCAGAGTTTAACTTTCAGCCCCACTTGACAGTCTTAACTATCAAATATCTCCATGTTCCCTAAGTCATATATATAGTAATATTCTTATAACCCCAGGCTCATTTTATTCTTATAACCCCAGGCTCATCCCATGCTTCTGTGTACCTAGTCCTTTTATATACTTAGCATTTACCCTGATGCCCTTCTTTTTCTTGCCTATTTACATCCTGTCCTGACCTTCAGAGAGATGATTTCTGGTTCCACGTCCTCCATGACCCTGTTTTCAGTGATGAGATAACTAGTACTGAACTCGGAGACTGAATCATCTCTGCCCTACTCCTAACACGCACACGTTCACTCCATTCCTCCTGAACCCTGCCGTCTCCTCCATGGACTTCACTGTTTGGTGTTCTTGTGTGCTCATCTGTCCCCGTTCATATAGCATATCGTTCCCATTTCCCAATTAGAATGTAAATAGATCCCTTTGAGAGCAATGGTGTCACGTGCATCAGTCGTCCTTAGTGTTGAGGCCACAGTAAGGTGTCTTTTTTTTTTTTTTTAACCAAGTGGAAGAGACTCCCAGGTTCTGTTGAGGACGTGGGTTAGGCTTAGAGGGAGATACACTGAATCACATTTCCATACTCATTTAGAGAGAATCCACCATTGAATGTTTATTTGTTTGTTTGTTTCAAGAGAGAACCTTATGGAATCAGGTAAAGAAAGTTTTAGAAAATTATAACTGAAATAAAGATACTTAATATGCACTCTATTTTCAGTCTGCAAAGATCTGCAACAACATGCTGTTGGCTATAAGTATGATTGGAACCGCTGAAGCTATGAATCTTGGAATCAGGTTTGTGGAAGAGAACATTTTCATATACTAACAATTTTCATTGTCTTCCCTATTTGATTTTGGATGTTAAAAGATGATGTTCATGAGAGATAAATGAGTTAGTTCAGGAGCACATTGAGAGTCTTCATTATTGAATTTTAATAGACTTTGCTTATTGGACAGCAATAGGACCCTGGGGAATGTCGGCACTCTTCACCACAGCCATAGAATACGTTACACTCCACACTGAAGTTATCTTATGCTTTTTATATGGAGGCCTCATATTTTCTATTATACTGAAGTGCAAAAACTATAAAATTCAAACATATTTTGGAAATGTTAGGACAAATTTGAATGAAACATGTTTTTAATGTGTAGTGAATTCAAGTGTTATGCCATGTTACTAGTTTTATATACCTGTTTTAAATGTATTTCTCAGAATCTGCACTAGCAGGGTTCTTGGTGGTCTGTTGTCAGAATAACCAGGCTTCCATTCCTAAAGGTACAATTCATGTACAAAGCTTTCATTTTAACTGCTTGGTTACTCTACCTTAAGGTGGGATCTTTTAAAATACAATGTTCACTAATTGTTTATTTAAATTGAGTCAGAAATTCTCTTTTTCTTTTCAGTGATAATTCTCTAGAAGATTCTAAGGTTAATGCCTTAATTTTAACCTTAATCTTTTGGATTGGGAATACTATATATGATTAATCAACCAATTAATATTTTAATGTTCTGTATTTCATGAATATAATAAATACACATTTTTATTTTAGAGAACTCCTTTAATGTGTGCAGGCCACTTTTTCCATAGCTTTTCTTTATATCCCCAGGCTGCTTATCAGATAGATACAGCACAAAGTAGAGGAGTGACTTGGACCGCAGCTCTTGATAAAAGCAATAAAAAGAGCCAAAGTGCTTGAGATATTTTTTAAAACATGGTAATGGATTCACATTTCCTCTTAATTACCATATCAAGATGCTGTTGTTTTATTGAATTGCCCGTCTCAGATGTTAAACTATCTTGACCTATTAAGTTGTCATGTTGTAATTGAGATAAAAGAGGAATTTGCTTTGCATCAGTGCTAATTGGTTTATCAATATCCCATACCATTTACATTTTAGAACCATGTCTATAAGATGGTAAGGCATGTCTGTACAAAGCCTTAATAAAAACGTTGTGCGTGGGAGCCCTTTAGAGCATCATATCTGTGCTTTGGCCAGTTTCAGGCTATGGAAAAACTTGTTACTAGGTATGTTTATTTTCACATCTGTCCTCTAGACCAGTTTCATAGAAGAGGAAAACAAAACTTTCTGGAATTTGAATTGTTTATAAAGTTAATTGTTGCTAACAACATAATTAATATCCATATCAATTTATATGTACGATTTATTCTTATTTTTCTAGAAATAAGGGACTAAACTATAAAAAGTAAAAGTCTGGGTAAACCTAGGTTCTCCTAGACTCCTGACATGCCCCCTTTCTCATGAGTTTGCTTCTACTCACTGAGCATCCCTGACTTAGGATGCTCCTTAGGCATTGTATCTTCTGGCATTTCTTGAATACTTTTCTGTCAAAACTCTGATTATTTCTTTTCTGAAGCAAACCCTTGGGTTGGATGTTGTGGCACATGCCTTTATTTAATCCCAGACCTTAGAAGGCGGAGGCAGGCAGATCTCTCTGTGTCTTTGAGACAGACCAGCTTGCTCTACATAGTGAGTTCCAGGCCAGCCAGAGTTCCAGACCCTGTCTCCAAATAAGTAAACAAACAAACAAATGAATAAAATAAATAAAATAAAATGAAGCTTTGAGGACAGAAAGATGGCTTAACAGGTAAAATGAGAACACCCACTTCCAGGCCTGCCAACCTGAGCTTGATCCCCAGGATCCACATGGTGGGAAGTGAGCACTGACTCCTGCATGTTGTCCTCTGAGCACACACATGCCATGACAAGTGAGTGCACACACACGCGCGCACGCGCGCGCGCACACACACACACACAAATGTAATTTTAAAAAAATCAAAGTGAAACTTACATCTAGGGTAATTCCTTGTGGAAATTCTCCAGATGCCAGCTAATAAAGAACAACAGGAATATCAACTGACCAAAATGTGTGATCAAGGGAAAGTCCTTGGCTGCTGCACTGGGTTGATTCTCAAGAAAAACATTGAAAGTGGCATAAATCCACATAGGGACATGAATAACAGAAAAATGGTTTATCTTATTTTGGTCATGACCCAGTGTGGTAAAATAATGTTTGAGAATAGGAAGCATTTCTATGGTTCCATGGTATAATAGAACCTAGCACTCCTGACTCTGAAAAATGTGAAACTTTTAAATGTTTAGTTTTACCAAAACTCTAAATATATATAGGTCTGTGTGTGTGTGTGTGTGTGTGTGTGTGTGTGTGTGTGTATTATATGAGAGGAGAGAGACCTATAAATATAAATAAACTGTGCATAAGAAGTCAAAAAACAAGGCAGAAACTTTATTGTTTTATTTAACTACTAAAATAATATATAATTTTCTAATGTTTTAGATTGTACTAAGTTATTTCCCACATTGCCTAACAAGAGTCTGCCTTAGTGTTCTGACAGCCTGGGATGAGAGCTTCTGCTGTTGTCTGTCTTTGTGGTTTACAGACACGGTTTAAGGTGACAGGATTGTTCTCTAATAGAGTATAGAGAGCGGCCACGATTTATTGCACTTTGCAAGGTGAAAGGGAAAATTGGCATCAGCAAGCATAAATTCCCAAGTAGTAAATTCCCACGGAGTAGTACAGCATCAAAGTGGTTCAGCTGCATTTATATTCTGCTCACTCACAAGTAGAATTTTCTAGAGTATTAATGTCAACATTTACAAATTGAGTCGCCTGTTCCAGTGACATGATCATTTCTGATTAATTTCATTCTTATAAGTCAGTGTTTTCCTTTTTTTCTGTAATATGGTTTCTCTTTAATAGAAGAATAAAACCATACAGTTTAAAATTGACCCTTTGCTCTTTTACAGTGAGCCTTTATAGATGTTAGTGAAATTTTAAAATTTTGTTAAAAAAATAAAGTGCAGAAAATATTGGTGCATAATATACTTTGAGAGTCCTTTATATTAGATCTTTTTCTTTTCTACCTAGACTCCTAGTTAAGACTTTGAAGTCGTTGTGTAGCGTGAGAGAGGTTTGTGATCACACACACAACATTGTTAATGTACATTTTGTTGTTTCATTTTTACTTGTGCTCCACTGAGAACTGATTCTTAGGAAACGCTTGTGAGGTAACAGGTGACTTGGTGGCCGTCAGCCCACTCGCCTCCTGCAGCCTCTGTTGTTTTGCGTCTAAAGGGGCCGTAATCACCGCTGCTTCTGGTGCGGGCGTTGAACGCGCTTCACAAGGGGGCTTTTCCCACAGGTATACTCCCAGTTTCCTGACTATTGCACCTCAGTTTGCCTTTTCTCTTGTGTGAGCATTAAAGCTTTTATTTTTTACTTTTATTTACTATTTTGATTTTCGAGAGAGTTTCTCTGTATAGCCCTGTGTATCCGGAATGAACGCTGCAGACCAGGCTGGCCTCAAACTCAGAGATCCACCTGCTTCCGCCTCCCGAGTGCTGAGATTAAAGGCATGTGCTGCCACTGCCTGGCGAAACTCTTATTTTTATATCCTAAGCAATAGAACAATTGCAGGAGGTTAATAATCAAAATGTTGATAGGATTTCTTAACTGATAAAGTGCCACACATTGATTGACTGGCACATGTCACCACATGACACGGCGAGTTTCAGGCTGATTAGAGTCTGTCTAACTTGCATTCAGCTCTATACAGATGTCTGCCTTTCTCATTTTAAAGTGATAATGCTACCAACCCCCCAATGGGTTATTGAGATGGCTGATAAATTTTTGTAACTTTTGGGGTGGTGGTGGATTTTTTTATTTTATTTTGAGACAGGGTTTCTCTGTGTAGCTTTTGAGCCTGTGTGGCTCTAGCTCTTGTAGACCAGGCTGCCTCTGCCTCTTGAGTGCTGGGATTAAAGGCCTGTGCCACCACCGCCCAGCTTCTGTTAGCTTTTTAAAAGTAGTTCCTGGCACATAGTACTTAATGATATCCAAGGTTAGGATTTGACTCTTATTTGGACAGTTTTCCTTCATAACCTTTCTTATGAGCTGACTGTGTGTGTGTGTGTGTGTGTGTGTGTGTGTGTGTGTGTTTTATGGAGCTGGAGAGATGGCTCAGCAGTTAAGAGCACTGACTGCTCTTCCACAGGTCCTGGGTTCAACTCCCAGCACCCACATGGCAGCTCACAACTGTCTGTAACTCCAGTTCCAGAGGACCTGACACCCTCACACAGACATACATGCAGGCAGAATACCAAGGCATATAAAATAAAAATAAATAATTTTTAAAAAAGAAAACAGCAGTCACTCAGTGAAGACTTGACTAAGTGGAGAGGAGAGGCGGGAGGGAATAAGAGAGAGGACGGGCTCTGGCTGCATGGCCCTTGGGTGTGGATGTCCTTTGGTAGGCAGGGTGCAGCCTGTGCTTCTTTGTTGTTGCATTGACTCCTGCCTGGAACTGACACATGGCAGGTCTGAGTACGTGTGAGTGAGTTAGTGATTAGCTGATTAAAATGAGCACAGTTTTAGATGTTTTCTTTCCAGATCTGTTTCTGTTATTGCAACCCCCAGTTATTCTTACCAAATACCAGTGTAGATACCTAAAAGGTAGAACGTGAACAAACTTTTAGCCCCTAAGATTTTGGTCATGGTGAAGGCAAAGAATTTTTATACTTTTTCCTTTTTTTAAAGTTTATCATGCATTGGTTTTACTTCCAAAAGTTCATTTAATGTTTTTGTGTTTTAGAGGTGAGTGGGTTTGACATCGTGACGTTTATTTGAGTTGCATTATATATGCAGTCAGAGCAATGAATTCATTCTGTTTATATCAGAGAACATGCCAGCAATTGTAAAGCCACAAGCATGCATGCACACACTCTCGAACCACCTCCAGTGGCAAGTTATTATGGGGACTGACAGACTGTCATCCTTTTGATGGCTTGAGCTGTATATCTCCTGAGCAGCGATGGGGCTCTTATGCAGAAGTATCATATGTTCCCAGCCAATTTACAGGGAAGCAGCAATAACATTTTATCATGGTTGAGAGCCCAGTAGCTGCTTCCTATTAAACTTGCCCTTTCAGATACCTGTCTTGGATTAATTTGTTGATTTCAAATGGAAACTCAGTCTTCTCCAGTGAAGCATGACGTTCTAGGGTAGACTCTCTGAATGACAATTACTGTGTATTCTAGCTGGTTTCAGACCATTACAAGCCTTGGGCACAGTGGAAGACAGAGGACTTCAGTAACTGATTTTAATATCCTGTCTAATTCTAGCTGTCAGTTCTGTATGTGCCAGCCGAAGAAGCCTCAGAAAAAGGAAATGCAAAACACTCCTCACTTGCTCTTTTTAATGATACACTTTGCTGCAGAGTGGGGGCAGGGAGGGAGCAGGAGGCTGCTGAAGGGAGTCTGCAGGACAGGCAGCATCAGGTTTGGAAAGTGAGCGGAAAAACAGCTCCCACCTGATTTTGTATGTGTGCATGTACCCTTTCGATGCCTCTAGATAGTGACATGTTCCTAAGCCAGTGCCAGTGTTTCCCCTGGCTTGTTCTATTCAGGGGAAGCAGAGGGTGTTCCAAAGTTAGGGAAATAGTCTTAACTCGCCATTTGAACAAATGCTGCAGAGTGTGGACCTCCTTTGCAGTCAACAGTCTTGTGAAGTTCTAGCCAGCATAACTCAGAAGGTTCTAAAGAAGGAAGTCCACTGCTTTAGATGTGTTGGCATCTTGGAATCTAAGACAATAGGATGCCCCTTAATGTTTGGAGATGTGCTGTCATTATGGGTGTATGTTTTGCTTAGAGAATACATTTGTGGTTACAGCAGTTAGATAATGGCTAATCTGTGATTTTTCTTTTCACAATTATTCCTTAAGAATGCTGCCTTTGTCTTCTCACTTTGTGTCTCACTGTCATACTGATAGCTTGATTTTATTTACACTGGGAAGAAAGTATCTGTTGCAAGTACACACACAGCAAACTTGGGTCTTTTTCTTCCCCTTGGCATTTTAAAGCAACATCTGACTAACGTGGCTGAGGTTGGCCTGGAACTTGCTATGTAGCCCAGGCTGGCCTTGAACCCCTGATCTTCATGCTTCTGCCTCCCACTTGCTAAGATTAGGTATACACTACCATGCTCTGCCAAACTCGGGTATTTTCAAAAGACTGAAACTGTTGCGCTTCTGTCTATTATTGGACAGAATGTGTAATAGCTGATTTGGAATCTTCATGTTTGATAGAATCCTTAATAAAAGACCCATCATCATAACATGGGCCAGCATACAAACTCAACCTGTGTGGCACTTAGTGTGCTGTTTATTACTACCACCTTGGAAGCCTGATTGCATCTTGTATCACACTGGTTCTGTGTGACTCCTGGCTCTCAGCTCTCTTCCCTGCTTTAGCATCAGTAAAAATGCCTTGCTGTTTGGGTATTCAGATTTTGCAGCAGACTATACACTAATCAATTTAAGCATGCCGAGGTGCAGTTTGTTTAACATTTATCTAAGTGTTTCTTTTCAATTTTTTTTTCTAGAAGAGATTGATTTTAAGACAAAGTAGAAAGCTTTATGACAGTTGTTTTATAATGGTCCTTTGCATGAAAGAAACCAATAAATGGCTGAGTAGGAAGTTTTATTTGAAACTTGATTCAGTGATACTTAACAAACTGGGTTTCCCAAACTGTGTGAAAGTCCTTGGGCTCAAGCTGATGAGCATTTGCTGCTCTTCCTAGGGTTGCACTGAGCAGCCGTTTATGCCATCAGCCCAGTGAGAGAACAAATGATGTTTCCGCTCGGGCAAGCTTTGTTTTATCAGGATCAGTAACCTTATCAGCAGGTGACCCAGAACTCTAACGCATGTCTCTGAATAGATAGCATATGTCACCACTCTGGGCAGACTTGCTTCATAAGCAAGATTATCTAATGAAGGCTTAATAAATAAGGAAAAGTGTGCAGCAGGAAATACTGCCTTTTAATGCTAACTTTTCCTAAGCACCTTTTACAGCTCATCGTTCAGCTCTTGCGATTACTCTCCTAAAAACCACAGGAGTGAGCATACATGTAAGTGCTGCCACCCAGACGCCTGCGGCTTTCCAGAGCTGTCGATACTTCTTTCTGACATCGATCACTTGTATGCGATA
This sequence comes from Arvicola amphibius, assembly GCF_903992535.2. NCBI lineage: Eukaryota > Metazoa > Chordata > Mammalia > Rodentia > Cricetidae > Arvicola > Arvicola amphibius. The sequence continues at coordinate 139,751,014 of NC_052048.2, forward strand.
TAGAGTTTAGATTAGCAGGCTGGTTGAAAGTTCATAAGTGACAAAGCAGTATCGTCTGGAAGGCAACAGAACCTGCGAGTGTGAGAAGCCGCGCACATTGTGATGAGGTGATGCATTCCTCCTCTTTAGAGAAGATGCGCAGGTTCTCTCAGGAGTGAGCTTGTTGATTGGCAGCTCTTTTGTTAAGTTTTGGTTTTGAGACAGGGTTTTTCTATGTAGTCTTGGCTGTCCTGCAACTCACTCTGTAGACCAGGCTGGCCTCAAACTCACAGAGATCCTCCTGCCTCTGCCTGAGTGCTGGGATTAAAGGTGTGTGCCGCCACCACCTGGCTTTGATCAGCGGCTCTTAATAGCACATAACTGATTAGCTTCTTCACTTGGTTTGAGTTTTATGGATGGTATTTTGTTGTTGTTGTTGTTTGGGTTTTCTTTATTTTTACTGGGGGCTTGAAAGAGGGGTCTCTATGTCATCCTGGCATTCGTTGTGTAGACCAGGCTGGCCTTGAACTCAGAGAGATCTGCCTGATTCTCTCTTCAGAGTTCTGGGATTAAAGGTGTAAGCCACCACACCTGGCCTTTATTTTGGGTTTTTATGAGGTGGGCTGCTACTCTGTAGCCTAGGTTGGTCTGACACTTTATATCCCAAGCTGATGCCCACTTGCAGTGACTCTTCTGTCCCCCAGTTCTGTGTGGTTTTTAGATGTATAGTGATAAACAAACAGGTGGAATGCCTTTACTTGTTAGTAAGTCTGGTGTGAATTGTACATTCTGATATTTAATGTTTTCCTTTAACCTTTGAAAGGTCAGGGCTTGATCCAAAATTGTTGGCTAAAATCCTGAATATGAGCTCGGGACGATGTTGGTCCAGTGACACTTACAATCCTGTACCTGGGGTGATGGATGGAGTCCCCTCATCTAATAACTACCAAGGTGGATTTGGAACAACCCTCATGGCTAAGGTATGTTAAATGCAGAGACTAACTGAGAGGGAGAAAAGCAATATTGAATAGTATAATCCCTACCATCACACACAGAGGCACACACACCCCTTTCAACAAAACATGCACCCATCCTAGAAGGCAAATTGTTACAACAGTGAGTCAGTTTCCCACGAAAATTAGTGTAAATTTGGCTTTGATTAAAAAAAATCTTTACCTTGTTCATTTTATTTCTGGGCCAGGATAGACTAAGATTTTTCTTTGGAGCTTGGGTTTGTTTATAATGTAAGTTAGTGAAATTTGTCCTTCATTATAAACTTGCATTAATTTACCAACTCCTTAGATTGGGAGTAGTGGGATTCCCTGGTTGTTAATGTACTTGTGTTAAAGTATGCATGGGTTTCAAGCGCATCTTCCTGCTTTAAGTGTATGTAGGGATTTATGTGCAAATTGCTCATTTAAAAGGCAACTCACTGCCCTCATTTCATTTGTCATCTCAACTATAAAAAAAAAAAAAAACAAAAACACTTAAGCCTTCAGATTTTTCTGGCCTCTCATAGCACTCACCACTTCAACCCCATTCAGATGTGGTAACACATTCACCCAGATGCTGTGCTTGTTCTGCTCTCGTGAATTCCCCAGGACACCTGTCCATCCTTCTTCCTCAGTGTGTCTTGAATCCATTCAGATTCCTTTTCTTCCTCCACCAAAACCGTGGTAGTGTCTCATCTGCTTACACAGCCAGACGTCCCACTGATCCTTCTGATCGTCTCCATATTGCTTTCCGCATGATATCGGAGTAGGCTAGAATGGAAAACCCAAGTGTGTCACTTCTGGTACTGCCTTTAAAAGCCCGCAGCTCCTTGTAGGTTAATGTCTCTTTCTGCAGCTTGTCTAACAAGGCCTTGATGATATGGCCTTTGCTTCCCTTCCCTGTTCTGCTCCTCTCTGTGCTTTAGCCGTGCTGAACTCACTGTTCTTTTTCCCTTGCTCCCGACCTTTCTTCTGACTATTCTCTGTCAGGATTGTTCTCCCCGCCACTGTTCCCTCAACCCCAGATGCTTTTACCTAACTAACACCTATATTTTAGCTCTGTGCTTAACCATCTGTTTGTTCTGGAAGGCTTTACCCAGGACGTGGACTCTACCTCCTGGGCTCCCATTCTGGTACTGTTTCTCCCAAAAAAATACTAGTCCCTCTTCATTGTCGGTCTCCAGACTGAGTTTGTGTAGGCTGCAGCTGTTCATCCTCGCCCCTCTCTGCCTGTGGATAGAGTTCTAGTTGAGACTGTCTCCATGTGTTTCCCTTCATGCTAGAAAACACTTCTTATAGCAGTCATATAGACCTCTACAGATTTGATAACCCCAATCTCTGTTTGGTTCTTTGGTTTTCTGAGGCAGGATTTCTCTGTAGCCCTGATTGTCACTCTGTAGACCAGACTGGCCTTAAACTCAGAGATCCACCTGCTTCTGTCTCCTGAATGCTGGGATTAAACGTATGTGACAACACAGACTGGCTTGAAAAAAAAAAACATCTTTATGTAATCCTGCCTGAACAATATTTCTATCTAAAAACAAAGTAAATGGGTTTCCTGAAGGACAGGAGTGTGGATATTTAGAAGTCAAGATTTCTGTTTGTAGCACTTTTCCAGCTATGTGAAAGCACTTAATAAAATAATACAGGCTAGGGTGTGGCTCAGTGGCAGCATGCGTGCCTACCATTGTATGAAGCACTTGGTTTGATCCTCAGCATCAAAAGAGAGAAAACATACACACACTCATACACTTGATGCATGTAAGATTTTTTTTCCAGATTCTATTCTTCTTCCTCCTTTCCTCCCCTTAGCAGCAAGCAGCCTAGTTTCCAAATGTGTCTCAACCTGCTTTCTCCTGCCTATTTGATTTAGGATCTGGGATTAGCTCAAGACTCTGCCACCAGCACCAAGAGCCCAATTCTTCTAGGAAGTCTAGCCCACCAGATATACAGGATGATGTGTGCCAAGGGCTACTCAAAGAAAGACTTTTCGTCTGTGTTCCAGTATCTGCGGGAGGAGGAGACCTTCTGATGTGCCCTCTGGACATGGACACTTGAAAACAAGACTCTGTCCTGAGCCTCCTTCTAGCTCATTCTGAGTGATGGGTTTAATCAAAGATCATCTGTCTGCTTTTGATTGCCTACATTACAGTAATCCATGGGATTTCTCACCCAGTTTTAAATGATGCTGCTTTCATCTGTTTAGCAAACATACCTGATGGTCTCTGCTAAGTAGCTCAGTTGACCTTTTTAAAAAGTTTGATCCTTGAGCACCTTCAACAAAATTGAACACTGATCAGGATATTTTATTTACTTCACTTTGCAATTAAAACCAAATGTTTTGTCGACAAGATAGAGCCCATGGTAAAAATGAAAGAAATTGGATTGCAAAGACAAATTAGAGGGAAGTTTTTTCCTGTTAACCAGATGGGGTTATTCCTTTCATTCCGGGTTGCTGACTTACTGTCCGGGATTGACGGGTAAGACGGTTTGTTGACAGTGTCTTCCTGTTTGAATTGTTACAGTGTCTAAGTGTGCCCCTCCTGTTACAACTTCCCACGCTCAGCCTGCTTGCTTCTGTATTTCTGCTTCCTGTATATTCTTACTACATATTTTTGACTCCAGAAGAATGACATCTTTAGACTGTTTCAGAGCCAATGATGATACTTCCTTTAGATAATTATTACATTATTCTAACTATAGTCATATTATTTTGAATTTAAATAAATTTCTATGCTGATAATATTTTCTTGGAGCTTTTTATTTTGTCTCTACCTTCCTTTTTTTACAAGTTAATGGAGGAAAGGGGAAAAGAACAAAGGAAGAGGGGAGGTCAAAAGGTACAGAACTTAAAGTTGGCCATTAAGAGGCCAGCCTCTAGCTGACCTTCTGAAGACTTTGACAGCTATGTGCTTGAATGTTTCTAGGTTGTAAGTGATACAGAATTCAGCATCAGATGTAACTTGCCCTTACCCCAGTGTGGAGTGCAGTCCTTCAGAAACAACATAGTGATAAACCTAGACACCGAGTTGGTAGAAATATTATTATGTTTATCATTTTTCTGGCCTTATTGAAAGTGCTAAAGATGACTTGGCCTCACTAATAAATGAGACCAAGTCCTTGCCCTTAGAGATTCTAGCATTTTCTTGGGAGCGGGTGTGACAAAGGGTAACATGTGTCAGGTCATGAGAACTAAGAAGAAGCTGACGAGGGGTGTGTCAGAGGTACTTGTTAGCGTAAGTGTTCTCTTGGATGATACACTGATACAGATAAAAAGTAAAAGCAAGCCCCATGGATATTTGAAGAAAGCATGGAAAACAAAGTATGTTACCCTTAGGGAACAGCGAGGAATACAGACAGGAAGGCTCTAAGTGAAGTGGTCCAGAAGAGGGGCTGTGGCAGGACATGGGCTTTCCTTCTGAGTGAGATGATGGTGTATCAGTTTGCTTTCGCTGGGTAACAAACCACCCCAATATTTAGTGGCTTAATACAATAAAGTTACCATTTTTCAAGATTATCTAGTGTGACTTTTTCCTCTGCCTGGGGCTTACCTAAATGGGACTGAAGGGTCACTCAGCTGGGACATTTGAAATGATAGTGGCTCATTCTTCAGGAAGCTGGCTTGAACCTTTTCACCTGGTAACAGAAGTGTTCCCTGAAGCAACAGAGAACCAGCCCATGAACAGGCATTTTTCAGTCATCTGGCAGGTTGGCAGAAGTCACACAGCAAGACCAGCGTCATCTTGGGAAGGGAGCACTTGAGCATGTGGATACAAAGAAGGGCATCATGGTAGCCATTTGGCAAACGGCTTTCATAAAGGTGAGTCTGTGAAGGATTTTGTTCATAGGAGTGACATGACCTGACCTCTCTTAAAGGGTTCATGGTGGATGCTGCATGGGGAGTAGGCTGCAGGCCATGGGTATGGGGTATGAAGTGCAGGGGAGCCAGTTAGGAGACAGTTGTGGTGATGCAGACGAGGGATGATGGAAGATGGGCTGGGGTGTGACAGTGAGGTCAGAGACAAGGAACATAAAGATGGAATCACTGACAAGAGGGTGAGGTCAGAAGCATCAAGGGCAACTAATAACTGAGAAGTGGAAGGAAGTAATTGTGTCTTCGGGAAAGGGGGTCTGACAAAGGTTGGATGTTTATGAGAGAAAAGGTAGCTCATTTGAGGTGCTTAGTGATGTCAGAAAAGAATGAAAGGTGTAAAGACAGCCCTGTGTGGGTGGGAAGGTGAGGCTGGAGGACTAGGAAAGAGAGAAAGGTGGGAACGGGATCCTGCAAGCCAAGGGAAGAGGGGTTTTAAGGGACTGATGGTTGCCTGTCAAAACCTGCCCGTACCTTGAGTGAGTAGGGAGTAGAAATGAGTCGTTGGGATTTGGCAAGAGGTCACGGGTGGCTTTGAAAAGTCTTAGAGTTCAGGGTGCTAATGAAGGAGGGAGAGGAGAAGAATTGGAGGTGAGGAGGCGAGACAGGATGGGTCCTGGCAGAGAATGTGGAATGGGAAGTTTATTCAGTAGCAAGATGGGAAGGCTAGACATTTCTAATATTGCAAATGTGGATGGAGTGGGGAAGTGATGGTAGGAGAGGGGACACTCGCTAAGTGGCTCTTGAGAGTCGGGAGGAGAGCGTCCCTCTGCAGTGGCCTTCCATGGAGCCGAGAGTGGAACTTTACTTACATGGTTTTCAACGTGAATGATAAATGTTAATCCAGGATGCACTTTACTGGCCTCTAGCATGACCCTGGGAACAACTCCTCGTACTGTCAGTCTCGTCTGTGAAGGGCTTGCTCCTGCTCGATTGGAAATAAAGGAATAGGAGTTAAGAACCATGGCAAGAGTGGCTGTGCTTTCTGAAACTCCAGCCCTGCTGCTGGGACATCAACGGGAACCCGCACTTCAAGAGATAGTTCTTGGAAGTCCCTCTGAAGTTACACTACGAGTCAGCACCTTGTCAATTGTTCTGGTCTCCGTGTTCCCCAGATGGAAATAAATGTGTGCAGGGAACAGCATCATTCACGGTGGCAGAAAGGGAGACATTTCTCTCCGTTGAGGAGAAAAAGAGCAGGGGCCTGGAAGTTGCATGAAAATTGTTTTTGAGCTAAGAGTTGTCAGTTTGAGAAGCTGCTGAGAAGTGGCATGATACAGGGGCTGGACATTAACCATTTGGATTTGGCAAATTGGAAATCATTAGTGATATTTTGAAGAATCTTGGGAATGCATGTAATACGCACCCTGTGTGGTCTAAGAATAAGGAGAGATGATTTGGCCATCAAAGGAGCAAAGTGCTGAAACCAGCCTCGAGAGTGGGCCAACGGAAAGGCTAGATGCAAAGAAAGGGCCACGTGATCTGTGCTGCCAAGTATATGAGATGTCAGAAAGCAAATCCATAGAGATGGGTGGTTGATCAGTGGTTGCCAAGGATTGAGGAGAAGGGAACTGAGGAGTTAACAGCTAATATATTGGTATGTGTGTGTGTGTGTAAGAAGGCAGATCTCTTTCTCTTGATAATTGGTTCTCAAGTGGAAAACACACCCATTCTCTTAAGAATATAAGGTAATATCTAGAGATGTTTTGGGTCGTCATGTTCCTAGAATTTAGTGGAGAGAGGCCAAGGAAGCTGCTAAGCATCCCGCAATACAGGACAGTACCTAAGAATTAGCCTACCCACGATGTCCATAATGCAGACTTCAGAGAACCTTGCTCTTGGGGGCCACAGGGTCTCAGATAACACACCAACGCCTAGAATCCCCACCTTTCCTGACAGACCTGGTTTTCCTGCCCATTGCTCCATCCAGATCTCAGAGCATCTCCTCCTTCTCCATCCGTGCTGATTCTAAATCCCCAGTGTTTGTCACAGACTCAGACTTGTCCACAGGTTTGCACCCAGGGTACCTCACAATTGCTCTTAATTTTCTTAAACTGTTTCACTGTTGTAGAATTTACATAAAATCAAAAGCTCCCCTTTGCACTTTTCCTTAAGTCAGGCTTACATAGCCACCGCCACAGTCCTGGCTTAGAACGCTTCCATCCTTGACTGAAGTCCCTTGGATCCAGCTGTCCCTTTCTCTGCGACCACTGGGAGCCACTACTTTGAGAGTCCCAGCTGCTTCTTGGCCGCTAGTCTAGTTCTTCCTCACACTGCTTTGCAAAAGGTCCTTCCAAGATGGCAGTCTAATGCGGGTCCCCTGCTTCAACTCCTTTAGCTTGGGATGCTGCCGGAGAACTCCTAAGCGGTGTTCAAGCCCATCAGCGCCCTGGCTTCTGTGTAACTCCACCAGCAATGCTTCCCCAGATTTGGGACTTCGCCATTTCCCAAATCTTCCATGTTCCTCACATTCTAGTTAGAAGTCAGTGCCTTTGCACAAGCTCTTCTCCCCCACTCTGCCTACCCAATACCCCTCCGTCCCCTCCTGAGGAACTAGCTCAGGTGCCACTGTTAGATAACTTTCGGCAGCTACCTCAGGCAGTCATTTCCCCATCAGGGGAGCTACCTGTTTCATTATAGTTGCTGCCTTGCTCCCTTTCACACTGGGATGGGAGCTCTTTGAAGAAGCAGAATGTGTCCTGTCAGTTTTGAGCATCACCTTTAGCACTTGGCATCAATGAGGAGTTGAGGTGAGGGTTTGCGTATATGCGAGTAGAGACTATGGGCATTGTGTGTGTGTTGAACGAACCACTAACTGTACCAATGGTTTTCCTTAAAGACTTTTGCTTAGTGTTAAATTTATTTTATATTTGTTTGTTTTGTTTTATTCTATGTATAGCCTTGGCTGTCCTAGAACTAGCTGTGTAGACCAGGCTGGCCTCGAATTCACAGAGATCCACCTGCCTCTGCCTCCCGAGTGCTGGGATTAAAAGTATGCACCACCACTGCCTATAGTGATACTTTATTTATGTTTTATTAAATAAAGCTTATCTGAATATCAGAAGGGTAAAGCTAAGCCACTAGAGGTCAGACAGTGGTGACACATACCTTTAATCCCAGGATTTGGGAGACAGAGGCAGACGGATCTCTGTGAGTCCAAGGCCACCCTGGGTTACACAAGATCAATGCAGAAACAAACCCAGGTGGTGGTGCCTTATACCTTTAATCCCAGCACTAGAGGGATTATAAAACGGGAGGGAGAGAGGCTCTGGCTGCTTAGTCTGTTTACTCTGCTTAAGCCTGTTTAGTCTGCTTAGTCTGCAGTTGCCCAACCTTGACAGAGGTAAGACTTCGCTAGTGGCTTGGTTGCTTCCCTTTTCTGCTTTTCAGGTTGAACCCTAATTTTTTTTTTTATAATTTATTTATTTTTAAAAAGAAAACAAGCTATCTTTTTTCATTTTACATACCAATCCCAGTTCCCACTCTGTCCCCTCCTCCCATTCCCTCTACCTACCCCACCCTCCACACTAAGCCCTGTCCACTCCTCAGAGAGGGTAAGGCACATTGCTTTGGGGAAGGTTCAAAGCCCTCCCTACTATATCTAGGCTGAGCAAGGTATTCATCCAAAGAGAATAGGTTCCCAAAAATCCAGTACAAGCAGTAGGGATAAATCCTGGTGCCACTGCCAATGGCCCCTCAGTCTGCCCCAGCCGTACAACTGTCAGCCACATTCAGAGGGACTAATTTGGACCTACGCTGGTTCCCTCCCTGTCCGGCTGGAGTGGATAAGCTCCCATTAGCTCAGGTAAGCTGTTTTAGTGGTGTTCCCATCATGGATTTGACCTCTTTGGTCATATTCTCACTCCTCCTACTCCTCAGCTGGGCTTTGGGAGCTCAGCCCAGTGCTCTGCTGCAGGTCTCTGACTCTGTTTCCAACAGTTGCTGGATGAAGGTTCTATGGTGACATTTAAGATGTTCATTAGTCTGACTACAGGGCAAGGCCAGTTCGAGCACTCTTTCCTCTATTGCTTAGGATCTTAGCTGGAACCCTAAATTCTATCTCTGGGTTTTTACTCTGTGTGCTGCAACTGCCTGGGTCCACGTTTATTTTATTAATGATTACACTTCCTAGCACGCAACTTCCAAATAAAAAATCTTACAGAATTTGGATCTTTCACAGAGTTTTTCTTTTTCATCCAAAGTTTGTAAACTTTTGACTTTTATAAAAACCAAATCAAGTTTTTACAGTGAAAGATATGCATTTCTGGTAGCAAGTCCCTCCTACGTGTACTTCAACCATTGATCTGTGCACAGGTAATCTCCTGCTAGCACAGATTCGCTCACTAAGGGACTCTACAACATTGTGTCTGACACCATAGAATCCGACAGAGGAGTCCCGATCCAAATAGCTGTCCTGCAGACAAGCTGCCTCTCTGGCTGCTCTCACTGCGCGTGTTACCTTCACTCGCTTCCTAAGCAGTCAGAAGCGTGTAGGATCTGACCACACTGAGCAAGGAGAGGTGAATCCAGCAACTTTATCCGTGTTCATAAATTTGAGTCAGGCTACTGTCAGAAGTCTGCCTGTGTTCAGGAAAACGGCCACAGTTACCGCCGCCTCAGCTGCAGAAACTGCACCCTGGAGCATTCTCAAATGGCTAGCCAGTGGGGAGTCATCAGCCCGAGTAGGGTTTTTAGCCATCTTTCAGTTCAATTGAAGAAGGAGCTTAAGGACATCATAGGGATTTGTAACATTCCATGCAAGGTGTCAGACCCATAAACTAGCTTGTCTGTCGTACTGGACGCACGTGGAATTGTCTCTTGTTGGCAGCAGACAGATGGAAGATGACCTTTTAGTATGTAATTGTATTCATCATTTAATAATTCAAGAGTACCTCAAAAGGAAAACAGACTTCTTCGGACTGGAATTAGATTCCTTCAAAACATTCAGAGGAAACCAGAGCAAAACAGAAGCCCTTTGCAGCCAGCCTGTAGGGGATACAAGAGCCGTCCCTGGACCAGAGGACCAGAGACTTGAGGTCCAGTCCGAGGTCACGAGGTCACGACTGAGCTGTGTAGGTTGGGAATCTGGTTCTCGCTTTTCCCAGGGAAGTACTGTGCGGCTCACAAAGGTTTGCTTTAGCTTTAAATTTCTGAGTCCTCTTACTTGAGAATTTAAGAAAACATGAGGCGTGTTTCTTGACAGTTCTTGGCCGCTCTCTTGTTCCGTATTATTTATGGCTCATATAGCCCTCTCATTTATTAGAAGTTTTTTTATAGCCAGGAATAGATTCCCAGATCAATAGATTTTTATTAATGATACGCTGTCATGCCTGGTACAGAGTGGCAGCAGGGCTCATCTAGCACAAGCCACTTGAATAAACCTGACAGAGCTTAGCTCCGAGCTGCACCCTCGCCACTCCGTATAGTAATGACATTGGCAGAGGGGAGGCTATGGAAACCTTCCTCACAGCCAGGCTCATAAAACCAAAGGGCAGGTTTGGGGCCAGTTTCTCGGCCTTGGCTGTATATGCAAATCCTGTGACTTTTTGAGTATAGCGTTTTATCTTCAAAAGGACAAAATTTGGCATTTGCCATGGTTATTAAAAATGATAAATGCCTAAAATACTTTAGCATTTGGGTTTTTGGAGGTTTAGAACAAATATTGTTTCAGTCGGAAGCAGTGTTTCAGAGCAGAAAACTTCAAATTAAAATTGTCAAGTCAGAAAATTAAAAATCTTTCACTAGTTTCTCTTTAATCAGATGAAATGGGACATAATTGTTGCTCCGTGTTTAAAAAAAAAAAAAAAAAAAAAAAAAAGACTAGTCTGGCTTTGGGGAAGTGGAAGACTTCCCCTAACATCATTAGCGATGGCCGCATGCCCTGGAAGAGTTAATGCCCATCTCCATGGTGCCTGCAGCCCGCATGCCTCTTAAACTTCACTGCAGCCCACTGAGGGATAGAATTTGAAGCATCCTTGGGTAATTTTAGACTATTTGACTATCTAGAAATTTCCCCTTAGAGTTCCAATCTCGGAGATGCTAAGAGCAAATGGACCCTTTCATCTTGCGGCCCCCTCGCTCTGTCTCCTCCTAATGACCCTAACCCTGACCCCAGGCCTGCTCTCCATAAGTGCCAAACATGATTCATTCTCCTTGCTTGGTTTAGTTTAGTTCCTTTAATGAGCCAAGATGACCAGGGAGACCCAGTGGCTTATTTGCGCTAATGAAAGCACGTTCTGCTGAGTTAACTCCTAACTCATTTATTTGGGATTTTATTTTTACCTGGCATTGACCTGTCTCCGAGATGAAAAGTCCGTGTTTTAGACAAAGCCATGGGAACAGCTCAGGTAAACAGGAGAGAGGCCACTCAGGTGGAATAAAGGGGAGAGCCCCTGCTGGGTGAGGGGACACTGACTCTGGGTGAGGGGACACTGGCTTCAGGGCTGCACTGGCCTGACAGGCTCACCTTTCCGACCATCCTCCTCTCGTGGTTTCTAGGAATCCTCTCATCTCTAGGCTGATGGCTGCTGTTTGTGCCTTGAGGTCTGGATGTCTTATCCCTTCTACTTTAGAAGCACAAGTTCAAATCCTGTCTGGAGGAGGCAGAAATGCTTTATTTATTTATTAACTTACTTATTTATAACCTTTATAATTTGAACTCAGTCTGGCTTTTCCCCCCATGTCGCGACGATTGTACTGGGCCATCAAGGACACTTATAGTGATAAGCAGTAAGATACTGACATTGACGGCGAGTTTGCTCTCCCCGGGGTGGGATGTGCCACTTTCAGCCCCGCTCACTTTGGATTGCTATGAGTCTGTCCATGGGGTCTGACAAATGTGTCTCTACCTTCGTGAATTTATGCCTGCTTCCCTGTCAAAAGAGAAGGCATGAAGAAGTGATAGCTCCTCAGCAGTGGCATGGTCCCTGATTATGGCCTTCCCGGGCTGTCGCATTTCCATCTAGCAACATTGAAAGCTGCCCCTTTGGAGGCTGGGTCCCCTGCTCACAGCAGTCTGGTCTGGCTCCTTTTATAGGTCAGTGACACCCTGAAGCTTGTATACCTGTGTCACCACAAATCTTAAGAGATGCAATTTTCTTGGCAGCTCCATCCTCCTCCGATGAATTGGAAGGTGTGTGTGAAGGACATGGTTCTAAACTCAGTGTTGGGGCTGTGGGAGGCAGAGGCCTGTGTTTCACAGAAGAAAGCTATAAGCCCCGGACAGCCAAGGCTACTCAGAGAAACCCTGTCTCAAAACAAAACAAAACAAAACAAAACGAGAGAGAGAGAGAGAGAGAGAGAGAGAGAGAGAGAGAGAGAGAGAGAGAGAGAAAGAGAGAGAGAAAGAGGGAGAGAGAGAAAGAGGGAGAGAGAAAGAGGGAGAGAGAGAGAGAGAGAGAGAGAGAGAGAGAGAGAGAGAGAGAGAGAGAGAGAGAGGAAAGATGCAGCCAAAGGACCACAAGAGAAGGATTCGTGGCATGCCCTTAGTTAGGAGATAGAATTTTGCCTTTCCTGCCCCTCCGACTGTCTCTGCCTGGGAATACCTGGTTCTGTCTCTTGAACTGTTTGTCCTTTTAACATCCCTCATCTACTGGTTTGCTTTACGTTCTGACTCTCGGGGAGAAATCAAGTCACAACATCAAAGAAGAGTCTTCTGAGGGAAGCCAAAGCATTATCAAGCCCCAGCCCTTCAGTTTGAGGATCTCATGTTAGCTCTGTTAGGCCAGATGGTTTCCTTAAAAAAAAAAAAAAAATCCTAAGTGAATTCTGCATGGTCAGGTATTGCCATCTTCGCAGAGGATTTTCTTTGCCTAATGTCCTATCTGATGGGCCATTCCGTGTATTATATGCTACATAATCTCCACGAATGCATACTGTGGTCCATAAAACTGCCATGCTGTTTTCAGAAACCAGTAATTCACAAAGTAAACCTGAGACAGTGCTGTTAATAAACACAAATTGCAAACACGACGGTAGTGAGGGGAACAATGCACTCGTTTAGGAGCCATAAAGCCTTTGATCCTGCTTGGAAGGAAAGAGTCTCTGTTTAAACTGCCCATTCAGGGACAGCCAGATGCCCATAAAGAGCCCCGCTCTGCTTTGATAGGAAATCACTGAGGCCTGTCTAGCAGGTCTGGTTTGTAAACAGATTAGTTAAGGGCTCATCAGGACTGATTTGCATAGGAGTCCGTGAGCCCTGGTCACTTTTTCAACCTTAATGACCAGTGCCAGTTTCAGATCAGAAAGAGTGCCATTTATTTATTTTTATTTTAGCTAGAATTCTTACATAATTACCTCGAGGAAAGGGAAAGAATATGTATATGAAATAAATCTCTTGTTGTCCCCCCGTTAATGGGAAAATGATGACAGAAGACTCATTTGGCTCGCGGTAAACAGCAGGCAGAACAGGAGTTCCACACCGGTTACCTGGTTACACACAAGGGTTTTCTTCCATTCTCATTGTTTGAGAGGGAAAGGGGGATTAATCTGAATTGTAATGGAAAAGGCAAATAGGCTGCAGACTCCGACCACAAATATTTATACACAAATGCTTGTCCTTGGAGTCGTGCTGTGTTCAGAAGGCCAGGAACCCCATGGTGCTAAATGCACACAAACCTCTGCCCTCTCCCGGCGTACCTCCAGGCCTGCACGGCAGAAAGGGGGCTGGTGGAAGAGGGAATCTAACCCACTTAAACCCAGGTTCTGAAGCCCCTGACAAGTAGCAGCAATTTGCTTGAGGTGGCAAGGCCTGGATTTCCAGAACAGAGGCTTAATCATAAGCAGGAACGAATCCAGTTTGTCTTGGTTATAAGATAGCTTTGGAGCCTAAAATAAAGTCAGGCCGGTTCATCACAGGCTAGTCTTGAACTCGAAAACTTTCCTGCCTGGTAGGGAGATTCCAAGTGCTGGGATTATGGATGTGTGTCAACACGTGCACCTGTTTGTTTTCTTGATTTTTAGGATAATTGCTAATCTTCCCATCAGTAACTAAGAAAAATCTCCCCTTGAGTTTTGAAATTTAAAAGAAGACTGGTAGAGACAGTGTTCTACTAAGAGTAACATTCACCTGAGATCCAGTAGGAAAAATGGGTCATGAGAATCCTCTGTCACGGGATCATGAATGAAGTCCTGGGCTGGGGAAAGGCTTTGCAGCTCCTATGCTGATGCCTTCTCTGACACCACCTTTTCTTTTCCTTTATTGATTTTATTGAGCTCTACATTTTTCTCTGTTCCCCTTCCTTGCCTCTCTCCTCCCCTTCAACCCTCTCCCAAGGTCCCCATGCTCGTAATTTACTCAGGAGGTCTTGTCTTTTTCTACTTCCCATGTAGATTAGATCCGTGTTTGTCTCTCTTAGGGTCCTCATTGTTGTCTAGGTTCTCTGGGATTGTGATTTGTAGGCTGCTTTTCTTTGCTTTATGTTTAAAACCACTTATGAGTGAGTACATGTGTTAATTGTCTTTCTGGGTCTGGGTTACCTCACTCAATTGATGTTTTCTAGCTCCATCCATTTGCCTGCAAATTCAAGTTGTCGGAATTTTTCTCTGCTGTGTAGTACTCCATTGTGTAAATATACCACATTTTCCTTATCCATTCTTCGGTGGAGGGGCCTTTAGGTTGTTTCCAGGTTCTGGCTATGACAAACAATGCTGCTATGAACATAGTTGAGCACATGTCCTTGTGGTATGATTGAGCATCCTTTAGATATATACCCAAAAGGATACCACTTTTTCTTATTGGCTCACCTTTCCAGATCTCTCTGCTTGTTGTAGGCCTATTCCTGCTTCTTACAGATAAATTGCCCTTGCCTGGGACAAGTTCTCTAGGTGAGCACTTCCAAAAAAGCTGCAACTTACCATCACCTGCATCTTCACCACAGGTTATCATGAGACAGATAGGAGCTCCAATAGTGCAGGGACAATGGTCTTGTTACCTCTAATTTTTATTTGGAATGTTTTCTTTCTTCCTTCCTTTCTTTTTCCTGTTTTGTTTTTTGTTTGTTTTTTGTATTCCCCTTCTCTTGTCTTGCTAGGAAAAAGAACCAGAGTCAAAGTGGCCTTGAGTTAATGGCTCTGGAGAAGTGGCAGGATGAAAAGGAAACTATTTATGCCGAGGCAGCTTGACCCAGTCTTCAGAAGTATGAGGGTTACCAGCTCTAAGGAAGCCTTATCCCAGGGTTTGAGTTAGAAATAAGGCTGCTGCTGTTAAAGGCCTAAGGCACCTGATAATCCCCTCCCTCCAGATATCCAGTTCCTGGAGAAGGCTGCTAGTGTGGCCTCTGTAAAGGGTATTTGGTAAGTGTCCCACTGTCAGTGTGACATCTGAATGCTGGCAGTTGGACTCTGCCTATCCATAACGCCAGCATTCACTGCGCTGGCCCATCTCGAGAACAAAGACCCACAGTGACAGGACAAAGAGGTTTTGCTTCATTTTGTCTTCTGAAGTTATTATGTACGAATAATTATGAGAGACTAGGTCAGTGGTTCTCAACCTAGGAGTTGAATGGCCCTGTTGGAAAACATGGATATTTATATGATGGTTCATAACAGTAGAAAAGTTACAGTTATGAGGTATCAGTGAGAATAATTTTCTGGTTGAGGGTCACCATGGTGTGAGGAGCTGTATTAAAGGCCGCAGCATTAGGAAGGCTGAGAACCACTGCACTAGGTGTTAGGCTCCTCGGCGGGCAGATGGATAGGGAGAGGGCCTTGGCTAGGTAATAAAGATGGCTAGTTTCTTCCTCAGCTTCCTGACTTGAAATAAAAGTCTGGTGACGTTTGTCTTCCATCAGCAAGCCAACAGCTGTTGGTCTGGCTCGACAAATTCAAGGCCGGATCAGGGCATACCACTCAACAGTTCTGGGCCAATCAACTTCTGTCTTCAACCTGATTGGGCCCTAATGTAGGAGGGAAGACTGTTTAAGGCCTTAAAGCCACTCGTCCAGTGAAAAGAGACTGGATTTTTCTGCTTCCCAAGGACCCCCTCCACTTCCCAGAGGGTATTATTTTCTGTGTCTGCTGATTATATGTGTTTCCCCTTCCCCAGCAAACCTTTCTTACCTGCTGATTCTGTCTGAGATTCTGTTGCTGCTACCTGTTGCAATTCAGATTTCTGCCTTTAATTATTGCACTGGCAAAGAAAATGAACCCAATCAAGACTGTGCTATTTCTGTACTGTATCAGCCGTATAAATGGATTCGAAGGCAGGAATCTCATAGTGACCTCCACAGACATGGGAACTTTTGACAAAATCCAACATCCCTTGCATGCTAAAAAATCTTGAAGAAACGTGTCTCAACATAGTAAAGGCTTTATACAACAGACCTACAGCCTACATCCTACTAAAGGCAGAGAAACAAAAAAGTGATGGCAGGCTGTGGCCCACAGGGCACTTGGAAGAAGACATGCATTGCGTGGCACAGGTCTGCCACGTAGTGACTGCTCTAGGAGGGAGGGAAGCTTTTATTGTGAGTCCTTGTTAACCAGGGCGTGGTAAAACCTGCTCTCCTGGCAAGAGTCCTATGCAGTAAGCCCCAGGGTAAGGGGAGAGTAAAACTGACCCTCTAGGCCACGGGTGTGGGAGATGCGGGGAGGGGGCTGCAGGAGGGGGTCTTCCAATTCACTTCCTTCTGTTCCAAGTACTTGCCAAAGTCACTTACAGTTGGGAAAGCTGCTATCAGCCTACTTGAGGCAGTAAAAAGCAAGGCGGGGTGGAGGGTGGGGGACGGCTCCTAATTTATCACGGGCAATAAATACTAGCAAATTATTATACTACAGTTAGAAAGCCATCACTGAGAGCTTAACCTAGAAGATACCATGGACACAAAACATGTGTTATTATTTCTCCCTCAGGATGACCGAGTGTTTGGCTTTAGAGCCTTTATTTATACACGCTACCTTGGATTTCTTCAGGTCAGACCTAGGGTTGGCCCTGCTGTCTGCAGTAGTGCGTCCTTTATCGTCCTTTATCTTTTATTTCCCTCCTCGCTGCCACCTCTACCCCACAGGGACTCTGGGGCTCTTCCTGGGATGTGCTGTTGTCTTACAGTTAGAATGGGAAAATCTTTGCAAGGAAAGCGGATGTTACCCTTTGCACTCAGTCATTCAAGAGTCAACCCCGTCCTCTGAATAGCAATGTCTGCACCAGGGACTTCAAGGAGAGGCTTCAGCTGCAATGGAAAGCAGCTTGTTGGAAACTCCATTATCAGGAAGCCCACTCCTGAATCTAGAATGGTTGCCAGGTTCCACCAATTCCTCCACCAGCTACTGAAATCTAACTCTTTCTTCTGAGAGCCATAGAAATGAGCCCAAACCAAACTTTTTAAGGGGATGTGTGTGCCATTTTTTAAAGCCTTTGTTGATATCTGAGAATATATTTATTTAAACACCTAAGAGTTCAGCTCTAGGGAAAAGAAAAACAAAAGATTTGCCTTAAGATTCTATAAACTCCTCAAGCTTCGGAAGTCTGATCAAGTCACTTTGAGCACCTGCCTCTATTGTCTTCCTAAATGCCACGGGGAAGGAGAACGCTTGGCAGTATAACTTTATTTTGCTTCTCTGCTGCCTTCTTTTTGGAGAGATTGTTAACTTTGCTCTCACTGCTCTGGGTTTTTGCTGTTTTCCTTTTGCAGTTGAACATCAGGGTTGCTTCTGTGTCGGCAAACCTCTTGCTCTTTAATCTGGGGACAAGTGGAGTGGCCTCACCGGCTAGCGTGCTGGTTCAGAGTCTTCAATACAGCCCAATCCCTAGATGGTCCCTGTTCTCTTGGAAGTCATACCTCAACTCCCCTCCTCCCTCTCCCAACCCTGTCCCTTCTCAGAAAGCTGGTAAGTGGAACCAAATGAAAACCAGAAACTTAAAGATGCAGAGATTTGCTGATGGGCTATACCAGGATTCAGAAAGCAAGACTTTAGGCAGCTCTAGGGACTGACTGTCTTCTGTACCCATCTTTTCTTCCTGGTCTGCCCCACTCTCTTCTTGTGTTAGTTACTCTTTATTGCTGTGATAAAACACCATGGAGAAACTCAAGGAGGAAAGAGTTTATTTGGTTTACAGGTTACCATCCATCACCAGGGGAAGTCCAAACAGGAACTCAAGGCAGGAACCTGGAGGCAGGAACTGGAGTAGAGACCATGGAGAAACTGCTTACTGGCTTGTTCCCCCTGGCTTGCTCCTTTCTTAGACAACTCAGTATCACCTTCTTAGGTATGGCACCGCCCATAGTGTGCTGGATCTTCATACATTAATCATAAATCAAGAAAATGCTCCCATAGAAATTGCCTATAGTCTAGTCTGTGGAGGCGATTCCTCAGATGATGGTCCCTCTTCCCAGGTGACCCAGCTTGTGTCAATATAACGAAAACAAACCAACGCCCAGCACACTCTCTTCTGACTGTAATCTAAGGGCTCCTGCTGCCTTGGAGCTAGAGCTATGGCCCTTCACACACTTTCTCCATCTCCAAACTTCCTTTTGGCTTCAGCTCACATCAATGCCTGACTTCCTGGCTCTTTTCCAAACTAAATTCTCAAGAGCTGGAATCTGCATCACACAATCCACATCCTCCCATCCTACCACGGGCCAGCTCAGGACCAGACTCAGAAGTGCTGAGTGATATGCAAATGAGCTGCACAAGGACCACCACCCCTCAAGAAGGAGATAGAGGACGCCAAGAGGAGGGCAAGCACCCCGAAATCTAAGCATGCTTTATTACCACAGATGATATCCCAGCACCACTCAGAAGAAAGCTCCTGTCTGGGCCAAGGAAGTTGAGCGGTTTGTAGATTTGTTCACTGCCAGATCTGTTCTAGGGCAGGAAAGAGAGTAAGGTGAACGAAACATTTATTATTGTTTTTGTTGCTATTAATGTTATTACTTTGAAATAATGTCTTGCTACATAGCCCAGGATAGAGTTGAACTCACATTCCTCCTGCCTCAGCCTCCCCCAAGACTTAGATTAAAGCACGTGTCACCATGTCCAGCCCCTGAACAGTCAGTTAATTTCAGGAATTTTTTTTTTTTTTTGGTTTTTTTTCGAGACAGGGTTTCTCTGCAGCTTTAGAGCCTGTCCTGGAGCTAGCTCTTGTAGACCAGGCTGGTCTCGAACTCACAGAGATCCGCCTGCCTCTGCCTCCCGAGTGCTGGGATTAAAAACCTGCGCCACCACCACCCGGCTAATTTCAGGAATTTTTAAGACACAGATATAACTATGCGGGAGCCCATGGAGAGAAAGTCTAACTGGTGAAATTGTCTGCGTTCTTTTCTATAAGACACTCGGCCTCTGTTATAGTTCCTTACCGCACTGTGTAGCAAAGCTGGATTTGTGAAGCCTGGAGGAAACCGCTTCAGAGTTAATACTGAGGGTCAGCTGGATGGCTCAGTGAGTAAAGGAGGCTGAGGCCAAGTCTGACAGCCTAAGCTTGATCCCCTGGGCTCCAACTGGGAGAACGAGAGAATGAACTATACACACACACACACAAAAAAAAAAACATATATACACATATACACACATACACATACACACAAACACACACACATACACATATACACAAATATACACATACATACATATACACATCATACAAATATACACACATACATACACATATATATACAAACATACACACATACATAAATAAGTGTTTAAAAATTACTGAAAGATTTTAAGTTCTCAAGAATTCCAGGGATTTGAGCATTTCTAGATTATAAATCCCAGGATGGATACATCAGTCATCTGGGACATAAAATCGTGGAAATCTGGGCCTGAGTTTCCAGGCCCTTCCTACAGTTGCTGCACAGCTGAAAGTGGGGTGAACACAGCGTTGTTCCCTGGTGCCTTGTGTCCTCCACCGTTCCCTTATGACCTGGTCCCCTCTGGTCTATCCTGGAGAGGCTGGGTCCCCAACTTTGCACCCGCACTCACAGGCTGCCCGTGACTGGCCGTGCTCCTCCTCCTGCTTTTCTTTCTGCAGAGCTTCCTTCTTGACTTCCTTTGCTATCTGCCCAGTTTTCCTACCTCACCAGCCTTCCTCCATCCAGGCACATCTCTGGCTTCCGGGAAGTGGCTTGGACCTGGTACTGATCCTTAGTGCGACTGCACTCTTGTGCTATTTCCTTCCCATGATGCCATTTATCTACCACTAGGTTGGAGTCACTTGTGAACGAAAATGGTAGCAAGGCAGAGAGGCGAAGCTAAATATGTGGGCCCAGATTTTTGCTAAAGTCCATATGGCCGTTGGGTCCAAGTCACTTGCCTCTCTTAGCCTTGGTTTCTAGAGCTATAAAGGGAGAATGGGATCCTATAGACCTCAGGGGCTTGTGAGGAGGTTCAACCATGTCCAAAGACCTAAAGTGCTTGGTGACCCAGTAGCTATTCTGGTGATTACTGTCAGTTCTTGCTAGAAGACCACAGGACAGGACTGGAGGCTCCAGACTCAGCCAACTGTATTACCCGTCCCCATCCAACAAGGCTTTAATAAGAACTGCTATGAGCGAGATGGCTGGGAACGACTTTTGCAGCATGCCTTTCCCAAGTCACCTTCTGGGGGAAGTGCTAATGAACAGGGAAATGACCCAAAGGTGATCAGCAGGGGAGGTGGAGGGAGCTTGGCCAGCCCTAACTAGGCTGTGGGCTCTGGAGGAGGAAGACTAATGGGTGGGGAATCCTGTGCCCAGGGCCTGCCCCATTTGTCACCAGAAGGAAGGGAAAGCCTTTGTGGGGTGTCGGCAGCCTTGTATCTGGCTCCCGGGATGCTATGGACAGGAGCTTGTCGTCCACAGTCTTTGTCAACACCCGTTCTCACCTCTTCTACTAGCTGCTCTCGCTCTTGAGAGGTCATCAGCCATGGACAGACTCAAAGCCTTCCATTCTAAGCTAGTGGCCAGACCTGGCTGACGCGGGATGGGCAGGCTCAGGATGCCGACTGCTACCCAGACCCCTAGGATGCTGCAGACACTGCCTTGCTTGTCCTTCACCAACACTGTGCTGCCTGATGAGCCCCACAGAACATTTGCCAGCAACCTGTCCCCAGGGGCAGAGTGATCAGCGGCCCTCTAGCCTGGACGCATTTGAGAAGCACCTGCTGCCATCCTTATAAGGTGGTTGTGTGATATTTAAAGGAGTCCTTTCTCAGTACTTAGAGCCTCACAGTTTGCAAATAGTGGTGTATCAAATTAATATAGGCCTAATAAAAATTCAATGTAAGCTGAAGTGACAATCTAAATTATGCCATGCATCTGTTTTTACTTTGCTGTGATAAAACCAGAGAGTGTCCTTCAGGAGGAAGGGATGCTTGCTTGAGGGGGCATCGAAGGGGGCAGAAGAGGACGTGATCTGCTTGGGGAAAACCATGAGCTGAGCTTGATGCCAAAAGAGTGTCAGCCGACTCTAGCTGCCAGGTCACCTGAGGTGGAGAGCTTGGGTCCACACACTGCAAGCTCAGAAGAAGATGATTTTAATATCAAGTGAAAAAATTCTTCTTAAAAAAGAAGCATTGGGCTGGAGAGATGGCTCAGCGGTTAAGAGCATTGCCTGCTCTTCCAAAGGTCCTGAGTTCAATTCCCAGCAACCACATGGTGGCTCACAACCATCTGTAATGAGGTCTGGTGCCCTCTTCTGAAAGAATATTGTATACATAATAAATAAATAAATATTTAAAAAAAAGAAGCATTATGTTGATTTAAGTCAGGATGTTTATAATACAAAATTGAAAGAAAAATTAAGATTGTATTGTTTCCCAAAGGATCAAGTAGGAAAACGTAGTCATGAACTTTCAGGTGGGAGAAATATGTGTGCTTAGAAGTTTGTACAAATGCCCAACTTTGAATGTACTGTCGTCTTGCATAAGCTCTTGACTTTGAAGCGTGTTTCTTGATGTTATACACAGAGTGCGCCAATGGGGCTCACATAGGAAAGAGTATTTCACCCAAAAGGCACTAGTTCCTTGGAGACCCCGATACTATTTATCTCTTCTGGAAGAAGAACGTGAATTCAGGCTGTAAGACAGAACTTACTGAAGGGATGAAAAGCCAGACCAACACGCCCTAATGCAATGGTGCTGAGCTTTAGTAAGCAATAGTCACCACCTGCAGGCTATGGGAGCAGCCAGGTCCCACTGTGAGCAAGCACTTCGATTTAGGAGGTCTGAGCAGAGGCTGAAAATATCTCTAATTCTCAGGTGAGGGTGATGATGCGGATCTGGGTCCCGCACAACTTTAACATGAAAAAAAAAAAACCGGATATACAGATTTCAGCAGTTACAGAGGTCTACACTGCATGGACAGGAAACAATGCCAACATGCTGGTGAATTCTGTGAGTGGGCTGAACCTGTGCAGGCCCTGCGTGTGCTGCTACTGTCTCTGTGAGTCCATATGTGTGTCGGTCCTGTTGGGTCAGGAAGGCACTGTCTCCTTGGAGTCATCCATCCCCTCTGGCTCTTACAATCATTCTGACTCCTCTTCCACACAGCTCCCTGAGTGGGGGAGGGTAATGAAGATGTCCATTTAGGGCTGAGGCTCCAAGGTCTCTCTCTGCATGTTATCTAGTTGTGGGTCTCTGTGTTAGTTCCTATCTACTGCAAAAGGAAACTTCTCTGATGAGGGCTGAGTGAGGCACTGTTCAGAGTTCCAGCCTACTGTCAGACCTAGAAACTCTGGGTTCTGGAAAGCTTTTAGGTACCCATGAGTCAAGCAGGTGCCCAAATGTCACTACGTCACAGGGGCTTCATAGTGCAGAAAACCCAGTGCATCTGATACTCCATTAGAAAGCAAGAGCCTACAGTGCTCTATCCTCCAAGAGTCCGCAGTGCCCTACCCTCCAAGAGGCAGGACACAGAAGCATTGACAGGCTGCCTTAACCTCCTGCCAGGACCCCGTTCTGTTCATTAGAGCCCCGCAGAGGGAAACACTGTTGAAGAATGCCATCCCAGCCTCTCTCCTCCAAAGGCTGTTCTTAAAAACGGCTGAAATAGAAAAATAATAACTGTGATAGGCTTGACCTTTGGAAAAGAAACATTAGGTCCTCTTTCTAGCTGAGAAATTTAGTGCTGGCAATAAGATTCTGTGAGTCCCTGACAGAAGGGCTGGTAGTTACAGCACTTGCCACAAAGAGTGAGAGAAGAGCAAGAGGCAAATTAAAATAGCAATCTCAATTATTTATGTTAAATATTAATAGCTGTATTTTGAAGTATTGAATAAATGCTGGCATTAATTATTAATATCAACAGTTTTGCTTTCCAAAGCTTCCTGGGGCTTTGGTGTGTGGAACTGCAGATCAGATCTTATCACTGGGAGATAGAGGCAGGTGTGTCTCTATGAATTTGAGGTTATCCTGGCCTCCATAGAGTTCCTCATAGTTAGAGCCTATCTCCAAAAACACAATAAAACACCTCATTGCATGGGTCTAATTGAAGGTTAGACTCAGCTAATTAGCAGATCAGTGAATCTGAATGATGGGAAAGACAGAAGAATGAGAAATGGAGATCCACGAGGTCTTCCCCACACCCACCCCAGAGATAAGGATTGAACCCAGGGCTCTACCCATGAGCTAAATCTCCAATCCCGAGGCAGAGGTCTAACATAATGTACAACTAGAGTCCCAAAAGTAGAAGAGAAAGACCGAGAAGAATCAATACCAAAGAGAGAGTAAATAAGAGTTTTCAAAAACCAATGAAAGATTCTGAGCTACAAAGCCAAGAAGGGCTACAAATGCCAAGAAGGAATAAAGAAACCTAGACCTTGAATATCAGAAGAGAATTGTTCAAAAATCATACACTTGATACAATACTGCACCCATGAAAGGTAGATATGCACATTTTAACTCCAAAATGATGTGTATCACCAGTGGATCATCATTAAAGAAAATACTAAAGCGTGTTCTTTACATAGAAGGAAAATGGTTAAAAACCCCATGTAGTAAGGAAGCTGCTAGTTAGTTCCCGGCTGCTCAGCCCCAAAATAATCACACAGAAACTGTATTAATTAAAATCACTGCTTGACTTATTAGCTCTAACTTCTTATTGGCTAGCTCTTACATTTTAATTTAAACCATTTCCAGTAATCTGTGTATTGCCACGTGGCTGTGGCTTACCAGGTAAAGTTCCATCTGGCTCTGGCGGGGCTGCATGGCTTCTCTCTCTGACTCAGCCCTTCTTTCTCCCAGAATCCAGTCCAGTCCTCCCTGCCTAGCTCTGCTCCACCTGGCCCTGTTCTGCTGCAGGCTCAAAGCAGTAATCACAGCATACAGAGGGAAATCCCACATCAACCCAATGGGAAATGAAAGGAGAATAGAGGACAGTGGACAGAATGTAGGGGATGCAAAGAACACCAAGTGGTATTTGACTTGTGGCATTTATAACATCTGTAAAATTAAAATGTACAGCAATAGTATCATGTAAGAAGGGCAGATTAAGTAGATTAAACACATTATTAGGAGAGGGTTGAAAACACAGTAAACACACCACCAGGCTTTTATCCAGAACATACCAGGAAAAACATGGAGATTATGCTGGTTTTGACTGCTGGCTTGATACAACCCACAACCATCTGGGAAAAGTCTAGATGGGGAATTGTCCAGGTCAGGTTGTTTCTGTGAGTATATCTGTGGGAGATTGTCTTAACTGTTGAAGACCCACCCTGGATGTAGGTGGCACCATTTCATGGGCTGGACCCCAAATTTAAGTGTGGAGTGGTACACACCTTTAATCCCAGTACGTGGGAGGCCGAGGCAGTCCTGATCTTGGTAAGTTTGAGCCCAGCCTGATCTCCACTGCACAATTCCAGTAAATAATCATTGAGTTAATGAAGGTGGAGACTGCTGGTTCATTTCCTGGCTGCCCAGACCCAAGTAATAACACAGAAACTATATTAATTACAACACTGTTTGGCCAATAGCTTAGGCATATTTCTAGCTAATTCTTTTATATATATATATATATATATATATATAATATATATATATATATATATATATACAATATTCTGTCTGTGTGTATGCCTGCAGGCCAGAAGAGGGCACCAGACCCCATTACAGGTGGTTGTGAGCCACCATGTGGTTGCTGGGAATTGAACTCAGGACCTTTGGAAGAGCAGGTAATGCTCTTAACCTCTGAGCCATCTCTCCAGCCCCTTCTAGCTAATTCTTGCATCTTAAATTAACCCATTTCTATTAATCTGTGTATCGCCATAAGGGTGTGGCCTACCAGTAAGGTTCTGGTTAGTGGCTGGTGTCTTTCTCCTTTGGCAGCTACATGACATCTCTTTGACTCCACCTACTTTCTCTTTACGTCTCTGTTTGGATTTCCTTCCTGGCTTTACTCTACTAAGCCATTGATGGGAATAGCTTCTTTAATAACCAATGGTAATAAAATATATTCATAGCATACAGAGGGGAATCCCACATCATCTCTCCTTTTCTTTCTAGATAAAAGGAAGGTTTTTAACTTTAACATAGAAAAATTACATAAACAAAACAGGTATAAAGCAAGAATTGCAGTTACAATATTTATATCTACTTTATCTTTTATCATAACTAAGGAAAACCATAAATATATCTATTCTTCAACTCCATCAAAGACCCCAGAAGGGTACACAGAAGTCTAGGTAAGAAGAATTTCTTGCTCAAATGGCTAGCCTTGTCACGTTGAAGGCAAATTGCATAAAGAGTTTCTTCAATGCCCATCAGCCTCTTCGAAGTAACTGGTGCTACCAGAACAGACTTGTCTCATTGTTGAGAAAAGCCTGAGTCTTTTTTTATTATTATTAATGGTTACATCCTTTAATTCAGTTTGCATTGGTACCAAATAAATAATCTCAACTTATTTAAAACAAATTTACTGACATGTACAACAGCAGGTGATCATCATGAGAAATTTACCTCCGTTTCCCGTGAGACCCTATGTAGAGGAACTGTCTAAAGCTCTTCTTGGACTTTGCTTTGATGGAGACTTAGAAATTCAGAGACCCGAAAGCACAGGTTACAGCCGTTTGTGAGTGTCAGGGAGTGGGTCAGCAGGTGAGAGTTAGGATAAGCCATCAAGTGAAAAACCTAAGTAGCCACAGGCTTCTTTCCATTTAGGTAACTAATTTTGTTGCTCTCAGGCTGGCCCTGATTATAGCAATGCTCCTCTAATGACCCCTACACTTTTATTGCTGTGGGCTTACACTATTTTGTTGGATGCGCCCCCAAATCTATTTAAAGTGAAGTTTCTTTCTTCAAGCTTGCCTGAGAAGAGAGATGTGAAAAACAATAAAACAACAAAGAAGCCTGAGGTTAAAGTAGCAGTTCTTTGAGTTCTATGAGTAAACAAGATATTTTTAGCAAAGAAAAAATTCATTGCCATAGGCTCGCCCTGTGAGATGTGCTATAAAATCCATATGGTCTTATCACAAAGTACCATGTCAGAAAGTCTGGCCTCAGTCAGCAAGACATTTCAGACATCTGCTTTCACCTTAGTATTTCCTGACGTCTTCTCATGCATCCTTTTCTTCTTTTTAAATTTAATTTATTTTTATTTATTTTTAAAAAAGAAAACAAACTATCTCCTTTCATTACACCAATCCAAGTTCCCACTTCCTCCCCACTTCACATTCCCTCCATATACTCCCACCCATCCCCAATCCAATCCTCAGAGATGGCAAGGCACATTGCTTTGGGGGAAGGTCCGAGGCTCTCCCTGCTATATCCAGGCTGAGCTAGCTATCTATCCAAAGAGAATGGGATCCCAAAAAGCCAGTACATGCAGTAGGGACAAATCCTGGTGCCACTGCCAGTGGCCCCTCAGTCTGCTCCAGCCATACAACTGTCACCCACATTCAGAGGGATGAGTTTGGTCCTATGCTTGTTCCTTCACAGTCCAACTGGTGTTGGTTTTCTCCCATTAGCTCAGGTAGACTGTTTCATTGGGTATCTCCATCATGGTCTTGACCTCTTTGCTCATATTCTCATTCCCCCTACTCTTCAACTGAACCTCGGGAGCTCAGTCCAGTGCTCCAGTGCGGGTCTCTGCCCCTGTTTCCATCAGTTGCTGGATGAAGGTACTAAGGTAATATTTAAGATATTTATCAGTCTGACTACAGGGCAAGGCAAGTTCAGGCCCCCTCTCCTCTATTGCCTAGGGTCCTAGCTAGGGGCATCCTTGTGGATTCCTGGGAATTTCTCTAGAGCCAGGTTTCTTGCCAACCCCATTAATGGCTCCCTCAATCAAGATATCTCTTTCCCCACCTTCATCTCTGTCCTTCCTCCATCTCGACCATCCTGTTCCCTCAAGTTCTTCTTGCCCCTCTCCTCCCCTCGTCTTCCCTTTCCAACCTCCCTTCCCCCCCCCCCCCCCACACCCTGCCAGGCGATACTGCCTACTTCAACTTTCCAGGTGGACCCATACATGTTCTTCTTAGGGTTCACCTTATTACTTAGCTTCTCTAGGATCATGAACTATAGGCTCAATGTCCTTTGTTTATAGCTAGTATCCACTTAAGAAGGGGTGTTGGATTTTGTTGAATGTATTTTCACCATCTAATGAGATGATCATATGGTTTTTTTTCTTTCAGTTTATATGATGGATTACACTGATAGATTTTCATTTGTTGAATCATTCCTGGATCTCTGAGATGAAACTGACTTGACCAAGGTGGATGATTTTTTTTATGTGTTCTTGGATTTGGTTTGCCAGTATTTTATTGAGTATTTTTGCATCCATGTTCATGAGTGAGATTGGTCTGTAATTCTTTTTCTTGGTTGAGTCTCTGTGTGGTTTTGGTATCAGGGTAACTGCAGCCTCATAAAAAGAGTTTGGCAATGTTCCTTCTGTTTCTATTATGTGGAACACTTTGAAGAGGGTAGGTATCAGCTCTTCTTGGAAGTTCTGGTAGAATTCTGCACTAAAATCATCCAGCCCTGGGCTTTTTGGGGTTGGGAGATTTTTGATGACATCTTCTATTTCCTTGCAGTTTATAAGTCTATTTAAATTGTTCATCTGGTCTTGATTTAATTTTGGTATATGGTATCTAGAAAATTATCCATTTCTTTTACATTTTCCAATTTTGTGAAGTACAGATTTTTGTAGTATGACCTAATGATTCTCTGAATTTCCTCAGTGTCTGTTGTTATATCCCCTTTTTCATTTCTGATTTTGTTAATTTGTATGTTCTTTCTCTGCCTTTTGATTAGTTTGGATAAGGGTTTGTTTATTCTGTTGATTTTCTCAAAGAATCAACTCTCATTGATTCCTTGTTTTCTTTGCCTCTAGTTTGTTGATTTCAGCCCTCAATTTGATTATTTCCTGTCTTCTACTCCTCCTGGGAGAGTCTGCCTCTTTTTGTTTTAGAGCTTTCAGGTGTGCTGTTAAGTAACTGGTGTGAGATTTCTTCATTTTCTTTACATGGGCACTTTGTGCTATGAACTTCCCGCTTAGCAATGCTTTCATAATCTCCCATAGGTTTGGGTACATTGTGCCTTCATTTTCGTGAATTCTAGGAAGTCTTTAAATTCTTTCTTTATTCTTCCTTGACCCAGGGTAGTTCAATAGTTCACTGTTCAATTTCCATGAGTTTATAGACTTTCTGAAAGTAGTGTTGCTGTTAAATTCTAACTTTAAACTATGGTGATCCAATAAGACACAGGGTGTTACTCCAATTTTTTTTATATCAGTGGAGGTTTGCTTTGTTACGAAGTATGTGGTTAGTTTTAGAGAAGGTTCCATGAGGTGCTGAGAAGAAGATATATTCTTTTGTGTTTGGGTGGAATATTCTGTTAAGTCCATTTGATTCATGACATTTGTTAGTTCTCTTATTTCTCTGTTAAATTTATGTCCAGTTGACCTGTCCATTGGCGAGAGTAGAATGTTGAAGTCTCCTACTATTAGTGTGTGGGGTTTGATGTGTGATTTAAGTTTTAGTAATGTTTCTTTTACATATACGGTTACTTTTGTATTGGGGCATAGTTTTCAGGATTGAGACTTCATCTTTATGGATTGTTTCCGTTATGAGTATAAATGTCCTTCTCCATCTCTTCTGATTAATTTTAGTTTGAAATCTATATTGTTAGATATTAGGATAGCTACACCTGCTTGTTTCTTAGGTCCATTTGATTAGAAAACCTTTTCCCAACCCTTTATTCTGAGGTAAGGTTTGTCTTGATGTTTAGGTTTGTTTATCATATACAGCAGCTGTTAGCCTGTGTCTTTTTATAAGTGAATTGAGTCCATTGATATTAAGAGATATTAATAACCAGTGGTTGTTAATTCCTGTTATTTTTTGGTAGTAGTGTTTGTTTGTTTCCCTTCTTTGGGTTTTGTTGGGTTTTGTGGGTGCAGTTAGTTTCTTTGGATTGGGGTTTTCCTTTTAGAACTTTCTGTAGGTGGGGTTTGTGGATATGAATTGTTTAAATCTAGTTGTATCATGGAATATCTTGTTTTCTCCATCAATGGTGATTGAAAGCTCTGCTGAGTATAGTAGTCTGGGCTTGCAACTGTGGTCTCTTAGTGTCTGCAGCACACCTAATCAGGACCTTCTGGCTTTCATGGTTTCCATTGAGAAGTCAGGTGTAATTCAGATAGGTCTACCTTCATAGGTTACTTGACCTTTTTTCTTTGCAGATTTTAATATTCTTTCTTTATTCTGTATGTTTTGCTTTTTGATTATTATATGGCAAGGTGACTTTTTTGTTCCAGTCTATTTGGTGTTCTGTAAGCTTTTCATACCTCTATAGGGATATCCTTCTTTAGGTTGGGAAAGTTTTCTTCTATGATTTTGTTGAATATATTTTCTGTGCCATTGAGCTGGAGAAGTTCTTCTCCCTCTTCTACCCCTATTATTCCTAGGTTTGGTCTTTTCATGGTGTCCCAGATTTTCTGGATGTTTTGTGTTAAGAATTTGTTGGATTTAATGTTTTCTTTGATCAGTGAATCTATTTCCTCTATAGTATCTTCAACACCTGAGATTCTTTCTTCTATCTTTTATATTCTGTTGGTTATACTTGCCTCTGTAGTTCCTGTTTGTTTACCCAGATTTTCCATATCCAGCATTCCCTCAGTTTGTGTTTTCTTTATTGTCTCTATTTCAGTCTTCAAGTCTTGAACTGTTAGTTTCTCCTGTTTGATTGTGTTTTCTTAGTTTTCTTGGTTTCTTTGAGGGATTTATTAATTTCTTCTAATTTTTTGTTTGTCTTCTCCTCCATTTCTTTAAGGGAGTTTTTCATTTCCTCTTTAAAGGTTTCCATTGTCTTCATAAAGTTACATTTAAAGTCATTTTCTTCTGCTTCTTCTGGGTGAGGATGATCAAGTCTTCCCATTGTGTGACCACTGGGTTCTGGTGTTACCATGTTGCTTTTTAGGTTGTTGGATGAATTTTTGTATTGGCACCTACCTATCTCTTTTTTCAAATGAGGCTGGCAATGTCTTTACGTCTTGGTTTAGTCCTTGTAGTGGCTGTCTGAGTCTTTGGGAATTGTTCTTGGTCTGCTCTGTACTGTCAATGTCTGTGTCTCAGGAAGCCACTGATGTCTTTTTAAGGCTGCTCCTGGTTCACTCTCTTGGTCCCCTCAGTGTTGTAGCAAGCTCTTGGTCCCTCAATATTGTAGCAAGCTGTGTTTCAGAGTTCCACTGAGGTTGCAGAAGGATAGGAGAGTTTGGGGGCGGGATGGGGATAGTAGCTTGCAGGGTCCAGTGGATGGGGGTGAGTATCAGGTCAGCCTACCTGCAGGAAATTCTCCTGCTGGCTGGCTAGAGAAGCCTAGGCCACTGGGGTAGGGGCTTAGGGTTTTATCCTACTGTGGAGGTCCTAGAGAGTAGGGTGTCCCACTATACAACTTGCCACCCACCTCTAAGCCCCCTTACTATAGTAGCAAGGTGTGTTTCAGAGTTCTCCTGAGGGTGCAGGAGGATAGGCCAAGTCTAAGTTTTAAAAATATTTAAATGCCATATTCTGTAGGTCTTTGAAAGTGTGGAATAAACCCATTTATCTGAAATATATCTCTGTACATCTAGAAAACCTAACTAATATGACTATAAGTTTGACTATTATAGATGACTATCTATAATCTGTATTTCTTAACTATACATTACATCTTTAAATAAGCTGCACAAATACAATACCTTAAATAAGAGCAGAAAATCACATATGTATTGACCTTAAACTTATATTAATAGACCAAGATTCATACCAATGCAAAGTATTTGTCTCTATATCATATCTTTCTTATTTTTTAACAGAAATTGACTGCAACCATTAATCACTTAAAATCAACTCCTTTTAAATGAAAACAATCTTTTATAAACAATATTTGAGAATTTGGGCAAAGTTTTTTAAGCTACTTCCTGCTGATTGGGGGTGTTGTTAATTGGGCCTTTTATTGGGTATCCTGTGTGGTTAGCCCATCTGAGCCATCAGTTCTGAAGCTGTTGTGGATGTTGGACCACCAAGACCATCACTTCAGAAGGTTCTTTTTTTGATCAAGCCATATTAGCCTGTAAGGAATTTACAGGTTTTCATCTTCTGTGGAAACAAAAGCAGAACCTCTTTTCCAAAGCAACAAATCCTTAGATTCAAATTTTGAACTCAAGATACCTTTAAAATGTATATGTTGGTTTAGCTCAGCAGCCTATACAATGAAATTTCTCTTTGTGCTTAACTCATTTAGAGTCAAAAATTTAAAGAAAACACAATAATATACATAATCTAGACTTTCTGTGTATTTTTTTATCTTTATGTGGCTTATTTTTCTTTACTCCTTTAATTTATGACTTCTGTGCTTTGTCTCTTTAAACACTTTGTTTCATTTTTTAAATTAACATTTTTTCATTACTATTTTTTATAACTGTCTATACTCTTTTTCTTTTTTTCTCTCAAGCCTATGTACATTTTTAAAACACACTGTGATGTGCTCAGAGGTTTATTTCTTTCTGAATCTGTTTTTACTGCATGTCTGTAATCATTTTCTGACCAGGAGCACTTTTAAAATGGTAAGGAGCTTGGTTGTATGGTAATCCAGTGGTCCTAGATGCTGGGTCTGCCTCTCTCAGCCTTTTAATATGGTGGAGGTACATTTACCGCCAGCTCTGGGACTGTGAGGTGGGAGTCGTGCCCACCACCTCAACTCTGGGAAGCAGTTGGTCCATGTTGCCACCAAGTAACTTGCAGCTCACTGCCCACAAGTCCTATTCAAGTGCTTGGCCTCCTGAAAGAGCCAGAGCTGTTTGTGCAACTAGAAAGCCTTTTTAAAGTAGCCGCACAGCTTTTGCTGCTACTGCTGAGTCAAGAAGCCTTTTCTTAAAGGAATTGTGCCTCTACTTGCTTCTAGAGACCACCTGAGAAAATTTTACTACCATGAAGCCATGCTTTGTGTGTGTGTGTGTGTGTGTGTGTGTGTGTGTGTGTGTGTGTGTGTCTAGAATTCCTTCCCAAGCTCTCTCAGGTTTTTGTGGATGTAGCTGTCCCATGTCTGGTGCCATTTTGTAGGCAGAGACTGCTTGTTTGTTTCCCAGATGCCCAGACCTGAATAATAACACAGAAACTATATTATTTACAACACTCTTTGACCACTAGCTCAGGCATATTTCTAGCTAACTTTTGCATCTTAAATTAATCCATTTCTTTTAATCTGCGTATTACTATCAATGCTGTGGCCTACCAGTAAGGTTCTGGCTGGTGGCTGGCATCTTTCTCCTTTGGCAGCTACATGGCATATCTCTGACTTTGCCTACTTTTTCTCTACATCTCTGTTCAGATTTCCCACCTGGCTTTACTCTACTCAGCCACTAACTGAAACAACTTCTTTAATAACCAATGGTAATAAAATATATTCATGGCATGCTTAGGGGAATCCCACATCAAGTTAAAAGAGAAAAGAAAGCTAGCTGAGCAAGAGCAGCAAACAAGGGTGAACTGATTCTCTCCTGTGTTTTTAACTGTGGGTATGATTTGAATAGATGCCTGAGTTCCCATCTTGACTCCCCCTATTGATGGACTTGAAATTTTAAGCCATCCAAAACCCCTTTCCTCCCATGTTTTGCTTTCTGTCAGGGTTATTTGTCACAGCAACGGAGATGACAAGAACAGGGAGGACTGTCAGAATGTTCACAGTGTTTACAGGTAGACAGAAGCATCTGGACAGTTTTTCCTTTCCTTCGTTTATCTGTCATAGTTAGGGTAACTATGGATCTGCTGGCGCACCATGACCAAGTGCAAATTGGGGAGGAAAAGGTTTATTTGGTTTATACTTCCACATCTTAGTCCATCATAGAAGGCAGTAGTTGATGCAGAGGCCATGGGGGAGTGCTACTTACTAACTTGCTTTGCCTGCTTTCCTAGAGAACCCAGAACCACCAACCCAGAGATGGCACCACCCACCAGGGACCAGCCTTCCCCCATCCACTGCTAATTAAGAAAATGCCCTACAGCCCGATCTTATTTTCTTAATTGAGGTTCCCTCCTCTCAGATGACTTTAGCTTGTGTCAAGTTGACATAAAACTACCCAGAACATTATCTATATTTAATTTCCCCCATCTAACATGTGGGAAACGGGCCATTGCCATCAAAGGAACTCTGCCTTCTAATTTTATGACTTGTCTGTTTCCATTTTTAGCTCTTATAAGCTGGAGATAGATGATTAAAAGTAAAATTTGCCATTAATGTGAAGGTTTTTTCTTTTACTTAATGTAACACAAATATCTTTTCTGTCATCAAATATGATTTTATAATATTTTAATGCTTGTAGAATAGCCTGTTGTATGGCTGCATTATAATTTGTTTAGCCATTTTCTTATTGTTGGGCATTTGGATTACTTCCAACACTTAGAAGGAATTAAATCTCCCAGTGAACATTCCTGCATGCATTTTTCCTCGAGTACTTCTAGGGGTGTGGTGAGGGATGGAGGGAGGGCAAAAGAGCCCACAAAATATGAAGTTGTAGGATTTGTGCTACCAAATTGCCTTCCATGGAGGATAGAACTAGCTGCCTTTTAACTGGCAGGTTAGGAGTGTCCGGGATCCCTCAGGGCTGTTTTAACAGTGTGCAGCGTGCGCCTGTGACAGTGCGAAGCATGTCATCTGTGCAGCAGTGACCACACCTGCAGAATTAGTTCCAGCAGCGAAATGTCATGCTGCTGTGTGGAAGGGATTCATAGCAAATGAGAAGCTGCTGAGGCTTTGCGGAGAGGTGATGCTCGAAGATCTCAAAGGTGGGCAGTTGGCTAACTAGGTGGACAGTTGGCTGACTAGGTGGGCAGGTGGCTGACTAGGTGGGCAGGTGGCTGACTAGGTGGGCAGGTGGCTGACTAGGTGGGTAGTTGCCTGCCTGACTAGGTGGGCACTGGCTGACTAGGTGGGCACTGGTTGACTAGGTGGCCAGGTGGCTGACTAGGTGGCCAGGTGGCTGACTAGGTGGGCAGGTAGCTGACTAGGTGGGCAGGTGGCTGACTAGGTGGGTAGGTGGCTGACTAGGTGGGCAGTTGGCTGACTAGGTGGGCAGGTGGCTGACTAGGTGGGCAGGTGGCTGACTAGGTGGGCAGGTGGCTGACTAGGTGGGCAGGTGGCTGACTAGGTGGGCAGGTGGCTGACTAGGTGGGCAGTTGGCTGACTAGATGGGCAGGTGGCTGACTAAGTGGGCAGGTGGCTGACTAGGTGGGCAGTTGGCTGACTAGGTGGGCAGGTGGCTGACTAGGTGGGCAGGTGGCTGACTAGGTGGGCAGGTGGCTGACTAGATGGGCAGGTGGCTGACTAGGTGGGCAGTTGGCTGACTAGGTGGGCCGGTGGCTGACTAGGTGGGCAGGTGGCTGACTAGGTGGGCAGGTGGCTGACTGAGTAGTCCGGAGGTGGAGGAAACAGCTGTGTGAAGCAGAGACCTGCTCGCCTGGTCCAGCACATGTGAGCAGTTAGTCATCAGTCTGCTTGTGGATGTTGGAAGATAAGGTGGCTAACCTGTGCTGTTCCAGATAAAACAGGCCAAAGTGGACTCTGGAGCAATGCAAAACCTTGAGCAAAGGGACCTGTCTG
Organism: Arvicola amphibius; assembly: GCF_903992535.2. Taxonomy (NCBI): domain Eukaryota; kingdom Metazoa; phylum Chordata; class Mammalia; order Rodentia; family Cricetidae; genus Arvicola; species Arvicola amphibius. The sequence continues at coordinate 139,785,839 of NC_052048.2, forward strand.
TTTCCTCAGTGGATAGCCCCCTACACACTTGATTCTGTCTCAGAAATGGGAAGAAACTAGAACTTTTCTGATGGTTAACAATATTAAAAAAAACACTGCCAACGTGTTACATAGTCTTGGACAGATAATAAAACTCAAACTTTCCTCCTCCCTCAGCAGAATGGAATTAGATTCACCTTGTTAGAGCATGCGCTGCAACCAATTAGAGGGAGAGGAGAAACTGCAGAAACCTCGCCACTTCCAGCTGCTCCCCTTTAATCCAGGTAGCGTAAATCCCCACGGACCTTAAGCTAAATCAACCACCAGATATTGAGAATAAAAACAAACTGTTAATTAGAGGAATTGTAAAGCTCGCCTCTCCTTTATGTGGGAAAGGAGGGGAGCAGAGAGGATGCTGGACAGGCACCCCCATCAAACACAAAAAAGATGTGAGAGGCACCTTCCTTTCTCCCCAGGGATTGCAAAGCAAAGATTTGTAAAGACTCCGGGAACCATGGGGAGAGCTCTAGTGTCTTGTTAAGTCAGGTAGGGACCTCATTAGAGATGGAGGAAAGCAGGTGGTCTCCCTGCTGGGAGACGCTGAGCAGAGCTGTGCTCAAGGACGGTCCCACAGAAGACCTACTTAGGGAGGAGCTGGTGGCCTGAGCCAGGGTGGACAGCGGGTGTGGTCAGCAGAGTATCCCCACATCCAGAAGTATGTCACACTCCATGTATACACTGCTGATCACACTTCCTGTACACACTGCCAGTCACACTCCCTGTACACACTGCCAGTCACATTTCCTGTACACACTGCCGGTCACACTCCCTGTACACACAGTCACACTCCGTGCACACACTGCTGGTCTACCCAGGAGGAGCAGCCTCTCACTAGAAGTCACATTCACTCCCTGACAAATCTCCTTTGTAGGCAACGCCGGAATAGATGGTGGCCAGAGGCCAGCAGCGGGCAGTGGTGGCTCTAGCTGAGCAAAGACTGGGAGTAGATTTTAACCCAGTTTCCTTCACTTAGTTTGACTGTGAGAATGTGTCACTGTACTGAAAACAGGAATGGGGGGCAAGTAGTGGGCTTTGCATTTTTTTTTTTCCCGAGACAGGGTTTCCCTGTAGTTTCTAGAGCCTGTCCTGGAACTAGCTCTTGTAGACCAGGCTGGCCTCGAACTCAGAGATCCACCTGCCTCTGCCTCCTGAGTGCTGGGATTAAAGGCGTGCGCCACCACCGCCTGGCTGAGCTTTGCATTTTTAACTTGGGGCTTTGTTATTTTCTAAACCCACTAGAGGCTGTATAGACCTGCTTCCTCCTCTGTGCTGTAATTTAACTGTCCCCTATGTTTGGAAACTTGGATTGTTTCTTATCTTTTGGAATTATAAATCAACTTCAGAGAATGTAATTGTGCATATTTTATCTCTGTTAAAAATCACAGCATTATAAAACATGAAGCTGTAAAACTCTTCAAGGATATTAGGAGAAGACCTCAATGACCTTGGGTATGGCAATGACTATTAGGTACAATACTGAATGCGGGGGCCATGGAAGGAAGAATTTTAATGGCCTTCAGTAAAATTAAAAGTTTCTTCTCTGCAAAAGATGTTGTCAAGAGAATGAAAGACAAACCATGGCTGAGAAAGTACTTGTGAAATACCTGTCTGATAAGGTGTTATTACCCCTGAATGTGCAGAGAAACACTTCAAACTCAACAGTGAGACGTTATATAACCTGATCGGAAAATGTGCCAAATACCTTCAGAGACGCTTGCCTAAAAAAGATGTACAGATGACACACACGCATATGAAAACATGGTTCACACTATCTATCATCATTAAACCAAGGAGTTGCTGCTCAGGATGCTCAAAATCTGGAGCAAAACTGACAGCACCAAATACAGGCAAGGATGTGGAGCAAACAGGAATGTCCACACACTGCTGGTAGGGGTGCAAAATGGCACAGCCACTTTGGAAGACGATTTGGCAGTTTCTTACAAGACAAAATATTTTCTGACCATGCCACTCAGTCACCGTGTTCCTTGGTATTCAGCCAAATGAACTGAGAACTGTTAGTACACAATGGTGTAGAGCAGCTCTGTTCATAAGTGCCAAAGCCTGGAAGCAACACATAATATTTTCCAGCAAGTAATGTGAGAAATAAGCCTACATCTACAGCAGGCAATATGAGTTCTTCTTACCGAAAGGAAATGGGCTACTAAGTTAAGAAAAGAAATAGAAGGGGCTGTTAGATGCTCGGCAGCTAAAGCACTTGGGGCCTGGGTTTGGTGCTGGGAATCCAAGAGAGAAAGGGAGAACCGATTCCTAAGAGTTGTCCTCTGACCTACACATATGTGCTGTGCAAGTGCACGCATGCAGGTACACACACACACACACACACACACACACACAGAGAGAGAGAGAGAGAGAGAGAGAGAGAGAGAGAGAGAGAGAGAGAGAGAGAGAGAGAATAAAATTTAAAACGTTTCTTGTTTGTCGTTTTTGCTTATTATGGGGAGGTTCTTGGTTGATGCTTTTTTCTTGCCCACCAGTTCCTAAATAACCAACACAGAGGCTTACTATTAATTATAAATGCTCAATCAATAACTCGGTTTCTCTGTAGCTTTGGAGCCTATCCTAGAACTCGCTCTGTAGACCATGCTGGCCTTGAACTCACAGTCAGCTGGTGATTACGGACTCCTCCCAGCATTCTCAGTTTGGCTCTACTCCCTAACATTACTTCTGTGCAGCTGTCGGTCTATCAGCTCTTTATTAACAATGGGAGTGAGACATATTTACAATGTACAAAGATTGTTCCACCGCAGGGTTTGTCCTCGAATTCTCTGCATAGACCAGTCTGGCCTCAGCCTCATAGAGGCATGCCTGTCTGCGTCTCCCAACTGCTGGAATTAAAGGTATACACCACCATGCCTAGGCATGACATGTTTTTAAAGAAGTGGAAGAAGCATGATGCATATTAGTGAGTGGAAGAAGCCGATTTGAAAAGGCCATGTTCTATATGATTCTAAGTATCTGACATTCTTGACAAAACAAAACTTTATCTACAGAGACTAAAAGATCTGTAATTATCAGGGATTGGTGTTGGGTGACCGGGGCTGAAAAGGTGACATCTGATTTTTTCAGGCAGTGAAACAATTTTGTGTAATATGATACTGATGGATACTCATCATTATTTATTTGCCATGTCTACGAATGTGCAGCACCCAGCGTGAGCCCTGGTTTAAACTTTGTTCTGTGGGTGAGAATGATACATTCAATCAGTCCACCAATTAGAGCCAATAGGTCACTCAATAGGACCAGTGGGGGTCCCGGCAGTAGAGAGTGATGCCGGGTGGGGCAGGCGTATAAGGACCCCTGTATTTCCTGCATAGTCCCACTGTGAATCTAAAACAACTCTAACAAATCAAGTCAACTTGGAACAGAATTCCAGGCTTAGAATTGCTGGATCAAAATTGGAAATTTTGGCTCCATCTGGGACTATTAAGAGTAAAAGTTAAATTATGATTAGGAGTCATATTATTAAAGTGGCATTGAAAAATATGTCTTGAGTAACTTCACATTGTCATGAAGGGGCACACCGAATGAGAGCGCCTGATGCTCTCCAGGGGCAGCCCCACTGCGCACCGCACAGGTCTCCCACCCTCACAATGCCAACAGGGAGAACCTTCGCCTCCGGAGTCTGGATGAAGGAACTGAAAGCCCAGGAAAGGGTCACACACCGAGTGGCTGATCCCTGACTGTGATTCCAGAGCCCACATCTCAACCTTGTGCAGCCTTGCCTATGCTGTTGGCACCGGCCAGGAGCTGAGAATGTGTGCCCACTGAGATCTCTGTAGACTTCTACTGCAGCCTTAGCAAATGCAGGCATAAATAAGCCCTGACAATTCGTGATGCAGTCCTTGGACGGGCTCTGTCTGGTGCAGGGGTCTTCAGGTCTGGGGCTCTTTCATATGGACTTTGAGACGACTTCACTCACCACTTCCTCTGTCCTTCTCCGTGCTTCTAGAAGCTGGTCTTTAAGTATTGCACCACTGGCTTCCTGATCCTTAGCTCTGGTTTGGTTGGCCAGGGGAAGATTGGCTGCCAAGACCTGAGAAAGATCCAAGTATGTATTCTACTTTTCCCTCCTTCCAAACTGTGCTTTCTCAGCGTTCAAGTGTGGACATCTGCTTCTTGCTTGGGGTCACTACATGCAGAACTTCTCATGCAACTCGCTTGGAGAACAGCCTTTCCAAACAGAACCTTTGATTGCTTTAGAGTACTTTGTCCCTCTCCTGTGCTCTGCCCATCAAGGTCTCTGTCTTTCCAAACTGGTGTGCCCATCTTCCCAGGAAGAGCCAAACATTTTGTTGTATGTCTGACAGGAAAAGGGATGGTGTTTCCCGGAAGTCGCTGCCCCTTAGAACAGGGGTAACCTCACTTCCCTTTGTGTTGACATTCTATGCAAGTCTCTTACCTGCTGCCTCAGGGGAATTTCTCTGCTGGGCTTTCTCTCTCTCTAATCAGTCCATGGTGGGCTGCATTCTCAAAGATTGGATGAATTAACAGACCCCACTCTTCATGGTCTTCTACAATGTCGCCTTGACACTCCATCCACTGAGGGGTGGCCTTCATTTCACACATTTTCCCCATATAGTTCCTACCCATAAAGTACAGGAAAGAAGTGATGTGACTTCTGGAATTAAGTGTGCAAAGGCCACACAGTTTGGACTGTTTTCAAGACTCATTCTGCCTAGGCTCCCTCTTGGGGCCCTTGGTAGAATTCAGCTGTCAGGCCGTGAGATGACCAGACCACGGGGAGTGCTCCAGGCCCTGGTCCCCGTTGAATCACCTATTGTGGTTTAATTGTGAAACATCCTCACCCCAGGCTCTTACGTCTGTACATTGGGTGCTGATTTGGGGGGTAGGGTCTTCTGGACAAGCTGGCTGACTTAGGTCTGTAAGGATGGGGCTTGGGGCTTATAAGCTGCTTTCTTCATTTCCATCTGAATTCTTTGCTTTCTGATTGCTACTGCAATATATCAAACTACTTATGTTCTCACTGCCACAACCACCAGCCACCCACCCTACCACAGTGCTTTTCTATGAACCTTGACCCAGAATAAATCCACTGCCCTTCATTTTTTTCCCATCAGGGATTCTGTCAGAGCAATAAAAAGCCCAAATAGTATACCAACCAGCCTTCCACAAATCCCAGCGCAGGCACCAGAAACCTAGTGAACCCCCGCCTCGGAAGCAGAACTTCCAGCTCTAATTCTTCTCGCCCTTAACAGCCCAGAGCATCCCAGCTTAGGTCCCAGAGTAGGACAGAGAACAGTGACGTGGTGTGCTTTTTCTAATACCGACCTTTGGTTGTGGGAGCACAAATGGCTGCTGTTTTGCACGGCTGCTCTTAGGGTGGTTTCGGCCAGTCCTACCACCTGGTTCCAGCACGTGCAGTCACACAGCAGTGGAGCCCACTGACTCATGCGAGATCACACCCCCTCTAAGACCCACACCACAGTATCCTGTCCCACCTTTATTCCAAAACGTTCAGAGCAGCAAGGGTATATCATTCACTCAGTGATTTGAGAGCATGCGTGTTTGGAACCTGAAGGATAATTGAGATAGAATGAGACAGTTCCACATCCCAGAGGTGACTTCAGTAGCGCGGGCTTCAAGTTTTCTTCCCCTTCCTTCCTTCCTTCCTTCCTTCCTTCCTTCCTTCCTTCCTTCCTTCCTTTTTTCCTTCCTTCCTTCCTTCCTCCCTCCCTCCCTCCCTTCCTCCCTTCCTTCCTTCCAAGTTTTAATTTTACTTGGAGAAAGAGAGCGAGGCAGTCAGGAGAGGAAGAGAGAGAGTAGTGGGAGTGTGGGCATGCGCACGCCATGGCTCATGTGTGGGATCTGGGCATCAAGTCATCATCAGGCTTGTGTGGGAAGCATATTTACCTACCATGCCATCTTGCCAGGTCTACAAATACTTCTCATTGACAGCTGCTCCTCCCTGCTCCTGTGAAGTAGAATACTGAAGCTCTTGCCTCTGCTCCTGCCTATTAGTCTAAACCATTCACGGTGACACTGTGATGGCCATAAATGGTTAAATATCAGCAAGTTCATGGGGTTTGACCTAAATATTAACCTCCAGTTCCTCGCATACATTTCATTCTTCACTCTCAACTCAAATAGTACTTCTTTTATTCTTATTTTTCTTTTTCTGGCCCTGCTGTGTCTCAGTTGGGCGTGTCTATATCAAGTCCTTTCCTCTACAGAATGTGTTGTAATTTGTAATTATACATATGTTTGTTATTTAATGCCTGAGATCCTGTGTATACTTATAAGTTCGATGAGAACTGCATATCCCTCTGGCCCAGACCCTGCAGGCATGGGCATAGCACATCATAAGCACCCCGTAAACGTCAGTGGATTTAGTGCCTATACAACATGACTCTCTTCATAGGCAGACAGTGTTTGTGTTCTGTTGCCAGTGTCCTGTATACACTGTGGTCCTTATCATTGTGTCTGGATCAGAGCACAAGCTTCTAGGGCACTGATTGGAGGCTAGCCCTGACTGCCCATTAGAAACGCCTGGGGAGATTTCAGAGCGGCAGGAGCATCTGCCTTCAGACCCGTCAAATCTGTCTACAAGGAATGGAGTCCAAGTATGTGGAGAAATTTAGACATCTCTGCCGAGTGCTATGTGATACCACGATGCTTTCCTGCTGTTGCCAGCGGTAGAGTTTTCAACCCAGCATCGTGGTCCCAGTTATGTTTGCCTCTTTTGGACATATCAGGTAGCGGCACCAATCAGAGGGCTTTGAAGAATCAAGCAAGCTTAATGTTTTAACTTTCCACTGACTATACCAAGGGGTAGCATCGTCTTTTTCATAATCTAGAATAGTAAATCTACCCTCAGATAAACACGGAATCTAAAAATATGTTGCTGGAGGGCAGGTTTTCAACAGCACTGCCATGCTTCGACCCTTCCTGTTTTAACTCTTCCCCTCCTATCTTGTGTATTCTATTGATTTAGAGTTTAAGGAGCACCCATCCACCCATCCACCCATCCATCCACCCACCCATCCATCCGCCCACCCATCCATTCACCCATCCACCCATCCACCCATCCACTGCATTTTCTATCCATTTAAGTACCGAGTACCCACTGTGTAACTTTTTCTTCTTATCTAAAATAGTGTTTTACCCCTTAGAGAGCACAGCAAATAGAAAAAAGATGTAGTTGCTGCCTAATTATATATCACGTGACCAGGAACTAAGAAAGGGTGAGCCGCTGTTCTGAGAACACGAAAATTGTCATCAGAAGGCAATGAGGAAAGCAATTAATTACTGACGAAGGTATAACAGAAAGCTTCATAGGTGGTGTTAATGGGACCCGTTAGGAGGCAGAGGGACAGGTAACAGACACATGGATAAAAATAGAGCCTTCGCGATAGACCTAACAGTTCTGGGCGTAATAAAAACAACTTAGGCAGCATATGGCTTTTTGTTGCTTGTTTATTTTGTGGTGCCGAGGACCAAGCCAGGGCCGTTTTCATGTATGCTAGCCATGTGCTCCACCCCAGAGTTACACAACCAGCCACACGTGGGTATAGTTAGCCCCTTTTAAACTCCAGACAAGCCCACCAACCATAAAAGGCGCTATGCTCATTTCCTAAATGCAGAACATGTTCTATATTTGTTCCCCATGTTCATGCACAACTAATTTCATTTTCATAAACTTTATTGATTCCACCAAGCTCCTCACAGCCACCACGTTTGGTGCCTTCTCATCACACCAAGGGTTTGCTGTTTCACTTTGTACATACTGCGGTAATTGAATTGCTTACCTTAACGGGACAATAAGGTTCCTGCTCTCCGCCACTGATGCTGCTGACTTAGCACAGTCTGTCTCACTTTGCTGCATTGTTCTTATTAATTCTCCCACCGCCAACGAAGCCGTTTCTCCCGGGACCCGCCTGAGAAGGCAGAAAGCCTTATTACTGCCCCACTCTGCTTCACTGAACATGCGCAGAATCGCGGATTGGCGTCACTTTCCAATAAATACAAATCAGGAATTATTTGAATTATTTATTGTTACATAATGAACTGAGCCGAAACACAGTGGCTTAAGATTACAGCCATTTTTCCCATCTGGTCATTCTGTGGGTTGGGTGGGCTCAGCGGAGGGGTTCCTCTGCTCCGGGTGGTGTTGGCTACGGCTGTAGCACCTGCACACACCACTGGACTACCTTCTCCAAGAGACTCGGAAGCCTTGCTAGCAGTTGGCGCTGGCTGTCTCCAGCACACAGGTAGTCACAGGACAGGATCCAGATTCTAAGACTAAGTGTTCCCAGCGCATGGAACTAGAAACTATGGATTCTTAAGGCTCAGCCTCAGAAGTCACACAGTGTCACCTCTGCTATATTTTATTAGATGAAACAATCTACAGGGCCAGCCCAGACAAAAGAAAAGGAATGGCAAAGAATTCCGCCACCCTTTGTTCACTAGGGACGTTTTCCGTTGTACATACATATGTATATGTGTGTATACATATATGTCCTTTCTGAGGACATATGTGCCACAAGGCGTATCTCTGACATGGCCTAATTATTTCACAGGTGCCCTAGTTCCCTGAGTGTCTCAGTCGCCTCACAGACCTGCCCCTCCCCTTCATGGCTCTTAGGCCAATGGAGAGCAATTAGACTCGGGAACTTCAGCTCGGTGTGATGACGACCGGTAGACAGATGAAAGCATTCAGCTTGCAGTTCTGTTTTGTCATTTGGGCAGAACAGTACTATGTCCTTGTAAACTCTAATTTTAAAAACGAACTCTAAGGAAGGGGCACATATTTAAATAGTTTATTTTTGAGAGCAAGGTCTGAGTATAAAAATGATAGGCTAGTTATTCTTATCTGATGTTGAGACTGCCTTTAAAATCCTAGAATCTATTTTATGTATCAGTTTACTTATTTTTGTGATGCTGGGATTGAACCCAGGACCATATACATCCTGGGAAGGCTTTTTACGACATATATATGTGTATGTATGTGTATATATATATATATATATATATATACCATGACACCCAAGACCATCTTTTCTATTTATAATTTGATAATTTCATACATGTATATCTTGATCACTTTCATTCCCACATCACCCTTTCTCATCTTTCTCTCACTCGTGCTATACCCCTTCTTCCCATAAGAACTACTTTCATGTCTTCTTGATGCTGTTTTGGTGACCCGTTGAGTTTAATTGGGGTTGCTTGAAGGGTAAACAGGGGCAAGTTACCAAAAGCTACCCCAACGAAGACACTGAGTCCCCCTCCTCCGTGATCTTAGTTGTTAAATTGTTCTGCAAGAGAGGTAGAGCACCAGGAGCCCTTTCGGCTTCCATGATGGATGCCGAAGGACCCAATCTTGCATAGGTAGTTAGTTAGTTCATGGGTGCAGTGGCCATAACGTGCCCAGGAGACAGCATTCCATGGCACTCCTCTCCGTCCTCCACACCTTCCTCCAGTGCTAAAATTCTTCCTCCTCCACTTCTTGATGTCCCCTGATCCCAGAGAGAGTGATGTTGATGTCCTATTTGGGGCTAAGCATGCAACAGTCACTTACTCGCCCCTACGTGGATCAGTTATGAGTCTCTCTATTAATTCACTTCCTAAAACAGAAGCCTCTTTGACCAAAGCCATATGTTCTGAGTTTCTTCTCTCTACCAGTCTTTTAATCACCGGGTGGCTGGAACCCATAATCTTCCTGCGTTAGTCGCCCAGGTATGGGCATTCTTTACAAGCATGCACCACCATGCCCGTGTGTTTGCCACTAATTGGTGAAAATAATTCACTTATTGCCCTGTGGTCATGTTGACTTGGATCACTCACTCTGGAACTGTCGACACAAAGATGAAGGAAGAGTGCTTTTGATTCCTTTTTATTCCGTTTTGTTGTGAATGTGTTGAGGTCAGAGGGTAACTTTCAGGAGTCAGGTCTCTCCTTCTGCCATGTGGGGTCCTAGGAGTGAACCCAGGTCATCAAGGTTGGCAGCAAACCCCTTTCCCTGCAGCCTCTCACTGCTCCAACCCAAATGGTCTCAATCTCCTGTAAGGGAGCTTGAAACAGACGTTAGGTGGAGTGTGTCCTTAGCAGCTGCCACTGACTAGCAGAAAGACTTGGTTTCTTCATATCTGTGTTAATTCCCGCATAACTTTTCTTCCAAGTACGGGACGGTCCTCTAAACGAACCACAGAAGTTCCAGTGGCCTCTGTTGACCTTTTGTATCCTATTTTGGAATTTTAATAAAGAAACAGTTTCTGTTTTAAGCCCATGTGTTATGAAACACAGAGGTAAAATCAAAGATGAGACCTTATTGAAAGGACGGGAAATGGTATCATAGCAGTTAGGATAACAAGACACTTGCCAGCAAGCGCTGACCAGGGGTGCGGCAAAGTCAAAACGCTCATCTGTTGCTGGAAACTTAGAATGAGAAACACTTTCAGCAAACTGCTCAGCTGATGCTCAGGTTAGGAGCAGGCTGAGAGATTTCTGCAGGATCCAAGTTCGGTTCCCAGCTACATGTTGGGTCGCTTACAGCCACCTGTAATTCCAGCTCCAGAAGATCCAATGTCACCTTCTCTTCTGCCTTCCCATGCACGGCACACATTTGATGTACACTCACACCTAGAAAGATGAATAAAAATAAAAATTTTAAATGTTAGAATAGCATTACCATAACACTTTGTAATTCCTTTCCTATGTGTATAGGCAAGTGTCATAGTCACTGTGCTGGTGCTGTGGAGAAACACCAGGATCAAGGCAACTCGAAAGAGAAAGAATCTAACTGGGGACTTGTATGCAGTTTAACGGGTTAGTACATGCTCATCATGGCAGGAAGCAGGCAGGCATGGTGCAGGAGCAGCAGCTGAGAGCTTTACATTCTGATCTACAGGCAGCAGAGAAAGAGAGAGACTGAGCCTGGTGTGGGCTTTGGAAATCTCAAAGCCCACCCCTGGTGACACACTTCCTTCTACAATGATACATCCACTCCAACAAGACCATACTTCCTAATCCTTCCCAAACAGTTCCATTAACCATCGACCAAGCATGTAAACACATGAGCCTATGGAAGGCATCTTCTTTGAATCACCATAGCAAGAGGATAAAAAACAAATATTGAAGCTGGGAACTAGTCTGGGAATACAGTCCCGTGGTAAAGCACTTACTTGCTTAACATGTGAGAGGCTCAGGATTCAAAACACACACACACACACACACACACACACACACACACACACGAAAACAAAAACTACTTTGAGCCTAAAAGTGGAAATAACTGAAGTGTCCATCAACTGATAAATGCATTAACAAAATACAGAATGTCCAGATACTGGAACATTATTCTACCATAAACATGTACTGACACACTCGGTGTGATAAACATAGGAAACATTACTCTACATGAGAGAAACTAGTCATGGAGACAATAGATTGTTTGATTTTTATCTCTATGAACTGTTCAGAGAAAGCAAATCTTTAGAGACAAAAGGAAGAATAATGGTTGCCTGCCCCCATCTCGGTGTCTCTCCCTTTCTCTGTCTCTCTCTTCTGTAGTCTCTGTCTGTCCCTTTCTCTGCCACCGTCTCCCTGTCTCTGTGTTTTTCTATGTCTCTGTCTCTGTTGAGGGAAGGTGTACATATGTTTAGCAAATAGTTTGGAAGAGAGAAGGGAGGTGCCTCCTAAGGGGTGTAGGATGTGGGAGGAATGAAAATCCAAGAGAGATTGCAGTAGTGACTGTAAAACTCTTGAAAATACAGCAAAAACCTTTGGCTTTTACATTGCGAGGGGGTGAATTGTATAGTATATGATGATCTCTCAACATAGCTTTTATAAGACAGAAATTCCCAGTAAAGAGGTCTAGAGCACATCCACATGTTAGTGCTCCCCTATCTCCAGGTCCTGATGGGCTAATTACAAAGGTGGGAGGTGTGATCCTTGCTCAGTTCTCTCTTCGTGAGAGGATGGGAGCAGGACAGCAAGTGTGGCTTGCTGGAGAGTCAGCCTGCCTCCACCTCCAGACTCCATCAGTCAAGCCTGCCCGCTCACTCTATTGTCACCTGAGGCAGCCCATAAAGTAACTGGTATTCTAGGGTTGTCTCACCTGGTGCTTTGGGGACACACGTTTGTAAGTTCTAGTATGTGATAAGCTCCTCCAAATGATTTTTATTTTATGTTATTAATTAGTGAAGCAGGTACAGTGATATTTGACTTCATGGTTTTCCTGTAGAAGCAGCAGCCAGGCCACCAGGTCAGCTTAAGGTGTCAGCCATTCTGCAAAGCCAGAGTTCCAGAGGCCACCAGGGGAAAGGCAGGGGCTCTGCTCTCACCGTCTAGTGAGGACATCTCCCCAGACTCTATGGACCACTGGCAGTAGACTCCAAGACTAAGCTACAGACAGAAGAGCCTGGCTGACAGCTGAAGTCAGACCATTTTGATTTTTACATAAAGATGGTTAAACAACGTCTTGACAGGTTTATTCTAATTTGGTAAAGGCAATAATTTTATGGGATGGCAACTGTTTCCTTGCAGTCGTGATTCCTGCTGTTCCCTTTGCATTTTCTTCTAATTGGCAGATTGATGGGCTCCAAAGAATTTGCTTAAAACGGTTTGCAGAGGGAACAGGGCAAACCAGAGGGGCAGCTCGTTCTCCAGAAAGGCCACTTCTAATAGCGTAGGGAAAGGGACTGCATTTATCCACAATTTGCAAATTATTTCTGGCATATTAATAGACCTTTTGCCTACTTAGATTTAGTTTGTAAAAAGGCAATAAATGTGCTTAACTTAAAAGTCAAGTACTTTCAAAAGACTTGTAAAGAAAACCAGCAATCTTTCCCCTCAGTCCCTCCCTCCATCCCCCTTAGTCCTCCCTCCTTCCCCCTTAGTCCTTCCTCCTTCCCCCTTAGTCCTTCCTCCTTCCCCCTTAGTCCTTCCTCCTTCCCTTTAAGTCCCCCCACCCATTCCTGCTCCCCTCAGGACCTTCGTCTATCACACTCACCCCCCACCCTGTAATTTAACCCGCTTTTCTAACAACGATACATTGCTATGTTTGTTGAGTTTTCAGTTACAGATGTAGAAGACCAGACTTCCTGCTGTGGAAGACAAGATTTTTGCCTCATCATCTTTGGAATTCTTTGCCTCTCTTCTGTATAAAATTCTCAAGATTCTGCTTGTTGTTTGTTAAATTAAAAAGCTTGTTATAGTGGACCATATTCTCTAGTAACTTCTTGAATAATGATAGCTGAAATTTTGTTGCCTATCCATCATAAAAACTTCTTATGCGGGATAAGATTCTACTTTGGAACTTATTTTCTCATACGATTTCACAGGATTTGTCTATAGGAAGGCTTTATGTCATACTAATTCATTCTCTGCCCTTCTTTCTCTTCTCTTCCCCTCTCCTCTCTTCTTCTGTCCTCTCTTCTCCTCTTCCCTCCTCATTTTTCCCTCCCTCTCTCCTCTTCCCTTCTGCCTCTCACCTCACCTCACCTCTCCTCTCTATCCTTCCCTCCCCTTCCCCTCTCCCTTGTCTTGGCCCTCCCCTCTCCCGCCCCCTCCTCTTCCGTCTTCTCTCCTTTCCTTTTTGATCTTTTCTTATCCCTACAACTTTGAATTATTATGATGTTGTTCTTTGTAAATGACCAATTTTATTCATTATAATAGACATTAATCCCATTCAACATGAAAACTTTTTTTTAAAATAAACCATTTTGTATAACTTCTTTGATAATTCTCTGGTTAATTTTGTTTGTTTTGCTTTCAGAATTCAACCCTTGAATTGATTCAGTAATTTTCTTTTCTCTGTTTTTGCCTGTTTTACTTTATGTAAGACAATTACTGTCTAATTAACCTGTTACATTCAAAATACCTGTTACCCTGTGTTTCATTTACTTTGCCTTGTTTTCTGGATGTTCTTTCTTTCTACTGTTTTATTGTTCTTAACCCCCTGGGTGTATCAATTTCTCTTCCTTGATGTTTTGTCCTGCTCCATGCATTGTTTCTGTGTCTTCTGCGAAGATTTGCATCATGGAAACAAGAATTCCATGTATAACCAGAGCAGGAAATTGCTGTTGAAACTTTCTTCTGTTGACCTTGGGAGAGGCCACATCACATGGACTCTTTGCACAGTCCATTTGACTTCTTCTCTTTCAGTTGTGAGCCTACCTATTAATAGCTGAGTCCTCTTTCCAGCCCTGACTTCTTCCCTTTAATTATTTTGTCCTCTTTCCTTAATTATGTATTTGTGTTGGTCACAATTTAATAAAAATGGGTATTAGTCAACATAGTATGCACACGTCCTTTCTATTGGAGTATTACAAAACATAGCTGGAGAGAGAGACATCAGTCAATCAGTCATCTTTTTACCTCTCAAGAGATCTTAAATAACTTGCTTATGAAACTTGGCAAGTCTATACTTTGCCAAGAAAGCTGGCCACCTGGAGACCGCAGAAGAGTTGATGATGTTCTTCAGGTCTGGATGGCCAGCACTGGATGGCTTGTCTGTGTTTAGTTTTACAAGAAAAATAATCAGTTGAGAATGTGACTTGGTGTGTAGAGTGCTTGCTTAGCATGAATGAGGTCCTGGGTTTGAACCCCAGCATTGCATAAACTGGGAGTGGTAGTGCAACCAGCAGGTGAGGGCAGGGGGTTCAAAAGTTCATTTTTAACTGCATAACAAGTTCAAAGCTTGGGCTACACGAGACCTGGTCTTTAAGAAGAAAAAAGTTTGAGACTTCCCTTTTTCTCGAAGCTCCTGGTTACCACTGTCTGGTTCCATAATAGCTCAGCATTTCCAAACTGTTCCATACAAAAAATCTGGGTCTACTGCAACCACTGCCTCTGGGTAAATTGTGATACTTCAAATGTACCCTCTCTGCCCCCAACCATCACAATGCCAATTTTCTTCTCCAGGCAGCATTCCCTTGCCTCATTCTCTCAGACTTAGAACTTGAGAGTCACCTGTTTGCTATTCTTGCTGTAAGAACTGTTGGAAATTTTCTGATTGTTCCTTCTCATTCATATTGTCTTCTCATCGAGGGACTTCCACAGGATAGTTATGCTGTAGAGACTGTCACGGAGCAAGTTATGAAGCATATATAACACCATCAATCTTCACGGCGCTCACAATCTGCTGTCTGGAAGCATTCTAGACAGCTGGATTCTGTCACCTCAAGTTGGGACTGTCTGAGGATGCTCAGGAATCAGACAGACATGAATTTCCATCTCAGAAGGCCAGGAAAAGGAAGCAGGTCCAAAGATAGAGGGGCTCTGGTGGGATGTGGTCTCTGTGGCAACCTTGAGAGATGCTACGGAGAGTGGGAAGCAGGGTTTCAGAGTTGTTCCCCAGTTGGCTATCAGACCAGGTTTTCATGGGCCACTCAACCACTGTAGGTCAGCCAAGGAAAGAAGGCGACTTTGGCTAAAGCAGCTCTCTTGAGGTGAGTCAGCTTCTCAGGACTATCTGTCAGCAGTGGTCCCCAGAGTTGGAGTATTAACAACCTTCATCCCTGTGGGCCTGTGGGTACTGCGGTCAGCATCCCAGAACTGTGGAGACTGACAATAGTTCTGGACCATAACAGTAGATAACAAAGCTTCAGTTACTGGTTGACTAAGTTAAGAGGAATCAGTGAATCCAGAAAGAGTAAAATGATCTTTCATTTATTCGGTTTATTACTTGCTTACCTGGGGCTCCGACTGTGTTAAATTGGATATAAAATAAAATCACAGGCCTGTCTGAAGCAAGTTTTGTCTGCTGGCATTACCAAAAAAGTCAGCAGATGCTGCAATAGAAGGGAAATCATAAACAGAATTATAGAGTAAAAATGCATGTTTAAAGAAGTTTTAGGGCAGCAGGGTAGTGGTGGTGCATGCCTTTAATCCAGCACTTGGAGGGCAGAGAGGCAGGTGGATCTCTGTTAGTTCGAGGCCAGTCTGGTCTACAGAGATAGTTCCAGGACAGTCAGGACTACACAGAGAAACCTTGTCTCAAAAAAAAAAAAAAAAACAAAACAAAACAAAACAAAAAAGGACATGATAAAATGCCCATTAAAGACAGAATCCATACTGTTTAAACGTATTTATTTAAACATTCATTTTATAGCACATCTCTTTGTTAAACTAACACCAAAGCAACTCCCTTGCTATTTGGTTTTTAAATATTCTAAGCTACTTTTTTAAAGTTACCAGTCACTTAATAACACAAATGCAATAAAAAATTTCTATCAATTTTCTCATCTTTTTATCACATTTTGTTATTTTGATTTTCAGAGCATATCAAAGTATATAAATATAGACATAGAAAAGATACTGGGATGGATGTTAAAACTGCTTTGAGCCCCAAGTTATTTGTGCACATTTTAAAGACCTTAAGACTTTTTCAAATTTTCTCCAAGTTTGACTGACTTACATAATCTGGAAGAAATGCAACGTGAAAAGGGTTGTGACAAAGGGGTTGTGCAGAATAAAGACAGCAGCAGGCAAGGGAGAGCTCTCTGGAGGCAGCATCACCTGTGTGGGGCATCGCCTGTGCAGGGCATCACCTGTGCGGGGCATCGCCTGTGCAAGGTATCACCTGTGCCCGCCATCACCTGTGCCTGGCATCGGCTGCACATGGTATCAGCTGTGTGGGGCATCACCTATGCGTGTCATCACCTGTGCAAGGCATCACCTGTGCCTGGCATCGGCTGCGAGGGGAATCGCCTGTGTTCAGTATCACCTGTATAGAGCATCGCAGGCCAGCTGGGGTGAGTAGGGAAGGGACGTGCACATGGGCTGCACTCGAAGATCATTCCAAGCAGAAAGAACAGAACAGCTGGTGACTGGAAGTAGAACAAAGCCTATCTGGTGAACATCAAATTCAGGAGTTCCTGAATGGTCAGAAATAAGTTTGTACACCAAAGAAGAGGGCAGTAGTGAAGGACTTCAAGGGGATAAAAAGGGGGACTCTGTCTGGAAACTTGTCAGGTCCTTTCATATCATGCCATCCTATTGCAACTAAAACCTGATTAAGTGGTATTGATTAATGGAACTAAGCAAAATCTGATTTAGCATGAAAACCGCCATGCTTGACAAAAGTGTTCCCTGGCTTTAGGAAGGTAACCTGATGATGGTCGGAGCAGTGATATAGAAAAGATGTAGGTATGAACATACAACACACATCACAACACACATCACACACACACAGCATTCTCTCTCAACTCTAGAAAACACAAATTAAAAAAATAAAAGCAAGGAATCAGTCTTGCTTTGCAAATTTAAAAGTAATAACCAAGATTAGCAGGTAGCCCTTATCCAGGGATCTGAACTCTCCACAGGTCATTAATAACATTAGCAGTTAGCAGCCTGAGGATTCATTAAAAACACGTGTCTAGGATCATTGTCTAGGACTGCAGGAATGAATTTTGCTGAGCACTTAACTTGCCTTTGCAGAGTTCAGTACTGCCAGTGGTGGTTGTGGGATGTTTGTGTATTATGTGAAGATGTGTTGTTGTGATTGCTGTAATTAAAAGCTGAACAGCCAATAGCTAGGCAGGAGTATAGGCAGAATTTCTGGGGAGAGAAAGGAAGAGGAGGAGAAATCTAGGTGTGCAAGAGATACCAGGAAGACACAGAGAGGAAACTGTGGGTGCAAAACGGAAGAGAGGTTATGCCACATGATAGAACATAGATTAATATAAGTAGGTTAATTTAAGTTATAAGAACTAGTTAGGAACAAGCTTAAGCTAAAAGTCGAGTTTTCATAATTAATAAGAAGTCTCCGTGTCATTGTTTGGGAGCTGGCTGGTGAGACAGGAAAAGGACCACTTACACATGATCCTCCTGTGCCTGTCAGGCTAGACTTGGTGAAGCCTTAGACCTGCTCTTCCCTAGGTCACCATGGCCAGCACCATGCTGTCAGTACTCATGCTTGTTTTCTGTTTTGTGGGTATGTGCAGAGCCAGTGGATACCCCTAGACCCCCTTTTACCCAGCCCCACAGCCCTGTCTGGCTTCCCAGGTGGACCTCTGGCTCCACACGGGTCCAGGCTCCAGATTGGATACACTGAAGCAGAGACACGAGAGAGCGAGTCCCCTGCATAGAACTTGAAAGTCTCCTTATTACCTCTGGCAGGGTCCTCGTTCCCCACCACTTTTGCACACATATCCCTTAATTGCACCTTAAATTTGTCAAGTAGCCAAAGGTCACTCCTGGATCTGAGAAGGCAGAAACTTCCTCAATGAGGAATGGGGGTATCCCTCAAATACTCTCCTGCACAAATGTACCCTTCTGCTCCCGTGGTGTCTAGTCGAGCTTCAGCCTTAGCATCCTTTATCCCAGTGAAGATGTGAAAAACCATGAAAGCATACCACATGAGTCCTTCAGTGAAGAAAGGGAGACAAAGGTAGCTAATAATTGCCAGAAGAGTTGGGTGGTGGCCAATGTGGAGGACGAAGCAGCCAAAGTGTCTTGTTTCTCAAAAGCTCTGCTGAGGATTTACTGCTTGCCTTCTTCCAGGCAGGGGAGGTTGGCTGTAAGGCTGCCAGCTTGCTCAAATAAAAAGAGGAGGCTACCGACCAAATCCAGGGATGTCTCTTGGAAGTTAGGCACAGCTGGTCTTCATGGGACCTACAGATGGCAGCTGGGAAGCCACTGATTAGGGCAGATTGAAGCTGGACATCAGCCTGAAATTCTGGGTTAGTTTTTATTGTGTAGGCTGTTTGAATGATTGAAAGTGAGCTAGAGAAATGGGTATCCAATTTTTTCCCAGTTTCTGACAGACTACTTGAAAGCAGTAAGACATTTCTAGATTGAAGCAGACTTCAGAGCCGAGGATGACTCAGTGGTTAAAGAGCTTTCTCTGTAAACAAGAGTTCATCTCCCCAAACCCAAGCAAATGTGGCACCCGTCCCCAATTCTAGCCTTGAAAATGGACACATGTTGGGGGAGGCTGCTAGTTTGTTTCCCAACCACCCTGACTCAAACTAATTACACAGAAGCTATATTATTTAAAACACTTATTGGCCAATAGCTTAAGTGTATTGCTAGCTAGCTCTTATATCTTAAATTAACCCATTTCCATTATTTTATATTTTTACCACAAGACTTGTGGTCTACCGGCAAGGTTCCTGCACATCTGTCTCCAGCAGCAGCTATATGGCTTTTTACTGACTCCACCTTCTTTCTCCCAGCATTCAGCTTAGTTTTCCCACATAGTACCATTCTGCCAAGCTACTGGCTAAAACAGCTTTATTCATTAACCAATAAAATAGACAGAAGGACTTCCCACACCAGACACGGGATTCCTGGAGCAAACTGACAATGAGGACTAGGCCTGTTGGTGAGCTCTGGGTTAAATTAAGAGACACTGCCTCAAAAGAAGAAGAGATAGAAGAGACATTTAATAAGATTCCCTGTATCAACTTTGGGCCTCCACACACATCCATGAATGCACACATGTGAATATGTATACAAGTATGTATACCACATAGGCACACATAAACACAAGGAGAAGAAAAAGAAGAGGAGGGGGCAGGAGGCAGAGAGGGGGAGGAGGATAAGGGGGAGGAGGATAAGGGGGAGGAGGGAGAGTAAGCAGGAGCAGTAGTTGACTTCACTGGACCCATTCATGAAATAGTTACACACAGAATGTAAAAACAGTTAACAGTATGTATTGTAAGTGTTCCATAACTATTAGTTCTGCCAACAGTGGTTATTAATATTACTATATCTGGTATTCCCACCCAGTCCCTGGTACATATTAAAAGTTAATCATGTGCATGGCTTTCCCTCAGCTAGACCAACACTGTGTTCTGAATTAATTCAGGTAGAAGAGGAAAGACCAATGGCTTGAACACAACGGCTTGCACCCCACCGAGTGACACCATCTCTTGGAAACGGTGGGGATTTGAATTCACCTGGCTCCGTGGACTCCAGTGCAGGCACACTGGGATTCCGATGCTCTGCATGTTGATGACCTTGAGCAAGAATCAGTGGCAATTCCCTACAAGTGAAGGAGGGAGAAGGGGAGGAGAGGGGCATTTCAAGGTGACCCACTATGTGCCAGGTGCAGCGGTGGCCTTTGATATTTGTTATCTCATTAAGTAAGATGTAACAAAGAACAGGCACAAAATTTGACTCACATTTCTCCAAAAGAACATGATGCGTTTTGTAAAGGGGAAAGGCTTGTATGAAGAACCTCAAGCTTTTTCACTTCCAGTATAATTTTTGTGTAAACATAAAATGACAAGCGTTTAAAGATGGAACATCCCCGGGCACAAGCTTAAGAGTTCTGAATATAATCAAAATCCCCTTATTTATTTTCTTGCCTAAGTGGCATCTCCCAGGAGAGCAGCAGTTGCAATTCTTTCGTTCTGTGCAGCAGCGGCTGCAAATTAATGGGCCCGGCCATCACAACAGCTCTATGCACCTCTGCCAAGGGTAGTTATCTCATCCAATAATAGGCACAGCCTAGAGACAGCAGGGTTTGAAACCCAGATCTTAGAGAATCTGGGCAATTAGCCACTCTCTTACAGAAATGAGCAAGGAAGAGCCAGGCTGCCGCAGAGCAAAATCTTGTTGTGACAGCTGTTGTTCTAAATAACATTCCCTTCACATTTTAAACTGTACTCAATCTACCGACTAGAGCAAGGGACTGCTGAAGATGGATATGAGAGAGTGAAGAATAAGGAAGTAATGAAGAATTAGCAGATTTTCATCTTAGAGTTGCTTCAAGGTTATTGATGTTAGCTTATGGATATGTGTAACCCTAAGGAAAAGTCTGAAATTTGTCACTCAAAAGATTTTTAATATCAAAGTAGACTTGAAGCATATGAAACGAATGGTGGACCGGAAGAGTCAAATCTGCACAAAAGCGTATGGTACCAAGCGACACCAGTACAGAAACATATTGCACTTAGTCCACAGGTGTATGGGCTAATTTAACACCACTGTGCCTATGAGATCTGACAGAGACAATGTAGAAGGAATTATCCGGGCTCACGGTTTTAGATTTCATCTCTTGGAGTTACAGCAATAAGAACACATGGCATAGGACCCTTCAATCATGGTAGACCCAGAAGCAGAAGGGAGGATTCAGAGCGCAGATACAACCTTCAAAGATCCACCAGTGAGGCCACACCTCCCCAGCCTCTCCAGATAGCTCCATAATCGAAGAACCAGCATTCAAAACTGGAGCCTGGGAGGGACAGTTCCTACTCAAGCAAAAACAATAGGTTTCTTTTGTTTTGTGCCCGGTGTTGTTGGACTGGGAAGACTATTTCCAGTTTAGCCATTGCCCCGTGTTGCAAATCTGCTATTCCAGAGCAAACTTTTCTTGGATCTTAGGGTTAGTGCATCTGGAATGATTTTACTTCCCAAAGACTTGGCTCTAACATGTCTGCTGGAAACAGGAGGTGAATTCGCTATCAATACATCTTGGTAACTTGGTCCGTGAAAACTCCATGAGGCTTCTTAGAGAATCACTTCCTCCTTCAGTACTTGTGCTGAAGAAGTACAAAACAGAACCATCCTCTGACTCCCCAGGTTTATGTGAAATAATGTGGCCTGACCAGATCTGAAGATCACAGCTTGTGGGACACGGCACCAGAGTCCCAAGATCCAAGGGAGGAGGTATCAGATCCAAAGGAGGAGGTATACCAGATCTGCCTGGGGGTGGGGACGGGGGAGACTCAGGGACACTTCCCTGGAAGGTTCCCTTAGCTGCCTGCCTGTATATTCACACCCTTCTAGATGTTTATTTCAGAAATAACATTTTACCCAGAGTAGCAAAGTGTGCAACTCAAATCCTCCCCACCCCCCAAATTCCCTTGCAGCTGGGGCTGATACTTCATGCCCTAACTTGTGGGATACATCCTTTTATTGCTGCTGGTAATCCCCCCTCAACTACACACATGGCTCTAATCTTCATTTTATACACAGACCATTACATTACTGAGGAAATAGTGCTTTAACTGTGGCTCCACTGAGATAAATCAGACGAAGCCATCCTTCTCCCATAGATTCTCCTCCACTTATCTGAATCAGAGTCGTTTGAAAACAAAGCTTCATTTGAAGCATGGCATCAGGCTCTGGGAGCTGGAGTAAGAGCCCTGCCAGAAAAATGAATCAGCTTGAAATGGGGAGATGGAGATATTGATTTAAAAAATAATATAAAATTTTATGAGATTTCAAATAATCTTCACTATTGACTACTTACAAAAAAGACCTGGAGTTTAAAGACATTAGAAAATTTTAATTTTTAAAATTTCTACATCTTCCAATTTTTTTGCAATGGAAATCTATTGCTCTATAACCAGAAAAGAAAAAAAACTTTTTTTTTGAGCACAAGAGAAGAATTTAGAGAATGACATGCCTTAAAATATAATTGCATTAGAGAATATTGGGCATTGCATAAAACGAAATTAACATGAAAATAAATATCAGCATTAACGTTTTCATCAAGTAGGCATTTAAATGTCAGTTTGCACTTTGCTTCTAACAAGCGTGCTTTCCCAGTAACTGAAAGATTGAGCATCCAAGGATTTAACAGTGTACTCTCTTAAAAGTCTCACTGATGTCATAGTGTCTCTCCTCAGGGATGGACAAGAGAAGCCCATTGTCTTCAATCCTGGACTCAGCTTGCAGACATGGCCTCGCTCTTGTTGTTGGAAACAAGGAGTCTAAATAACTCCCAGCTAATGCCGCTATGACATTTGGTCGGGGAAGATGTCCCAAGAGAAATGTAAACTATTTGAAAACATCCTGTTACTAAAACTTGAACACTAAAGATGACAAACGGACTGGAAGCCACAGCTTCACTCTAGGCACGCACGAGCCCGGCTGCTGTGAACACATTTTCAGCACATACTATTTTTTATCCACTCTTCCGTAGAAACCGTCCCTACCATATGAGGAAAAATCACCTGACATTTATTACTTACCAAAGCACAGGTTGGAAGCCGTAGGCCTCCTTGCTCTTGGCCTCGAGACAAGCCGGGTGAGTCACAGTGCCCTAGAATGTTGCTGAGACTCATTCAACCTCTCCCAGGCTCGTCCCTGGGGCTCAATTGCAACCATCTGCTAAGAGCTGTTATTCTTTGCTGTCCCCTCTCCCCTACCAACTAAAACGCAACTGGTTCACACAAGGACCACAAGAATGGCAGAGTGAAATCACCAGACATTAAACCATATTTAAGGCTTATGCGTACCAGCTTTGGGCTGAGATAGCTGGAGTCTCAGAAGGCCTAGCGCAAGTATGGAGGGATGTGGATGGAGTTTATGTTTGCCTTCAAGTTGACTCTGTTGATATCTGATCCAGGATCCCAGGCAACAAAGGGGCACTGCTTCTGCCACTTTCGGGCTTCCAGTTTGGCTCATTTTAGAAGAATTTGCGCATTTTGGGAGGGGGGAGCTGGCTGGTTTCTTTATTGGCAGATTTGCTCTTCCAGTATAATTATAAAGCAGAGGAAGACTAAGGAGAAACCTGTGGCATATTGGATACAACTATTTACAATGCGAGATGCAGGGAGAGAACAGGGAAGAGGCAATCCTAACTAGGAAGTGACAAGAGATGGTGGGGACTTCTGTCCTTTGGGAAATGAATTTGTTCCTACAGACCACAAGGTATAACTAACTTTCCCTTTGCTTTATTACAACATTAAAAAATGAGAAATCAAGACAAAAATATCGGTGCTCATATCTTCAAAGTTACTGTGCTACAAGATATTAAAGTATACAGGGTTTTTTTTTTCTTTTCCTGCCTTTTCCCCATCAGAACCCAGGAGGCGAGAAATTGTAGGAGAAACTGGAACCCAGGACTATCCTCCACATGTAGGACAAGCTGGTACCTCAGAGTATGGGCAAAGTCTCTGTTAGGCTATTTGAATCCTCTCCGTAGCCATGGGAAGCCTTAGAACAGTCTATCAGCAATACTGGGGGAAAGTGTGGGATGGGGTGGAGAGGAGTTGAGTGGAGTGGAGTCGGGGTAGGTACAGTGGGGTGGGGGAGGGAGGGACAGAGTGAGGTGGGCTGGGCTGGGCTCTGGTTTTCACTGTCCCTCCATGAGTAGCTACCTAAATCGGAGTCTTAATAAGGATTACACATGTGGTTTAGGACAACATAAAGAATGACAGACTAGAAAGCTGGCCTTGGGTGCCCTCATCTGTTAAATGAGGGAGGAGAGCAAGGAAGGCCTCGGAGTTCCTTCAGGCCTTAACATCAAGTTTGCTATAGCTTCTCATCTCATTGCCACTTCTGCTTTAAATAACTCTCAACTTAGATCTCCTCTGGAAAGAAAGTTAATCTAAAACATGGGTTTGTGCAATGAAGGAGAGCCTTAAATAGTTATTTAAATAAATCATGAAAAATCTCTACCATAGACTTCTATCAATGACTATGGGCTGTGATAATGTTATACACACACACACACACACACACACACACACACACACGGCCTGGCTGTGTATCTCAGGGTGTCTTGGAATGTAGGAGTCTCAAAGTGCTGGTTTCACAGCTATGCTGACCATACCAGGCTACCCTAGCTCTTCCTAGGCTGCACAGCTACAAGGCTGAAAGCTGTAGTCTTTGAACCCTTGAGGCTGTGGTTCTGGATACCATTTAGGTCATGCAGTGAGATTAGGGAGGACAGAAAGGCTATCTTTCTGCAGTGGCACTGCCTGGCCAGCAGGTACTGCTATTGTGGCTACCTGCAAGATCTGCTTTCCATTGGCTTGGTGAGTGTGGGCACAACTAGCATGGTAGCAATCTAGCTTCTGGTGACAATCCTGGCTAGTAATGTGACCTTAAAGACAATCATCCAACCTAGAGACCCTGCTGACATTCCTTCAGCCTTTCCAATGACTGGCTCCCTGTGTTTTATCCCTTTCTCTTTGGCATGCCTGAAGCAGTTCCTATCTGCGAAGGTTTATAATGACTGCCAACTTGATGGTGTCTGGAATCACATAAACAAGTCCCTGAGTACATTTGTGGAGGAGTTCCTAGACCAAGGAATTGAGATGCGAAGACCCACCATAACTGTGGCCTGGTGTTCCAGGCTGAATAAGAGATCACAAACTGAGTATTAACATCCGTCTTAGTCAGTGTTTTATGGCCTGGCGTACCAGGCTGAATAAGAAGAGGACACAAGCTGAGTATTAACATCCATCTTAATCAGTGTTCTATTGCTGTGAAGAGACAACATGACCATGACAATTCTTATACAGGAAAACATTTAGTTCATTGTCATCATGGTGGAACACGGCAGCATGCAGGCAGACATGGTGCTGGAGAAGGAGCTGAGATATCTACATCTTGATCCGCAGGCAATAGGAAGTAAACTGTGACATTGTGTGTAGCTTGAGCATAGGAAACCTCAAAGCCTTCAGCAAGACCACAACTCCTAAGAGTGTCACTCCCTGTGGGGAGCACTTTCTTTCAAACTACCACAAGGGACAATCTCTCTCTGCTTCTTGACCGCAGGTGCAATGTAACCAGCTGCCTCTTTCTTGTTACCTTCTCAACCATGTTGAACGTGGCTATTCTTTTTTTTTTTTTTTTTTTTTTTTTTTTTTTTTTTTTTTTTTTGGTTTTTCGAGACAGGGTTTCTTTGTAGCTTTGAAGCCTATCCTGGAACTAGCTCTTGTAGACCAGGCTGGTCTCGAACTCACAGAGATCCGCCTGCCTCTGCCTCCCGAGTGCTGGGATTAAAGGCGTGCGCCACCACCACCCGGCGAACGTGGCTATTCTTAAATAGTGATCCCAAGTAAACCCTTCTCTCTTTAAATTCTTTTGTCAGATCAAGGAGAAAAGTAACTAGTGTGTCTTCTCCCTCCTATTCTCCACAACATCCTGGGAAACACACCCACTATACATAGTGAACCTTTTCTGAAGAGTCTGTAGATCTAACAATGACATCACTCATGGTTCTTCCTTCTGTTATAACAGAGCAGTGAAGAGAGTGGGTAAGGACCTATTGTGGAAGGCTAGAGAAGGAGAGGATGCCTGGGGGGGCTCTAGGGGCTTTATTTCTTTTCTGTTTGAGGTCTCATGCTAACATCTCCTTGAACAGTTCTAAAGATGCAAGAGCTTCATATCCCGATGGGCTTCTCTTAAAACTTGAGTCTTTTTAGGTGGGCAATGCTAACTTTTATTTTAATTTCAGTTTTGTGTGTATGAGTGTTTTGCATACATGAATGTCTGTGCACCATGGTGCCCACAAAGGCCAGAAGAAGGTGTCAGATACCCTGGAACTGAAGTTACAGCCAGGTACATGACAGCTCATGTGGGTGCTGGGAATTGAACCTAAGACCTCTGTAAGAGCAATCAGTACTCTTAACCACTGAGCCATCTTCCAGCCCAGGAAATGCTATTGAGAGAGAAAGAAAGAGAAAGAGAGAGAGAGAGAGAGAGAGAGAGAGAGAGAGAGAGAGAGAGAGAGAGAGAGATCTATGATTTCACAACCAAAAGGAAGAATGGTAAGACAAGGGTTCATCCTATGCATCCCTTTAGAATCCAGCATGTTTCCTGTGACTCCATCCAAGAACAAAAATTCACATCCTTCCTGTTTCAGATAGACCCAGCCCCATGCTCTGTAAAACAGTCAGGCAGCTGTCACCCTCCTTCCCAGGCTAGCAGACCCTCCCTTCCTCTTTTGAAAACTGTGTATCCATCTGTGATAGTTAGTTTTATGTCAACTTGAAACAAGCTGAAGTCAATAGAAAGGAGGGAAGTGCAATTGAAAAAAATGCCTCAGAAAATTGGGCTGTAGGCAAGCCTATTTTCTTGATGAATGATTGGTGTGGGAAGGCCCACCCACCATGGGTGGTGTTAGCCCTGGACAGATGGTCCTGGCTCCTGTAAGAAGGCAGGCTGAGGGAGCCGTGATGAGTAAGGCAGTGAGCAGCACCCCTCCATGGCCTCTGCATCAGCTCCTGCCTCCAGGTTCCTGAACTGTTCGAGTTCCTGTCCTGACTTCCTCCAGTGCTGGACTGTGGATACGAAGGTACAAGCCACAGCGCCCTTTCCTCCCCTGCTTGCTTTTGGCCATTGTGTTTCAGCAATAGTAATCCTAACCAAGACACCATCCAACGTGAGCTCTGCAGCTTTGAGCAGCAGGGTTAGATGTTGTCTTGTGCAGAGGACTAGCGCTACAGGAACACCGACTTCCATCAAGAGCCCCACCACATTCTGCACATTCTGTGCCATCACAATGAGGCTTCACAGAGCACAGCAGTGAGGGGTTCAAACAGAAAGCCGTTCTCACTCATCGAGGTTCGTCATCTGACAGACATGCAAAACAAAGAGTCGTAGATTAAATATACTTTACATATGTTAAATATGTTTTATATGGAGCTGGCGAGGTGGCACAGTGGTTAAGAGCGCTGACTGCTCTTCCAGAGGACCTGGGTTTCCAGCACCCACATGGCAGCTCACAGCTGTCTGTAACTCCAGTTCCAGAGACTCTGACATCATTATACCAATGTGCATAAAATAAAGTTAAATAAAATTTTTAAAAAAATATGTTTTAGATATGTGCTTTTCTTTATAAATCTCAAAATCACAAAAATTATTTCACTTGCAGCTCCTATTCAAGTGGGAGTCACTTCAGCCCCCAACGATGCTACTTGAAAGAAATATCAAGGCTTAAATTTCCCATGCTCTCCACCGAGAGCATGCTAATAACTTTTTAGAGTATGTGTAGGGATCACTCCAGGTGTTCCAGGTCCTCACTGTCGTTTGGTGAAACGAAGCAACCATTTATGATGTGGACAGCACCGGGCAATCATAATGCTGGGAAGGTCCAAGGGAATCTGGTCTCCAAGAAAACCCAAAGAAGCATAAAAGTAGCTCTGGGAAGTACTTCACAGGAGTCTGGAGGACTTTTTTGTGTGTTATGCACCCTGAAAACCATCACTCCCACGCATTAGAGAACTTCACCAAACAAACCCCATGCATACGAGGGATTTTGTTTGGTGCCACCCTAAAAATAAGATGATGCTCCTCCAAAAGCACATCTCCTGGAAATTTACATTCAGGCTTGGAATTTAGATGGCTGAGTCATATCACATAATAGAGAAAATGGGTATCTGGAGAATTGGAAGAATATGGAAGGAATAGCATTATTATTTTAATTGAGCATAATTACCTTATTAATCAATGTTTGCATAATACTTGCTAAAGCACTTAGCTGATACATAGCTGTATTTGCAGTTTAATTCACCCAGAATATTTCTATTCAGCACTTATATAGCACCTATTGGTTTATGATGCTAATATAGTAGATTCATGTTTCTGCTAAGGCTTAAATGAAAGAAGTTGAAAGCCAAGTCCATTATATAGCCTCCTTTATATAGAGCCTTTTGTCATGAAGAATTTCAAATTGCCTTTCAAAGTACAGTGAGGCCCTTTTACAATGGGTTCCTGAGGGGTCCGCTTCAGCAGTGGAAGCTGTGGTATGTGTTATGGGACTGGCGGGGAAGGAGTGGATGGCAAAAGCTGATAGCCCCTGGGAACTCGGGAGGTGTTATTTGCCAAGATGTCTATGGTTTGGAGCAAAGAAAAAGTTAAACTTTGCTAATCTTGTGATGTAAAGAAAACATGCAGGGCTTGAGGAGACAGTTTTGGGGTAGGAGTGCTGGCAACACAAGCATGAGTGCCTGAGTTCAAATCCCAGAACCCAGTAAAGAACCAGACATGATTGTATGCTTGCCTGTGGCCCCAGGGCTATGTGGGAGCGGAGACAGAAGGGCCACTTGAGCTTGCTGGCCACCAGCCTAGCTCGAGTTTCAGAGAGAGACCTGTTGCAAGGGAATAAGGTAGAGTGTGAGAGAGAGTGAGACTTGACCCCCTCTGGCTCATACGCCACACTCATACAGCATGTGTACACACAGAAATGCATATAAACACACATACCAAAGAGGGCACCGCCTTAACACAGTGAGCAAGATGTGTACAGCTATGTTGAAAACATCTCAAAAGCTCAACATTTCTTCTTCAGAACCGTTCATAACAGAAAAGTACATGAAACTGCACTGTGCCCACTCACTGAATACATGCATTCAAACCGTCTGTATAACTCATGAACATCTGGAAAAATAAAATGTTACCAGGATTCTCCCAGTCCCCACAGGTCTCCTACTTTACTCAATATGCTGAAGATGACCACTCTCTTGGCTTATACAGTAGATGCGTTTTGCCGGTCTTCAAACTTGATGCAAACAAGATCACACAGAAAGTATTGTTTTATGTTGTTGGGGGATTGTTTA
The DNA here is from genome assembly GCF_903992535.2 of Arvicola amphibius. Taxonomy (NCBI): domain Eukaryota; kingdom Metazoa; phylum Chordata; class Mammalia; order Rodentia; family Cricetidae; genus Arvicola; species Arvicola amphibius. Next base: position 139,815,109 of record NC_052048.2, read on the forward strand.
TTTGTTTGTTTGTTTGGTTGTTTTTCCAAAACAGGGTTTCACTGTACAACCCTGGTTGTCCTGGAACTCACTCTGTAGACCAGGCTGACCTCAAACTCACAGAGATGCACCTGCCTCTTCCTCCTGAGTGCCGGGATTAAAGGCGTGTACCACCATTGCCCAAGTTACGTTGGGTTCTTTTGTTCAACGTTATGCCCATGAATTTATCCACATAACTAAGTGCAGCAATAGTTTACTGACAGATTGCAGTAGTCTATTATATAATGTACTGATTAATAAAAGCTCAGAGACAGATATTGGGGTTCAACCTGAAGGTCAGAAAAGCAAAACAGCCAGCCAATAGCTCTTAATTTAACCTCAATCCGAAAATGGTATTCTGCCTCTGGGAAACTTTAGCATGAGATTGAGACTGAGCGCTCTCTCCTCCTGTTTTATAATCCTCTTTTGTTCTGGGAATAATGGCATGCACCACTACCACTTGGTTTCTATGGCAAGCTAGTGTTGCTACTGGGATAAAAGGTGTGTGTCATTGTTGCCTGGTCTGTAAGGCTGGCCAGCATGACTGTTTTACTTTTCTGATTCTCAGGCAAGCTTTATTTATTAAAATGCAAATAAATGAAATGCCACTACATTTGTGTTCTAATTTCTCAATCAATTCTGCTAATAAAATCAAAGGTACTTCTTTAAACATGAACATGAACGTCCTTGACAAAAATACTAACAATACAGAAAAAAATGATTATGTACTATGCTCAAGTGGGATTTATTCTTGAGCATTTAACATTCGAGAATCAATCAACACAGTGTGGTATATGCATTAGAATAATGACAAAAGGCACA